>NC_135638.1:8215000-8840000 GCF_053574225.1 Canis aureus
ATTTCATTTATTTATTTATTTATTTATTTATTTATTTATTTATTTATTTATTTTTTTGTTTTGTTTTTTTTTTTTTTGTTTTTGTTTTTGCTATTTCTTATTATAGAGGGTACAGGACTTTTTTTATTGTGTTATGTGGATCACTTTAATAAAAACAGACTTTCTCATCATCCTGCTCTTCCGTCATCTACTAATTTAATATTTAATAATAATTATTAAATATTAATATTTTGAAAATATTGACACTTTAACTGTCATACAGTTCATAGTTTTTTCCCCCCAGTTTATTGTATTTTTAATTTGTTTATAACAGCATGGTAGTTTGAAAGGATATGGTAGTCTTTCAACCTTTCTTGTTTTGGTTTAGCTTTTGAGGTCATGGTTAGAAACTATTTTTCTGTGCCCAAATTATATTGATAGTTTATGATAAAAAGATTATGGTTTCTTTACACATTTTGAGTTTTATATTGAACTAATCCCAGTATATTCTGGGTCTTATTTACATTATCCATTGTTTGGGATATAGTGAGAGTATGTATCAAGAGGATGTAACATGAAGTTGCATAAGAGAGAATTTATCAGTATGGGAACATTATCTTGGCATAAGGAGTTAACACCCTTAAAAAAAAAAAAAAACTGGGAGATGGTGCTAAAACATCGCTAGGATGGCTCTTGAAAAGTGCAAAAAGTGATTGCCCATGCTGTGTGAAGTCAAAATGCCAGAATTGCTAGGAAAGACAGGAAAAAAGAACAAAAGGCTTAGAGAAGTGAGCATGCTGGAGTGTGTATATTAGGCAAGACCAGAAAATCTACCAGATGACAACATTTCATGGGAGAGCTTAGAAAACATTGCATTTACCAAAACAGTAAAGTGAAAGGGGCACCAGCATTACTGACAAATTCAGTGTTGGCTTTCTTTTGGCCAGGACTTGTTCTTTTCTGAGATGATATAGGGCAGGGCTTACTAACAGCAATTGGGATAATAGAATCCCCAAACAAGAAGTCAGGTGGTGGGTCTCAAACATTATAAGCCAGGCAGCCATCATTATTTTTTTTTTGTCAGTATCAGAGTTGGAATGAAGCAACCAATTGACATCAGCTTGTCTTTCTTACAAGTCACCCCCGTATTGACATACTGTACTCATGAATGGAGTAGGCATAGCAATATGGATGAACAGTATGCATGGGGCCAGACTATCATTTACCAAGGTTGATCTAGTTATTGCTGCTTAATATCTTTCTTGTCCACATCATAGACCAATGCAGAATCCCCAGTGCAGTATTATCCATCTCTTTCCAATAGGCCATTTGGCAGGAAGTTGTGGAGCAGTGATTTGTTTTGTTTGGAATTTGTACTTAGTACTGTAGGTTTACCCTGTTTGGTCACCGGGTATCAAATAGTCCCACTATCTAAGGCTTGCAGAACTTTTGACTCACTGATATGTCATCCTATATAAAATGGCCTTGATTCAAAAGACCCACTTTATAGCAAAAAAAGTACAGTGGTAGCCACAAGACCATGGGAGCCACTATCCCATACTGTACTTCGTAGAGGCTGACAGCCTGATAGAATGGAGGTATGGTCTGCTGAAGGATCAACCAAGGCTCTATTTTACAGATGATATGTTGAAGTATGGGGCACCATCCTGTAGGACGTACTATCTACCTGAAATCTATGACCATTATATGGTGCTACTGACAAATACAATATTAAATAGATGGATCTACGTGATGTATCATGTGGATTCCTGTGATTCCTATTGCTTGCTGCTCAGATCCTTCCTTCAGGATTGGAGGACTTATGCCCTCAGCTCTTAGTCTTTTTTGGTAAGAGTTACTTTGTTAAAGGATATACTCCCATCTGGACTAGTCACATCTAGTGATTATCCTGGGAATATAAAAGCCCAACTCCCTTATACCAAAAGGGGATGACTCTGAAGAGCCATCTCAACTTCAGAGCTCCCCATGGGGTTGGTAGAGGACCAATTTCTTACTTCCTTCTCTTTCTACCACAGGTTTTGATCCTGAAAGAACTAGTACACTTTGTGCATGCTAATTATCAGCCCAGAGTCTGATACCTGGGAAATCCAACTTGCAAGACTCATGCACTCAACTTTATGTGCTTATTCAAATATATGATTTTCCAAGTATAGGAGGACAGCATTTAAGAAGGATTTGTTGTGTTTTTATCTAAAGTGCTAAAATATAGCATGAATCACAAATAGTTTTTCCATCATTCTCACAGCATTAACATCTTAAAGCCAGTTGCTTTTACAAATCCAATGATGATTCATAAGAGAATCTTTTTAAAATGAAGGATTTTAAACCAATATTCATTCATGAATTCCTGTCCGTATCTGCTATTAAATATAAACAAATATCAATGGTCAGGATTTGGCTTTAAATAGATTATAGATAGGTGGATGAGCAAATAGCTTATTAGTGAGCAAATGCTCACAAAATTCTAAGAAAATATACAGAAGGAAACAAATATTCGATTTTTTTTACTTTAAAATTAGTTTGAGCCCTTGTGCAGTATTAATATAATTTTACTATTTGTGTGTTATTTATGCTTTCTTTTCATTGTTAAAAAAATGGAGTAAGTAAGTTTTTGGTATGTAAGAGTCCAAAAGCCATGTGCGTAATGAGAAACATGGTATCTCTTGTCACTGTGATGATACACATAAGAAGTATTCAGTAAATGTTAATTATTACTTACTTTATCAGTTTTTACAAAAGTATATAAACCCGATTTGACTCAAAAGAATTATGGGAATGAAGATTTTATTCACTCCAGAAAAATTTTAAAAATCAAAACCAACCAGCTGAGGTGCTGGAAGAGGATAAGGAGAATGTGAACATATGGTAGAAGAAAGATTTTGTGATATCGGTTTAGGCCTCATGATCATCTCCAGATTGGGACCGTAGTAGCTGTGTTTTATGTTATTTAATTGTGTTACGTAATCGGAATGTCTTGGTGCTAGCTAACATTATAGTTACTGTTCTAGGAGAGTCTGGCTGAACTGAAATCACACTGTCACAAATATTATTTGATGACATTTTGTATTTTTCTTGAGTTCAGAAATCCACCCTGTAACAATACATTGCCTCATGGCACCTATGTTTTCTCTAAGCAGGGACAGGAGCACACACACAGAGCAAGAATGGGTGCTGATTGGCATAAGAGGTGGTAGTTGCTGGTTCTTCTCTACTTTCCTATCTTCCCTCTCTATTCCCTCTTCCTTTTCTGCCCTCATCTGTGCTCCAGAAAGCTGAGCCGTGTAGACTGCTTCCTCCACTCCCTTGCTTCTGGCTTATGATTGGTTTCAGCCCCAGTGGAGATGGGCTTGCAAGAGATCAGAGATAGGAGGGTGAAGACAAATATTTATTTCTCCTACCCTCTCCTTGCCCAGGCCAGGCTCTGGAATGGCTGCATTTATTTATGGCTGCTGCTTCTTCTTCTTCTTCATCTTCTTCTTCAGATTTTATTTATTTATTTGAAAGGGAGAAAGAGAGAGAATGAGAGAGAGAGAGAGAGAGAGAGAGAGAGGAGAGAATGAATGATGGGGGGGAGAGAGAGAGAGAATCTAGTGAGAAGCAGACTCCCTGCTGAGCAGGAAGCCCAGCATGGGGCTCTATCCCAGGACCTGGAGATCATGACTTGAACCAAAGACAGACGCTTAACCGACTGAGCCACCCAGGTGCCCCTATTTATGGCTTCTGAAAGGTTTTGTAATACTCTTTGCTAGTCTTGAACTAGTAGGGGTGACAATCTCCTGCTTTGTTAGTTTTTCAGACTTTATCAGCTTTGTGATTTTGTCCTGATGCCTGACCATCCCTTTGTAAATAATTTCTTCACTAACTTTCTTCAGTTAGGCTCTTTTTAGCATGCCATCTTTTCCTGGCATGGAATAAAATTATTTTAAAAGATCTTGGTCCAATTTAGTATAATTCTTGCATTCTACTCTTTTTTTTTTAACTGATGTTATATGATCATTCAGTGCTACAACTTTTTCTAATGCTTATTTTAAACCATTTTTTAAAATTGCATGTATTACTTGCTTTGTGTTTCTGCAAAGTGATAAATATTTAGATATTGCTCTTAACCTCTTCAAGCTTTATCATTTCTTTAAAGATTTAAAACATTTACATTTATAGTCCAAACATTTATATGTGTATAGCCATTATAGGCTAAATTTTGTCCCCCAAAATTCTTTTGTTGAAGTAGCAAACCTCACTACTGCAAAATATATCCATATTTGGGGATCAGGTCTTTAAAGAAGTGATTAAGCTAAAATGATCTCATTAGGGTGGGCTCTTCTCCAGTAGGACTGGTGTCCTTACAAGAAGGAGATACCAGAGATGAGTCCATACCCAGAATAAGGCCACAGGAGGACACAGTAAACAGACAGCCGTCTGCAGGTCAGGGAGGTAAAGCTTCAGGAGAAACCACTTACAGACGACTTAACTTGGTCTTCTCGCCTCCAGGACTGTGAGAAAATAAATTTCTATTCTGTAAGCCACCAGTCTGTGGTATTAATTATGGCAGCCTAAAATAATACAATAGGCTATATTTTTATGCTTTCATATGTAAATTTTTCTTCTCCGTTGAGAAAACATTTTAATACTTTCATGTAATTTTACATATCAATATTCAGGAATTACTTAGATTTAATTTTGTTTTCCAGAGGTTCCAGTTGATCTTTAGGCTTTCTATGGCATGGTTTCTCCACCCTGATTCTTCTTAGGAAGCTAGAATTTGTTTTGTTTTACATGAAGATACTTTAGTTTGAGAAAAATCCTTTACTATAAAAAATAATATTACAGAGGAAATATTTTTTAAAGGTTTTAGTCAAACTTTAATGCTTGCTATATTGTCTGTTAAGTTGCCATGTGAGGCAATTTCCCATTGCAGATTGATTAACATTTCACTGATGATTAGTGATACAGTGTATATTTTCATAAACTGGTTGTGTATCTTTTCTAGAGAAATGGCTATTCAAGTTCTTTGCCCATTTTTTAACAGGATACTTGAGGGGTGTGTGTGTGTGTGTGTGTGTGTGTGTGCATGTGATGTGTGTGTTTTCTCATGAGTCATAGGAGTTCTTAATATATTTGGATATTTACCCCTTGTTTTATATATATGGTTCACATATATTTTCTCCCGTTTGTGGGTTGCCTTTCTCTTTGTTGACTGTTTCCTTTGCCACACAGAGCTTTCTATTTGGATGTTGGCCCACTTGTTTATGCTTGCTTTTGTGGCCTGTGCTCTTGGTGTCATAGCCAAGAAATCATTGTTAAGGCCATTGTTATAAATCCCCCCCCACCCCCCCCGCCCCGTTTCCTTCTAGGACTTTTGGAGCTTCAAGTCTTAGGTTTAGGTTTTTAATCAATTTTGAGTTGATTTTTGTGTATGGTGTAAGATAAGGTCCTACTTTTATATATATATATATCAGTTGTTCTTCTATGCATTAGGAACAAGTGACCTGAAAAGAAAATGATCCCATTTATAATTGCATCAAAAAGAATAAAATACTCGGGAATAAATTCAAGGAGGAAAAAATTTCTGTACTGAAAACTATAAAACACTGCTAACAGAAATTAATAAAGACACAAATAAATGAAAAGATATCCCTTGTTCATTTATTAGAAGACTTAGTATTGTTAAAATTTCCATTTTCCATACTTAAAGGGATCCAGAGATTCAGTGCAATTCCTGAATTGCATGTTTTCAGAATTAGGAAACGTCCTAAAATTCATATGGAATTACAAAAGACCCCAAGTAGCCAAAATATTCTTGAGAGGAAAGAAACAAAAAGACTATTCATACCTCCTGATATTACAAAGCTACAGTAATCAGAACAGTATGGTACTGGCATAAAGAGACATAGAGGCCAATGGAACAGAATAGAAAGTTCAGAAATAAACCCATGTTTATATGGTAAAATGATCTTGACAATGGTGCCAAGATGACACAATGTGAAAGAGTAGTCTCTTTAGCAACTGGTCCTGGGGAAACTGAATATGTTCAGTGTAGTTATTTTTGATTGATTGATAATGCCCCCATTTCAAAAGGAAAAAGAAGGTGTATACCTTTACTTTTGTGTTTTCAGAGGGGCTTTTATTAATTATATTGAGAAAAACATTATAAGGTAATATGAGAGTCAATGAGCTGCTGTTTATTCCTCTCTTCCCTTCAACTTTATAATCTTTGTGATGTACTGAAATGACTGTGAGTTTATTTCTGCAGTTACATCTTTTTCCTAAAAATTCTGGAAGAGTTTGGCTGGTTTACATCATTCTGTTAAAGCAAGGACCGATCCTTTCAGCTGATTAACTTTTACAGTTTTCCTTAGAATTTGGCTTACGTAGTTCGGATCCTTAACAATAAAACAAATTTTTTCTACCAATCATTTATTATCCTTCTTACCATATGTTATTTCATTATAAGAATGCTATAGTGTTTGGGGGTGGGGAGAGCAGAAAATAGCTGAGCATGTTAAGACATCTCCATTCTGTAAATACTGCCTTGTCTATAGTAAAAAACCTATTTTTTCAGTATGATTAATTTTAAATTTAGGAACTGTTGGAAATGAGCCATTAGTAATCTAATGTAATATGGAATTTGACAAACTCAGAGACCTGAATGTTACCCAACTGTCTTTCACAATACTTACTAGTATCCCCTAATAATTCTTTCTAAAATTCACTGAGAAATAATATAACTGAAAACCAGTTTGTCAAACCACGTCTAAAGTTAGCATTATACTATACAATATTGTTTATTGTATTCAATATCATACATTAATGAACTTCCAATTACTCCAGACTCAGATGCGCCAAATCAACACCCAGAACCAAACAGTAATGTCTTATGCATGAGAAGACAAGAGTTAATCTAAGGTAGTAATGATTTACTTCCAGACACTTTGGCCCCAACATCACAATTTCCTTTGTACTCTACTAGACAGGTTTTTCAGAATGTCCACATCTGCAAAGGTCCACTGTAAACAGAGAATACAGTGTTTATACCAAGGCCAGCTGAATATAAATATATAAGGCAGCAAAATACACCTTCAGGTCATTCCTTCTGCTCCCGTTCCTGTTATTAATCACACTCCTCTGTTCTTAGCCATCCAACTTTTATTTCAAATCTCCCTGTGTTATTAACTCCAAAACCTCGACTACCATTTATGTTCTTCCAACTTTCTTCATGTATCTTAAGATTGCATCTTTTTTTCTGGTCTTGTGATCCTTAAAACCCATCTGCCATCTCCCGCGGATGTGTCATCTTGGACTCAGCATATCATACAATGAACTGATGATCCTTTAGTCCAACTTGTTCCTCTTTCTTTTTTCTTCATCTCAGAATATAGATGCCTTCAATGACCTGCTTTTTGACTTTTCCATCTGCATTACTGATGGTATATTCTTCTTTGTCTGGATGCCTCTCTAGCAATATCTTAATGTCTAAATCCACTAATTCACTAGGATAGCAAAATGATATTTGATCAAACTTTTTCGCTTATTAACTGTTATACTTCTATATAAAGAGATACTTTCCCTTTTCTTACTCTTGTACTTACTAGTACAAGAAAGTACTTGTACTTTCTTACTAAGTACAGCTTAGATTAGGTAGAAAAGAAGAACAATTGCTTGATTTTTTCCTGCCTTCATTTACCAGTTTTCAAATAAAGGAAGGGTTCATCTACTACTATCCAAAGATGTCATTCTAGATTTTCTGACTGAACTTCACGTGCATGTAAATTTCTTCTTACTGTTCTATATTCAACCCATCAAATTTGTATAGTGACTAAGCAAACACAATCACCATATTTAGAAGAGCTAGACACTGGAAATATATATAATTCTGAAGAAATAGAACCAGAAAAAAAATATCCTGGAAATTGTTTTGGTGGTTTTGATAGGCTGGAATATTTATCTTTCTGAAACCACATCTGTTAAATTTTAAACAATATTTAAGAATAATACAGAGATACTTAGGATTCACATTTAATTAGCCTGGATTACCTGAAGTTACTATATATATGCTATTAACTTAGGTATTAGGTTAACAGAAGTCAAAATGTAACACTTAACATTTGGGTCAAAATATGTTTAACCATTCTTCCATAAATAACAGTAACACATTTAGAAACCTAAAATGGTTTTTGTGGTTTCAAAGATTAGAAATGCAAAGTTTGCCTTCTAGGATTTAAGTAAGTAAGCCCATCCTACTAACAGGATGCAGTCTCTGTTAGGCCGAGACTCTCAAAGAATAAACAGGGTTAAATGAATGTTAATATTGTGATTGATCCCCTATTTATAAAGTGTGTATGTGTGTAAGGGAGGAGAGGAGATAAAGATTAGTATACAGTCAAACAGCTCTAGACGCTTTATGCTGTGGCACAAGCACAGAATCCTGATTGGGTAAGGGCAAAGAAAAGAGCAAAAGCATCAAATTGGTGTGACTCTCACCATGACTAAAAGAAGATGGGTTCAGCCAGTGATTAATAGATATGTCCAATGCATCTCAAATGCCACTAAAGTAACTTTCCTTATTCACATTTGCAAAATACTTTGGGATTTCATGTTGATCAAACTTACACTGAAGGAAACTAACTTCCATGTGATGACCTTGTTTTTTTTTTTTTCTTAGCTATAAACAAGCAAACAAACAAAAACAAATAAATCCTTCAGCTTTATAATTACTATAACGCTCTTCTGGAATGACAGGGTGGTCCCTTCCCACTCCTTTCCTTTGCTCTTTTCGTCTTCCTTTCCTCCTTTATCACTGCTGTGTGTGCCTACAAGAAAAAGATAAGCAAAAAAAAGAAATAGAACTAAAAACTTCCCACCTATTTTGAACAATAACACTTCCAATGTACTATAAAAGCTACCGTGTTATCTGATGAGACTTACTCTTATATCCATCAAGAGGGAATAGTACAAACATGTGACATTTTTACAATGCTTTATTTAAAATTGTACAAACCCTTTGTCCTTTCCTCCCAGATGGTATGAGTATGAATGGAGTTCTTCAGACTCTTTGTTGAGTGATACAGCCCTTACGTGTCGTGTAGAAGATAGAAGGGGTCCTCTAACCACAATTATATTTGTTCCCTCTCCCCTACTCTCCCCTAGATATGTGTCTCTTGAGAGTCGCTTGATTAGATGAAGCCTTGTGGAGACTACAGACGATCTAGCATTAAATCAGGAACCTACCTGATGTTAGGGATAAAAGTAGAATTTAATTAATCTGAAAAAAGGATGGTTTTCTACCAAGCAAACTTATAGATTCTGGTAGCCAATTTCATATTGTTACTGCAGGACACATGGGATATTGGGTTAATATTACCTTTTCAGATTTGTAGAAAATGCTATCAGTGATATACTATGAGGCCATGGACTCTAACTATATGTTAGAATCTCCTGTGGCGCTTTTAAAATGCAGAGACGCCCACCCTAGACCAATTGAGTCCAGATCTCTTGGGGTGAAGCTTGTAAATTACCACCGGAAAAAACAAACAAACAAACAAACAAACAAACAAACAAACAAAGCCCAGGCAATTCTAATATGTAAACAAAGTTGGAAAGCATGGCCTTAAGGGGAAAAGACCAGAAATAAGTATAATCCATGCAAGTATGGCAATGTATGGCAGCTCTAGAACTTTTTGAACTCTTCTTCAACATCTTACTCCATTCTGTTCTGTTTTTAGCCTATTTGTGGATTTTTTTTAATTTTCTGTAGTAGAAAAATAACTGGTTTTTCAATGCCTTTCAGCATTCTGGTTTTAAACAGCTCCAATAACTTAAAGTGAAGTATTTGAAGTAAGAAAGAGTGGCTTATGTTCACTGTAATGCATCAGCACAGAGTTGCAAGTACATAAATAACTGCTTGGCTCTCCCCATTACAGCCTCACACTGGTAAATCCAAATTTATGGAACACTTTTATCTAGTAGGTGACAAAATAGCTTTGCAATGATGGTCTTTTTGTTGTTGTTGAAAAAGCAATTGGTACAAATTGGGTAGCCTTAGGTGAACTGGAAGCTCAGCTTTGTTTTTAGACTTGGCATATGCCTTAACATACCTATAGAATTGAATCCCTGTAAAATTGATGTAAGACCCCCAAAACTAAAAGTTCCATTCATTGGGTAGGAAAAATTGACCTTTGAGCTTCAAAGCTCTTTTGTCTTGTCTAAGACTTAAACTTATATGCAACAAATAAACAGGAGAAAATCAAGTTTAATTCTGTGTATACAGGGTCTCTATAAGAATGTGAGGCTCACAAACAGTCAGGCAATTGAGCTTATATACCATTCAGAGCTAAGGAGTAGGGATGGGAGCCTGGGACCTCAAAGAGAAGGAAGACAATTCAAAGGAAGATGAAAGGTAAATGCTTGGTAAACAAATGTTTGCTGGACCAACAGAAGTAATGGAACATAGAGAGGAATTAAAACAGATTTTGCTAATTTTCTCCCTGTCTACCACCTCTAGTTCATATTATAGTGATGATAGCTCCCCTCCTGGAGCATATCCTCTAATTAAATTCTTTTAGGCAGTTGGAGAGGGATGCAAAAAAGAGAAACCTCTTGAATCTTCTGTTTCTTAAAAATTATGAGCCTAAAATAATTCACATGCTAAAAAGATATGTTTTAGGGTAGCAAATTTGTCACCTATGCATTTTTTCTATTTCCTTTTTAAAAAACTCATATTCTTGATATATGGAAACTATTGATAAGTTTTCCTGAAACACTTTTTGAGCATTCAATTTCATTTGATAATAGCATCTTAATATAGCATATTAATCGAATGGAAAGTTCTAGTTTTAAAAGACACTATGAAATAGCAGTGTTGAATTCTGGGTGCCCCTGATAGGTGATTAACTGATGGAAGAGCATCACTGATGGTTATATATCGGCATCCTTGGCCAAAATAAAATCTTAACATGACTTTCCTCTCTCAGTTCCTGGATGACTTTGTCTCAGGAAAATGGCTGCTGCCTGGAGAGTCTTCTCTTATTTTTTCCATAATCCCTGATTTACCAGATTCCAGGTCCTTGGTGGGGTATAATTTATTATAACTAATGGAATATGTGTAATACATTTAAGAAGCAGTATTTTATTGCCTCCTCAAGCTGTTCTTTCATACTATTTTTCTTTTAAGCAGAAGTCACATTTTCATTTTAAATGATTAATGTAGCAATTGGTCCAGAAATTTATTTTTTTAATAAACAGTTATATGTCATATTAAGAGTTAATTTATTCCTAATTAGTTTTTACAGAAAAGTGTCATAGAGTTTGTAGAATACACATTTAGACAGAATTAGGCAATCACCAAAAATACTTGTGGAGGCAAGCAGGCAAGGATTTCCTCAACGTCTTTCTCCTTCTGCGTCAATATGTAGATATTATGATAGGTCTAGAGATGTTTTGTTAAGTATTTTTTTTAAGATTTTATTTATTTATGAGAGACAGATAGAGAGAGATTGAGAGAGAGGAGAGAGAGAGAGAGAAGCAGGCTCCATGCAGGGAGCCTGATGTGGGACTCGATCCCAGGGCTCCGGGATCACACTCCAGGCTGAAGGCAGACGCTAAACCACTGAGCCACCCAGGGATCCCCATTATTAAGTAATTTTTAAGAAAAGTTGCCACTGTTAGAGTTATAAATGGTATTTGCTTTTAAAGTGGCAATATATTGATGTGTATTAACAATAGCGAATTTTATTGACTCATAAACATCTTTGCAGGGTTGAGATAGCTTGTTTAATGTTATGGTGGAGCAATGGGTTCTTTACAGTTGTTAGAGAACTTAGAAGTCCTACAGTAAAATCAATTTTTTAAAAAGATATTAACTGTAGGACTTTGGTTTTAAAGTCTTAACTAATAAGAGTCTGTAATGTCTATTGACTTCAGGTCTGCTGAATCAGGTCTCTGTGCATGTTTCTTTTAGTTACCCTATTAGATTGGTTCTTAGTCCTGGCTGTACTTTAGAATTGCTAGAGCTTCTTTTTATCCCTGTACCCCAGCTTCACTCAAAGGAAATGGAATCATAGGGATACAGCTTGGAAATCTATATTTTCTAAAAGATTTCCCCAATTGATACAAATGCACAGATTAAAACCTATGTGTTAGAGACTTTTCACATTGTCTCTTCAGTATAAGACCAGTGTCTCACCTGAATGGTGCTTCTATTTCATGCATTTGAATATCTAAATAGATTGACCATCCACAGATGAATGGGTAAAGAAAATGTGGTATGTATATACAATGGAATATCATTTAGCCATAAAATAGAAGAAAATCCTTCCCTTGTGACAACAGAGATAGACCTTGAGGCATTGTGCTAAGTGAAGTAAGTCAGTGGAGAAAGATAAATACTGTGTGATCTCATCTACATATATATGAAATATTCAGTAAATTTTAGTAATAATTTTTATTATGAACGTATTATTAATTTGTAATTATTAATAATTATTGATTTTAACATTTTAATTTAATATTAAATTTTTTTAGTGGGATGGACAGAAAGAAGAAGAGAGCATCATAAGCAGGCTCCATGCTTGATCTCACAACCCTGAGATCATGACCTAAGCCGAAAGCAAGAGTCAGACACTTAACTGACTGAGACACCCGGGCACCCCCATATATGTGGAATCTAAAAAAAAAAGCCGAATTTATAGGAAATGAGAGTAGAGTGGTGCTTGCCAGGGGTTATGGGTAGGGAAAATAGGAAAATGCTGGTCAAAGAGTTCAAATTTCCAGATATAAGTAAGTTCTAGGGATCGAATATGTAACATAAGGACTGTAGTTAACAATATTGTATACTTAAAAATTGCTGAAAGTGGAATCTCAAATGATCTCACCACAAAGAAATAAATAAAAGGTAATTAAGTGAAGTGATGGAGCTATTAGCCAATCTTATTGTGATAATCATTTTGCAATGTATACGTGTATCAAATCCTTATGCTGTACACACTTATACAACGTATGTGTCAATTATGTCTCAATAAAGTTGGGGGGAAAGAGAATAGGTTGACCAATGCCACCATACAAATCTTAAATAAAGCCAAAGATTAAGTAATGGAGGTTGATGAGGGCATTTGTTTGCATACTACAGATGGCCAGGAGCCCAACATGCTTCTTTGTAGAGTGCTCTGTTTGGTTTGCTTCAAGATAAAGTAGAAGCATTTCAACAGATGAATCTCTCAGGAAACAAGATGACTGATTTCAAACTTACCAATATGCTGCAAAATGTCATTTTAATGTTAGGGTCTGTTCGGTTCCAGAGTATGGGACACACCAATTGCTTAGGCATTTTGCTTTGAGAGTGCTATTGAAAAGCTTTTTAGTTTTTAGTTTAGTTTTTTTTTTTTTAACAGTGTCACTTCTTCATCACCAAAAGATGTTGCAGATAAGTAGAACTTTCTAATGCAGTACTTTTATTGCTTCAGACCTAATGATTTGATACTACCATCATAAATCACTGAAGCATGTAATTATATGACTAAACTAAGCAGAGAGAAACACAAAGGGAAAACCAACACAAACATTACATCATATTAAATCACAGCATACAGTAAGCTTTGTTTTTCTCCAAAGAAATTGCTCTTCATCTCTATATTTCCATTAGATATGTTTCATTCTTAAGCATGATTTAATAAGTCCAGCCTCTGAGAATTGAGATACTGTAAAAAACAGCATTCCGAAACCTTATTTCTTGGTATTTTAGATTTCAAGCTCTCTTAAGAAAACCTTTCCATGAAATTTTCAATCATCAAAAAATTGAAATTAAGTGTTAGTTTTCTAAATTATGACTGATAAAACAAATGAGAGCTTTATGATTCGAAGGATTTTCAAATTCTTGAATGTTTATTTTTATTTTGCATATTGAAATCCCTTATGGAAATAGTCATTTATATAAAA
Source organism: Canis aureus (assembly GCF_053574225.1). Classification (NCBI taxonomy): domain Eukaryota; kingdom Metazoa; phylum Chordata; class Mammalia; order Carnivora; family Canidae; genus Canis; species Canis aureus. Next base: position 8,228,927 of record NC_135638.1, read on the forward strand.
ATTATTTTAAACATTGAAATATGATTTCTGGATCCCAAAATTAGTGAAATTTTCCTATTGACAATTTTATTATTTATAATTGCTTCTAATATCCTTTCAAAAGACATTTTATTCAGAGAATATTTATTGAACATCTACTAGGTATAAAAAATTATGATAATCTCTAGAAAAGTACATGAGAGTACCTTCCAAAGCTCCCCATCTAGTGGTGATAATGGACATATGCAGGAGGATGTGCAATATAATAGCAACCATAATAAGCACGATGAAAAAAGTAGTAATTAAATACTAGGGGTGTGGATGTCCTTGAGGATAGTATATTAGATCCTGATATTTAAGATGAAGAATTGACAAAATGTGAGATGAAGGTCAATATTTGCGTAAAGAGTTTTTTCTTATTTATATGATTGTGTCATTCAACAAACCTTTGCATTCTAAGCATTGTGTTGGAGGTATATAGACATATTGCTTATTTTGAAATATTTGAGAGTCCTCTGGCAGAAGCAGACACTAAGAGGGTATCTATTACATATGTCAGTGACAGTCTCAGAGTTAGACATAAGGAATAAAGAGAGTATCCAACTTGCAACCTCATGAAACAAAGCAACCTTGTTTAGTTGAATTGCTAGTTCACATTTGTTAAAAACTAAATATAAGAATCTTCAGAAAAATAAATTGGCATGTCTCTCAAAAAAGTGGATTGAATATGAGACACATTTTAATGTCTAAATGTGGCCTTATTTCCCAGTCTGTAAAACCTTGACTCCTTTGTGAATATTTATAACCTTTGAATGTTGATTGAACAGAGTGTGACCTAGTTAAAATAGCAAGGATTAATGCCATCATGTATTTTAGCTCCTGGCTTTCTGGAATAGCTTTTTCTCCCCCTCCCCGAGTATTCTGCATGCGTTCTCTCTCTCTCTCTCTCTCTCTCTCTCTGGCTGTCTCTCTGTCTCTCTGTCTCTCTCTCTCTCTCTCACACACACACACACACACAAATCAAAGACTTATCAGAGTACTGTGGAAACTGTCCTGCTCCTTGTCCTGCAAATAACACTCAGATAAAATAATAAGGGCAGCAAGTGATTTTTTTCTCTCTCTTAGTGTTTCAGTTTGTGAACTGGAATATTATATATATATTATATATATTATATAAAATATAATAATAATATAATATAATATATAATATATAATAATATAGACACTTGGCTATATTGCAATGTATATCTTTCTTTTAAAAAAGCATGTTCTGTAAGATTATACACTGAAAACAGTAGGAGAATGGGAAGATTAAGTTAAGAACAGACTATTCAGAATCTGTATGATTTTCTAATCAGAGTCCCAACTAACAGAGTACTTTAGTAGAAATACTGTTAAAAAGACATGTTACATTTCTCATACATACATACATACATACAACAGTAAATGCAGGAATTTATCTTTAAAAAAAGGTGATAGTAACTCATTAGAAGGAGTATAAGGAAGGATTGAGGCTGTTGAATTATGGAAACAAAGAAAAAATGCCCAATTGGAAAGCACAGCACAATAAAAACTCATCAACAAAGCACAAAACTGAATTAAGCCAGGAAAACTGGAGGTAAATGGGCATTTCTGGACATATTGCACCTTCATGGCCTGTTAAATTCAGCTCATTTTGAATCCTTTCTGTCCAGTTGCTGTTACTTAGTGAAACCAGAGCTTAACTGGGTGTAGGGGGGAAGACAAACACATGAACCAGGGCAACTTCCACCTTATTTTGACATCATTTCCAAATTTATGGTGTGTGAGCTGATTTGCATATCAAAACCTGTTGTGCCCAGAAAGCTGTATTTGCACTGTTTTTCTTGACTGGACACTTAAGTTACACTGACTAATTAGATCTTGAGTACTTTCTAGCAATTTTGAACCTGCCTCTTCTCCATGTCTGTTTCATACAGTTTGACTTTGTGATATTGTATGTGTTTAAATCAGATGAATTCTTTAGAAATAAGATGGTAATGCCAATGATTCTATTTAATTTAAAGGAAAGGCAGGGGGGATTTCTTTCCTTTTCTGCCTCATAAAAAAAAGTATTTAATTTTTTTTTCATAGTGTAGAAATCAGTATTAACAAGCTTTCAGAGACAGGAAAATTATAGCCTTTTCTTATTTTTAGCATTTAATTTGATAGTAACACTTCCTTGTTTTGGAATTGAGACTTGTCATTAAATGGATACATGTTTTGTTCTGGTTAACTGATTGTCCGGTGCCGAACTCTCATCAGCCAAGGATTTGCAAGTATGTAAGAAGGTGTTGTCAACCTTCTGTATTGTCGTGCTTCTCAGTGCCAAAGAAAACAGAACTGCCTCAGGATCAAATTACTGAACGCAGTTAAGTTGAGCTAATCTATACTATTATTGTAAAATGCTGCAGTTCCATAATGCTTCAGTCTCCTGAATGATTCTGGCTATTTTTTTTCTTCCTTGGTCTTGGTTAAGCACAGACATGTCGTGTTTGACCTATTGTAGACTACTGTCAAAGTTCTTCAGGCTGACTTGTTTTTCGTGTTATCTTGATTATTATAAGCATAGATTTTACTTGTTTGATTTTATCATTGTCTTTGGAAAAAAAAAACCTGTGTTTTAAAATAAAAATACTGATTCTTTCCCATCCTTCACTCTGCTGAAATGATGCTTTCACAAAATAAGAGCCCATGTGGTTCTTAATGATCTCTCCACTTACAGAGCTAATGTTTGAAGGGTTTAACCTATACAGTCCAAATGCTCAGATCATTTTCATAAAGATTTTATTGCTTTCTTCGGTAGCTTATTCCACATCTTAATAATCTACCAATTAAAAAAAAAAAGTTTTTTGACTTCCCAAGCCTTGATCTTTACTTAATCTATAGCAAGATTTTTGTATTTCACCATCTGGTTTTGTGGCACTCATTTTCTGGGATTTTCAAATGCTGTCATCAGCTACTTTTCTTTTAAGGCAAGAGACATTAAATTCACCTCATCTTTCAGAAGTGGCGGTGCTCTTTTATTAGCTTAGAAGCTCTTTACAAGATTTGATTTTTTAAAAAACTACTCAGGCAATATTTAGAGTGACAAGTGTCTGTTAAGTCTTCTCATCTCTTTCCATCATGTATCTTCAGTTGTAAAATGTTACAAAATAGCACATGAATTAAGATTTAGCTAGAATGCAATGAAAGCCATTTTAAACACCACAAAAGTTCACTAGGGGATCTCTAAAAGTTTTATTCTCGAGTCTTTTTTTTTTTTTATGTCTGAATTAACTTCAGTTTCAGAAGTCTATCTGGAAGCAGAAAAGAGTAACCCACTTTGCTCTTTGCCTCAGCAGTTTCTCCACATACTAGAACATTCTCATTACCATTATATTCTGCTTTAACATTACCCATCTTTAAAGTTTGAAAACCTTGAACCATCTCTTGACCTTAGATTTCTTTTCTTTCCATTCTTTGCAGTTATTCTCCATTTCTTGGCTCCCCTTCAAAGAAATTCTTTAAAGGAATTGCCTTTACACACTTCTTCACATCCACTTCCTCCTCAGACTTTTAAAACTCATGCTATTCATCCCTCTCTCTCCACTGGAAATTCTTACTGATGACGTGCATCTGGCCAAAATGAGTTGCCAATTTCTTGTCCTTTCCTTACCCGTCATCTTTGCAACTTTAATATCTGACTATTCTCGACTTGAAATATATAATTTCATCTTTGGACAACCTGGTTTTATTTCCTTTTGCAGCTTTTTCAGTGCTGCCTTTCTAGCAGGGCCATATCCCTCGTTCTCCTGTTTTCTGTATTTGTGTTCTCTCCTTACGTGAGCTCACTCAGTTTTATCACTTCACATACTATCTGTATGCTGATGTCCTCAGATTGTATCTTTTGCATGAGTATCAACCCTTTTTCCAATGATCTTCATTTGGATGTTCAACTGAATCTCATATATTACATTTCCAAAATGGAATACTTAATTCCCAACACCCAAATCTGCTTTCTCTAAAGTATCCCCATTTTAATTTTCATTCTACTCCTCAGGAAAAGTACTACGTAGGAACTATTATTCATTCCTATTTCTTCCTCACATCTTATGTCCGGTTCATCAGACAAATCATTTTAGATCCTGCCATCCGTATATAGCCCAATTCAGACCACATCTTTCCATATCTACAGCTGCAGCACTAAAACAAGTAGCATTACCTGTCAGTTAGGCTACTGCAGATAGCCTCCTAATTGCCTCAATTTTTACCCCTAGATTCCACCCTCAACTGGATGGAAAGGGGCAAAGATTAATTAATAGAGTCATGTTTCTAGAGCATAAGTCATTTTTCTAAATCCCAAAATTTTTAGAATAAAATCTAAGTGTCTTGTGATGACCTAAAATATTCATAATGATCCAATAGAACTCTAAACAGAACATGTAGTCAATTTCAAAGTGCTTTTTATAGCATGTTGTTTTGCTTGGAACATCATTTCTTCCTTTTCTCAAACCCAGTATAATATTTTAAAGCTATCAATTGATGTATGCATTTTTGTCTGGGTACTGCACTCTTTTCCTTATCCTTCTCTGGTTTTCTTCTACCTCTCCTTATATACACACTTTTAAGCAACGAAGCCATTCAATATTCATCAATGAAGAGGAATAATACAAAAGAGCAGAAATGTGAGATGCTTACCTCACCCCACCCCCACCAGATTAGAAGAATACCCCAGGGGAGAATGAAGAGAAGACATAGAGGAATAAGGTGATGAGAGAAGCATAGAGATCAGTTAGCCTAGAAGGATAGAGTTGGGCAACAGTCATTATTTCATCTGGTTACAAATGAACACTTTGCTCCTTAGATAACCCAAGACTTTCTTTAGTCTCTTTTTTTACTGCATGGAGATAGTGTCTTCTGCAAGTAAAAACGAGTGGAGGTCTGAATAGCAAGTGGGCTAGTGGCCACTTGATGGAGGAGGATTGTAGGCACCACCTACTGCACTTGTACTTGCTAGGGAATTTAATGAACACATGCTAAATTTCCCTTAGGACAGTGCACACTCACCTTCTTAATATATGGCTGCTTGTCCAGAATACTGCTAATATGTAAATCTCATTGCAAGCTAGGTATCATTATTTGACATAGTAACACCTCCACAATAGAGTCAAATATGTCTCCTTCATCCCTTAGAGCATTCAGGAATTCCAATAAATTCAGCCAATCCTAAAGGTATTGGTGGGAAGAATACTTACCAGCAGCAAACTGCCTCATATACAGTTTGTGTAAATCCACTAGGTATTGACCCAAATAGGATTTCTTGAAAACTGGACAAAGAGATAGGGCCATGGAAAGTAACCTGCAAACCTAACAACTCCCCTTTAGATTAATCTTCTGAAAATATGCCCGTAACATAAATTCCTAGACTTGGCTGATTTTACCTTTTTTTTTTCTGAAGGAAGGGATGCTGTTCAAAGATCTCCCAAAGAGAGGATATTGTGACCAGGGTTTTTCCTTGGATAAGTTATTTCTGTATCACTCAGGCATACCTGCAGGGTATTAATATTAAGTACTACACTGGAATCAGGTTAAGAGGCAATTGAGCTATGATGAGAATATATCATCAGTATGTTGTAAATATCAGTTGGAGAAGAGCTGTATGTAGGTTAGGAGAAAGTTTGAAATGTTATCTTTTGAAGTATTTGCAACTTCCAAGGATACTTTGAAATCTGAGAGAAAGTAAGGTAAGTTGGCCAGATGTACTTAGATGATGTCTTAGTTTTCTTAGGATCCCACAATAAAATACCATAGGATGAGTGCCTTGCACAACAGAAATTTACTTGATCATAGTTCTGGTGGCTGAAAGCCTTAGCTCAGGATAGCAACATGGTTGGTTTCTGGTGCTTTCTCTCTTGAGTTGCACCTAGCTGCCTTCCTACTGTGTCCTTACTTGACCTCTTCTTTATTTGAAGAGATAGATTAAGAAAGAGAGAGAAGGAGATTTTTGACGTCTCTTCTTATCAGGACACTAATCTCATCCTGAGGAACCTATCCTTACAATCTTATCTAAGCTTAATTATCTCCCAAAAGCCCTATCTCCAAACACTATCACACTGGGGATAGGGCTTTGACATATGAATTTGGGATCACAGAAACATTCAGTCAATAATAGATGACCAGTGGAATCAAGAGAGTGGGAAGATGAAAGTCTCTCATCATGCTGGGGACAGAAGAGTGGCCAATAGGGCATAGGCTGAATGTAATGAACTTAGGAAGATGCTCCTGCTGAGGTACTCTTACCTGAAGGGTTGCAAAATATCCTTTAAGACTTATTTCATACTCCATCTTCTCTGGAAAGTTTCCTGGAACCATTACTCCTCTCTGTTACCCACCCATACACCACTCTCATATTGCCCGCTTCAGTATTCTCTGATTGTTGAAAGAAGACATGTTCTACTATGCTCCTAAAGAGCTCTAAATATATCCCAATATTGTGAAAGTTTGTGGACTGGTCACCACTACTACCTATAAGTTACTTTTAGGCAGAGATAATATCTTTTCATCTCTTTACCTCCACTTAGTCCAACACCCTAAATATATTATCAAGTATTGGTTCAATTCAGTAGAAGGGACACCAAGCAAGCTGTACTGGATTACTGTTGGCTCTGTTTAGGGATGTTTTCTTAGTGTTTTATTTTTTACTTTTTAAAATATTATTATATTTTGAAGATTTTATTTTTAAATAATCTCTATACCCAACATGGGGCTCGAACTCACAACCCCAAGATCAAGAGTTGTACACTCTACTGACTGAACTAGCCAGGTGCCCCATCTCAGTGTTTGTTTTTAATTACTTTCTATTTCCCTATGTACTATTTTTCATCCTGGACTATATTTGTAAAGGACAAGTGGACATGGAAAAACCCAATTCCAGATGGCAATTCCAAATCCTCAGGTAAATATGGTTAGACACATTTTGATGTTTCAAGAGGAGCATCACATGATGATTATTCTTTGTCCATAGCAAAAGTGTATGTGCAAATTGGTCTTGATGCCAACTTCTGTCATTAAAATTTTTATAATTAGAAATAATCTCTGAAGTGCTATGTTCTCAGTAAATTAAATTATAGTAGATTTCAATTTGACATGCTTTTTGAAAAATGATTCTAAAAAATCAACCGTCTTATATACTGAATGGCAATTACATACTCTTGACATTTGCACTGCCTCATACCTTTCTATATTAAGAACATATACATTCATACATATTAGCATATTTAGACACATGCACACACATTAAACCTATCAGTAAAAACATATCTGTTGAGAAGTTGATGCCAATGTACACATTTAAATAAATATTGAAAATCCAAAATTACCTTTTACAGGTGTTTTGGTATTGACCGTAGGCATAGACATTGCCAACATCTGATAAAAAATAAAAAATAAATAAAATGAAAAAACAGAATATCATCTCAGATGTTGGTTCTGCTTTTCATTTTACTTATTTTTATTATTTTATTTTATTTTTTATTTACTTTATGATAGGCACACAGTGAGAGAGAGAGAGAGAGAGAGAGAGGCAGAGACACAGGCAGAGGGAGAAGCAGGCTCCATGCACCGGGAGCCCGATGTGGGATTCGATCCCGGGTCTCCAGGATCGCGCCCTGGGCCAAAGGCAGGCACCAAACCTCTGTGCCACCCAGGGATCCCTATTTTTATTATTTTAATTCCAATATAATTAACATAAGATGTTCTATTAGTTTCAGGTATACAATTTAGTGATTCAGCAATTCTATACATTGCTCAGTGGCTCATTTTATCCCCTTCATCTATTTCACTCACCCCCCCACCCACCCTTGCTTTGCTTTTTAAAAAGAATGTTTTATCTACTCTTTCTTTTTTTTTCAAGGTTTATTGAGTGATAGCAAAGTGATAGTTCAAAGCTCCTGAGGAGGGAGGGGCCCCAAGAGGGTTGCCCTCTACTCTTTATAGAATACGAACTGGCATTGACACCGGCAGATTGTGTTACATTTGAGTGTGTAATGTCAGCCAACTCTCAGGTGATGAGCAGTGTTTAGCATCAGGAATTCCTGATCTTCCATCCCATCAGCTATCTGTTCCCACCTGGGTTCCTGAGGATGTTAAACTAATGACCCTCAAGGAAAATTGCACACTGCTTGTTAAAACCAGAGTGTCAGTAGCAAGTCTTTGCCAGGGACCCTGCTTGATGAGATAGACTGGGCCACATGAGTGCAGGGAAGACATCTTTTGTCTTTTCTGTGTAAGGCGTGATTTAGCGGGAGAGCTAAACCTATTGCTTCTTGTCTCCTTTTTTAGTATTGCCTTCTGGACTCGACTCCTCTAATTGTGAGAGGCAAAAGCAAGTGTAACTGGTATAAAATTCAGGTTATAAACTCAGTCATGAAGGAACTGTAAATTTAATTTACTGTGTCTACACTTTAATTTTAAGATCTCATTTTCATGGATGTTAGAAACTCAATCTTTCCATCAATTTAATACCACTCAGGTGACATCTAAAGTTCCAGGAGGCTTAGGCAGTGACAAGTTGTGAAATGAGGCGACCTGATCCTCATGATCATAATATATCCCTGTTGGCTGACCCTTGTTTCTGGCTGACTCTCAGGTCATTGCTGACCACACAGAACCTTTAGATGCATGGCTTGCCAGTGCCACTTCATTCTAATTTTGTATATGTGGGGGAAATTCCTGTTGGTCTAGTAAAACACCGACCTAAAGGAAACTAAGTGCTAATTTCAGAAGCTGCTCACCTCTTCCGTGCTACAAAGGAATAGAGATCATTCTGTTGTTCTTGTTATGTAGGGCACATGGAACAGAGGAGGAGAAGGGGATAGGGCTGCATCTCTGTGGCTCTCTGCATAGATATTGATGGTGGGGTCTTTTCTTCCCTGGGGTCCCTTTTTCAAGCCCAGAGCAAAGGATAAGTGAAGATGTTTTCTTTGCTCTTCCTAAACCTATTAGGGTTTTAGTGTTGCTTCCTTTCCTGTCCCCACATTTCCTTCCATAAATAGGTTCAGAGCACAGGGCTGCTTTAGCAGAAACAGGAAATCTTCTGTTCTTCAAACCCAAATTATCTTCAGTAATCTAAAGTATAGCCTTTTGAAAGTCAACAAGGTAATTATTGATTCATTTTTCCTTTGCATCGTGTGTTCTTTGAAGCAGAAAGCACTGAAGCTTTAGCTATCTTGAAGAAGGTGGTAAGATGAAATAGCTTAAAGAAAAGTAGCTAATGTAGGTTGGTCTCACTCCCAGGCTCACTTCTTCTGACCAACCCAACTAATGCCACTTGTGTAACTTGATCTAGCTAAACCAGCCACAATATCTAGAAGAGAACAGATTACAAAGGCAGCATTGCAAAGAGAATCACCACTATGATGAAGAAAATCATCAAAAGACCAATACCATTTATATTCCTTTTTTTTTATTTCCATAAAAAGTCTTCCCCAACTAGCATGGCCTTGAAGGTAGAATAATAAATATAAAATTCAATTTTTCTCTAAAAGTAAAGGGTATCGCTCAACAGGTAAGTTCAAAGGATGCTTTCTGACAATATCACAGAACTCTAATAGGTAGGTTTTATGGTTTTCTGATAGTGTTTATTCATTTTTTTACCCTACATACTGAAAGGATTTCAACCAAGGTAGATGACACAAAAACTAGTTTTGTGCCCTTCATTGTGTAGGATACAATAAAAATACCTAGCCACATTGATTCACAGAGAGTGCTAAGATAGATTTAACACATGTAAATTACCTTTAAAAATAGTTTGCTCTACACCCCCTTAACTACTTGTTTAATATTGGAAGAATTTGTCTAATCTTTCTGTGAACTTGTATTCTCTGATCTGTACAATCAAAAACATGATGCAAATTTCATATGTTTTTTTATGGATTCGATAGGAAAATAAATGTCATTGATTAGTAGAGTACCCAGGTAAATTAAGTACTGAATGACTATTGGCCATTTTACTAATTGTACTTTTATGTCTGGAAATTCTTCCCAGATTTCTTTGTGGATTCCTCTTTCTTTTTCTACCCCTTACATGTTAGCATGTTAAAAATATCTGCCCTTTATTCTTTCAACTAATATCTGTAGATTAATGGTGCAGGTATATCCCACCTGCCCAGACCTCTCCTCTCACAGATGATTAGATCCACTTGCTTTCTGGTTAGGTCCACCAGATGTGTAGCAGCCACTTCAGATTCAGCCTATCTGAATGTGAAGTAAGATCTTTTAAAAACTTCTTTTTGTCTCCCGATTCCAGTATACTATTGAATGATGTCACTCTTCATTTGCAGTTTCACTTGATCTTTTCCTCCTTTATTTGCCCCATCATTTAGGCCACCAAGGCCTGAAGTTCTACACCACAAACATTTTCATCCCCACTGCTGTTGCCTTGGTCCAAGACTTCATCATCTTTTACCTGTTTTACTATACCCGATACCTACCTTGGTCTCTGGTCTTATAAAGACAATCTCTAACGCAGGTGCCAGAGGTGAATCAAAAATATGAATGTGCTTATAATCCTCTTGAAAATCCTTAGTGGAAAAAAAAGAAAAAAAGAATATCCTTAGTGATGTTACAAAATAAAGTTAAACTCTAGTTTTTATATTTATTTATTTATTTATTTATTTATTTATTTATTTATTTATTTTTTGGAGAACAGATTTTATTTAATTATTTTTTTCCCACAGGATCAGAGATTAACTAGGTGTTTATTTATTTATTTATTTATTTATTTATTTATTTATTTATTTTTTAAATGTGATCTACAGAGTTTTTTTTTTTTTTATTGGTGTTCAATTTACCAACATACAGAATAACCCCCAGTGCCCGTCACCCATTCACTCCCACCCCCCGCCCTCCTCCCCTTCTACCACCCCTAGTTCATTTCCCAGAGTTAGCAGTCTTTACGTTCTGTCTCCCTTTCTGATATTTCCCACACATTTCTTCTCCCTTCCCTTCTATTCCCTTTCACTATTATTTATATTCCCCGCATGAATGAGAACATATAATGTTTGTCCTTCTCCGACTGACTTACTTCACTCAGCATAATACCCTCCAGTTCCATCCACGTCGAAGCAAATGGTGGGTATTTGTCATTTCTAATAGCTGAGTAATATTCCATTGTATACATAGACCACATCTTCTTTACCCACTCATCTTTCGATGGACACCGAGGCTCCTTCCACAGCTTGGCTATCGTGGCCATGGCTGCTATAAACATCAGGGTGCAGGTGTCCCGGCATTTCATTGCATCTGTATCTTTGGGGTAAATCCCCAACAGTGCAATTGCTGGGTCGTAGGGCAGGTCTATTTTTAACTCTTTGAGGAACCTCCACACAGTTTTCCAGAGTGGCTGCACCAGTTCACATTCCCACCATCAGTGTAAGAGGGTTCCCTTTTCTCCACATCCTCTCCAACATTTGTTGTTTCCTGCCTTGTTAATTTGCCCCATTCTCACTGGTGTGAGGTGGTATCTCATTGTGGTTTTGATTGTATTTTCCTGACGGCCAGTGATGTGGAGCATTTTCTCATGTGTATGTTGGCCATGTCTATGTCTTCCTCTGTGAGATTTCTCTTCATGTCTTTTGCCCATTTCATGATTGGATTGTTTGTTTCTTTGGTGTTGAGTTTAATAAGTTCTTTATAGATCTTGGATACTAGCCCTTTATCTGATACGTCATTTGCAAATATCTTCTCCCATTCTGTAGGTCGTCTTTGAGTTTTGTTGGCTGTATCCTTTGCTGTGCAAAAGCTTCTTATCTTGATGAAGTCCCAATAGTTCATTTTTGCTTTTGTTTCTTTTGCCTTCGTGGATGTATCCTGCAAGAAGTTACTATGGCCGAGTTCAAAAAGGGTGTTGCCTGTGTTCTTCTCTAGGATTTTGATGGAATCTTGTCTCACATTTAGATCTTTCATCCATTTTGAGTTTATCTTTGTGTATGGTGCAAGAGAGTGGTCTAGTTTCATTCTTCTGCATGTGGATGTCCAATTTTCCCAGCACCATTTATTGAAGAGACTGTCTTTCTTCCAATGGATAGTCTTTCCTCCTTTATCGAATATTAGTTGACCATAAAGTTCAGGGTCCACTTCTGGGTTCTCTGTTCTGTTCCACTGATCTATGTGTCTGTTTTTGTGCCAGGACCACACTGTCTTGATGACCACAGCTTTGTAGTACAACCTGAAATCTGGCATTGTGATGCCCCCAGATATGGTTTTCTTCTTTTTTAAAATTTGCCTGGCTATTTGGGATCTTTTCTGATTCCACACAAATCTTAAAATAATTTGTTCTAACTCTCTGAAGAAAGTCCATGGTATTTTGATAGGGATTGCATTAAACGTGTATATTGCCCTGGGTAACACTGACATTTTCACAATATTAATTCTGCCAATCCATGAGCATGGAATATTTTTCCATCTCTTTGTGTCTTCCTCAATTTCTTTCAGAAGTGTTCTATAGTTTTTAGAGTATAGATCCTTTACCTCTTTGGTGAGGTTTATTCCTAGGTATCTTATGCTTTTGGGTGCAATTGTAAATGGGATTGACTCCTTAATTTCTCTTTCTTCAGTCTCATTGTTAGTGTATAGAAATGCCACTGATTTCTGGGCATTGATTTTGTATCCTGCCACACTACCGAATTGCTGTATGAGTTCTAGCAATCTTGGGGTGGAGACTTTTGGGTTTTCTATGTAGAGTATCATGTCATCGGCGAAGAAGGAGAGTTTGACTTCTTCTTTGCCAATTTGAATGCCTTAGTTTTTATATTTTATATTTTTAATTTTAAGCAAGAACTTGACTCCCGGCTCCTCAGCTGCTGTGGTGTCTTCTGCTAATATGCCACCATATATATGACATATACTGTACCAGACAACAGGGAAGTCCCCAAATACAGTAAGCTGCTTTATGCTTCCATTCCCAGTGATAATCCTTAAAGTCATTTTTCCTGCCTTGCCTACCAGGAGGACAATTACTTATCATTACTACTTCCTCTGAATCTACTTCGGGACTTGTCTTTCTTAAAGTAGGTCTTGATTAGTTATTTTGTTGGCAGGGGACGTGTTGTCATTAGCATTCCCTTTTTGTGTCCCTCCTGTACCCATCTGTATCTTCCATCGTAGTACCAACAAGTGGACTACTGATTCCTTCTCTTTGTGTAGCGATAACCATAACATGATTAGGGAAGTTGAGCCAGATTGATGGAAGGCTCCTGGTTGGTCTAAGCCATCAATGAAAAACTTTTTTTTTTTTTCTTTTTGCCAGTGACTGTTTCAGGGAAAGACTGTCCTAAGATATTTTGGGACTTTGAAATTGGAAAGAGGTTTCCCTGGGGACTGCTGGGAAAAACATTTTCTTACTTTTAAGAGAGAGACATAGAGATCTGGGTTTCCTATTTTACTGAATGTGAAAGAGGAAGTATGCAGCTAGCAACAATCTGAGGACAAAGCAACTGCATGAGAGAGCAAACCTACCGGAAAAAACAAAGAAACAGAAGTTCTATTGAGCTGTTCCCAAATAGCACTGTATTTCTATACTTTTAGTTGTACCAAAGTATCATGTTATTAAAGAAGCTTGGATTTGGGTACTTTTGTGTGCAGGTAGTCAGAAAAACTCAACTGAGAGAACCTGCAAGTTCCTGTATTATTTAATTAGCTGTCTCTTCTTTCTATTTTCTTGAAGGCAAGAACTTCATCTGCCTACGTGTCACCTTGAGTTCAAGTTTCAGCTTAGGATATTGTATTTGATAAAAAAGATTGATGTATGAAAGAATTAATTTGCTTGGTATCTGTATGGTTTTAAGCATCGTAGGAGGCTTTTTTACATATATTGTCTAATTTAATTTTCATAATTAATTTGTGAAAAAACTATAGGTAATTTTGTATGACTAATAGGTTATTATGAAGTAAATTTTAAAATGTCTGTAGCCCTCTGATGACCTGGCGGACTGGTACTCATAGATTTTATTTTTATTGGCTGACGTGCATAGGAGAAGATGCTTTCAGGAAGACTGAAGTATAGATACTTAGGATCAGGGATGAGGGTGAGACATGTTAGCTAGGCCTATGAATTGGAACAAACTGGGGACTGCAGGAGGTACTGGCATAGAAACAGATAGAGATGTTGACACATGAGACTCTACAGAATCTTAGGTCACATATAGCAAAATTTGAGAATATGAGTGACACCTAGACCCTAGAGGAAAGATATTTTTTCCTATTCTATGAAGAGAACATAGCATGACTCTAGTTAGCATAGTAAAAAAAAATGAAAGTAAGATTCTATTCAATCAGAGTTCTCAAAAGGCATGTGCACCATTAGATGGATTCACAGAGAGTAGACATCAACAAAGAGCTCAGAGGAAGGAGGAGAAGATCACTTATGACTGTACATGAGACTCCCTTAAGGATCCTCTCTAAATACTAAGGGAATGTTCTGCAGCGATGTGGTTGGAGAAAATTTGTCAGGCAAATTTCATTTGTATAGTTCAGGTAAACTTTTTTAGAATACCTACAGATTGAGGAATCCTGGGAAAACAAGGTTACAATTGTTAAGTAGTGTCTAATACAATTACAATATGGGTTTTACCTTTTGGAAGGCAATTTGAAAGAAAAATGAGGTAGGTTAAGCTTTGCAATATCGAAGACCAGTGGCATGGCTAATACTTCATTTAAGGTGTTTATTTATACTCTACTCAGACTCAGTGGGGGAGGGGATGATACAAGAACATGGATACTAGGAGGTGGACATCATCATTAGGGAACACTCTAGAGTCTTCTCACCCCAACTTTTTTGTTTAAAGATGTATTTATTTGAGAGAGATAGAAGACAAGGAGTGGGGTGGGGGGCATGGGGGCAAGAGAGATGCCAAGCCGACCTTATGCCAAGTGTGGAGCCCAATGTGGGGGTCAATCCCCCCACCCTGAGATCGTGACCTGAGCTGAAACCAAGAGTCAGGCACTTAACTGACTGCACCACCCAGGAACCCCATCTCACCAGTTTTTAACTGAACAAATTTTCTATGGAAAACAAATCCTTGAGTTACAGATCACTTTATTAGTTTAACAGTTTATAAGACAAAATTCTAGTGTTGCAGAGTAAGATGCCTAATTCACAGAGTATGCTAAGTGTCTATTTTAAATTACTTTATCTTTGAAGATTTGGTTGTTTCTTTTTCTTTTAAAATATTTATTTATTCATGAGACATATACAGAGAGAGAGTCAGAGACATAGGCTGAGGGAGAAGCAGGCTCCTCACAAGGAGCCCGATGTGGGGGACTCGATCCTGGATCCCAGGATCACACCCACGCCCTGAGCCAAAGGCAGACCCTCAACTGCTTAGCCACCCAGGCATCCCAAAGATTTGGTACTTTCAAATGTTATCCGTTGATCATGTCCAGAACACACTGGTAATATTCTTTTGAGGATCCCCCACCCTTGACACACATATATGCATGCACACGCACACACACATATACATACATACATACACACACATCTAACATCATTAATCATTTCAAGTTTTATAGCAAGTGGTTCCTTCTAGCCAGATACTATTTTTCATGGTCTTACTTGTATTTGTTCCATATTAATGATTCTGTGGTTTGGGGATTAGAAGTGACATCTTGCCTCAATTATCACTTCACAAATATCTCAGGAAGAATCATGACAATAATGAAAGTTTGCTATCATTTGACTGCAATTGAAATATATCATTTCCAAAGTAATACACTTCATAGCATTCATCATGATTCTTTGCTTCCTAGGGAGGAAAAAAGGGTTAACAATATAGAGTATAGGGTGAAGGACAAAGATGAGAGATGATGAAAGGTGTCAGTAAAGATTTGTCCTTTCATTGTTCTAAAGCAGTGGGTCTCAAAGTGTAGTCTGATGATGCCTTTGGGTTTCTGAGACCACTTGAGGGATCTGCAATGTCGAAACTATTTTTCTTATAACACTATTATTGGCCTTTTACATTACCTTTCTTTCTGAGTGTATAGTGAAGTTTTTCAGAGTCTATATAACATAATATCATTTTTTCTGATGGCTTTGTATTTTTGTGTTGTATTTCTCATTTTTAATTTCTAATACATTAAATACTAGTAGATACAACTATTGCTATTAATTGTTTGAAAAGAGAATATTCAGACCACAAAACACAAAAACCCTGATTTGTAGTGTTTGCTGATTTTCCATAATATAATTACTCTTATGGCAGTTGATTTGAACCTACCAAAGTGATGTCACTGCACACAAAGTATGGAGTAGTCACACACAATCAGCTCTTGTGAGCCAGTGTGAGCTGGCTTCAGTATATCACTTTATGCAATCTGAATAAAAGATCTTTAGAATCACTAATTTTTTAAAGGATTAAAGGTCCTGATTAAAAAAGTTTGAGTACCACTGATCTGTCATTTGCCCTAAATGATTCACTGTAGAATTGATCTAGGCAAAGCTTTCTCAAGTACAACAGCCGACCATTTTTGAGATTTTGTTTTCTCCTTTAGATGTGATCCTTCACTAAAACCCACGAGTTTAATTAGGTCTCACTTATAACAGAAGACAATGTTCCTTCTTTTGTGGTCCCAAGGCACTTGTTACCCATCTCAAATATAATAGATAATAATGAATTTATGTGTGAAACTCTCTCCCTCACTAAATAGTAATCTGGGACTTCACTGTTTCCTTTGTGTCTGTTTTGCTTTATCTGTTAAGCGATGAATGAATAGTAAGTCTAAATTACTATTTTATGATTTTTAGAGCATTTACATTTTAAAGAGAATCACGATGAGAATAATCCATTCTACATAGGAGGTAATGGAACCATTATTAATAGTGAACTTACACTTTGTAAAGTTGAGCTAGCCAAAGGGCATTAGATCTAGGAGACGTTGCATATGTTTTATAAGTTGTCAAAATTCAGAAATTGAGTTTGCTACCAAATAGTTTTTCTGTTATTAGGAGAAAGCTTATAGCTTTACTAAAGCTTCTAACATTTAATAGAAAATAATTAATAAAGAAGTGGGAGGAAAATTTTGAAGGCAATGGATATGTTTATGGCATAGAGAATGGTGATGGTTTCGCCGTTGTATATGAATCTCCAAATTTATCAAGTTTTATACATTAAATATGTATAGCTTCTTGTATGTCAGTCATATCTCATTCAAGTGGGTTAAGAAGAAAAAAAGTTAAATGCTCTGTTAAACAATGCATAAAAGCACACATTCCTAAATGCCTTCGATGAATTTACACCATATCAACGGACTGCATATGTAGTAAACTTTTATGAATTTGCTAGACAGTTTACTTCTTTCTTAGATTTTTGAACTTTCTTTGCAATGATTATTTCCCTGAGACACCATAGCTAAAATACACCAAAGAGGTAAAAGAAGAGAAAAATATGTAAAAGAATTTTTGAATAACAGTGCAACTGGTCCTCCTTGTTTTGGAAATTCGAGGATAGAAAAGTTAGTTTTGTTGTTGTTGATGTTGTTTTCAGTACTTCAACAACAACAAAATAGCCAGGTATGACTTGCCTTGCTGAGAATTTGAAGAATTCATATTTAGTTGTCTAATCTAAAAGATTAAGTTTTCTTTAGACATGTGTATCTTATTTAATCTTTCTGGATCCACTTTGTGATTCGTAAATGGATATACCTTTCCACATCTACCATATAATTCATCAGTCTTGAGAATTCATCATTCTCTGGGAACTTTTTTCATATTGAGAATACTTTTTAGTATATTAATGTAATTACTGGGTAAATTTTTCAGCCAACAAACAAAAATGCAAATGAATTATATCACTGAGATAACCAGCAAGAATGGATACAGATTATTCTCTTCTAGCATCCAAGATGTGTTCTATAGAACATGATTTCAGAAATTTTACATATGTGTTAGCTAAATATATTTTTTTCTGTGTTCAAATGCATTTGGGAATGTCTTGATTAAATAAAATTTAATAAATTGCTGAAGAACTTCTTAGAACAATGACTATATTATTCTGGTGTCAATCTTCAAGGGAAGGCATATAAAATGTTGTTTTCCAATTTTATGACTGTAAAGTATATACTTTTTTCAGAATATCCTACAGAAACACACATTAAGAGCTTTTGTAATATGTATGTTCCAGGTGGGATATTTTAAGAGTGAATGAGGGCATTAAAGTAATTAATATTTTGAAATATTAATTGGTTAACCAATTATTTTGTTTTTATTGGTGGACCTATAAAATTATTCTATTTAATACTGATTTTTGAAAATAATATTATTAATAAGAATTTAAAGTGCATATTCATTTATATTAGAGTAAAAAATCATTTTTACTGATTATTTGAATTTTGCAAACAACGGAAGTATAATAATGATTCAAATATATTCATGTTATTTGATCAGTTTCTTAGCTATATTTTTTCTAATATTGTTTTCTTTAGTGAGTGTGCTTTTAATATGGTCTCAGTTTGAAATCTGTCATGAAATTGAAATTTTTTAATAATTACATTTTTTGAGTAATAAATTTGAAACTTTAAAATCTTTCTGTAAACTCTATAGGTGCCTTATAAACTCAGAGCAAACTCTCATAAAAGTAATATATTAAAATTCTAATGTTATTTGTTTTTAATTTAATGTGTTAATATATTAGGTCAAATGTCTGTGTCACTATCTTGAATATTTGTTCTTGATAATTTTCTAAATACAAACCTTATTAAACGTTTTCTCTATTTGTGACTCTTCTGAATGATCTGCCAAATGTTGATGCTAAAAATTCATAGGGTTTCTCAATTTTATCCATTTTCAGTATAGATGATGAATTCATACACTTAAAAATAAATGCTCTGGGGCACCTGGGTGGCTTAGTTGGCTAAAGGTCCCACTCTCGATTTTGGCTCAGGTTGTGATCTCAGGGTCATGGGATCAAGCGCCCTATAGGGCTCTGTGCTCAGCAGGGAGTCTGCTGGAGATTTTCTCTCTCTCTCTCTTTCCTTCTGTCCTTACCACTACCTCTCCCATCCCATGCTCCTGCGTGCTTTCTCTCTCAGATAAATAAATAGATCTTTAAAAGATAAAAAGTGCTCTGTCAAACTTTCTTTCTATAAAACCGAGATCTTCTGAAGCACAATTATCGAATTTCCAAATCAAGTGAGTATTTCATTTCAGAATTATCATTTGCTTTTTTCAGGTTCCTGCTTTCTTTTTGATAAATTTGAATATTTTGCTATTTTCAAATATCTTTTTGATATTGAATTTGCTAAAAACTTCAAGACTTAAAGGTTGTTTATTTTTGCCACTCTCTCTGTGGATTATTTTGATTACAAATAGCCAATTCATTTTGAACAAATGCAACTAAAATTTAGAAGATTTATAAAAAAGAAATAAAAAATTTGGAAGACACATAGGACAGTTTCAACTTACAACCTCTCAAAGGTTCAAACATGTCTATGTTCTAACTGATGAAAAGCAGCAAAAAGAAAAATTACAACCAAATGCCCTCTTTCTGAAGTTTGTTTGTTTACAGAATGCAGCTCAATTTTGTAATTTAGTTCTATATTTTGAATATATATAAAATATATGAAATTTTTGACATAGTGGTTTCTATTTTATAGTGGTTTTGTTTGGTAGAATATTGCAGATTTTTGGCTTATAATTTGAAGTTCTGGCATAGGATAAGGAGTCTCATGTTCATTTAACTTATTAGGAATATTCTTTATGCCGTAAAGCTGATTTCACCAAAAATTTTATTTATCATTGCAAAACCATTCTTCAATGTCGAACTTTCTAATTACTATAAAAACATTTATAATAATATTAAATATTTAACTTAAATAGAATGAAATAACAGAGGATTTACTTGATTTTTAAAAACCAGTTTTTAGAATTAAATGAACCAATTTTCTATTTGAAGCATCTCTTGACTGATATAAAATTTGAATCATCTAAATATTCATGTTACTTTTCTACTGAGGCAATCATATTAATAGCAATTGCTTCATAATCCATGCATAAGTAAATGAACAAAATTAATTTTAAAAACTATAATTTGAGCTAAATGAAACCGTACCCTCACAGAGTAGTAGTATTAAACATGAAATCTGCAGCTGTACCTAAATTCTCACCTTTAAAAGTAATCTTAAAATATTTACTAACTTTTTAATTAGGTGCTAATGCTTCTTTGGTAAATTTTGTCTTCCTTTGATCTGTAATCCCACTATGTCTCCCCCCTCTTACCTTAGTGTATGTTAAATGTGTTAAGTGATGACAATTACAATTTTCTTTAGAAATGAAAATTCTGTATTTTTTAATTGAACATGCTCTTTTAGGCTCATAATTGCATTAAAAGTTTATTGCAAAATACAGCTATTAATGAAAAGTAGATATATTTTAGATGTTAACTAGGGAACATATGACAAACTATCTGCAGCAAGATATGTAGATATAGTCTAATATCAGACTGCTCAGTATTTATTTCTCATAGCATGACACATTTTTCACTGACACCACAGACAAGGGGATGATATTTTTGTGCATCTCATAGACTCGGCATAAGCCACAGTGCAACTGGCTGGCACATCAGGTAGCATCAGTAGCCAAAAGTTGCAGAAGCATTGAACACTTCTTCAACCCCCACTAATGACCAGTAAGTATTAACTTTTCCTGGCTTTTTATGCCAAAGACCATTTAATCATCCATTCTTGGGAGAGATGCTTGGTCTAGAGCACATCAAGAAAAGTGAGCCTGGTTATCTCCTGCAAACTTTCTCACTTAACTCTGGGTAAACTGAGGACTGTTATTACATACATCTCACATGTTATTGGACAAGACCATGGGCAGAACCTGGATCTACAAAATGGAGGCTCATCAAAGACATCTGGGAAGTAAATGGTTAACATGCTGGTCTGTAATCTGTAGTTTCTCTTAAGCAGAGGGAGGCATCCTCAAGGGAGAAAGACGGTGACCCTGTCAAATGTCTTTATAAACATGGCAATGTCGTCCTACTGGCAAACAAAATAATGGCTTTTGCTGGAGAGTCTTTATCTTTGGAATGCTTTTAACTGTATATGCCTCATCTATCCAGGATTGCTTATGGTAAACAAACCTGGAATCTGCAGATTTATGGGATATGGCTCCCTGAGAAATGTCATAGAAGATATGCAATTATAGAAGGATAAATGGAGAAGTTTCCTGATGAAAATGGCTCCTTATGTGTAAGATACTGTGTATTTGGCACAGAGTGAATCATGTTTCAGCAAGAAAGAACCTGAGGAGTGTGTTGGAGAACCAGGACCCTTCCTGCTGTGCCAGTGCTTTGCAATTGCTTATGTCCTTACAATTATTGGTAAATCTTTATGCTAAGGAAAATCTTGGATTTTATATAAGTCTTACTGAAAATCCAATCCTTTATGTCATGATCCCATTTTGGAACAATCAATTGCAGCTATTAATTGTAACACATTTTTAAAATGAAAATGTGGACAAGAGCTGTTCTCTAGGTCAACAGGCATAAATAAGCCAGAACCTTCTCCTACATATACCTGGGGAGGGCAGATCCTGGAGGGAGTCTGATCTCTAGGATAAAATCTGTCACCAATAGCTCTAACAATAGACATTCTCATAATCTGTTGCTCAGTATTGTTCAGAATGATGCCTTTCCTTTTTCTGAACATAAGCTCCCCATCTTTTTATTATATTCTTAAAGGGTGAACTGATTGGCTGCTCTTGGCAATAATGTTGAACAATTGTTTGTGTTGGTCTCACATTTCATTGCCTGTTTTGAACCATAAGTTTAACCTATGGTTGTAGGTTTAACCATGGATGGGTCATAAATCCAATTTGGTGAGTGTCAATAAGCATTTTATTTTAAATAGAATAGAACAGAATATAATAGAGCAGCATAAATAAGAAAATATCAGGGCACTTACCTATATGTATGTTTAGGAATTGCTTCATTATAATTTTGTTTTAGTTATTTATAGGCAGAGGTGTGTACATGTGTGACTGAAATATATGAAATGTATTTATGGCTGAGAGTCATGGTAAAAGAAAAGGAATATTGTGGCTTCTATTATAAAATAATATGCTAGAATATTAAGCAGCCCTTGTGGAGAGTGCATTTTTCTGATAACTTAAAAACCATAATCTTTCTTTATATGGGATCAGCTCTGATACCATGTAGTATAAATGTTTTATGTAGATAGACACTGAAGGAGAAAGTTTGCAAGGCTGATAGCAAACCTTGAGACTTGACATTCAAATCTGAAATTGAGCCTGGAGGGCTCAGATTAACTTCTGACTGGCAAAAATACAACTTATTTTTTTTAAGTCACCATAAAATCACAGAAAGCTTTTTAAATACCAAACAGCTTTACCAAATGATGATTTGAGTACAAATGAGTCATTCACATGTGAAAAAGATTTCCTATAGCATACACTTGGTTTTTTAATTAAAAGTACTACAAAATGTCAATGTGTACTTTGTAGAACCTCGAAAGTTTTGGGGAAAGAAACACAATTGATTTGCTTGGATGATGCAGAACACAAACAGGCTTGCTTATCTCTCTCTCAGTATGCTCTGTAACACAAAGGAGAATGAAACTATTATACGGGTATAATGTCGAAGAAGAAAGTGAAATTACCCCTTTAAAGTTTGACCAAAACTCCAACCTATGTGGTTTGTATTTTCTAGAATGCCATTATTATTATTATGACTCAACAAAACTAGTTTTTGAAACATTAAGCAGTAACTATGGTCAATATATTAAAATCAATAACATGTAAAAATGAAAAAAATATTTATTTCATCAATCCATGAAGACAAGGATTTCTCAAAACCAGGAGTGCAGGGAGTCTTCAGAGATGGTCACAAAAACCACTCAGCCTTCTACTGTTTAGATACGAGACCTGAAAACAATGTACGTATTCAACTGCTTTTTAAAAATGAAATGTATTACAATGCTGATGTTGAGCACTGATATTTACCCAACACTTATTCTGTTCTTAGGACTCTGTCAAATTCTTTTCATAGATGATCTCCTTTAATACATGAAACTGCCTTCTGAGGTAGTTACTATTATTATCCCCATCTTCTGAGTAAGGAAACGGAGAAATGTAGCTTCCTATAGGCTACGGAAAATATTGGAAATACCAGCATCAACTCAAACCTATACAGATCAAAACTTCAGACTTTCCCCTATATCATTTGCTCTCCTCTCTCTTTTTTTTTCTTTCTTTCATAAGAGATTGAATAGACAGTAATTTAATTATATTCTACATCTTGTTAGACTGTGTGCTAATTATATATATAATATATATGTCTGTATTCTGTTTATAGCAATTGGACTAGTGGCCTTAAAGTAATTACTTAGATATATCCTATTCATGGTAATGAGAATTACCAAGGGTGGAAAGCTTCAAATAACTCATTGTTAGTGAATTCAAAGGAAATAAACATAGGTTTGTGTCAAAACTACCAGTCACATTTTTATTAGTTCCCAGTTGCTGCATAGAAAATTACTACACATTTAGGGGCTTAAAATAACACACATTTTTATTCTCATAATTTTCATAGGTCAGAAATCTGGGTATAGCTTAATTGGGTCTTCAGCTCAGGGTCCCATAGGCTGTCATCAAAATGTCGTCCAGGCTGCATTCTCCTTTGGAAACAACTAGGGTAGAAATTTCTTGCAAGTTCATTCAAATTGTTAGCAAAATCCATTTTTATATTAGTTTCCTATGGCTGCTGTAACAAATTACCACTAAGTAGATGGCTTAAAACAATAGAAGTTCGGGCGGTTCATTCAGTTAAGCATCAGACTCTTGATTTCAGCTCAGGTCATGATCTCAGGGTTATAAGATTGAGCCCTATGTCAGGCTCCATGCACAGCTTGGATTCTCTCCCTGCTTAAGATTCTCTCTCTCCCTCTTTCTATCTCTCTAACAAATGAAAACAAAACAAAACAACAACAAAAAGCCAATAGAAATTTATTCTCTCACAGTTCTGGAGGCCAAAAGTCTGAAATCAAGGTGTTGGTAGGGTTGCATTTCCCTGAAGGCTCCAAGCTAGGGTTGGTTCTTCCTTGCTCTTCCAGTTTCTGGTGGCTGTTTCCATTTGTTGGCTTTCTGGACTTGTAGCCACATGACTCCAATCTCCCCTGTCTTAACATCACATCATCCTTTTTTGAGAGAACTGTTTGTTTCTGGATTTTTGCTGGGGGTTGCTCTCAGGCCTACAGACTTCCAAAAGTTCCTTCTTTTGGGGGCTTTCTCAACATAACTGCTTACTTCCTCAAGCCAGCAAGGAGAATATCTAACATCACTGAGGGACAGTTTTTTATTTTTTATTGTTTTTAAAGGGCAGTCATCTGATTTAGTCAGGCACATCTGCCATTAACTCAAAGAAACTCAAAGGGAATATTAATTACCCCTGCGAAATCCTTTCACCTTACCATATTCTGTTGGTTAGATGCAGGTCACAATCCCCACCTACACTCAAGGGGAGAGGATTATACAGAGCATAAATACTAGGAATGGGAAATATAATGACCACCTTAGGTCTGTCTGTCACAGTATCCCCCAAGAAGTCTCTATGTTTTCTGTAGTTAATTTTTTTTTTTTTTTAATCAAGAACCAAAGAACCAGGGGAACCTCAATGGCTCAGTGGTTGAGCATCTGTCTTTGGCTCAGGTCATGATCCTGGGGTCCTGGGATTGAGTCCCACATCAGGCTCCCTTCTTCTCCCTCTACCCATGTCTCTACCTCTCTCTGTGTGTCTCTCATGAATAAATAAATAAAATCTTAAAAAAAGAACTAAAGAACTGAAGTTTTACTTTTTATATTGTACACTTGCTCAACGTCTTCATCTTTATAGATCATAGAAATCTCAGCTGAACATTTAGAAGATGAAATCTACTTCACTGGACTCCTGGAAGGTGAAGAGGGATCTAAAGTTTACCTAAACAAGTTCTACCTCTCCCCTAATATCAGGTTCAGGAATTTAACTCTACCTATTAAATATTATTTCATGGATTTCTGCTTCTATTTGAATGCATATAGTGGCGGGAAGCTAGTTCATGAGGGCTTCATTACCACTATAGACAGCAATAGTAGTTTATAAAAGCTAACCCTAGGGATAGCTGGGTGACTCCATTGGTTAAGTGTCTGACTCTTGATTTTGTCTTGGGTCATGATCTCAGGGTGGTGAGATAGAGCCCTGCATCAGGCTCTACACTGAGCATGGAGCCTGCTTAAGATTCTCTCTCTCCCTCTTCTCTCTCTGCTCTACCCCCCTCTCCCCATTCCTGCTCTTTCTCTCAAAAAATAAATAAACAAACATATAAATAAAGTTTTTTTTTTAAAGCTAGCCTTAAATGAGTTGGAACATTTATTTTTGAAACACAAACCAGATTATACTGGGTTGAATATTTCCCCCAAATTCATGTCTACTTAGAACCTCAGATCATGGCCTTATTTGGAAATTAGGTCTTTGCAGATGTAATTAGTTAAGGTCACACTGGATCTGGATGGGCCCTGTATCCAATGACTAGTGTCCTTATGCAAAGGTTATACAAAGAAAATGCACAAGGAAGGCATCTATGGGACAACCAGAGGTAGAAACTAGAATGATAACAGCTGTATTCTCTTCCTTTCCTACTAGGAATATCTATTCTATGCCTGTACCATTATATATTTGGAGCACATAACTTGCTTCCTAGTTTCACAGGTCCACAGATGGGAAGGAATTTTGCTTTAGAATGGATCATACCCAGAGTCTCACCATAACTGATTTAGGTTGATTTAGATGAGATTTGGAACTTTTTGAGTTGATAGTATTTAGATGAAGTTTTGGGTATAGAATTAATTAAATGGGTTAAGACTTTGGAGGATGTTAAGATAGAGTGAATATATTTGGCAAATGGGATAGACATGAATTTGAGGGGCGGGGGTTAGAGGCAGACTGTACAGTGTTAAATGTGTTCCTCCAGGATAATGTCTACCTGAACATCAGAATGTGACCTTATTTGGAGATAAGAATTTTGAAGATTTAATTAGTTAAGATAAGGTCATACTGGAATAAGGTTGGCCGTGAATCCAATAAT
Source organism: Canis aureus (assembly GCF_053574225.1). NCBI lineage: Eukaryota > Metazoa > Chordata > Mammalia > Carnivora > Canidae > Canis > Canis aureus. Next base: position 8,255,039 of record NC_135638.1, read on the forward strand.
CGCTGTCCTTTTAAGCAGGCCATGTGAAGACACACAGAGAGAAACATGATTGGTATGATACAGACCGAGGTGGGAGTGATGTAGCTGCAAGCCAAGGAATGCCAGGGATTTCTGGTGGCCACCAAAAGCTAAGAGGCAAAGGAATGTTTGTCTCTAGAGACTTCAGGCATGACCCTGCTGACATCTTGATGTTGAATTTCTAGCCTATAAAGCTGTGAGAACACATTTCCATTGCTTGAAGATACCAACTTTGAAAAAATTTGTTAGGATCTATCTAGGAAATTAATATACAAACATACAGACAGGCACTTTATCTTTTACTAAGGAACATCACATGACAAGCTTATTCCCTCTGATGATAGCACATCTAATACTATCTTAATCTTTTAGTTTGGTTTTCTTCAAGCTAAAATCAACAGTTCCTTCATATATTTTTGATGTAGCACAATTACATCCTGGTTTCTGTACCTCAAAGCCTTGTAGTTTGTCAGCCTCTTATTAAAATATCACAGCCAAGACTAAACATATTCCAGATGTGGGATCTCTAAGGCAAAGCAGAATGTCTGAATTTAATCTCTGAACAGAACAATCCTATTATTTCCTTGTAATAATTATGTGAGCCTCTTTAACAGTGTCATTGTAGTGTAGAAACATATTAAATTTGTAATCTACTAAAACTTCCAAATCTTTTTCCTATGAACTCTGTTAAGTTCTGGTCATATCCAGAGTACACTTAAACAACTGATTGACTGGACCAACGTACAGATTATTATATCTTCCTGTGAAATTGATCTCTGTTTGAAGCTATATCTCTAGCCATAGTGCTTTCTTATAATTTGAACTTTGGTTGTCAGAACCTAAAATCAGCCCACTAATTTTTCATTGCTTAAGAATTTAATAAGCATGCTATTTCAGTTTTCAAAGTTGCTGATAGAAACACCAAGCATGTTAGGATAAATTTCATAAAAATAAGATCAAAGATAGAATTCAGTGGCATATCAATGTAATATTTTTTCCAAAAAACATAAGAAATTAATTTTCTTTTAGGAAACTATTCAATTAGCAAGGACCCATATAATAATAATATCAGCCAATATTTTACTATGTAGCCCACCAGAAGATCATAAATTGCCTAGTATAGCTTATAGTCAGCTAAAATTCAGCAATATTTAGAATATTATATTAATTTACCAATTAAATAACAATTTAAAAAATAAAATCAGATTATTTTGGCATGATTAATTTCTGGAGAAATTTCATTGTTTCCAAGTTTTTTTTTTTTAAGATTTTATTTATTTATTCATGAGAGACATAGGGAGAGAGAGAGGAGCAGAGACACAGGCAGAGGGAGAAGCAGGCTCCATGCAGAGAGTGAGACATGGGACTCGATTCCAGGACTCCAGGATCATGCCCTGGGCTGAAGACGGTGCTAAACCACTGAGCCACCCAGGCTGCCCACAAACCAGCTATTTAATATGATACTCCAGATTTTTCTCTTAAGAAATCAGATTTGCTCACAGACTTGTGGTTCCTGAAATCAATCCTTTGTCTTTTTTTAAAAATTTGTCCTGCTCTAAAAGTCTTGGTTGATCAGAAATTTAATTTTTATGCATATAATTAGTAATTTTAAAAATCCCATCCTTGCCTGTCATGGAATTTCAGTTTTCTATTTATGGTGCTTGTTCTAAGCTTTCCGGTTTGGTGACCAGTTTCCTTAAAGGAAAAGCCTAAAACACAAAGGAGACTGATAAGATTTTTCTGATGTATTAACATTACTCCATTTCCCTTGAGCAAGAATCTCATTCTATCCTTGTTCATTTTGTTGTAAACATAGTAGACAGAATCCTTTTTTTGAATGCTTCAAAGAAACTGTGTCGTTAAGAATCACTTTTAACAGTTGTTTCATGGCACTTACATTCACAGAATTTGAGTCAATCTCTTGTGTTAAGAAGACTTTCTATTTTCAGAATTGTCCTGAGAAATGCAAATTTTATATATTTTTTTGTGTTATGTGTCCTATAATTAGATAATTTCCTAAACTGTGCTATGTGGGCCGTTAGTGTCCTGAAAGATATTAAATATATTATTTGGAGAAAATTAAAGCTTTTGTATATAAATATAGCTAGGAAATATCCACTCTATAACTTTCCTCTTGATGCCACGTTGTATAGTGGATAATGCATTACTGTTAATAAGGATGATAAATCCTGTAGCAAAAGAAATTCTTTAATTTTATGTGATGCAGCATTTCACAGAATTACTTGAGCACAAAACATTTTCTAAAATACCTCTTAACATCTATTCAAAGGAATACATATAAAAAAGCATTGAATTGAGTCATTAGCACTCAGGACTTCAGTATGAATTACTTGATCACGTGAGTCAGAATCACATGGAGATGCTCTCTCTGGATTCCCTTTCAAAGAGAGACTTTTGGCCAGCTGTGGGGAATGCAGTCAATACACTGCCTCCAGTGAACAGTTTACATACAAATAGCAGTTTATATGCAAAATTTTACCTAAGACAGATATAAAATAAATAATAACAATTAATCTGTAAAGACAGTTCTCAAGTACTCTATACTTCTATAGACCAGTGTTTCATTGTATCCTATTGGCCAACAAAGAGTCTGTCCTTGACCTCTTCACAGGGAATTCTCTCAAACAGATGTGTCGTTTGATGTGTTTGAGAACATATAACTACATTTTCAGTCAAGCTCATATCTCAAAAGAAGAGGATATTTTATCTCTCATACTAGTTTACAACTCTTAGGGGAGCCTACATGTGGTGACTGAACAAGGTAGGGGTATGAGGCTCTTGTCATTTAGGCCAAACGTAGCGCAGACCTGCTGAGCAGTATTTGCTCCAGGGCTTCCAACAGGGTTGGCCAAGGCTTTGTTCAGGCTTCATCTCTTTGTTATTGTTGTTTTGTAATTCTTTGTTTTGCCTTTTTTGTCCAGTCTTCATTTCAATTCAACATCTTTCAACGTCTTTCTCTGCCCTAATCCTACTTCCAGTCTCTTATCATTCTGGTATCAGTCACACATCTTGCACCCCTAAATCTATCTCAGCGTCTGCTTCTTGAAAAATACTGTGATAGCTGGGAAGCAAAAATTTTCCAAAAATGCTTTTAGTCAATTTTCTTTGGACAAATATATTTTAGCAAGAGGTGAAGGGAGAAGGAAATGTGTAGGGCAAAGGCAGTGTTAGAACAGAGCAACCTGGAGAGATGCATTCCCATGTGGACTTGACACATGGACAGGGAAACCACAGACTATGGATGTGTCAAGGCAGGAACAGTAAGGAGAAGTAAAGAAAATGAATGATTCCACGGACGAATATAGTTGTAATTTAGCTGCATTCTTCTGGTTGGCCTAATGATAGGCTTAAGCTTGCAGTGTTTCTCTGGTCTTAGGGCCAAGGGCAAAGCCAACTTTAATTTTAAATAAGACTATAAATTAGGGTTTGAGCCAGATTGTTAGCCTATTTCATTATCTTGCCTAATTTCAAAGCTCTGCTGAAATTAGCCTCATGCCTAGCTGCAGGAAGTGGTGATGCTGACTCAGCAGAAATATTTTTGGACTGAGATTTACATGAAGACAAATCAACTAGTCAATTCAGGGGAAAATAGAATAGCCTTGAACTAGTTGTTGGGATAAATTGAATCAATTCATTGAGCTCTTTAAGCAAAACAGCAATTCCTTTTTTTTTTGTTTTGTTTTGTTTTTTGCAATTCCAAAATCTGGCTCAATTAAGCAAATATTCTATGAAGCTATTGTCAAAATAAATATACACAAAATTATACCTAAGACAGATACAAAATTTTACTTTGGCTATTACATGTTGAATTGATCCCTAAATTCAGTTCTCAAGTACTCCACACTTCTATAGACAAGTGTTTCACTGTATCCTATTGACCAACAAAGAGTCTGTCCTTGACCTCTTCATAGAGAATTCTCTCAAACAGATGTGTCGTTTGATATATTTGAGAATACATAACTACGGTTTTTAGTATCATATCTCAAAAGAAGGGGATATTTTATGTCTTCTTTGGTTCAGATACCTGGACAGTGAATATATTATATAGATCCAGAAAATAAACTATGCCTCACTTCAAAAACTAGGATTAAGATTTAAAATTAGTAGTCTCATTCATATTGTTTGAGTGAAGTTTATTCCCTCACAACTAATAGATATGAATCAACTCAAACTACCAGAGATATACAGAATTTAGTTATTTGCCTATTCACAGATTTGAAAGTTGAATATATTTTCAAGGAAAAATAAACATAGTGAAGCTTAATAACAGTCCCTCTCAGGAAGCTAGATAAATTCTTCACTTCAAATTTACTATGTCTCCTATATTATATTCTCCAAGGATTTGAGTATGAGAAGTGAATGAGGTACTGTATGGAGAAGTGACCTATGAAGATTAATAAAAATGTAAGATACCGTAGCACATTATAATTAGATGTTCTTGGAGTTAAACTCAGGTGCAGTTCCCAGAGAATCCTTTCTTTTCTTTGATAGTAGAGTTAATATGTACCTATTTTAGTGTTTTAACTGTTGTTCTAAGCTGTATTTTGAGGCCCATAACTCCTGAGGAGATATTGAACCTCCAGGAACATACACAGACTTCTAAGGAGAATTGCTTGGAAAAAGTAGAATGTTACTCTGTTTGTGAAGATGGGTGAGATATTTCTGTTATGAAATCCACAGAAAATGAAGAAGAAATTACTGTGTTCTTGTTTTCTAGGCCTCTCTGCTAGACATGTTCATTTTTTTTTAAGATTTTATTTGTTTATTCATAGAAACACAGAGAGAGAATGAGAGGCAGAGACACAGGCAGAGGGAGAAGCAGGCTCCATGCAGGGAGCCCAAACGGGACTCGATCCAGGGTCTCCAGGATCACGCCCTGGGCTGCAGGTGGTGCCAAACCGCTGCGCCACCGGGGCTATCCTAGACATGTTCAAATATCATTTCAGTATCCTTATCAGCTGCAATCAATTAAATAGGTAGTCAGCCAATTTTTTTAGATAAGGAAATTAACTTGTATAGCATTCCCAAGATCTCTTATTTCCTAATATGTTTAGAGATATGACTTCTACTTTAACTTGCAAGGTTGTGTCCTTTCTACTTTATTAAGCTGCCTCCATCAGTAATGTGACTCTCATTGATATATTTAGTGTGTATAACATTTCATGTTTAAAACCAGTTTTTTATATTATGTTTATCTAGGCCTATTTGCAGAGTTTAAAAATACTTGATATGGTATTAGAGCTTCTGAAATAAGAATCTGAAGAGAGCATATTTTATATTAGTCTCTTTAAAAATGTTTTTTATTCACTAGTAGTCCATGAACAGTGTAAGGGTTTGAGTGAACAAAGCAATAAGTAAATTTTTACTATAAAGCAATAACTTAATGATGAAACAGTGAAGAAAAATCCTGAAATCTAATTGCATTACAATAATTGGTGATAATAATACAGGCTGCGACTTCAGTGAACTTGAACAGAACAGTCCAGTCATTTGGTTTCTCTACTACTCTTTTGTTAGGAGATGTTTCTCCTTGGATCTCTTATGGTTTTGCATGTCTTCCAAGCAGAGGCATTGACTTCCTTTCTTCCAAACTTTCTTGTTTTTTTTTTTTTATACCAAACTTTCTTTCAAGGATGCTTATGTAGCAAATAACATTGAAAGATAGAGATAGTGTCTCTTTTGAGAGCAAAGGGCAGGTTTTTCTCATAGCTGTGGAATATAGAGATGGTGTCTCTTTCTAGAATGGAAGGCAGGTACACTTATTGGGATTAGATGCAGATTCATAATGCTCAATATTTCTGGTAGTCAAGGAAAGACTTCTACCTCTATCACCACCACAAAAAAAGGAAGGCCAGCACCTTTTAGTCATGTTGGATATTGGAGATACTTTGTGCTTCACTTGAGAATTCTACTTGATTCTTTATATTGGCTATCTCATAAATCAACATTTGTTGGCAGAGGTCCAAATAAATGCTTTGGGTTGAAAGATGTCCAGCAAGCCCTGGAATGTTCTCTAAATTTAGGGCTCCATAACCTTAATGAACTTTTTGAACTAAAACTCCCTATGATTATTTTACAAATTGGAGCCTTTGGCAAAGGAAGGTAGCCTAGCAAAGGAAAGTAGACTCAGGATTTCACACTCGTTGCCTCTCTGGCATGGCTATTAGGACATGTGCCATCTGAAAGGGAGCTATTAAATTGCTACTGAGCTCTTGTCAAAATTAAATACTTGCTCCATGGAGGCTTGGTGACTCTTTGGTGTGATATTCCCATTTTGAGGTGAGTCAACTTAGACTCAGTGACTAACAAGTAGAGAAAGCTCAAGCCTCACTGGTCAAAGGGAAATTGTATACTCAGTAACACAGAAGGCCTGGCCCCAGTGGCATATTGAGTTTATCTGAAAAAATGACAGCTATCCCTTTGGTAGAAAATCTGTCCTTTACTCTGCCACTGAAAGCCTAGCCTCTGACTCAGTGGAGTCCTTTATTCACAGAGATTTCCCTCATTCTTAAGCTTGGTTCACGGATGGTTTGGCCAAGCTAAAACTTGAAGATGTAAACCTAGTTGGTATACCTTTTCTACCTTCGTGTCAGCTACGCAGAACCAAAATGGATGTGATTGTTCCACTCATAGGTAGACCTTAACTGTTCTTATAGCTCTGGTCAATGCTCTCCTTGGTGAGCCTCATTACATTTTAAATGACCTTTTTGATTTTGACAATGGCCAAGCTGTTTGGTCTGTCATTAGGAAAACAAAGGACTCCTCTTCCTCCTTCTCCACTTCCTCTTTCCCTTCCTCCTCCTCTTAATATTTCTTTCCCATCCCTTCCTCCTCTTCCTTCTTTTTCTTTTACAAGAGTCATTCAACAGTAGGCTGGTATTCAAGTCAAGGTATTTTGTTGATCTTCTGTACCTCTTAGCATCCATAGGCATCTGGTTTTGTCTGGTCTCTGGTGTTGAAAATGCTTATTCAAAAATTAAAAAGACTTCTAAATCTACTCCTAAAGCCTATACTTTAGTAAGGCTGTTTTATTCACTGAGTACAATAGTCCCCAGAAATGGGTCTTCTCTGCGAGACTTCCCAGCTAATTCTCATGACAAAATAGATGGGGAGTTACATAGAACTATTTAAATGAGATTGCATCTAGACTATTCCTTGGCATAATTCTTTCTTTTCCCTAAACATCAACTCCAGGGCACTCTGTTTAGTACATCGGGTATAGCCAAATGGAATTTAGGGAACTAAAAATAATTCTTGTTCAGCCACCTTGAATTCTTTTTTTTTGAAGCAACATAATCTTTGATCATAAGGATAATGGCAGTTGGTTGAGTACACTGGATACCAATAGAACCTACACCAGATCTCTCATAGTAGCCTACATGGTCAAATGGTGGACATAATGTAAGGTGTTTTTTTAAAAATATATTTTTTATTTATTCATGAGAAACAGAGAGAGAAAGAGAGAGAGAGAGAGGCAGAGACATAGGCAGAGGGAGAAGCAGTCTCCCTACCAAACAGGGTGCTGGACATGGGGCTGGATAACAGGACTCTGGAATCATGACCTGAGTTGAAGGTGGATGCTTAACCATCTGAGTCACCCAGGGGCCTTGTGTCTCTGTGAGTTTTATATAAACTTTGTCCTTCTTGGACAAAAGGTCTGGATTTAGGCAATAAATGGTTGAAGAAGAATGAATTTATAGCTGCTAGAATGGGACACAACAAATTTTAGGGGGTATAAGGAGAAAACAATCATGGTACCTGGGGAAGGAAAACAGACTCCATGAAGTATGATAATGGAGGCATTAGTGATCATAATCCTTCAGAATCATGAACATTTCTCATTAAGGAAAAGATTCTGATATGGCCCCCGTAAACTGATGTATCAACCACCTTAAATTTAACTGACTGTTGTCATCTCCTGCCTGACGGTTCTGACCATGATTTGATTAGAACTCTCCTTAATTTTACCTAGAAGTCAATCAGAAACTACAGAGCATGGCTTCAGCTCTTGTACCTTCCATTTAAAAATAGCTGTCAGTATATCCAGGTATCTTCCCAACCTCAATTACTATGTAACCATTTCTTATTCATTCCCTTGGTAGACAAATACCTTCTGCCTGGTGGCATAAACAAACAAAAAAGATGGACTGGTTCCCCTAAGAAAGTTCCATCCCAAAAAGTTTTAGTCATAATTATTTGAACTGAAATGAGAACTTTAAGAACAATCAGCTCACTGGGAAGCTACAATAAAGATGCTGTCAACTTGGGCCTCAACAAGTTCCACTTGGGGTCTTGATGACTATAAAAGCCCTTATTTGTCCAGTGACACCATGTATAACCCTGATGCTGTACTTCTTGTCGTAACCTTACCTTCCTCCCCAAATTATAGTGATTAGCAAAGATTATTAGAGACTTTCAAGTTTGGAAGAAATACCAGGAGATTATGTAAGTATCGGAAGACTACAGAGGTCTCCAAATGAGGCTACCTTTTACTCGGGGGAGCTTCCAGAGGTATAATTGACTTTATAACTATACAGAGGTAGTCATGCCTATGAGGGAAGTCATTCAATTGGAAACAATGTGAAATTTGTTTCTGACTTTAGCTGAAATAAGACAACTTTGACCATGAAAGACGTTCATATCTGTATCACCTCATTGTCCTAAGGACTTTTTATGGATGATAAAATCACTCTAGGCATTCTTGCGTGCCAAGGCAGAATCAGAATCAGTATAATTACTAATACATAGTTATGTACTTGGATTAATGTCTCAGGGAAAATGAAAAGATCAATATAGGAAGTTAAGGAGAAAGTCATCTAGATATTTAAGATAGATCCTGATGGTTTATGGATTTGTTCAGCTGACTGAGTACAGGAATTTAGGGTAATGCTTGATGTCAGTACTGCAGGTTGGTCTTACTCTTACTTGGAGTCCTTTTGGTAGAATTCTTAATTAAATGTGTTATATGAGAAAAATTATACAAATTGTTCTCATATTAATCATATTAATTTGTCAACCATATTAATCCAAGTGGTGGATGGAATAGAAAAATTCACCAGAAGCCGTGATAGTATAAAAGATACATAAAGACGAAGGGTTGATATTGTTGGGTAACATGAATCTTTCATTCAGGCCATTTATATTTCTGTTCACATTGTGAGCGAAGCACTGACCGCTATTATTCTTGACTACATATCCAAAGAGTTTGTATAGTGAACAGCCCTGGGAGATATAGTACTTTCCTCTGAAGCAGAGGATTAGTTTGCTTGGAAGAGAAGACATAGTTTCATTCTGAACCAAAGAACAATATGCTTACTGCCTCTTATAAAATAGTTAGCTTCCCTAAGCTCATGGTTCCTTTCCTGTAACGTGTATTATGTTGTCCTCTGTATGTGACCCTCTAGGAATTGTGGCTTGAGAATATGGCATAAGTAAATATGTTGAATTACAAGTTTAAATTTGTTTTGGGACCAAAAGTTAAATTATATTTGCATTTTCAGTGAATTTTACTATATTTGCTTAATAATAAATTCGAAGTAACTTTTCACATCTTCCCTCACTCTTGCCAACAAAATAGTGAAAATATGGTGCTTATCTTTTTTCTCCACTGGCTCTATACACATGTGTGTGTATACACACACATATGCAGACACACATATAATAAAGAAGACTTGTAGTAGCATGGAAAGAGTACTATGTTGGCAACTTAAAAAGGGCTTTGTGCCCCTTATCAGTTGCTAGATTTCAAAATCTTCCTTAACATTTTTGATGTAATATTGGTCTGTTTTACTCATTTCATAGGGTTATTGTAGAGATCAAATCAGATAATGTATATAAAAGTATCTGAGGTATCTAAAGTATTTAGAAATGTAAGGGAGTATTATGACTAATAAAAGAGACTTCATTTTTTTGCCTCATAGCTAATTTGAGAAAATTTTTCAGAAAGTTAACTGTTCTCTTGACATTAGGATACTTTCTGAAATAAATTTTATAAAGATTGTTTTTACCTGTTGTTTTCTATATTGTTACATTGGTTTTAACAGTGTAACTACTACTTTTTCCCATCAAATAGTGTTTTCTCAGATTTTTAGAAAAAAAGTCACTTAAAATTTATATGAATGGTAATACTTGCCCACTTTCCAAATGATAAATAAAATGGAGAATACACAGTCTATTACCTTTAAGACAATGTCATCTATCCTAATAGTCACAAATTTAGAATTAATTTAGTATATGAATATTTTGCAGTTGTATTCAAAGAAATAGTTTAATGCATTTACAGCTTGAAGTAGAACAGATTATTCATTGAAAATATTAAAAATCTTTTGTTTTCATTTTCCAGATTTAAAATAAAATGCAACTATAAAATCCCTCCCCATAATTTTTATTGATTCCAAATGAAGCTTCAATAAACTGAGCTTTATGCTTTTTGCAAACATACAGTATAAATGATTACAAGTTAAACATATTGATTTGAATGACCTTGATTCGTTTTCTTCAGGCCACTCAATTGTGATCACTTGTTTTTCCTTGATAGTCAGAAAACTGATAAGATTGTCATGATTACATAATCCAGAGAAAATACCTTTGGTGGGAAAAAAGGAAAGGAAATCTTCATCTATAATAATAATTAACCATGTCAATTATAAAGAAAGAAATCCAAGTAGAAAATATATTTTAAAAAGTCAATTGTAGGGCACCTGGGTGGCTCAGTCAGTTAAGCATCTGCCTTTGGCTTAGGTTGTGATCCCAGGGTCCTGGAATCAAGTTCTAAAATGGGCTCCCTGCTCAGCAGAGAGTTTGCTTCTCCCCTTTCCCTACCCCCTGCTTATGCACACTCGCTCTCTCTTGCTCTCTTTCAAATAAATAAAATATTTTTTTTAATTTAAAAAATCAACTGTATATAAAAGCAGTAATATTTTAAATTGTTTATTTTGGGTAACAGAAATATTTGAGATATTCTTACTCTATAAGTAAGATAATATGGTTTCACCCAGCTCCAATATCAGCAGTAGGTTGAACTTCACCTAAAAGCAGTTGTAAATTAATCAAGTGTTGTCACCTCAGTAGTTACTATTTTTATTATTTTGTTACAATAAATTTGTCAGATAGATATTCTCCTCTTCTTATAGAGATAAACTCAGGTAACATGGATCATTTGCAGTCACCAAGCCAAAACTTCATATATTTCCAACCCAGAAGCCAAAGATAAATTTAGATTCCCCTTCCTTCATACTGTACCATTCTTTATATTACACTATGCAGCTTATTATATCTAAAGTAGTTTTTCTTCTAATGCTTATCAGATACTTGCTTAAAAGCTAAATTCTCACTATACCTGCAAGGACGAAGGCAAATTTAAAAGCATATAATTAATACTCTCAATCATGATTATAAGTGCTGGAGTGGAATGGAATGAATTCCATTTGCCATGCTCTGACTATTGAGAGCATAGCTTAGTTACCAAAAAAAGCTAGCTAAAGGTTGCATAAAGGTTGCATAAGGTTGCATAAAAAAATAGATTATAGAAGTCTCAACCTTCCTAGGTTTTTCTTTTTCTTAAATCAGTTATCCGTTATCTATTTATGACTGCCATTGATCAATAGCTCATCTCTGAATGAAAATGGTATTACAATCAAATTTAGCTATTTATTCACTAATTAATTTATTCATTACTCAGCCACTATTCTTGGTATAGGACAATTAATGGTGGACCGTGGTTCCTGTGGGAGAAACGGATATTAATTATTAAACTGCACGGTTCTTTGAGAGCATGTAAAGGCACGTAATAAGGTAATAAAACAATTTAGGTACATCTTACATAATGCTGAAGTCTGAACTAGATATGAAGGAAGAAAAGGAGATCTTATATAAATGGTGGTAGTGAGGAAAAACTTTCAAGGAAAGTGACACATGATATGTAAAGGCTTCATGGCAGGGAGTAACAGATGTCCAGGAACTGAAGAAGGCCCAGGTGTCATACCCTAGAGAGCACATGGGGGAGCATGACATGAGATATTAAGTCTATTGAGCTTCACCTAAGAATAATTATAAACTATTTAAGTGTTTTGAATATAGGAAAGAGTGCAGAGATCAGGAGAAGCTCAGATTTGTTTTTCAAAAAGATCTTTCTAGTTGAAGTGTCAGAATTGATAGAGGTTGATATTGAGAAACAAGTCAGAGATGCCTATCATATTTGAAGCTGGAACATCTATGGAAAGGAGAAGTCTGCCTTCCTAATTACACTCTACTTAGTTCAATACTTCAAAAGTATTTGTAGCTTCAGGTGTGGACACGGAGTATAAATCTGCACTTAACTTATCAAGTCTTACTTGAGAAATAACCCCTTAGGAATAATCAATACTTATATTATATACATTGATAGGTTTTGAAGAAGTACTATGATATTTTTACTTTATCTTATCTTTGGTGGCTTAGTTATAGTAGAAAATATTTCAACCCAAAAATTGATAAGACGTCTAGAAAAGGAAGTGGTATTTTTGGTAGCAGGGCTATGCATAATGTAAGTCACAGTGTTAGTAGGTAAAGGGATTTGTTAGATAGGAGCGCCATATTTAGGTTTTGAAAAATTTGAAAGATCTTGTCATAATGTAGGTAATCAATGAATGAGGATGAGTCTTAGGTTGTGCTGTCAGCAAATACACTGAGTTAAGTAAAAAAATAAATGTATTCAGTAGTTCTATTTTCTACCTCAATAGTGACAAGGAACAAATTTTACTAAATAATTTTTATGTCCTTTGTAGATACTGGAAATTAAATTGAAAAAAAAAACACAACTATGAGTTGTAAATGTAGAAGGCACTGAAGCACATGAAAAGTAGTTTACAATAGATTATAATGACAGTGGAGATTCAAAGGAATGCTCAGGAGAGAAGATAATTTGCCAATACTGCCAGATGTGGAAAACAAACAAACAAGCAAAACTATTCTGCTAAAGAATTAAATTAAGTAATCTGTCAAATAATTTACATTGGTAAGTGAGAAAAATTGGTTTCCTTTGGTCAGCCAATCCATTTAGTTCCTAAAAGTTTAATTCAGAATAATGAGGAAGAATTGAACTTAACTATTTAAAAGTCCATTTTGTGGGGCACCTGGCTGGCTCAGCTGGTAGAGAATATGACCCTTGATATTGGAATGCGACTCTTGATCTTGGGGTTGGGAGTTCACGCCCCATATTGGGAATAGAGCTTACTTAAAACACACAAGAATAAGTTATTAAAAATAAAAGTCCATTTTCCAAAAGTTTTTTTTTTTAAATATTTTTATGATAGTCACAGAGAGAGAGAGAGAGAGAGAGAGAGAGGCAGAGACACAGGCAGAGGGAGAAGCAGGCTCCATGCACCGGGAGCCCGATGTGGGATTCAATCCCGGGTCTCCAGGATTGCGCCCTGAGCCAAAGGCAGGCGCCAAACCGCTGCGCCACCCAGGGATCCCTCCAAAAGTTTTTATTGCATTTGCCCTATTTTTTGTATTCCAAAGTTGACAATGTCTTGATGGTAATTTTCGTTTTGCTGATTTGTTGCAGGTTAGTTGTCAGTCCTGTAAGCAATGACATCTATGTGTATCCATTGCTTGTAACTGAGACATATTATAAGACTTTTTCCTGGAATTAGCCTTCTCTCTCTTAGAAAGAAAATCCCATTCTCATTTCCGTGTCAAGAGACCTTGACTAACTATGATCCTGGCCTGCTGCTAAGCTGCTTCATTCCGTTCTCTCCTCTTGAATCCTGATGGTATTTTTGGGAATGGAAACTGGCATATGCAGATCAGATCTCTTTCTGCTTTCCTAACTCTTGACAGCTACCCAAACAGAGCAACCAGTTATGCTCTGCTCAGCTCAGTCCTCCCGTATTATATGTTTTACAGAAGTACTTCAGCATAAGGAAGCCTGGATTTTTCCATTTTAACCTCACTTTGTTCATTATTCTGACAAATTCTGGAGTTTCGAATCAGGAGAGCTATTATGGCTACACACTTAAGCTGCAATTGCTAATGTGAATATGAGCTTTATTATTAATATAGGGGATTGTTTCATCCCCCTCTAGATGAAGTAACTCCTGGGCCACCACTTTTTTTTCAATTTTAATAATAGAGTTTAATTTTTTTAGAACAGTTTTAGGTTTACAGAAAATATTGAGCAGATAATACAAAAATTCCCATATGACCCCTATGCATGGTTTAATCTGTTATTAATATATTACATTATTATGGTAATACATTATAATTAATGAACCAATATGGATATATTTTTACTTAAAGAGTCTATGATTTATTCAGATTTCCTTGGTTTTTACGTAAGGTCTTTTTCCTATTCTAAGATCTCATCCAAGATATCACATTATATTTAGTTGTCAGTTCTCTTTAGCTTCTTCTTGACTGACAATTTCTCTTTCTTAGTTTTAGATGAACTTGCAGTTTGAGTACGGTTTCTTGTGATTAAGCTAAGCTTATGGATTTGAGGAAGGTAGATCACAAGGGTAAAGTGTCACTTTTATTACATCCCATCAAGGTTATATACTATTAATATGATTTATGACTATTGATGCCAATTGTGGTCTTCAGGCTGAAGTAGAACTTGTCATGTTTTTCCACTTTTCCTCATTTAGGGGAGAATTTTAAATATCAATGTATTTTTTGGAAAGGAATATTTTAATGTATTTCTAGAGTGATTGAAAGAAGCAAGTGGTGAAGATGAGAAAGGAAAAGGATAACAAGGTTGCATGTTTCAGAGGAAATGGAGGGGCTTCTGGGCAATGACACAAGTGGATAGAATTACTGTGGCTTGCAACAGAGCACATCTTCCTCTGAGACTAAAAAGAAAGAAGCTAGGAATTGTGAGCCTATAGTTATGTTTGAGTATGCTTCATGTGTTTATTTTTTATGAGACAGTTTATGTTGTTTGTTTGGTTAGGTTTTGCTTGGCTGAGTGAAAGGAAATGGCTGAGACTAACCACATAGGAAAATAGAAGATTTATCCAACTAGAAATTAGTGGAAAGACCACCAAGTAACAGTTGAAGGTCTATTTGAGATTGGAAACTATCCGTTTTTTTCAGATTATGTAATTTTATCCAGATAATGCAATAGACCATTGGTTTGAACCACAGTTGGGAATTGGCAAGATCAAGTATAGTGGAAGGTCATGGAGAAGGATATGAGGTTCTGGTAAAGAGCTAAGCTATCTTTAAAAAAAGTAACTGAAAGCATGAAGAAGGAACAAGAAGACTATTAGACTTAAAAAGGGGTTGTGAATTTCCTATGTTTGAAATTTGAATTCAGTGAAATGATTGAAAGGGGGAATAAAAGAAGGCTCTTGTGATCAGATAAATTTCAAATTTCAGTATGTGGGAGATAGTGTGAAATTCTTCATCTAGTTTGTGGCCATATGAAAAGTCTACCAAAGCAGAGAGAAGGTAAAACAAAAAAATGATGACAGTCATTCAAATTGAAACCTGATGATGGTAACTTAGGAAACTGAGAAGAAACTGGGTTAGATACAACAACTTAAATTATCAATTTGTGAGTCTAAAGTTAATAGATATAATTGTGACAAGGATAAGAAGAGAGATACACTTAGATTTTGTGGGAGGAATATTAGTTGGCAGGTACTATGGAACTAGAGGGATGTTAAAATATTCTAAACTTTCTTTATGATGATGTAAATAATGGGCAAATGATCGTCCCACTTTAAAAAGGAAAGCAAATGGAGTTGAGAAAGGTGGTTTTTAGCTAATGACATAATATGGCACATTAGGAGATATATATTTTAACACAAATTAATATCATAAAAATTCATAGAGAATGTGATAATTTATGTGTTTTGGTCTTATTATCAGTTTAAATTTAGTATACTGGAATATAATTTCTTCCTCCTAGATATTGAGTGTAAGTTATAAAAAATGGTAGTGAAAATTTTGATGCTACTGTGATGATACATATGGAGCAGGGGGAGTGATATATAAAGGGAAGAAACAATAGCAAAGGAACACAAAACTAGTGTAAAGGCTGTGACTCTAAGTTCCATGAACCTACTTATCATCAGTGGGCTGCATATGAGGAAGATTAGAAAGAGAATCCTATTTCTAAGTTTGATTTCTGCCTCTAAGAAACCAGCCTTGAGTCTACCAAGCACTTAAACTACTTGTATTTACTAACACTAGATACATTCCAATCAATGTCCTGGAATGTGAAGAAATGTTTTAAAGTATTTTTCTATGTTTCAGAGAAGATACCCTATATGAATTAATTTGCTTTTTTATAATAATGAAACATGATGAAACATGTTTAACTTCTACTCATCTTAATACAATCTTTTTTTTTGAAATCTCATTTGTTAAAAATTTCTCTCCACAAAATGAAACAAAAGTACTCTTTCCCATATAAAAGAGATGTAGCAAATGACTATATAAGCATTTCTGACATTCCTTATTTATTATTTCAATACAATTCTTTTAAATGTCCAGATCACTAGAGATTTTAGAATTTTGTTAAATTAGGCTCTCCAAAAATGTTTCCAAAATACTTATGGTTCTATTTCTTTTTTAAAGCTTGGCCTTTTTTTTTTTTTTTTTTTCATCACAAAGCATCTAAAATGAACACAGGAATTTCTTGGTGTAGGACATTGTAATTGGAATGCTAAATATAAGGAGTTTTACAAATATGTAATTGAACATCTGGAGTATTCAAGTTGCCTCTTTCTACTTTTAATTGACAGTCATACTATTCATGAAATGTGCCTCAACAAATCTTTTGGTTAGTTTTAGTATTGGAAACACAAAACATATTTACAAACTAAATTCTCCATAAAATTTATAAAATGATAAAGAGTGAAACACAGAAACAGGAGAAAGTTGGATTTTACCCATATTTTCATGTAGCTGGCACCCTTTAGTACTCCATGATGAAGTTTTCATCCTTATGTTATATATCTGTTGAAGAGGGCCATAGGCTAGAAACCCAACATCAAATATTGGCAGGGTTGCCTTCTTCTCAGGCCTCTTTCCTTGGCTTTCACGTGGCTTTTCCATGTACATGAGCATCCTCTGTGTCTCTATAAGTTTCCAAATTTCCTCATATAAGGATACCAGAATGGATTAAGCCCATCATAATGGCCTCATTTCAACTTAAATGCCTCTTTAAAAACTCTATCTCAAAATGTAGTCATATTCTGGAGTACTGGTGGTTAGAGATTCAACATATAAATTTTGAAGAGGATACAGTTCAGCACATAACAGCCCCCCCGCCCCACACACATATACATGCCTTATTCCATGCCTACCCAGAAATATTATCATGCGGCATCTTATAAATGAATAAAAGGACTGGGAAATGATGTGGATATTTATTTACTGTATTTTATTTGGGTTTTGTTGAAATTAAAAATTAGTTCAAGTAAAAAGTCCCAAATCTTTGATCAATATACGCAAAACAAATATTCATTGGCCAAACAATTTATATTAATATACCAACTTTGCAGACTATCTCATCACCAAGACCAAGTTCACCTACTCTGGCAGACTACTGAAGAGTTTCTCTAAATAAAGAGAGAGAGAGAGAGAGAGAGAAAGAAAGAAAGAAAGAAAGAAAGAAAGAAAGAAAGAAAGAAAGAAAGAAAAAGAAGAGTAGAAAATTCTATGAACTTGATCAATATAATGACTTTTTTAGAAAAAATAGTTTGTAGACTATTTGCAGGAATGTTCACACTTTCTAATATTAAGATATTATCCTTCCTCATATGTCTTGGATATTAACAGAGAAATATTTTGCTAGAATACCTTTTATTCTGTAACTCCTTAGGGAACAAGCCTTCAATAAACCTTAGCTACCTCTAGGATATGTCAAAGCACTTTAGCAAGCACTCAAAGACCTTGAAAATGTAACAGCAAACTAGTTTTCTCATCTCATTTCCATGTACTTTCTTGACAGAATTCTCTACTTTGCTAAGATTAATCAGCTATCTCTCATTTCTTTAAACTATTGTTCTCTACACTCTTATCTATATATAGATCAACTGACAAAATGAGTAAAAGAAGGAAGAGAAAAGAAGAACTGAACAGCCAGTTTGTAATTAACTTAGGGTTATGATCAAGTAATCTTAATTACTTGATATTTTGTAAACAATTATAATATATTTTAAAAATAGGGATTAAAATACACACTACCTATAATGCAGATTTTTCACTTATGGACATATAGTCAAAGGAATATAATTTGACGTGTACCAAAAGTCACAAACAGAAGTTTTCACAGCATTATTTGTATTATTCTACACTTGAGTACAGCTCCAAAAGTCATCATTAGGACTACAACTGGAGAATTTAATGATAGCAGTACTATACAGTCAAAATGTACAAACTTTTGTTATAGCTAATGATGTGAAAGATTTTCACAAAAATAACAGTAAAAAGAGCTGCACGAAATAGAATATACACTGTATGAATCCAGTTATATAAAGTTCAAAAATAAGCAACATGAGTTTATGGTTTATTACAATAATGACCTCTGAGTTGAGACATGAAAGATGCTACTGTGTGCAAGTAATGTTCCAGCTCTTTGGTTATGTTCATATACATTATGATTTATGCATTGTTATGTGTATGCTATAATAAAAGTTTATTTTAAAATCACCTAAGTGCATGCACACATACATGTACACACACACAGCAATATAAACTGACTTGGTAACATGGCAGATTTAATGGAAACATTACTCTCAATTCCTTCCAGAAACCCTTATAAAGGAATTTTTATAAGACAGAAAAACAAAAAGACAGAGGAGAATACACAGTAGCCATCCATTTTTAGAAGACAGAAAACAGATTAATGATGGATAAGTAATTTATCAGATTTTTGAAAGTTATAAACTAAAAACAGCATAGTAAACCAGAAAGCTAAATGACACTAAAGACCCTTTGACCTAGTAGGTTGTATTCCAAATCCTTCCATACTCTGTTCATCTAGATGTTATGGCTTATCTCCATCTGGTCAGGATGAAATACTGAAATACACACGTTGTTCTCAGGAGATTGCCAAAGAGGGAATCTGCATATGGAAGGATACCAGTGACAGTGGAGGCTATATTTGTTATATTGAAAATGGAGATTAAGTGATTGTTTATACACCGAACAGTGAGATTTTTTCTTTCTTAGTACATCTGGCTCAAAGATTACTAGCAGCCAAATTATACCCTACAGGAGGCAATTGGGGAAAACTTACCTAGGGTATCTGAAAGCCCAAAGAAAAGAACTGAGAATCCAGGCAACAGCAGTTCCTTGAAAACATGCCTCAACTAGGTTACCCTACTATAAAGCAGATACACAACAAAGCTCCACCACGCATATTGAGCTAATCATTTTTTAGCCCGTGATATTAATGGAGAGTGACTATATAAAGGTTAATAGGTAATTAGAAAATAGACTAAAAGCTGATGCAAAATAATAACCAATTACATAGAGGAAATGGAGACTATGAAAGAAGAGTGAACAAAATTAAACAATATTCTGAGCAGTATGGCAGGACTATGCTAATCATAAAAAGAGAACACTTTTATATAGATCATTCAGAGAGTTTAGAAGAGCTCTTGGATATTATAAATATGATAGCATGCACAAACTTATCAGTGAAAGTGTTGAAGTTAAAATTGAGCAGATATAATAGAAAAGGAGAACAAAATGAAAAAAATAGTTATATCAGAGAGAAAAATATAGTAAAATTATGGTACTATTCTAGGTGATCCAATATCAAAATAATAGTAGTTTCAGAACAATAATAGAATAGGAAATATGAAGGAGATCACCTCATCAACAAAAAGATTCAAGAATATTTCCTAGGACTGAAATGTATCCTGAGTTCTTAGCAAAATGGAAAATAGAAGAAGATCCTCACCGAGACACGTTATCATAATTCTTCCCATTATTAGGAACAAAAATGAAATCCCTAAAGGTTGCAACAAAGAAAGAATCAGGAATCAAAATAGCATTAGAAACTGTCAACACAAATCTGTGAAGTAGGTGGCAGTAGAGAAATACTTTCCAAATCCTGAGAAAGATATTTTCAATCCAGAATTCTGTAGCTAGAAAAAGTAACATTTGATTGTGAGGTATACCTCACAATTTGTAGAATTACAAGGTCTAAAACTTTTATTACTTACCTCTATTCTTGGGAAGCAATTGCAATATATACTCCAACAATAAAAGAGAACAAACTATCAAAAAGGTGTGGGGACATGGGAAACAGGGGAATCAAAAAGAGAATAAGAGAAGTTATTTCCAAGATAATGGTAAATGGCAATTACAGGTTGACAATTTCTGTATGAAACATGGAATTAAATTACATTTGGAGCAGGTAAGTTTCTAAAGAGACTTCTTTAAGAGGATGAACTTGATAGAATTGCTGTTATGCTTAAGCATAGCCAAAAGATTTACACAGCTGATAGAGGATATGTACCTAAGGCAATAATTAGTTTAAGAAAAACAATACAAAAGAAACAAAAATTATGTTAGTGCTTTCTCTCTCAAATAAATAAAATCTTAAAAACAAAACAAAACAAAACAAAAACCCTCAAAACAAACAAACAAACAAAAAAAACCTTTTCTGGCTGAGGAGAGAAGAGACTGATCCCCAGAGATAGCAGGACTCAGCCAGGATTGTGCCTTTTAAATGCAAACTAGCCAATCCAGAGCTCTTCCTCCTCCTATCTGGCCTATACCCCCCAGGAGGCAATATTTCTCTGCCATTGTCAACCTAGGGCCAGGTACCAGGTCACCCCTATACCTTGGAGTACACTGTAATGATTCAAACTAGTCAGTTCTAAACTTGCTTTGACCTGCCTTTTCCACGGAAACTCCAGTAAATGCCTTGGCCTGAGTTCTCCTCTTACTTCTGCCCTCCAGCTGCTGACCATTCTGGTGTCTTACTCTGTGGCTCTGCATGGCACCCAGTGTCCTCCCCTCTCTGAGCCTTGCAAATATAATAAACCTCTTCATTCCATGCCTCATTCCAATTTCCTCCTGTGGCCACGCTGACTTCACCATACCATATCCAACATGTCCATCATTAGAGCATGAGAAAAAATACTTAAGACAATTAAGTTGTGATCTAAACTTTTTACACGGAATACATTTTTACTGAAAAGAAAAACTGCCAAACGAGGTTATTCATATTTGGGTATTTGACAGACATTTCTTGAAATTAAATAAAGTAAGCCTGTTATTTCAAGGAAAACAGTAGTATTTATTGCCATGATGAAATTTTAACTTTCAAATAAAGATTAAAATTTTGGAATACTTTTACGTGACTTGATAGTTACCCCATAGTTAAAGACTTTTCCTGTAAGATCATTGTTGGTATTTAGGAATGTGAAATTTTGATATTAAATGAGGAAACGTGTCAACATTGAATGGCCTGCATAAGATAGTAAAGCAATATTTCCAAATGAGTAATGCATGCATGTTACAAAACCACCTGTGCATGTAGATAAGATCCATTCAAGGTGCAAGATAGACTAGCAGACTTCAATGTAAAAGTTCATTGATATGCTTCAGATTCAATATTGCAGCTATCTTTTAAGAAACTGCCATTATCTAGTTTTGATTGGTATAATAAAAAAATATCCACAATTACTTGATAAAATTCCTCTCTTTTCCAAGTACATATTGTGTGAGGCTGGATTTCCTTTATATACTTCAACCGAAGCAATATATGACCGAATGCAAAAAAGTAGAAAGGAGAATCCAATTATCTACTATTAGGTAGACATTAAGAGATTTACAAAAATATGAAGCAATGCCATTCTTCTCAGTAAAGACTTTGGGTTTGCAAAAAAAGTTATGTTTCACAGAAATACGTATGCTTCTCTGTAACTTTATTGTCATTTTAAAATTGAATAATTTTTTTAAAGTTCCCAAGTTTTTATTGTAGTATAGAAAATGTAAATAGATATAATCTATATAATGAAAAGGTTTTGGGGGTCCACCTTAAATTTTAAGAGTGTGACCCTGAAATGAAAATGTTTGAGGACCACTGGACTATATAATACCTAGAACTGAAAAACCAAAAAACATTAACATAAGCATTTTTGAAGAGTTATGCTTTTGGAGGAAATGCTGAAAAATTAAATACCTCAAAGTATCTAAAAGTTGTTTTTTTTTTTTTTTTTAAGATTTTATTTATTCATGAGAGACACAGAGAGAGGCAGAGACATAGGCAGAGAGAAGCAAGCTCTTCGCAGGGAGCCTGATGAAGGACTCAATCCCCAGACCCCAGGATCATGCCCTGAACCGAAGGCAGACACTCAGCCACTGAGCCACCCAGGCATCCCCAAGTATCTAAAAGTTTGATAAAATTATCCTACTACATAAAAAACAATGCAGGTCACAAAATGTATGCTTATATCTATTATAGTAATTTGTAAATGTGGCTTAGATAAAATTGCAATGATCACATCTCCTCATTAATAATAATATTAAAGGTTATAATGTTGCTTACTTTGCAGAGTTTTGTGATAACCAGAAATAAAGTATATAAGCCCTAGTGCTTGGCTTATTGTTATTATTTTAATTATTTGTAATTATTGTGGTGATAAAGAAGCAGATGATAACCTGAGAAAATAAGATCCAAAATATGTAGAACACATAGTTACTTGTGGGTTTTTTTTCCCCCCTTTTATTATCCACTCCTGTTGCTTTCTACTATTTTATATGGAAGGTTAGAAGTATTTTCTATGAAAGGAATTCATGGGCCATATGGTGATCTAATAATGAAACATCTCAAACTACCCAGCCATTTTCTTAAATGTTTTATAAGTAATATAAGTAATTACTTATACTCACAGTATAAGAAATATTCATAGTATTTCATATTCTTTAAAAGGTATTTAAAATATTTTAAAACTGCTGACCTAGTTCAATGCAGCATCTACTTGTGAAGAACTTACGATGTCACTGTTTTATAATATAATATCTAATTGATTAAGAAAATAATAATTCTGGAACTGATAAATTTTTGTCACTTATTTTCAATGGGAGGAGTTAATTGCTTATGATTTTCAGTTTTTAAGGATTTTATTTACTTATCTATTTGAGGGAGAGAGTGGGGGTGAGGCAAGGATCAGAGGGAGAGGGACAAGCAGACTTTGTGCTGAGTGTGGAACCTAACATGGGGCTCGATCCCATAACCCTGAGGTCATGACCCCAGCTAAAATCAAGAGCCAGACAGTCAACTGACTGAGCCACCCAGGTGCCCCCTGATTATCAGTTTTTAAAAATGAGGGTGCCTCTATACATAAGCAGATTATTTAATTGCCTACTTGCCTCAGATATTCTCATTTCATGTTTCTAGTTCTAAAATCACAAGTCATTTAAAAATAATTTTGAGTATCTGTTCAATTCTTTCCCTTGCGTTGTTTCATTATTTAATTTTCAAAACAATAAATATAGAGATCATTAAATTAAGAATTTGAGGATGGGTAAATTTAAGTCATTTACAAATTTCATCCTATTAAAATAAAAGGTTAAATCTTAACCCAGATGTGCTTTATTCTATCGTTTCTCCTATGTAACACATCTAACTCTCACCAAGATCCCTGAAGAAAGGTCGTAGGAATGTGGAAAATTATGATTGAAGTAATTGACACTATGATGTTAATATTGACCTAATTGTTACATATTCTCTTCTGAAGAAAGAATTTAGAGAAATGGAAATTTTATAATACTGAGTCTCTGGAGTATGGCTACAATAAAGAAAGGAGTTAGTTCAGTGACAAATTTGTCAACTTTACCAACTGTCTTAGGGCTGGCCATTCTAACTGATGACCGATGTGGACATTAAAAATATTCATAACTGAATATGTGAAATACAGTTTACCTCCAGAGTCTCAATGCTGAGTTTCCCTATACTAGGTCTTTTTTTTTTTTTTTTTATCTGTTTCATATTCACTTTTGTTGGTTATTACAGGGAAATTCTAAAGGCTAAACTTCAAGTGTGGCAGACAGGTAAAGGGATTTTCATTGTGCTCACCAACAATAGTCCAATAACAAAATGATTAAAAAATAACATGAGAATATTTTCTTGGTGAAGTGTAGTATTTAAAAAATGGAATCTCTAATTCTGCAAATTGTTGCAGACTTTTTCTGTTAAGACAATGATACAAGCTCCTGTTCTATTACTTTCATACTAAACCAACAAAAGCCATTGTCAAAAGAATCTACACATATGGTATTTATAAGACGCTTAGTTTGCTTCATATGATTTTATTTTACTCTGGACTTCCTGCAACTCAGATAGTCTTCCTTTTAAATTACTGAAGATAATTTAATAATACTGTTTTTCTTAGTCAAAGAACTATTCATTGTTTAAAATCAAAGAATGACTTTGGGAAACTTGAAGGATGAGTGAACTTCTATTTTAGCTTTCAGAAATATGTTGGTCACATTTTATGATACCATGCCTTTGCTGACAAGGTGGCCCTTCTCTAGTTTTTCAGACTATGAAAGAACCAGCATTGTTTTAAAAATTAAATATTCCATCCTATTAAAAATTCCCACTGATAAAATATAGAATAAAAGAAAAAATTCTGAGATCTTGGTATCCTCTCCTAAAACTTCAGGGATATAGTCATAGGTAAAAAGAAATATAACACCCTGGATATGAGGTTAGGCAGAGGTTTAGAAAAAGAATTGGAGCAGCTGTATACTCTGGGAATTTGTATGTTATTTGTACCATTTCTAAAGAAGAGCTATAACTTAATCTAAATTACCTATGCAGAAAGTCACTTCTTTAAACTCTGAGGACTAGGAAGTAGTAGCAGAAGGAAATGTCTGTCCAGACCAGGAGAGCTATACTGACAGACATCTTCCAGAACAAAAATATGTGCAAGGGTGTTTTATTTGATGGTGATGTGGTTCAAGGGGATTCCACATACCTGTTAGGGGACAAACATTGGAAACATGTATAGGTCATCTTTTTTTTTTTTTTTTCAAGGATAGATCAGGGAAAAAAGTTATTTAGGCAACAATCACAACAAAAAGTAAATTATTGACCTAAGTTGGCAGAAGTTGTTATATATGTGAAAGGATTTCTACAAAAAAACCCAAAATATCTTAAATACATATGCTGTCTTCAATAAAATAAAATATAAAACATCATTACATAAGAGGGAAAAATGAGTTGAAAATGCAGCTGCCTTATTGAGATCCCGAAAGACATTAAAAAGAGTCAATAGAATGAGAAAAAGGGTAATTAAAAACACCAACTAAAACTAAAATTTTAATTTTAGCCAATTAAAATGTGCGTTAGTAGGACCAAGAGAGAAAGTATAACATTATATCCCAGAAGATTACATCAGTGATGTGCAGGAATAATTAATTAAATTCTTTAAAAAATGAAAGAGAAGAATATAATAAAAATGATAACCATGGAAGCAAGGGAGATAATCCAGTTTATATAGATTATCAGAATCCTGAGAAAGAAGCAGAACATGACTACCAGAGAATAGCACACAAGGTAAACTGAGTAACACCCAAATCTTTACAGCAAAACCATCCGCTTTGATCCAATGGCAATGAAAGAGAGATGTGTGTGTATATACGTGTGTGTGTGTGTATCTCATATACACATATATGTGTATTCTTATACAAATAAAAGCTACAAAATGATTTTTATATATGTATATTTTGTACTTCTATAACTAAATCTCATTTTGTATCTATATCTCGTTTTGTAGCTTTTTGTACTAGAAGACAGATATATAAATTTAATGTGTCTATAGATCTCCTGTACAAATTTTGTAATCCTTCTATTATTTTTATATACATATACATAATTACCTACATATAGGTGCATATAGATATATATCTCCCAATAAAATTTTTTGCTCCTTTATTCCCTTCACTTTTTTTGCCCATCTCCTCCAAACTCCCCTCAGGCAACCATCAGTTTGTTCTCCATATCTATGAGTCTATTTTATTTTGTTTGCTCATTTGTTTTGCGTTTTAGATTACATGCAGTTTAGGTTATTTAGACTTGTAAGTAAAATGATATGGCATTTGTCACTTTCTGTCTGACTTATTTCATTTAGTATGGTACCCTCTAGGTCCATTCATTCTGTCAAAAATGGCAAGGTTTCATTCTTTTCTATGGCTGAGTAATATTCCAACACACACACATCCCCTCCTCACATCTTCTTTGTTTATTAAGGGATACTTGGGTTGCTTCTATATTTTGATTATTGCAAATAAGGCTGCAATAAACATAGGGGTGCATGTATCTTTTCAAATTAGTATTTCTTTTTCTTCAGGTAAATACCCAGAAATGGAATTACTGGGTCATGTGGTATTTCTATTTTTAATTTTTGGGGGGAACCTCCATACTGTTTTCCAGAGTGGCTGCACCAATTTACATTCCCACCAGCAGTGCACAAGGGTTCACTTTTTTTGGTATCCTTGCCTCTACATTATTTCTTGTCTTTCTAATACTAGCCATTCTGATTGGTGTAAGATGATATCTCATTGTGGTTTTGATTTGCATTTCCTGATGACCAGTGATGTTGAGTATCTTTTCATGTGTCTGTTGGCATCTGTGTATCTTCTTTGCGGAAAAAAAAAAATGTCTATTCAAGTCCTCTGTCCATTTTTAATTGGATTATTTGATTTTTTTTGGTGTTGAGTTGTATGAGTTCTTTATAACTTGGATATAAGCCCTTACCAGATATGTAATTTGTAAATATCTTCCCATTCAGTAGATTGCCTTTTTGTTTTGTTGATGGTTTTCTTCATTGTACAAAAGCTTTTTAGTTTCATGTAGTTCCAATTGTTTATTTTTGCTCTTGTTTCCCTTGCTGCTCAGCCCCTCTTTGGATGACATTTAGTAGCACAACTCTGATTTCTTGTTGTGCCTGTAAGCATTTCATGGGGCAAAATGTTGGTATCTTGACTATAAGAATTGTACAAAGAGAAACACTTCCCTAGTCTGGGGAAAGGCGGTTGTCATAGTAGTTTTTTGATTTAAGAGGGAAGAATACTGTTTAACTGGTTGTTCACTTAATACTTAGAATTAAATACTTTCTACCAGACTGGGTTGAATTTTCTGGTTCTAAATAAGACTGGAGTCAGTAGCATTTCAAATTCCTCTATGTCTCATCATCAAATTTTCACCGAGCAGTCTCATTGCAATTATCATTCAATACAGAAAGGCAGTTTAATTACATTTCCCAATATAGCTACATTATCATTTCATATAGCTGTCATCTTGATCCTAAAATAACCGAAGTCTGTTTCCTGTGAATGTTAGCATATAATCAACAATAACTCCCATAAAGTGACCTTTTTTTGACCCAAAGCTGAAAAGAAATGGTGGTATGTAGTTTCATGCTCAAAAGGCTCTTTTGAAAATTAGCAAACTGTTTAGAATAAAAGCTTTTTTTAGTGGCCATTATCACAAATCTCATTGTGTGTTGTTAAAAAAATTGTCGTACATTTACAGCAACAGACAAGAAACATTAGATCCTCAGGAAGTTACAAAATATGGACCTGCCCCTTTATTTTTACTTAGTATTCAAACTATTTAGAATCCAAATGATTAGATACCATTAGAAAAACCCAAGGATTTATAGACTTGGATTCTAATTCCAGTTGTGCTTCTTGTGGTGACTATTTCCCTGAATGCCTAAAAAAAAATTATATCCATCTACTGTCTCATACTGTATTTACTTATGTCACCATGCAAGCTAGTTTATTTTGTGTGAGGGACTCACTAGGATTTGCTTATTATTTTAATTCTGTTTTAATAAACATATTTAGGAAAGGAAAATCTACAAATGGGCCTCGCCAAAGAAAGCTATATTTAATACCAATCTACCTTGTGTGGCATTAAAAAAATATTTTTTTTTACTCTCTTGGTGCTCCATGATTATACAAGAAATTAGAGGAACATTTCAAAGTACAGAAATATTTCTTCATGGCTTCTAATACTGTGGGAGGGTAATTTAATAAAAATACTGAATGGAATTACAGGGAGTTCAAAGTGACTCTTTTGCGCTTCAGAAACTAAACTAAAAATGTGCGTCAAATAAGGATTTTTGTTTATCTTTTTGATTGGTTCTGTTTTAATGAGTTTGTCTTCATATTATTTCCATTAGCCTAAAACTCAAAAGTTTTAATGAAGGTCACAGTTGGGACTTTCTAAACTTTTCCTAATACTCTCATTTTCCTAGTATTTTATTCTTTCTCTCTTTTCTCTTTGGCCTCACAGGCAGAATGTTGAATTAAGCATATACTCCAGCTCATACCCCATTATCATATTTATCTATGTCAAGAAAACCCACTTATTTCATTTTATTTTCTTTCATCCTCATGTCATACTTCCATTGCTTCATCTCACAAAGGCACCTCTCCATTATGTTTGATATTTGTCTTTAAATACTGTGTCTTGGTATGCAATACAGTTTGTTTTGGGCACATGTTTTTAGATCTACATAAATGTTATTGATATATGTCTGTAAATTTTTTATCTCTTTTTTCATACAATATTATGTTTTTGCGATCTGTGTTGCTATATACACATGGAGTCTTTACTTCTAACTGCTACATAATATTCTATGATCTAGTCCACTATGTTTTAATGATCTATTCTACCCAGACATCTTTACTACAAATAAATGAGAAGCTGTTATGGAACTGCGTAGGAATATAAACCTAGGAGTGGAATTTCGAGGTCTGGAGTTATACACATAGCTATTTTTACTGTTTTGCAAGAGCACTTTCTATAATGGCTGCAACTATTTAAACTCTTAGCAGAAGTATATGAAATCTTCAATATTCCTTTCCTTTCCTCAACTAACACGTTGTATTATCCATTTGTTTCCTATTTTCAGCCTTCTCATTTTTAAATTCACAATGACAAGCTTCTTAGTGAATTAGCATCAAATATTTCTTAGTCATTTGTGATTCTCTGCTTTGAATTATATATTCCTGTCCTTTATTCACTAGTTTTTACTAGATTTCAGATATATTTCTTGTTGACTTATAGGAGTTCATTTTATATTCTATTTATTATTGCTATTTTGGTTTCAGACATGAGATTATCTTTGTCTAGCCTTTAGTTTTGGTGGGTGTCTTTTGTTAACGGGTGTAACAGTCAAGATAAGCTAGGCTGTACTGGATAAAAAATGTCTCCAAAATTCAAGTGGCTTAACACATAAAATATCATCTAAAGTTTGTTGCAGTTCTGGTCAGCCTCTATGAGTCCCTTCAGAGTGAGGACTTAAGGATCTAAAAGGTTCCATCTGTTGGCACTGCTATTTCAAATATGGCCTTACTAATATAGAGGAAGGGACAGTAGAGCATGGTTGAACCTCTGTTTTCCCTAAGTATCTTTGACTGGAAGTAACATCTATCACTTTTGTGTATAGCCTTTTGACCAAGATAAGACACAGTTTCCCAATCTATCTATATGAGAGGCTAAAAAATTTTTGATGGGTTTGTAGATAGGGATTACAATCTGCAAAAAAAAAAAAAAATACATAATTTAATCTATCAAATTTTTACCTCATGATTTATGTTTCAGAAATTTTCATTATGAAGTATTTTTCTGTCCATGTAGCTATTCTTTCATATTTTCTTCCATTCATTTTATACTTTTAGCATTTAAGTCTTTAATCTACCAGGAGTTTGTTTGACTCTGATGTTAGAGTAGTCTTTCTACATTTATTAATCCAAATTTCCCAATATTATTGTATATAATAATTTATTCTTTTTTCTTTCCTCTGTGCTACCCATTTTTCCATCATGTTATTGTATCAAATGCCTTATTCTAAGGTCATTTTTCTTGTATTTCATTAATCTTTTCTTAGCTTCATCGCTAATATTAAAGGTAGCATTCTTTTTTAAATTTCAAATAACATCTATCTCTTGATTTTTAAAATTTGCTTTATATTTATTAATTTGCTAACAAACTTATTCATTTAATAAATATTAAATAAAAATTTCCATATCTTAAAAACTAGATAGGCATAGAGAATATATAATTAACCATTTTTATGTAAAAAGAGTACTTTTTTAGAAGATTTAAAAAAATTATTTATTTGAGAGAGAGAGAACACAGAACACAAGCAGGGATGGGGAGAAGAGGGGCGGAAGGAGAGGAAGAAGCAGACTCCCCACTGTGTAGGAAGCCTGATGCAGGGTTTGATCCCAGGACCCCAAGATCATGGCCTGAGCCCAAGGCAGACACTAAACCAACCAACTGAGCCATCCAGGCATCCCTATAAAAAAGTATTTAATAGTGACTCTGGGTAAGCTGTTTAGCCTTTTAGTGGCTCAGTTTTCTTATCTATAAAATGGAGGAAATTTTCCCTATAATTTTGTTGGAAGAATTAAACATGTTAATAGAACATTCATCAGGTGCCTGGTATACAGTGACTTTTCATTAAATGTTAGTTATTCTTTTTTTTTAAGATTTTATTTATTTATTCATGAGAGACACAAGGAGAGGAGCAGGGAAATAGGTAGAGGAAGAAGCAGACTCCCTGTGGGAAGCCCAATGAGGAACTCAATCCCAGGACCCTGGGATCACAACATGACCCAAAGGCAGACACTCAAGCGCTGAGCCACCTAGGTGTCCCTAAATGTTAATTATTCTTACTATATTAATATTATCATTACTTCTATTGTTTTTTTTTTGAGATTATATTTATTTATTTATTAGGGGGGGGAATGAGTGATTGTGGAGAAAGTCAGAGGGAGAGAATCCCAAGCAGACTCCCTGCTGAGTGCAGAGCCTGAGATAGGGCTAAATCTCAGGACCCTGAGATCATGACCTGAGCTGAAACCAAGTCAGACACTCAACTGACTGAGCCATTCAGGCACCCCACTTCTGCTGTTTGACTACCAAAAATCTTTGAGTTTTTACATTCTCATTTTGATATGCCTATTTAATCATGACCTTCTGTTTGCTTAAGAGTTTAAATATAATACAATCTGATAAATTCTCAAAGAAATGAAACAAAAATTGACTACCAGGAAATAAGGCAACAAAAATCTGTTCTTCCTATTGCCTGAGAAATGAGGAAGCAAAACATTAGGTGAAACAAAACTTAGCAAATCATGCAGAGTTCACCAAAGTGCACCTAACCCCCAAAGGCCTTTAAGAAATAGTCACTATAAATCTTCAAAACTTCTTCCCACTTTCCCAAGGAAAGTTAAAAATGCTTCCTTACCAAATAATAAAAAAAGAAAAAAAGTGACACCTATGCTGCTATGAGAAATACTAGATAAGTGAGCGAAAACTCTCGTAGACAAAATCCCATACTTTCCTTTTAATACTTAATCCTCATTGGAAGCAAGAGTCATATGACATATTGTATTTTCTCTGCCAGGAGATTTTATTAATAATCTTTTTAATCAAAATCACCTTTGTGATATTGATGTTTACATAGTATTTTAAAATTTGTGAAGCCCCAAGCTCAATGCTATAAACTAGGTTTTTAAAAACTGTATGGGGATCCCCGGGTGGCGCAGCGGTTTGGCACCTGCCTTTGGCCCAGGGCGCGGTCCTGGATATCCAGGATCGAATCCCACGTCGGGCTCCCGGTGCATGGAGCCTGCTTCTCCCTCTGCCTGTGTCTCTGCCTCTCTCTCTCTCACTGTGTGCCTATCCTAAATAAATAAAAGTTAAAAAAAATTAAAAAAAAATAAAAACTGTATGAGCTTCAAAAATATATCTAAGCCTATAGTAACTGAAGAAGTTTATTTTAAGCTAGGATACTTACCATTCTGTCTACTGAACTAATGATTTTTTTGAAGTTTCCTATTGTTAAATTATATAAATTATAAATATAGAACTTTTTCTGCCTTAAAGATGAAAGCATATACAACATATTTAAGACCTGTTTGCAAATATTATTTTTGTCTTTTAGAATATCCTTTTTTTCTGTTACTTATAACTTTCAAACTGCATACATATCAGTTTTTAAAATGTAGATATAATATATTTGAGCTAGAGATTTGCCAATGTCAATTTGCTCATTGATAGGAGTATAATGCAATATTTAGCCTATACTATTGCCAATTATTCTCGTTTGAGGGTAATAAGCAATTTTTTGCATTAATAGCATGACTTGTTTTCTCCTTTCAATTGTTAACTAGTCCTATATAAACTGAAATGTATCTTTTCTAGACAAAGAAGGGAAATTAATCCAAGTGAGGCCTATTCCCAGGGACCCTAAAAAAGATTATAAATATCAAGAACTAAACAAATTATAACAGTTTTATTTACTTATTAGCTAGCATATTAAACCACATCTAAAACAAACAAAAAATAAACCTGATTGTTTTCTTTCCTGATGTCATTGATTAGTCTTAGCAATCATTGCTGTTACATAACATGTACCTGTTGAATTTTCATAATATAATACGATTACCACAAAATACAAATGGAGAAAACATGTTGACACCATAGGCATTTCCTAACTTGCTTCTTAGATTGGTCAGATTTTAGGTATATGCTGTTTTGGATGGTAGCTGTTCAATTTTGTCCAGTGGCCAAAGTGGGGTCCACAGTGGGATTCAGAAAACAGAGAGGAAATAGAAAGAATTCAGAATGTTGGCATGCCTCACCAAGGTATCTGTGCTTTCTGTTACTAGACCCAATAGATTTCCCGGCCCATCTCAAAAGAATGAATGCACTATTATTCTGAATTCCTTGATGATTCTCTCTATATTGAGAATTTTATAATATGTAAGTATATAAGACCAGGACAGAATAAGGGAGATTTTTTTTTTCATGTTATTGTTTGTACTTTGAGTAGGCATTCATCTCCAAAAATGACTTTTTGGCACTTCCTCAAATATAGTTTGAAAAACAAAAGGCAGTCATGAAGGGCAATACACAACTGTGTGGTAAAGATAAATATTAGTAAGGTACTTCCAATATGATATAAACTTTTTAAATGGTTCCTGGCTAGTTCAAAAGACTTCCATAAATTTCACTTAACTCCGTGCAAGTTATTTTTCCAAATGGTTCACACATCTGTAGTTCTCATTTAAATGCTTTTTTATTCCTTGTTGGATGCAGTTTGGTTTCACTGCCAACAAAAACAGAAACCCTCTTTCAACTGTATCCATTTGGAGGAGGAGTGACATCTAATGACTACTTAAGTTGAGGGTATTTATTCTTCAGGGCACATCGTTCCAGCTCTCCCCTGGAGAAAACTATTTGAAATGATATTAAACATTTGTGTACTATAAAGTGGATTTTGGAAAAACACATCTTGAAAAGTCAGCAGGGACCCTGAATTTCATTTCAGGGTAAAGTTTGATCCTTCGTATCAAATACAGCAAATCTATTTAAATAAATGAAACAAAATGTGATAATTCTCTCTCCAGTACAACACAACTGCTCTTTTTACCCCTCCATCAAATAATAATATAGACAAGGATTATGAAAGTCAAGGCTGGGTTTTCTCAGCATTGCTGAAATAAATTCATTTTTAATAGAATGAAAGATGATCTCTAAAAGAAAGATATTATTTTCAGTGTCCATATAAAGTCTCATACAGAAAAAAAAAAGATTTGAGGAAAATTTTTTGATCTAAGTTTTATTTTGTTTTGTTTTTCCTTTAAGTGATGAAGTTAAAAGGATGGGTGGCTGGGTGGCTCAGTTGATTAAGCATCTGACTCTTGATTTCCGCTCAGGTCATGAACTCAGGGTCATGAGATTGTGCCCTGTATTGGATTCTATGCTGGATGTGGAGCCTGCTTAAAATTCTCCCTTTCCCTCTCCTTCTGCCCCTGTCCCTCATCACTCAGGCATGCTCCTGCTCTTCTCCTTCAAAAAAAAAAAAAAAAAAAAGGGAAAGAAGTTCAGAAATAAAATGTGCTATCGATTGTAGAATTTGATGCACTCAAACTCCTCTACCCCTCCTTACATAAAATGGAAGCCCCATAAAGTCAGATATTTTTGTCTCTTTTGTGCTCTGCTATAACTCTAGTGCTTATGATGATGCCAGTTCTTGGTAAGCACTCAGTGAGAATTTATTTATATAGTTTATTTATATTTTATTTATAGAGTTAATATAAAGGCAATGTATGTACCCTATAGAGTATAGGTTTGAAAAGAAATAGAATGAAATGCAGTCAGATCTTACAAAGGTACACAAATACATTTTGTGAAGAAATATTTAATTTTTACTTCTAGCTATTACTCTGAAATTTTATTTGTGAAAAATACTATCTCATGAAAATTGTATCATTAGTATATATTATTGTGTTTCCAAAAATAGTGGGAAGAATGTGATAGTACTGTACCTTTTCTGTACAATAAAACTTCTGATATTTTTTCTAGAATTTTGAGAAAGGCCATGAGGATTAGCATTTAATTCAGTTACTATAAGTATGTAGTTGGATGGAATTAATGACATTTTTAATGCAAAGAGTTCTTTATTTTTATCTGTTTATAGACATGCCAATGTCACCAAGATATATAATACCTAAGATGTGAAATTCTAAAGGCTTCTGAGATCACTAAAATGGTAGGAATTTTTTTTTTTTTTTTTTTGCCAAACAGAATTTTAGCCGGTGGAAAAATTAATTTCTATTCTGTGCATAGATGCAACATTTGAGGTGCTTGGTAGCGCATTTGGTAGAGACAGCTATTTTTGCATGCCAATGTGACTCATTGACTTTTTTATGCATATACATTTATGTCAAAGACTTTGCTTATTGTTGAAAAAGTCTTCATTATCAGGGCCTTGAATCATCATTTTTACCCCATATGGTAAAGAAAAGAGAACAGAACTTGCTGCTCTTCCTTTTTACGCAGAAATTCACTGACTTCCCTGATGATAATTCTTGGAGTACTTTGGGTGAATAGTTAATATCCCCCCAATTCTGTTAATCTCCACCCTAAACTACTTTGCTTTTA
The DNA here is from genome assembly GCF_053574225.1 of Canis aureus. Taxonomy (NCBI): domain Eukaryota; kingdom Metazoa; phylum Chordata; class Mammalia; order Carnivora; family Canidae; genus Canis; species Canis aureus. The sequence continues at coordinate 8,290,011 of NC_135638.1, forward strand.
TTATTAACTAAGAAAAAAAATAGTAGGGAGGTTAGTTTGTCATGGTTTGATTTACTGCACTATTCAGTTAGAAGAATGAGGTGTATCTCCATACAAATGCCTACACTTTCCGTAAGGATAGACCATAAATCTGTGACTTACACTTTGGTCATGCTGCAGTCTTAAAGAATAAAGATGAGACAGAAGGATTTTCAGGGCTGAAGGAAATACTTCTTTATGAAGGTGGTGAATGCAATAAAGTCTGGTCAGTTTTCCTGCAGAGAGAACATTGAAAAATCACCGTAGAATTCTTTTAAGTGTTATTGGTCAGGAAAATTAAAAATGGATTGTTTTATTACTGGTGTTAGTGATCTACAACTTGCCAAAGGTAACTGTCCTGGCTCAGGGGTAAAGGTAATAAATTCTTCTCAACTCGACATAATCTTGGAGTATCCTAACATTCCAAGTAAGGAATAGGCAAAGAAATCCACGAAATGTCCAATTTGTTTTGCATTAGTTACAAAAAAAAAAAAAAAAAATCAGAATTTAAAGTTGATTGAAATTCAGAGATGATTTGCTGATCGACATGTAAAAGATCATCCCCAAAGGTCACTTTCTTTCTCATGCCAATTAATAAGTCTTTTCATTGTAACTTATTTTAAACATATGTTTTTAATCTATTTAAGTAATCTGTAGATCCAGTGTGGGTTCAAACTCACAACCCCAAGATTCGGAGTCACGTGCCCTTCCAGCTGAGCGAGCTTTTAAGTTAGTTCTATGCTCATCGTGGGGCTTGTACTCACAACCATGCTCTACCAACTGAGCCACCCAGTCACCCCTGAAATTTATTTTTCAATATTTCACTTACCTTTCTCTTTGCTTATGGTTTTGGCTCTAGTTTTTGTATTCAGAATTTTGCTATGATGTCACCTCCTCAGAGAAGATGTTTGAAATTCAACTCAGTCTAAGGTAGACCTACATCTACTCCTTGTTATGTCTTATTACATTATCTTGTATTATTTTAAAAGCATGTTATTATACCACCTAGTCTTCTTGGTAACCCCATAACCAAGATTCTTTCCAAACAGCTCCAGAAAAAAGTGTAGAGATTATGTCTCTTTAAATAATTTGTATCATCTGTCCAATGTTTAGCTATCCATGTTGCAACAACGATGGTTAGAGTTGAGTGGCCAGGCTGTAGTGATATGTCTAAGTTGTGAGTGGGGAGGTGGTCCCCTAAAGGAAAATCATGGTGGTGGAGGGAGAAATGGATGGTACACAATATTACAATAGCAATTGAGTACTGTTTCCAACAATCTTTATATTTACATACTCTATCCCCAAAGCCAAAATAACTCCAGAAGTTTTAGATTTTTAAAAAATGACTGAAAAAAAAGATATCCCATAGGTATCTTCATGAATTTTATGAGTTTTTTTTATGGAAATATATTGACTCTCTTAAGAGGCATAATAACTTCATGTTTATTTTGTATGAAATTGTTGTAGAAAATAATATTTAAATGTAGGGATAGTTTGAATATTAGATTTCATTTCAGAAATCCTGGGTCTAAATTTAAAGTGTAATAGCAATAAGTTATCTTTACTCAAAAAAAAAAAGTTGTAATTTCCTCATTACTTAACAAATTAAGGGTAAAGTAATATATCAAAGTGCCACTGAATGCAGTACCAGCTGGTGTTTTCATACTCACTTTATTGCTCACATGTTGAAAATATGTCTTAACACTTATACATATGATAGCTTTTATTTCTTTTCAGAATTTTGGGACCTAGTGGTGTGACTAACATCTTGACAAAAAGAAATTTTTACTGAAATATATATCAATTTAGTAATTCAGTAAGATTGACTGTAAATCTTACACACTGCATAAGAACCCTTGAAAGGATTTCTATGTTGCAGGATTTCTTTTCCTTTAGTGCTGGCAGTTCTTGGTCACGGGGCTCCGAAGAATGAGGAGGTAGACTGAGAAAGGGACAGGCAAGGGTAGGTAGGGGGCCACGGAATCAGGCTCACAAAAATCCCAAACATATGGAGATGAAAGGAAACCAGAGATAAACAAACCAGACCATCCTGTCCCAGGTGTCAGAAGTGGGGTCTTGTTGTAGCCCCTACTGGTGACTGTCAGAGAATTACCCGACCCTAAAAAGGAAGATAGCCTTTAAAGGTGCTGTCACTAGTCCTTCCTCAGTGGTGATATCAATAGAGATGTTAAAGGATATAAGTTCCCTGGTTAGCCTTCAATAAAAGACCCACCCTATAAGCCCCTGGTGGCAATCCTGTCAGGACCCCTCTAACCCTTGCGAGTTTTCTCTGTGTCCTTGCTTAATAAACTTCTATCCCTTTACTTTCTTTCCTTTGTCTGTGAGATTCATTCTTCAACTCTGTGAGACCAGAACTCCAGCTTCAAGACCAGTCAAAGAGTGGTGGGCAGCAGAGCAAGGTTTATTGAGCAAGAGCACAAAGATCCCGAAGAGGGAGGAGACTTGAGAGGGTTGCCACAAGAGTGTCTAAGTCTAGAAGTTTTTATGGGCTTGTTGGTGGGCTGTTTTAATCTGATAACCCCTTTATGAGCCTGTCACCCAATCAGGTTTTTGTCATCTACCTATCACATGAGAAAGGGTGGAAGGGTTCCTTCCCGAGTGGTGTGAAATCCTTTTAAGGGGGATTTCCACTGAGGGTGGAGCCTTTTGTCCCTGTCTGCCTGCCTTCAATTATCCTTCAATATATACAGTATATGCCAAAGCTAAGTATATATGAATTTTATGTTACTCTCGAGCATAACTGGTGGATAATTCAAATTGCCTATTTAAAAGGAATTATTGTAGGGGCACCCGGGTGGCTCAGTCGGTTAAACATCTGACTTCAACTCAGGTTATGATCTCAGGGCTCTGGGATCGAGACCCACATTGGGCTCCAAGATCAGTGGGGAGTCTGCTTGTCCCTCCCATCCCCACTCCTACTGTCTTGCTATCTCTGTCTCAAATATATAAAGGAAATATTTTTATTTATTATTTTTATTTATTTATTTTTTAAAATATTTTATTTATTTATTCATGAGAGACACAGATTGAGAGAGAGAGAGGCAGAGACAGAGGCAGAAGGAGAAGCACGCTCCATGCAGGGAGCCTAATGTGGGACTCGATCCCGGGTCTCCAGGATCAGGCCCTGGGCCGAAGGTGGCACTAAACCGCTGAGCCACCCAGGCTGCCCATAAATGAAATATTTTTAAGGTAATTATTTTATATTTGTATTCTACTTTCAAAATAAATCTATTCTGCATTTTTGCATTTTTTTTTGGTGACATTTCAGATTTAGTATGGTTGACTTTAGAGTTGGCAAATATAGTTGAAATCAGGACATCTTATTAAAACCCCAAATACCACAGTTTTCTAGAATAAAGAAATAAATTATAATTTTCCTTCCCAAAAGGAGGTATATAATTCCTTCCTCCAAAGTACCTCATCCTTGGTGCATTCTTGAGAGCAATCATTGTTATTTAACAAACATCAAGAATGGTGAAACATTAAGTACCCTGATGCAAGATCAGAGTAATAAGTAAGGGTTTTGGGTGACTCAAATGATTTTATATCAAAGTTGAGAAGACTTTTATTTTGTGTTCTCTTCCCTAATTAACACCTTCTCTGTTAAAAAATCAATTATGAGAAAACCCATGAACATGTATAAGAATCAATAAACAGACACCTAGGTTTTTTTTTTCCTATGCAACCTCCTGGGGAGGAAAAATTTTTCCTTGAGCCTCTCAAAGGTCTTCTAGCTCATTTAACAATTAAATTGTCATGAGACAGATTAACAGGAGAAAAAGCTCATAGTTTTATTATGTATGTTCAGAGGCCCAGTAATGAAACTGAAACCCCAAGAAATTTCCAAGGCAAGCAGTTTTTAATACTTTTTAGACAAAGAGGCAGTAATCTGTGAGGAATTGACAGGACAAAGAAAACTTAACTTTGGGAGCTTCAATTAGTAAGGAATTCTAAACAGGATTTGGGCTGCGGTAGTAAATTTTAAAAGTAACGAGGGTTGTTTATACAACATTCTCTGCTCTAAATTTCCTCTCTCTGGTGATAAGGATGTCTCTTTACCTTCTGGTCTAGGGAGGGGACCTATCACATGGCAGATTTATCTTCTGGTTTGTGGAGACAAAGAGGAAAAGAGGTTCTTTCTGCATTGACTGTTTCTTAAGTGACTTGTTTAAAGTAATGAATATGCCATCGTGGCACATTTGGGGACAGTGGGCCCTTGTCCCTATAATCCCAAATTTCAGTTGTATTCAAACAACGTAACCTTTAATGCACCACTTGTATCTATTTGGTGGGCAAGAAGTGTAATTACTGTTTAAAGACCTGCAATGTTTTTTATATTAAGTTTTTAGTATTTTGTTTCTTTTATGAATCTTGATGTGTTGACTGCAGTGCTGGATGTAAGCAGAGCAGAAATTTAGTAAAGTTTAATACAAATCAGGACATTAAAAAAAAATTTGTGCAATAAGCTGAAGGAGTGTTAAATTCCCTTTGTTTGCATTTGGACTGCTAGCTTTGAAGTGGAATCCTATCATGAAAAGCCCTCGGGACCTCCTCAACAGAAGAGATCAATTGTATGCTGGTAGATTATATAAAGGTCATTTTGTCAGAGGATTTTGAACTGGATTCTACACTATCTAGGCCACCCCTCCCCCCTTTTTTTAGTGACAGAGAGATTTCCTTATACTTCTTGTTTTTAATCATTACTATTTTCTGGAAGGATTTATTCCTTTAATATTTATCCTGAATAATTAAGATTCTCAATTAAGTGCTTGTAAACCTTTCAAATGGAAGAGACATGCATTTACCATAAATACAGCACATGGATGATTTTAACAAGAAAAATCAAGAGAAACCATCTCTATAAAGGGATTTCTTATGAGGAAATGACAGTTTAGAAATCATAGTTTGGAGATGTGGGTAGTATAGTGGTCATTACCTTTAGACCCATCTAAACAAAAACATTTATCTCCCATAATACTGTGACTCTGGATAGGAGCATAACTTAGATGCAGTAGAGAGGAGATAAAGTGGCAGAGTAATTAGGTCCCTATTAGTTTTTTACAAATTATAGTTTTTTACTTTTTTTGTTTGTTTGTTTTACATGACTGAAGACAGAGGATTTGCCCTTCCGGGCTTTGGTTTTCCTCAGATAGAACTCTAGCTCCTTGCCCTCTAGCACATAGCCATCTGCCCGGCCAAGAAATCATAGTTGCATGTTTTGACTATGTAGAACAGTGACTATCTGTTGTGTTTTGCTTAATGTGATTTTAAATCCACTTGTTTACGACCAAAAAAAAAAAAAAATGTTATTTTTAGAAGTAAAGTTGCTTAGATATAAGAATAAAATAAGTTATGTCAGGATGTCATCATTTCAACTGTTCTCATCATTAATAACTCAGTAGTTCAATCCCCACTTGGGGTTTATCAGTAAAAACATACGAAGAAGTGATGATTCTTTGAGAGTGTTCAGTCTGGGCAAGGCTATACTTTGCTATCTAAAATAGCTCTCTGAAGAGCTTGGGGCATTAGCTCCAACGAAGATCAAGGGGACTCTTATCAGCAGTGGTGAGAAGATGCAGTGACGTAAAGATCATCTTGCCATCAACACCCGAGCCTTTGCTCCCAAGCAATGTGCTCTAGCAACAGGTGACTTTTGCCCTGGCAGCTGGACATCAGCTCTTGGTTGGCTAAGCTGTTTCTCTTGAATATCAACTTGTAGTTGAGGTGGACCTTGACGAAATTTGGACTTTATTCCTTTCATCTCCCTCTGCCTGGAGCAATAGTGTGATTAATCTATCATTGGTTTGGTGTATGCTATTTCTTTATTGTTTTTTTAAGAGACATTATTCTGTAGGCCATTGGCTTGTGGAATCCCCACACTGAAACTGTTAAATACATTGCTGGAAAATGGAGTCTCTGAGCGTTAATTTACCTCCTCAAGGAAAACACTCTCAGAGTCATAGTGTTTTTATTATTTTATTGAAGTTGAATGTTTATTTTCTATATACTCTTATACTGAGTTATAGCACCATCTATGCTACCAAAATAAAAGGAGAAAATCATAATAAAAACTCTATTCATGTGTCATTTGCACTGACACAGACTTGACTAGTTTGAAAGGTAAATTAAGTAAAATTAGTATAATTACCAAAAATAGCTATTTTCTGTTCTTGGAGTTTTGTTTTTTTTTTTATAAGGGATATAATTCTGATGTTCTTACTTTGATTGAGTTCTCTCTACTATCATGCAGAATAATTGCTTTACACATGTATACTTGCAATTTTAATCACAAGTTCTTATTTACTAGGAATACTTGATTAAGTAGATCTTTAAACCCTGCATGGATATATATTCTTTAACCCATGAAAGAATTAAAATGTAACATTTAAATGGAACTGATATATATAAAATGATTTTATAGACTTGCTTACTAGCTTTCCTTATAATTAGGATTTTCAAAATTTCAAAGGAAAAGAAAAATAGACCACATAACTTGCTGAATATTACAAGTATTATAAGCCATTTTTAACATTAAAAAATATGGGAACCATTTAAAAGTTTCTTAATAGCACAAAAAAAATCAAAGGAGCATGCAATAACCATGCTCATCATTATAAAAGAAAATCATTCTTTGTGCAGAAGTCACTTTAAAATAGTTTCTGGCTATATTCAAGTGAAAAATAATGTAAGTCTTCTAGGCATGTTCTTTGTCACTCACATGCATGTTTTTCAAAGTAAAATTCCATAATAAAATTGTTCCATGAGACACTGTCCCCCACGTGATCACTCATCTAAGAATCACAACAAAAATGCATTCCTTGGTCACAGAATTTGAGGAAATAATGCATGCTTGATCATCTTCCTGGAGGTTTGAAAAATATTTAAAGATTCTGAAAAAGTCTTGCAGGAAAGAAACATCTTTAACTTTGTTTACCCTATGTTTCCCAAATATATGTAATGATAGACATGAAAAGCAAGAAAAATAACAGTAAATAAATATTTATTAATATCCCAGGGAACTATTTTTCTCCAGAAAACGTCTAGGAAATACTGCAAAATATCATTGGAAACTCTGGAGATTGCAACTATTGAAAAGAAGAACATCAGAATTGGTATATTGCTAGATTTTCCTTCAGAGTTTTCTCCAGGTGGCCATCAAACACAAAAGAGCTATAAAAACACTCTATTGTCTGAGAGCTCTGTTCCACTTAATTAGTTTGAAAATTTCTGTAGAGTATTTTTTAAATCAATAAAAATTTTAAAAGGGGATAAAAATCTATGATGTAACTTTTTTTTTTAAATCACATTATACCATAGCAACAGAGAGGAAGGAGGACCCTCAACTGTGTTGTGTTTTTATCTTCTTTCCCTCTGACCCAGAGGTACCCTTTCCACTGCTTTGGGGTGGAAAATGATGTAGAAAAAGAAAAATAAGACTGAAGCCAAATATTACAGCCTTATAATTTTCATAATGGCTACACAATAAACTCACAAATCAAATCCACAATGAAAAGATTATATATATTTGAACTTAAACATTCAATTATTTTTATTTTATTATTTTTAAAAAATATTTTATTTATTTATTTGTTTTTAGAGAAAGAGTGACTGTGGCCACACAGGAAAAGTGTGAGCTGGGGGAGGCACAGAGGGAGAGGAAGAGGGAGGGAAGCAGACTCCCCACTGAGTGTGGAACCTGTCCTGAGGCTTGATTCCAGGGCCCTGGTATCATGACTTGAGCCAAAATCAAGAGTCAGATGCTTAATCAACAGAACCATCCAGACATCCCAATTGGGTTTATTTTAGATACCTCCACACAAATTTTGCAACAATTGTTCTTACTTTTTGTTTGTTTACTTTACAAAATGGTATTATTGGATGTTGTTGTCATTATTGTTATTGTTACAAGAACATACGCCCACTGAGGATTTGCATCCTGCCCTTGCTGGATTCTGCTGATGCTTCCAGATTTCACCCCACCAACCCGGGAAATGTCAACTGAACCACAATATTATATATTTACTACTTAAGGGTAAATTTTTCTTATGATGTGGACAGCTATTTGTTAGCTTATAAAGTCTTCTTGCACCATTTCAAAGTTTTATACATTTAACTGATATTCTTTATAGTTTTTGTGCAGAGTGCAAAGCTACTTCATAAAAGTCCATTCATGCAATCATCTTTCCTGGGGCTATAGAAAGTTCTATTTACTATAGATACACAGGTCATGCCAATTTTCACTGTCATCATTGGCTTATCATAAATGCTATTTATAAGGACTTGGTTCAACCTAACGTATTGATTGGCTGCTCTGTGCCAAAAACTGTCATTGAAAAGTTTTGAAACATTCCTCTGTCTGTAACCATGTGCTCTTATCAATATATAATGGGATTTTAACAACAGACGCTACTATAAATCTATCAAAACACTCCTGTACAGAAAGGGAGGCATGGAAACACTTAATACTAGTTTCACTAGTATGTTGTGAGCTACACACAGGCCATTGTTAGAATCATTGTTAATAAGTGATTTTCAGGACACAGGTGGAGCTGGTATTAACTCATCATAATTTTATAGCCAGCATCATTCTCCTGGTTTTCACCTATTATTATAATAGAAATTTTCCAGTGCAATTCCATTACCTTAACAGTATCCACTTCAAAGTGATTCAAAAACATGTTCAGTCATGTGATGAACTCATTTTTAACCTGTCTTTACAACCTCTCTTTAAATTGCCTACAAAATGGGGGAGGGGTGGTGGTGAAGTAAATATACCAAAATGTACAATTATTTTTTCTGTGAGATATATAATAGATTTCTACAAGTAAGTACTGCATTTCTAATTAGAAAAGGATCAATAAGTATGTTCAAAATCTTTCCTTTTTTTGTTCTTAAGATGTTTTAGAAATGGTTTTTAAATCAAATTTCTGCTTCTTTCTACTCTGACTATTGCAATGTATGTGTATGTATATGTGTGTTTATGCATAGAGAAGGATATAGCGGACATTTGATAAATTTATGATGAAAGAGGTAGAAAACTAAAAGCAATGCATATCACCCAAAATATACATTTAGTTTGTTTCAATTTTAAATTATATGATATTTGAGAAACATTTTTCCTTTTTTCCTTTATTCTGTTATTTATCACTTAATTGAATAAATATTGAATGGTTAATTGTGTGCTTGGGTTTGCCATAGTCACTCTGAATATAAAATTAGTATGGAAGTCTGTATCACTGGGAAAGCAAGCATACAGAGGATGGTATTATAATGTTGTAAATCCACTAAGATATATCACAATAATATTGGTATACATATCTATAATACATAAATTTGAACATTTTGTATACAGGAAATGTTGAAAAAAGCAGTAGTAGGTATTCCATGATATTTGGAAAACAGAAAAATTAAAAATTTGGAAGTGAAGCTTCATTGTTTATCTGAAAGGGTCTTATATCAGAAAGGTATATTTTTTAGAGATGACTAAAATACAATTTGGCAATTATTTAGTAAGATGATTAATAATTGATTAATCCTCAGGTCTTCATACAGCTTCATCAGTGTGTCCAATTCTTTGTCTATTCAAAAAGTACACTGTATGTTTAAAGAGTATATTTTATAATACTGATTTAGTTTTCAGTATTGATGTTAATTCTGTAAGTATTGTTTCTATAAAAAATTACTTTTAGTTCAATAACTAGATCAATACTTCAAGTCAACTGACTGCATTCTTGTTTTAAAGATTTTTAACAAATCTTTTAAGATTTATTTATTTGAGAGGTGAGGAAGAGAATCTCAAGCAGACTCCCATTGGACACAGAGCCTGACATGGGGCTTGATCTCATATCCCTGAGATCATGATTTGAGCTGAAATCAAGAGTTGGATGCTTAATCAACTAAGCCACCCAGATGCCCCCTAATCCCCCTAATAGCCCCCTAATCTGCTATTCTAATCCACTTTTTATTTTTTCTGAGTTCGATCAGAGTGTTTTATTTTATCCCATATTGTTCAAAAAAGGGGAAAATATCCACTGATTATAAGGACTAGAGGTGAGAGGTTAAGTCTTGCTGATTTTATTTTTTTATTTTTATTTTTTTAGATTTTTATTTATTTATTCATGAGAAACACACAGAGAGAGAGATAGAGAGGCACAGACACAGGCAGAGGGAGAAGCAGGCTCCATGCAGGGAGCCCAGTGTGGGACTCGATCTTGGGTCTCCAGGATCAGGCCCTGGACTGAAGGCAGCACTAAACCGCTGAGCCACCCGGGCTGCCCCAGTCTTGCTGATTTTAATAGCATTTATGTCTTTATTACATATATTTTATAATATCCAGTAGAATATCTTACACATAATAGTAGTGACACAATATTTGTTAAATGAAGGATCATTTACTATTATCATTTATATGATCTAGTTTAATTTCTGATTAACACTATTAAGGGTTAACATTCATTACTAGTATTAGAATTGAACTGGATGACACCAGATATTATTTGTGTAGGTTACAAATGAGTCTTCTGTTACCAAATATTAAATTATCCTGCCATAAAACTTGGAATTGGAGAACAATGATTTAAATCCCAAATCTGTAAAATGTGGCCTCGGATAAGTCATTTTACTTATCTTAAACTGAGTTTTATCAGTTTTAAAGTGGAATTAATAGTGTTTGTTTCACTCAGTTGTGATGAGAATTTTTAAAAGATAATGTATAAAAAGGCATATGTTAAATTACAAAGCACTATGTATTTGGTATGGTTAAAAATCATATTATATCATTGTTTAGAATGATATTCCACTAAAAGCCACTTTGTAGAAATAGGATCAACAGATAATGATGAGATGAGGGAGAGATGGACAAAGGGAGACAGAAGGGAAAATAATATAGTTTAAGAATTGTGTTTATATACTAGCTTTTGTTTTCTGGGACCGTAAATTTTATTTAACTTTAAAGTCAAGTTAAAAATCAAACAATGTAATTTACCTGCTAACAACAACAACAACAAAAAGCAGATAAAACCATCTCAACAGATAATGAAAAGGCAATTGACAAAATTCAGCATATTTCATGATAAAATCTTTCAGCAAACTACGAGAAGTGAATTCCTAATCCAAAGGAAAGCATTTAGAGAAAATTTACCATAAACATCATATTTAATGCTGAAACGTTGAAAGCTTTCCATTTGAGATAGAGAACAAGATAAACACAGCTATTACCACCATTACTATTTAATATATCACCAAATGTCCTGGTACAGTACTATAATAGATAAATGAATATTAAATAATAAATAACAGTATAAAAATATTTAAAAGAAAGATATAAAATTTGTATTATTCTCCAATGATATGATCATGTATGTAGAAGTAAGAGAATTTACAGCTTCTATTAAAATTAATTAAAAAGTTTAAAGGACTGGTTGAGAAAATGAATACAATAAAATCAAGTATATTATGTATTATAGCAACAAGCTAAACATTATATTTAAGAAGTTACCTTTTACCATAATGTAATAAAAATATACAAAATACTTGGAGTAAATGTAGCAAAAGATAAATAACATTTCTCAAAGACAAAAACTAGAAACATAGTATAGTCATTGAATGCTAATTCATGTTTATGAAACAACATTTTCAATATGTAAATTTCCCCCCAAGTTATCTATATGTTCTATGAAATCTCAAATCAGGGACACCTGGGTGGCTCAGTGGTTGAGCGTCTGCCTTCAGCTCCAGGCATAAGCTCCGGGTTGTGGGATAAGTCCTGCATTGGATTCCCTACAGAGAGCCTGCTTCTACCTCTGTGTCTCTGTCTCTCTCTATATATCTCTCATGAATAAATAAATAAAATAAAAATTTTTAAAAAGGAAAAGAAATCTCAAATCAATATACCAACAGTATTTTTTGGAATTTCAAATAATGATTTTTTATTTATATATAAAAAAGATACAAAGTTACTTGAAAAACAATGTGTGGGTAGACAGATCACTGTATATTAAGTTTATTACAAAACTTTAATAGTTGTGTAATATATGTAGAGTGATAAATAAATATAAATAAATAAATAAATAAATAAATAAATAAATAAATAAATAAAATGCAATAGAGCTTCCTACATAGCCAAGCAATGTGGGGGAACTTGATTTATCTCAAAACTAGCACATAAGACCAATAAATGATGTCAAGTCTTTCAGTAAGTGGTGCTGTCATATATATATATATATATATATATATATATGGAATCCATATGCTATGGTATAAAACATGAGAAATAAGACGAGGAAAGAATTTTGACCTCTACCTCATTCTATGCACAAATGATCAATTACAAGTAAATTTCATTTCGTAAGTATGAAAAGGACAACTACAAAGCTTTCAGAAAATAATATTAGAAAATCTCTTTCTGACCTCAGAAAATAAAATTAAGCAATGTAAATATATAAATGATTGCTAAACAGAACAATGGGGATGAAACTCACCAAAATAATTTCGAGTGAAAAATCCAGACATAAAATATAAACACTTTTACTTAAAGTTCATGATATGGCAAGCCTACCCAAAGTTTTTGTTCTGTACACTTAAGTGTTCAAATTTTAAAGAAAGCAAGGAAGGGATTATCATAATATCCAAGTATGATGGAGACAATATTCTATTTATTGATCTGAGTGATTGAGTGATGAGTACATGGGTGTTCACCAGAAGTAATTTTTAAGTTGCCTACTTTTTTACACATATGAAAAAAATGGTTAAAAAGAAAGTTAAGTGGGAACTTCGTAAGGTTCATGGAGAATGTCCCCATAAATGCAATTTAATCTTGTGCTATGGTCTAAGAAAAGCAGAACACAGTTGTTCATATTACCCAGTCTCTCAACTAGGAGGGTGTTCAGTTAGAGATAGCTCTATCCTGAGTAGAGCTGTAACTAGAAGTTAAGTATTTCTGTTGTTTGCAACATTTTGTGTCATATTCCTGGGGCAATTGCCATTTTTATAAAATAATATACAGAATTATATATTGCATATGTTATATGAATTATTACAAGTATCTTATGTGTATATTACTGTATATACATGAGTGTGTACATATAAATGATCTAATCATATATGAAAAGTAATACAATTGATAGAATATTCAAATTTCTATTAATAGAATATTGAAAGGTAATATTGAAAAGTAATAAAAATTAAAGAACTTCTCTTGTAAAAAGAATGTAAATGAATCTTAGGATTATAACATAGAGTGGAAAAAGCAGGTTACATAATATTACAAACAACATAGTATTATTTTATAAAACTCCTATCAAGCAAAACTAGACAATATAATGTGTACATACACACACAGTATGCCTGTATCTATATACTCATATAAAACTAAAAATTGATTTAAAAAAATCTAAAGAATAAGTGCAGAATTCAGGCTAGTTGTTATGTTACTTTGGTAATGGAAAATTAAGAGAATGGAACAAAGAGCACACAAGTAAAAAGGCAAAGACTGAAAATATTCTAGCTCTTGAGTAGATGGTGGATTTGTAGGTGTTATCTGCTACAGTACTTCATAATTACATGCCATTATATGTAATATATAAAGGATAAATTTTATATATTTACATGCATGTACAAATTTACATATTTATATACATTACACAAGGGACATAAATTTACGTGTATTTGCATAATTTACATAATTTCTCACCATGTAAGAAAGAAGTTTGCCTGCATTGAATATTTTGAGTTGAAAATTAAAAAAACAAACAAACAGCAAAACTAACAATACGTTTCTTGGTGATAGACACTGTATACCAACAAGGAATGTCTTCCATCTAGTTGTGTCATGTCAAGTCTCATCAGTATCACTGAGCATTATATATATGGCACAAGATCACCAGCACCAGTATAATTCCTAATGAAACCATTTATCATCACAAAAACAATGCTTAGTTCAGAGCCAAGTTGTTTAATGAGTGAGAAAATGGACAGCAGCATTTTAGTTAAGTAGTTGCTGTTAGTGAGCTGAATTTAGACAATTGTACACAAAATAAACAAAGACATATCAAAATGGCATGCAATGGCTTTATAATATAAAGAAGTCATGTTTGGGATCCCTGGGGGGCTCAGTGGTTTAGCGCTGCCTTCGGCCTAGGGCCTGATCCTGGAGACCTGGGATCGAGTCCACTTCGGGCTCCCTGCATGGAGCCTGCTTTCCCTCTGCCTATGTTTCTGCCTCTCTCTCTCTCTCATGAATAAATAAATAATTTTTTTTTTAAAAAGAAGTCATGTTTATCTAATATTGGAAAACAAAACTGTACTGCACTTTGTTAGGCAGAAATCAGATATGACTTTTTTAATCTACCAAAGGTACTGATATTCCTACCTCAGAACAGTCTTAACAATGTGTCCCATAAACCTTTATTACAGTTGTTAACCAAATGAGCATTTTTCCAAGTTTTCTATTGGAAGAGGCCTCTTGGTGATTGGCCTTTTTGGCAAATTCACACATATGAAACAAAATTCAGCTATGGAAATCCTTTAAAAGGTCCAAAAGCAGTTCACTTCAAAATTAATTATTTAAAAATCAACTAACGCTCACACACAAAAATCATCAGGTAAATACTGAGTGCTTTAACGCTATTAGTGGAGTATGTGCATATAATTCCAAACAATAATAAATAAATAATCATTTGACAAGGGTTTTATACTCCATGATTAACCTTAATGGTATCTCACTATCCATTAATGAGAAAAAAACAATAGGGATTATAGTATTGACTTATTTTAAAACATTAACATTCATTAAGGAATACCAAATGGCAAAATTTAAAAGAGCAAAATATGGAGAAATATTTCATGGCAATAAACTTTAAAGGAATTTAAATTGAAATAATATGGTATCATTTTTTCTATGATATTAGAAAAATTATAACATGACATCCCTGTGATTGCTACGAGTCTACTGAAATTGGTGTTATATGCATTGCTTGTAGCTATGTAGCTCAAGGCCATAATTTTGGAAAAAGTGTAGAACTCAAAATACTCACAATTTTAGTCTTTTTTATTTTTAATTTTTAAAAAATTTTAGTCTCTCTTAAGGAACCAATCTAAAATGTAAATAAAACACAGTTACAGAAAAATTCAACGCATTAATGATTGTTATGTAAAAAGCAAAATGGAAATTATCTAGGTGACACAAAATGGAGAAATAATTATATATAAAATATAAAATATAGCATACTTATAGAATAAGAATAGAATGAAAGCACTATAGTAATAAAGCACTATGTAGAAACATACAAATATTTGTTGTAAGTCAAATTTTTACATTACAGAATGCAAGTTTTGAGAAACTATAATAAGGTAAAATGAATATATAAAAACCAAATTTGATGGAAGTAAGGCAAAAATAATCTAAATAGTGTTTGTGTAATTAGTGTGTATTTTTATTTTTAGAACTTCTTCAATATTCAATTATTAAGTTGAATATTAAATTATAATTTTACAGATTTAAAAAATTTTACTGAAAATAAATTACAAGCATGTTCCCCATAAGATGAGCTTCAAAATAAGATGCCCATTTATTGCATCAAATTAAGAACAGTGACACTTTACAGTACTTCCTAATTTCCTGTCCCTCAAAGAATATTCCCATGTCATTGCATTTTTACCTAAAGCATTGAAAAATGTAATCAAATGTGTTTTCTTGATTTTAATCAGTGACTGAAATGAATTACTGATAGTTAATACCTATTATGTGATTATGTTCACAAAAGAAATTTGAAGCCACAGGCTAATAATGTAGGAAGGCCAAGGAAAGCAGGAAGGTAACTGCCCAAGGCATAAGGTGCCCCCCAAGGGAGCTGTGTCAAAACTTGAGTGGGTTTTTGCCTTCAATGCAGCAAATTTATAAGCACTTGTCCTTACGCCCCAAAGATAGCAACTGCATTTGTTCATCTTTGTAGTCACGGCTCCTGGCAGAGTGATTGGCATAGAGTAAGCATTCATAAATATTTGTTGAGTAAATGATGGAAACTAAATAAATAATAAAACACTTGTGTTTTTCAGGTTTTTAATTTAATAGACCTGTAAACTTTCAACAGATACTTCCAGTTTGACTGTTATTCCAGTATAATTACTACTTGAGCTTCCTTTTTCTCCCTTGGGTCGTAGACTATACTAGACTTTAAGCCTATCTGGAAACAGGAAGTGAAGCCCACAAGGCTTTTTTGATAAACACCAAAGTCTCTGTACAGTTACCTCAATGAAAAGCTTGAGGGTAAACTGATGTTATAAAGCACAAGGGTGACATACTATCTTTGTTTTTTTAAAAAAAATAATTCTGAGCACAATTGTAGGCAGCACAATTGTAGTAGGGAGAAAGTTGCATTAGGGATTCTAATTGGGAGGACAATCCAACTACCTAAATAGGACTTTTCAGGGCTTTGAATTACAGAGAAGGGAACATATTTAAGTGGGTTACTTTTTGCTTTATAAACATTTCATCAATTTTTGCAAAACCAAAGGTCTCTGGTTCTTTACTGACTGTACTTAACAGTACATATTTTTAAATGTCTGTTGTTAAAAAATATTATTTAACAAGTTTTATATATGTTGAATACCAGTTTTTTAAAATATGAAATTATAATTTAGGTAACTTTTTATCAGATGAGAAAAACTGATCTAATTACTTGTCTCATTGTGTTCATGGTGTTTAGAACTACCTTTATAACAGCTAAATGAGGAGCAATTGTAAAAACATCCAAAACTTTAGCAAGAAGGCAGTCATCATTTCACTTCTCCTAGTAAAAGTCAATTTTCAAATGATGATTTTACATGTGAAGGACTAGGGTGAGATCACATCTGAGCCTTTTAATAGGAAAGTTCAATGAGTTCAATTAGAAAAAAAAATTTTTTTTAGATCAGTTTAATCTGGGGCATCATTCAGTAGGACATTTGCAATAGGAAAAGCTTCCTGCAAATGAGCAGGCTACTTCCTATGAAATAAGTCAGCCTAAATTGTATTTGTGTTGCCAAATTTTTCTTTCTATATACGCGTTAGATATAACATATATGAGAAGAAATGCTCGATAACTATAGGTAATATAGGTAATGAATGAATCCTCCAAAACATATGGAATATTTACTACTTACGTTGATTACACAGGTAACATATATGGCAGGTATAGATACATGTGCACATACCATTTTATATTTGTCTGTAAAATATACTCATGATAAACTATGCACACAGACTTCCAGTTGAATCACAGAGAAGGAAAATCTGGAATATGTGCTTCGAAACTTTAAATAATCCACACACTTCTATAAAATTTTTAGAAGTTTGCAGCAGTGTAGCCACTTTTGTAATTGGGTATCATGGGAGAGAGTCTTTTTTGATTAGATCCCATTGCAGTTTTTCCCTTTAAAGGAAGTACTGAATAGCACTTAGAACTCTCTCCCCTGCCTCCGTGAGCACACACAGTTGGGGCAGGAGATCTGGGGAGAACCTTCACAAAATATTCAGATCTCAAAGCTGCCCAGCACAAAATAAAATGAAAATGGTAATGTTGTGAGGTGTTTTTTCTCCTCAGATTTCCAAATGAATCCAATTGCATGTTTAACTCAATGGGGAAGAGCGTGAAGGCATCATCCTAAAGTAACATAATGTACATTAGTGCAGAATTTCACTTCAAGGTGTAATTTTGATTTGTTTAATGGTTCCACAATGTATTCCTCTGTCTCTGCTATGCATAATGGTTTTGGACAACAACATACACATTGTATTGACAGCTTCAGAAATTTTCTAGATTAGGGGAATTTGTGGTTGCTTGCTCTGCAGCAAAGTAAGTGTTAATTTTTGAAGTTTAGTATTCTCTTAGGATGGGATGATTGTGAAAAGTGAGTATTTATTCTCTTTTGTCTTTCCTCTCTCAGTCGCTGAATATGGATGCCCTTTTCCTCCCTGGAGCCTAGATTTAATAAACTACAGAAAAGGGTGGGGGTGTTTTTGTTTTTATATACAAACAAATAAACCACATACAACAAAACAAAGCAAAACACAAAATGAAATAACAAAAAAAGAAAATACACAAATTATTTCAAGAAATGTTCAAATGTTAGTCATTAAGCAAACATCTTTGGAGCATGAACTCTGTATCTAATATCACATTCACTTTAGGGATCATGTCCCACCATCGCTCACAAAGAACTTGCTCATGTGAATTCTCAATTAGGTAGCTGGATGGAATTATATCTGAAAAGATTTCCTCTTTCTCTGATACTGGTATCTTCTCAATCGTTGGAACTAAGACACTGCTTGACTTCCTGTTAAGTTCTTTTGTAAACTTGTAATGCAAAGGCAATTATAGTCCAAAAATTTGGTACTATACTATACTTAGTGAGTTGCTGGTTCCTAGGAGTTAATAAAAATGTTAATTTTCTTATATCCAATGACTTTTTTCCACCATGGTCAACTAGAAAAGAAAAAAGAAAACCCAGGTCTTAGAGAAAGAAATCCAGGAGTCACTCCAGAATTTCCTATAATACCTGAGTTTATGAAAGTTGGATAAGCAACTGCTTTCTGAAAGACAACTTTTTATGTTTTACAAACATATGTATGTTTATCATAGGGATCACAACCTCAGATGCTCATAAAGACCAAGTTAGTAACCTGGAAATGAGCGGAAAGGACTGAGAGTTGCAGAGCACATATGATCTGTCTAGAAAGCAGCTGCCATTTGTCTCTAGGATGTTGCAGCTGCGATAAGCAGAATGAAGATTGTCCATATTCCTAAATCTTAATTCCTGGAACCTCTGAATGTATTTTATTAGGTAGCAAAGGAGAATTAAGTTGGCAGATGAAATTAAGGTTGGTAATCAGCTGATCTTTAAAGAAGAAGGTTGCCCCCTTTCAGACTTCAGACCTACAGGCCTGTGAGATAATTAATATGTGTTGTTCTAAATCACTAAATTCCTGATAATCTGTTACAGTAGTAATAAAAATTAATACAGAAAAAAAAGAAAATTCATACAGTATCTATGTGCACCCAAGAGTTGGTCTTAACAAATCTAATTTTTAAAAAGAAGCTTGAGATGCAGATTCCTATATGAAAGTTCTTGGATTTTTTAACCTTGATAATTCAAATATTATCATGAATTCTTCAGCTGTCTGGGGTTGAGAGACTCAGCATTTTGTTAGTTTGTAATTTCTGGTACACCTAATTTTGTATCTGTTGGTAGAAATAGAAGAAAGAACTGGCACAGAACAGACCCAAAGAATAAAGTTGAAGAAAGCCACATGCCCAATATCCACCAGTCACATACTTTAGCACCCTATAGGTGAACCCACTTATAGGTGTTAAAAGAAAAAAGACTGACCCCTCTCTCAGGCAGGAAAGAATTTTGCTGGCTCATGGCATTCATTTTGGATTGCAACATCATTTTCCTTGCAACCTGTGGATTGCAGCCCTCCATGCCCATTTTGGATGTGCAGCCTTCATAATCCTCTGAACCAATTCCTTAATGTTCTTAATTCTCTCTCTTTCTCTCTCTCTCATTCCTATTGGTTCTTTTCCTTCAGAGAATGCCAACATAATGCTCAACATTAAGTTTGTGGATATGAAGGCTCGCCAGTCTAAAGACTTTTCACTTGATTAGTTTTTATCAGTACCCCCATCTTTGGCATTTTTCACACACACACTCATCCACTTATACAATCACACTGTTACTCTCCTGTCTACAGCAGCTTCTGTTCAAGCTGTGGACTCTACTGGAATGAACAATAATTGTAGAATTCCTAGATCGGCCTCTACGTCCACCGTTTTACTTATATGCACTACAGCCTTGCTTCTACTGTGAAGCTTCTACTGATTTTGTTTAAAGTCCTCTCTCACTTTTGAAATTTCATTCTCAAAAAGTACACATTAAAATTCGGTTTTTCACAAGTGCATGAAAATCGCTTTCTGCCAGAATAGTATAATGTGTGGGCCAATTTCATCCATTGTGCTTGGCACTCAGCAGGATTTTTTTTTACTCTGGAAATTCAAACCCTTCATATCTGTGAAATTATCTCGTATGTTTCCATTGATAATTTTCTTTCATCATGCTTTAAGCATTTTTTTTTCCATCAGTCTCTCTCTTATTTGAGATGCCAAAGGAAAACCTTACATTGAACCTCCTGGATTGGTTTTCCAAATTTTCTAGTCTTTTCTCCCTACTTACTATCTCATTTTCTTTTTTGCTCCTTTTTTCCCAAGATTTTCTCAACTTTATCTTCCAATATTTCTATTGCATTTTTCATTTCTACTCTGAATTTTTTTATTTTCAGTTTTTTAGTTGTTCTCTGGCATTATTGAGAGCACTGTTTCTTATTATTTTATGGATTCAATATCTTCTTATCTCTTTGAGAATTATAATGGCAGTTTTTTTTTTTGTTCCTCAATATTCCTTTTTCTCTAAATTTATCTTTTTTGTGTTGTCCCCATCTGGATTCATAAAACAATATTAGTTGGTTGACATTGCTGTAAGGCTAAGACCTTCTTTTCTGTTACTCATTGACTTCACACAACTCTATGAGGTAGGACACTTATAATCTTCATTTTAGAGATAAGGAAAATTCTGTATATTACCCAGGGTACCATATAGTTGGTGGTGAAGTTGTGATTTTAATCCAGACTGTCTAGATCTGAAATCTAGAGTTTTAACCATTATGACATATTATCTCTCAGATGAGAGGTATGTACTACATAAAGAAGGAGTATCTAAAATTCTATTTGGAATCTGTGTAGTGTGGGTAGGGCTTGTTAATTTGAGCTTCCCTGTAGGATCATCTAAGGGGGACCATTTGTTTGAAAACCCAAATGCCAATGTCTTTAGGTCTTTCCCCTGGAGCTAGAAAACTCAATTACCCTGCCTCTATTGTAAACTCAGACTCTGTCATTGTCCTGGGAACAGAAGGTTAGTTCAGCGTTTAGCATTTGGTAAAACCAAGAGTCTCTTAAACAGGTCACCAGGCCAAGTTTGAGACCTAGGTATAAAACAAAACTAAGTGATCTTCTGCACCATTTCTTTGTTTCTTTCTTACCAAGATTCTTTCATCTTCCTCACCTACATTATGTTCTCAACTCATTTTGACAGGTTGCAGTCTCACAACTCCTTTGAATTTTTTCTTCTCAAGGTCATTGGAATATTGCTAATGTCCACGGTAGCTTTTTTTCTCTCTACCCTTCTACACTCATTCTTTACAGAGCTGAAAATTTATTTTCTTTTTTTCCTTGACAATACATTTTCCTTATTTTCTTCTATAGTTAGAAAACTCTATATTAGTCATGTTTTTTTTTATTTTATGTTTTATGATACACTGACATCTTAGGACGTTTCTCATCCAGGAGAGACCGCTCTTCCCAAGGCCAGCAAATTCCTAAAGATAGCACATGACTCCTTTGTGAGTGCTGCTTTCATAAACCAACCAATCCAGTCATAATCCCCAACTAGTTCTGGCTCCCACAGGGCCCTTACACTCTAATCTAATAACCTCTGCCCCAATTACCCCAGGGCCAGGTACTAGACAAACTGTATCCCCCAAAGCCTGCCAAAATTATTCAAACTAGCCCTTGTTAAGCTTACTTAACTTGATTCATTCCTTTCTTCCAGCAAATCCCACATGCTTTAGCTCACTTTTTCCTCCACTCTACCTTCTATTTTTTTTTAAATATTTTATTTCTTTATTCATGAGAGACACAAAGAGAGGGACAGAGACATAGGTAGAGGGAGAAGCAGGCTTCTTGCAGAACCTGATGCAGGACCCAGTCCTAGGATCCCAGGATCAAGCCCTGAGCCAGAGGCAGACACTCAACCACTGAGCCACCCGGGTGCCCCTCCGCTCTACCTTCTAACCAACCTTGCTTCTCCCCGCTGTGGCTCTGCGTGGTAGCTGTGCCTCCTTTTTCTAGGGATCTGTAAGTCTTCCTTCATGACAGTCATTTCTGTGTCTGCATGTCTTACCGTACCTGATTAAAACAAACCCTGGTACATTTTTAAACGTCTCCCAAGCAACAAGTGTTGGGCATAACCTCAAGATTCCTCCTGAAACTTTGTCTCTTCTCCCTCAACCAGTGAATTCCATATAACTGCGTCTTTCCTCCAGACTTCTCTCCATTCTAGATTCCCCCCCGCCAACCTTAAGTCTCCAGTTATTCAATTAACAGTGCCATTTGTAATTCTAATAAGAATTTTAGGTATAACATAGCCGAAAATTCTTGATTTTTCCTGAACTGTATTCTTCTTCCAAAGTTTCCTTAGTAAATTTGACACTTAGTTGGCCAGCCCCAAACCTTGCTATTGTACCAGAACATTTTCTTTTCCTTACCTCTCAGTCTTCTCCACTTTACTGTCACCACTCCAGTCTAACATCATGATCACCTAAACCGCTTCAGTAGCAACCAGAGTTCTCTTATAATTCAGACCATGGTACCATCCTGCTTCTAAAGGTACATCATTCATGGAAGACAGTAGAGATAAACCAAGTTGTGTACCAGTGCCGGAGGCTTTCCATTATCTAATTCTTGCCCACTACTCTCTCTCTCTCTCTAATAAATACATATTGGATTCTAGCCACACAGACTTTCTTACTACTGTACACACATGCCAGGCTCAGCTTGCTGCTTTGCCTGTAACTGCTCCTTGTAAAGTTTATGTGGCTTTTTCCTCGTGATCAGATAGCTCTTAGGCTAATCTATGCCCTTTAAAAGCCTCTCCTCTGACCACTTTGTTTTGTTTTCTTTATATCACTTGTTATTTTCAGAAACTATTTAACATGCGTACCTGACCAGTATCCATGGAAGTCAGTATAATGTAAGCACTTATGAATGGAGACTTTATTTTAACCCTTGGGTCTCCTTCATACAGAACAAGGGCTCATAATAAACTAATGGAAACTGAATGGATAAACTATAAATACACTTACCCGGTTTCAAATGTAGCCAGATTTCAATAAATTTAAACCTTGAATTGTGTTATGCATTTGGGTTTGGCATATTTATTGAAATTGAAGCATTCTTTTAATGCCTATGCCTTGTCTAACAATTTTAGTATACTGGCATTTTCTGACATTTGAAAATTCCTTTTCAATTTTCTCAAATTCATTCAATCCTGAAACATCAAGCCCAGTGTATTTGCTTTATGATTCTATGATTTCTTTCTTATTCACTGAAC
The DNA here is from genome assembly GCF_053574225.1 of Canis aureus. NCBI lineage: Eukaryota > Metazoa > Chordata > Mammalia > Carnivora > Canidae > Canis > Canis aureus. The sequence continues at coordinate 8,313,249 of NC_135638.1, forward strand.
CATGTTTCTCTCATGCCATGCTTGTCTTGAATATGACAGTTTTAGGGAAATAGTGGATGTTGTAGAAAATCATAATAACTGTCTATGGATCTTTAAAACACATCCATCAATGTTACAAACTAATGAGTACAGAAAGCAGAGCAGGAGCGCACAAAGTTTTAACAGTGATTTTTCACATTCTAATCTCTTAAGTTAGTGTTTTCCCTTGTTTCAGTGTAGAAGGACTGATACCAAGACTAGTATATTTGGAATGGCTTCAAGGCAGTTTCTTTCCTTAAAGCATTTTGGGATACAGAAAGAAAAAAATACTATTTGTATTAAAATAGAACCAATATGTATATATTATTTAACCTATATTTATTATTTAACCTATATTTAAAAGGATGAGCATTAATTTGGCTGTGTAGTGAAGATTATAGAACCTCCAAGTATTTAAGGAGAGAGAAAGAGCTATTCTGAAGTATAACAAAGTTTAGGTGAACAATAGCATTTTGAGAAATCAGATGCCTTATCCAATTTGCAAAGCAATTTGAAATCTGAGTGCCACCTGGTGGCTATTCTGGCCCCAAAGGGGTGATGAGGCTGATACAGTTGGCACTAAAAGACCCTTACTTCATTTTGATGTATGTATATATGTATGTATACATGCATGCATGTATGTTTAAAGAAATGATGGAATCCATATTTTTACTGAATGTTGCTTAATTACTGTCTATAAAGACAAATATAGATATAGAGCACTTGGAACATAGAAAAAGGAATTGTAGTTAAAAATGCTTTAATTATATCACTTCCTCAATTTTGCTATCCATCTTAACACTTTTTATCATTTACCGCAGGAAATACAAATGCTAAAAACTCAACAAGAAGATCTATGTGCACACTGCCTTCTGCAGTGTCTCCTAAATGTTGGCTCACAACTTTATATTCTTTCTCAAATGGTCACATTCTAAAGGGTTATGGTTCTGAAAAGAGCCTCTGGGACTAAAAGATATTAAGCTGAGAAGAAGAGTGGAACACTAATTGTGAACACTAACACACTTACAGTGTGATTGCCACCGCTCTAAGCACTTTGCGTACATAGCTGTAAGTAATCCTATCAATTGCCTAATGGCATAGCCCACCTTAATAAGCCCATTTTATAGATGAAGAAAGTAAAGCCCCGATGGGATTAAATAAATTGCGTAAGATATGCAGCGAATGCATGTTAGAGAGAGGTTTATGAATCTCAACAATGTAGTACTACTGCCAAGCTATAGACCACTATACTATGGTGGCTTTAAATTCACCACCTTTTTTCTTTCCCTCCTTTTCTGCTACATTCAGTCACTCGCCATTCACTCTGTTAATATACCAGACACTAAGGATGGTCTGAAAAGGAGGATCTTGAAATTTTCCCCGGTCATTGACAGATCCAGTCATGGACAGATTCTAATGAACTCAGCTGTAGAATTAATTACCTAGTACAGTAGCTTCACTAATGAATAATTGCATTTAACTGGGAAATTCCTAAGAAAAGATTAAGTTTCTAATATTTTAAATTATATGCATGTAACAGTCTGTGTATACATATTGTTAAGAGAATTCCTTTGACTATGCTCTTCAAATCCAAGTATTTAGACAGCTGCCTTCTATAAATCTATTTGCCCTCTATAAATCTATCGGTTATTATTTTATTCACTCTCCTATTCATTGATTTATTCATTCAGTAAATAGTTTTCAACATCCATTATGTGATGTTGTAAACACTTCTCTGAGACACAAAGGTGGGCAAAGCTAGACATGATCCTCATACTCATATCATTTATGGTATTTTGTGGAAGGCTGATTTTTATTCAGTAATGAGTTAGGTAAGAGTAGAATACTGATGTGATGTGTACTACAGAAAGAGAGAAGGACCTTAATCTATGAAAAGTTTTAAGTGGAGGATTCACATTTATTTGGAAGATGAAAAAGGAATCTCCACACAAGTGACCATTGCACTGATATCCGAAAGATAACTAAGAAGTTAACATCTGTGGATTGCTGTTTGTATGGTATGAGCTCTTAAAGAAAAATAGCTTAATTTGAAATAATTTTCCCAGTGGCCTGTAGAGCTGGTTCCTCAATGTGTGCTTACTGGTGATGATGTCAAAGCTTATACTAATTATCTTTTGAAATTCATCCCTGATCCCCCTGCCAAGAGTGATGCATTAATATTCCATTCAGGAAATAACAGCCTGGATATATCAGGGCCCAAATACTACATCTGAGGTTGAACTTGCTCCAGGAGACTTGAGGATATAGATATTGAATTTGGGACCTCAGGACCCCTGAGCCACAGTGACCCTCACAGTCATATAGATGTGTGATGAAAGAGGTGACGATTGTGTAAATGCATTTGCCCTTTTATGTTACAGTGTTTGCTGAAGTTGCAGGCATGGCTGCTGAATGAAAATGTCAGGTAGGATCATAAAGCAAGCCGCAGGGTTGTACCAATTCTCTTGACCCAAGTCTTGTAAACCTGTGGTGTATCACCACAATATACAGAGTTTTAAATACTGTAACATAAAGAACCAAGTGCAGTATTTATCAGGGACACTAGAGTTTTGAGACAAAACTTTTACCAATTACACTATGAATAAGTCTTACAAAAATTGAGTGTATATTTTACTGAGGCCAGGCCATTACAGTTCAGAGAGTCTATTAGTCTTTCTTCTTACGGATATGACATTTACTCACCAAACAATTCCCCAAATACCTTTTGGGTGGCATTTTAAGTTTAAAGCTCTTCAAAAATAAACTGAAAATATATTTCTGGTACTAGTCAGTGGTCAGGATCTCTCCACACCAAGACTTTTTCCCCCTTCTTCCCTCCTTTCTTCTTTTCTTTTTTTCTTTTTCTTTCTTTCTTTCCTTCTTTCTGGTTGAAATACATCCCTTAATCTAACTTTCAGAGGCTAAATTTGCCCTTATGTCTTTTATTTAGTCTCAATGAACTGATAGCATTTGCTAAACAGAGGAAAAGTCAAACATGGGGGCACCTGGATGGCTCAGTGATTGAGCATCTGCCTTTGGCTCAGGTCATGATCCTGGGGTCCTGGGATCAAGTTCTGCATCAAGCTCCCCATGGGAGCTTCTTCCCCACTCTCTGTGTCTCTCATGAATAATAATAAAAAAAAGTCAAACATGAAACTAGGCAAAATTTTGGCTTAGTATCCAGGAAAGCTCATTCATTCAAAGGGATTGCACAAATTTTTATTTCTATCCCCAAATATCAGAAGTATCCATCCAGTACTCACAGTAGGAAATTATTATTCTACTGTATCAAGTACAAGAAGGGTATCCTCAGTATCTTAATTAAGTACAAATATGAAAGATCTGACTTTAGAAAATGGACAGCTATTTGAATAATAGAACTCTTAATCACTTACCCCTAGTCTTCCTCAGTCCTCCTCGTCTGGCCAACTCTGACTAACTCTTTACATTCTCTGGCTTCAACATCATGTGCTCAGAGATGTCTTATCAGCACCTCCACCGTACCCCACTCTGGCCTTCTACGTGGGATCTTCCACTGTCTGTGTCCATAGGCTTCATTATTTTTTAAGTTATGTCCCTGGTGTCCATACTTTCTACTAGATTGAAAACTCTGTTAAGGCTTGGATTTTGGCTGACATGTATTCATTGTCCTATCCTTATATCTAGTATAAGGCCCCTCGACATTGTAAGTGCTTAAAAGTATATGGCTAGGGGATCCCTGGGTGGCTCAGCGGTTTAGTGCCTGACTTTGGCCCAGGGTGTGATCCTGGAGTCCGGGGATCGAGTCCCACGTCAGGGTCCCGGTGCATGGAGCCTGCTTCTCCCTCTGCCTGTGTCTCTGCCTCTCTCTCTCTCTCTCTCTCTCTCTATGTCTATCATAAAAAATAAATAAATAAATAAATAAATAAATAAATAAATAAATAAATAAATAAAATCTTTAAAAAAATGTCTGGCTAAATAGCTGAGTAAATGAATGCATAAATGAGTTTGCATGGACACTGGTGAAATTCTTACTTTACCGAAGTTTGCATTCTGTTCCTAGTCAATACTTTTTTTTTTTTTTTTTTTTTTATCAGTTGCTCTAATATAGACTTTCTTTCTGCCTAGGTCTCTCAGTATTTCTTTTTTTCTTTTGTCCTTTTTGAAAACTGCTCTTTTGGTAACTGAAAGATCATTTCCAAACAATTGTAAATGATTGCTGACAGTAATAGAGGGCTGGCTATATTATTAAAAGGATCACTGTCTTACAATAAAGGAATAATAGAATTTCAGGAACAACCTAGCAAAAGAGATCAGCCAACTATGGACCACTGGCCAAATTTAGCCAGACACTTGATTTTGTAAATAAAATTTTGTTGGAACCTCGCCATGCCCACTTGTGTATTTATGGCTGCTATAGCTGCTTTCATGCTACTATGGCACAGTTGAGTAGTTGCAACAAAGGAGTGTGGCCTGCAAAGCCTAAAACATTTACTATCTGTCTGTTTACAGAAAATAGCTTGCTGATCCCTAGTAGAAGTTAAGAGAGTTTGCCTTGTTTTGGCTCGCCTTGTGAAAATCCCTGTATTCATACCTCTTAAATGATTCCCCACCCGCCTTTGTAAAAGACTGGGTCTGAATGATGTAAAAAAAATAATAACACTTGCTACTCAGCTTTCAGATAGTTGAATAATGGTAACATCCACAGGAAGGGACAAACTGGGATATTGCACAGTCTTCCACACAACTCGTAATTAGTAGCCATTGCAAATGATATGATAGAACTGAATGGAGAATGCTGAAAATCCAATTTAGGATTTTCAGGTAGGCTGTAAACAGTTTCAGTTAATACCAAAAAGGGGCTCTGTTGCATGGAATGAAATACATACTCCTTCAGGGGATTTGCCAAAATAACCTAAACTCTTTTCCTGGCTCTGAATATATAACCTATAATAAAAACATCCAAGATAGTAGAAGCTGAGAATACTCTGAACAACTTTTGATCACTGATGGAGGGATTAGGAAGCTTTCTCATCCCTCCTGAATTTGCATTCCCTTGGGTAGAATCAGGGAAAGGGGTGAGAGGTCAATGCTCCTGCTCCATCTATGTTTAAAAATTGTTCTAAATGTCATCAGTTTTTCAGATCAGATTCAGAGTTGTTTGAAGAATAGTATCTTTTCTAGATTATTGTCAATAGACAATAATCTGCTCAGCTTTCAGGTAGTTGAACGAAGGTAACATCCACAGAAAGGGACAAACTGGGATATTGCAGTCTGCTTATCCTTGTCTGCTTTGTCTGCTGTAGCTTTGTACAGCAACCAAGAGAATCTCGTGGCTCCTTCTCATTACGGTGGCCCATAAACCCTTGTAAACTATTATAGACTAATTATTTTGTGTTGCTTTGAATATACTTTCTTTATTTTGATGAGTTCAAAGTTTTTCATACATTTGACCTATTTGGAGTTTATGCTGTAGTACAAACTAAGACGCTGTTTCCTGTATAACCTTTATCTCCTCGGATAGTCATCTTTGAATACAAGTCTTTCAGTTTGTAGCTATGTGAGCTTTGCTTTAAATATAATAACTTTTATTTTTTTAAAAAGATTTTATTCATTTATTTGAGATAGAGGGAGAGTGAGAGAGAGAAAGAAAGCATAGAGAGGGGCAAAGGGAGGAGCAAAGAGAGAGGGACAAGCAGACTCTGTGCTGAGTGTGGAGCCAGATGTGACTCAATCCCACAACCTGAGATCATGACCTGCACAAAATCAAGACTCAGGTTCTCAATGAACTGAGCCACCCGGGGCTCCCTATAATACTTCTTTAAGAGAATAATTGGAAATAAAAATGATCACAATTTGTAGCTTAAGAAGCTCTAATTCTGCCTCCAATGCTTGGCCCACTCTACTCTGGTCCCCAAGTGCAGTATAAACTTAATAATTGAAGCACTTTGCTCCATATGGTATGAGCTTGCCTCTCGGAGCATACAGGATGTATTTGGTTTTCAAGTGCCTACAATGATAGATGCCAAGCAAATGAAAACAAATAAAAGTTCAGCTACTAATGGATCATTATTTGGTATTTAAATGGGAAACTCCATTCAAAAAAGAATTATTACAGACTGAAAAAAAAGAAAGACAAGGAAAAGTGATGAACTGGAAGGAAGAGAACAAGTTTAATTTACATGAAAAACAAGGGACACTGATGGTTTACAAAGTAAGAAAAAAGTTATTTTATTCCTACAAGGAAAATTATATCTATGTGGAAGTGTGTATAAATCATTTAAATTAGGAAAAGTCAGGAATGCAGAATATCAGATGGTTTTTAACTGCCCAGTTCAGGGATAAGGTGCTAGTGAGATAGTAAAGGAAAAGAAGTGAAATGATGATAGGGAAAATTGTGCAGGGAGGACAATGCTACTTATAGTGTAAAGGTAAAACTAAAAGTCAAAGTCTAAAAATATCAATGCTATATTACTTATCTAAAGGCAGATTAGACAATAAAATCTCTGATATCACAATCATAATAGACACTTCTCATGATGCCTTTTGTAAGAGTAATTTGGAAGAATGTATTGTAGTTGAAAGTCAGTTGCACAAGTAATTCAGGAAACTATGAAGAGAATAAGTATATCAACAAATATAACTTGCATGGCTGAGACCAAATGTCTCACTGTGCTACTGTAAAAGAAGTTTAATTTATTTTATTTTATTATTATAGAAGTAATTCTTATTCAAATTTTTTTTTAAAGATTGTATTTATTTATTCGTGAGAGATACAGAGAGAGAGGCAGAGACACAGGCAGAGGGAGAAGCAGGCTCCTCACAGAGAGCCCAATGCGGGACTCAATCCCAGATCCCAGGATCATGCCCTGAGCCAAAGGCAGATGCTCAACTGCTGAGCTACCCAGGTGTCCCAAAAAACAGTCATTTATTAATGGTAACATTCTCTATTTATTTTTGACAGAACAGTGTGGATAATAGTAAACATTATGATCTACTTCAGTAGCTGAGGTGTAGGTGAGGTCATATTTTAAGGTAACTTTTTATTGACATATTACATTCATCCAAAAAAGCATGAACATTATAAATATCCAAATCAATTAATTTTCACAAAATGAACACACCTGTATGACTACCATCCTGATTAAGAAGCCCCTTCATGTCCCTTCACATGAACTGCACCTCCTTTCCAAAGACTACTCTATTAAAACCTATCATATTGACTTCACTTGTTTTTGAATATATGTTACTAAAATCATACAGCAGGTGTTTTTCTTTGGTTTTCTTCACTGAATATTGTGAAATTCATCTATATTATTGTATATGTGCATGTTATATTTTCATTGTTTAAAGATATCCTATTAATTCATTTAATCTCATTTACTTTTTCCTTCCAATATTCATAAACGTCTAGGTGATCTCCGTTTGGGGATGATTACAGAACTGTTGCTATAGACATTTGTGCTCATGTCCTTTGGTGCATATGTGAATATATTTCTGTTGGAATAGAATTACTAAGTTCATATAGTGCATATGTTCTCTTTTTTTTTTAATTTTTATTTATTTATGATAGTCACAGAGAGAGAAAGAGAGAGAGGCAGAGAGACATAGGCAGAGGGAGAAGCAGGCTCCATGCACCGGGAGCCCGATGTGGGATTCGATCCGGGGTCTCCAGGATCGCGCCCTGGGCCAAAGGCAGGCGCCAAACCGCTGCGCCACCCAGGGATCCCGTGCATATGTTCTCTTTTGATAGATGCTATCAATCAATTTTCCCAAATGGTTGTGTGAATTCAACTAGTACCTCAACCAGTGTAAAAGAGTTCCAGCTGTTTCAACTCTTTAATGATTGTAAGTTTTTAAAAAATGTATATTGTCATTTTTTTAAAAATGTGTATTTCAAAAAAATGTATATTTCTGATAAGAATGTAGAAGCATGTTATTGTGGTTTAGTTGAATATTGGCTTATGACTATGTATTTGAGCATTTTTTCCACACATTCATTGGATATTTTATATCATTTCTTGTGAAATAACTATTATAGTCTATGACATATTTTCATAAATTATCCTTTCCTCATTGATTTATGTAGGTCTTTATATATTCATATAAGTCCTTACACATAGCTATTTTGTGCAGCTCAGTAGATGTTGATTAACTGATAGTATCTTCTCTCAATCTTTAGGCTGTCTTTTCATCTTCTTCTCTCAATGATATCTCTTGATAAAAAAAAATTCTTTATTTAAATGAAGTATGATTTATCCATAGTTTCCATAGTAATTAGTGCTCTTTGTTTCCTGTTCAACAACTCTTTGCTTATTCCAAGGTTATAATGATATCCTCCTATTGTTAATTCTAAAAACTTATTGTACAAACTTGACCTTTCATATTTAGATCTACATTTTTCTTTCTTTCCTTTTTTTTTTTCTTAAGATTTTATTTATTTATTCGAGAGAGGCAAAGACATAGGGAGAGAGAAGCAGGCAGGGAACGCGATGTGGCTCTTGATCCCAGGACCCCAAGATCATGACCTGAGCTAAAGGCAGATGCTCAACCATTGCGCCACCCAGCTGCCCCTATATCTGCACTTTTCTTAGAGCTGGTCTTGAATGTGATGCAGAGGATAGGTAAAGAGTTATATTTTCTTGAAGTACTTATGATAACTTGGCACAATTTATTGAAAAAAACATACTTTACTTGTTGCATAGCAGTATTATATTTGTCATAAATCAAGTGGAAATATATATATGTATATTGTATTTATATGAATATATATGCATATATGTATATGTATATATATATAAATCAAGTGGAAATATATATGTATATTGTATATATATATATATATATATATATACACATAATACACACACATATATGTGTGTGTGTGTGTGTGTGTGTGCTTTTAAACTCTCCAGTAAAAGGCAAATAGCTCTCAAGGTCAGATATTAAATATTTTAGACATGTGGACCATATGGTACCTGTCGCAACTACTCAACTCAACCATCATGGTGCAAAAATAGCCATAGACAATATGCAAATGAATGGCTATGGTAGTGTTCCAATAAACCTTTATAAAAACATACAGCTGATTCACAAGTCATGGTCTGCCAACTATTGTTTCAGCAAATCCATTGGGCTAATTTGTCTAACCTAACACAATACAACTCTCTATTAATCATTGGGATTTTTATATATGTATATATGTCATATTGCAGATGAGAAATTTGCTCAGTTTTTATTTGCTTGAAAATATCTTCACTTAGTCTTCAGTATGAAGAATATCTTTTTTTCTGGGGGCGCCTGACTGGCTCAGTCAGTAGAGTATGTAGCTCTTGGTCTTGGGGTTCTGAGTTTGAGCACCATGTTGGATGTAGAGACTGCTTAAATAAATAAACTTTAAAAAAAGAGAATTTTTTTTCTGGGTTAGTTTTTGCCTCTTGTTTTTTGTCTTGGGTTAGCTCTTTAAAGATGTCATCTCAGTTTCTTCTGGTTGTAATCATTTTGGTCTAAAAACCAACTGTCAGGTGGTGTTGCTTCTTTGAAAGTAATGCACATTTTAAAATTTTATTCTTGCCTTTCTTTCTTTCTCCTTCTCTATTTTTTATATTTTATAAAAATATAAAAGAGATGTTTTAAATTTATCAATGTAGGTAGATCATAGAGCTTAATTTGTGGCTTAATATTTTCCATCAATTTGGGAAATCTTGATCAACATACTTTCAAATATTATTTATATCTTCTGAACACCAATTACACATATGGTAGAAGTTTTTATCATGTCTTAATTGGCTCTGAAGTATTTCTATATTTGTGGTCTTTTTACTCTCCCTGATTCAGTGTGGTTATTTTCTACTGATCTACTAATTAGAATGCGATTTAACATTCTATTGATTTCTTAATTTCATTTATGATTTTTTGAGTTCTAGTATTTCCATTTAATTCTTCTTTATGAATTCTATATTTAGGTATAATTTTCAACATTTCCAACTATTTTTAAAATATGTTTTCACCTTACATTTGTAATTATAGCCATGGATACATTAATATCAGAACAGTACAGTGTCTAATATTTCCAGTATCTGAATAGCCTGTGGATTTATTTCTATTTTCTATTTATTTCCACTATGATTTTCAGCTACTTGATCTTATCTCTTGGCATATCTTGTGAGTTTTATAATTAAATTCCAGACATTGTGTACAAAAACTATTTAGCCTTTGAATGATGCCAATTTTCCTTAGAAGTGATCTATGTTTCTTTTGGAAAGCAGTTGAATTAGTGGGAAATAACCTTAATCCAGTCTGTGATAGAGATGATTAAAGACTTTGTTTCAGGTTTTTTTTTTTTTTTTTTTTTTTTTTTTTTTTTTTTTTTTTAAGGCTTCTCTATTTTGGTTTGCTCTTACTTCCAAGGTGTGGTCCTTTACAGTTTCAAATGAAAGTCTACTTTTGGTTACCAGAGCCCATTTACTTTGGAAGGCCCTGAGCTCTAATTTTTGTTTCCTCATCCATGTGGGACTACTGAAGTCCCTGATTAATTTTTAGCTTCTCATATGTCAATTTATGCTTAAGTTTTCAGCATTTTGTGCACAGTTAAGGAATTGGCAGGATGCCTCGAGGGAACAAATAGCCCAAAATATCAGACTCATTTTTCTACAGATGACATTTTTTTTATCTTGCCTTTTAATGCAATGGCTGCCTTGGTAAACCTAAACCCCATTTTTTATCTGCCCAGCCTTATGAGACAGCTAGAAACACTGAGCTAAGTTTTCTGCTCAGTTGAAAATGCCTGGGTAGGAAAAGTGTCAGTTTGGGGCTCACTATACCATATGTCTCTTCTTCCTGGGGTCTTTGTCTCTCAGGTCTGGCTGTTTTGCTTCCTTCCCATGTCTTCAAACAGCTTGTTTTTATTGTTGTTGTTGTTGGTGGTGGTGGTGGTGTTGGTGGTGGTGGTGATTGTGTGTGTGTGTGTGCGTGTCGGTATGCTGTCTAGCTTTGTTTTTCTGGGTAGAAATATTGATCTTATATAAGCTACTCTTTTTTAGTGGAAGCTATTCAAACAAAATAGATTCAAGTCTCCATCCTACCTGTCATAAATACTTGCTCATTTTCAGAAGACCTCCCTCCTATAGTAATTGTAGGGATATTATGGATTATCCAAGTTGGTAATCTTAGTTACTCTCATTTCAGAGAAAAAAATCCTATGGAAATCCTGAGAATTATTGTTGTTATCATGTTTGCCAATTTCACTTGAGTTTCTGAGTTTAATGCTGTCTTTGACATCAGGGTACCGTCAAGATATATTCTTGATTATACACACTACCACCAATAATAGTCAAAATATATTCTGGCTTTTATTGGCTAAAATATAATGTACAGAATTCTACTCCTAACATACTGGCTAAAAGAATATACATCACAGAAGTCTGACAAATAGAATATCAAGCACCAAAGATTAAGGATGTCATATATGAGACTGACATTCATGCTCTACTTAGTAATATAAGAGGGATTGGTCAAGGAGGGTTAGAGTACACCTAAGGATTGGTCCTAAGTCTTCTCTAGAAATATTCTTGGAAAATAAATTCTTAGTTTGTGCAGGTACAATTTTGTAGTGGCTCATTTACTTTGTATGGATGTAGACTATTCTACGTCTGGAAAGCTCTAATTATTAGAAAGATACTGATTTTATATTGAGCTAAAATCTCCCTCTCTGGTTTGAGTCCTATCCACTGAAAATACATGGACCAGGTTTAATGTCCTTTTACCTGATACACTTTAGACATTTTAAGACAGCTGTCACATTTTCTATATGTTTACCTCCACAAGATACAGTTTTGGTTTCTGAACTGACACAACATCAGGCTTTTTACTCTCTGGTTTATTCTCTTCTGGAAGTGTTCCAGCATAAACATTCCCTTCTTGCTACTATGTCTGGAATTGTACTTTTTATTCAGGTGTGGTCTGAACATACCAGGATGCCATAGCTGCCTCCTCCTTTAAGAAAATATTCTCCTTATCATGCTACTTATTTATCTTAGGATGTAATTAGCATCTGGCTATTATACTGTTAACACATCCTGTTTCTAGTACCAGCTAGAGAAAATTAAATAGATGTATCTACTAAAATACTATATCCTTATTCTGTCTCTTTGTATTGTTTCAATCATAAGTTATCCTTATTAAATTTCTTATTTTAAGATGTAGTTTATTATTTCTGTCCATTAAGATGTTTCTGGAACTTCAGTTCCTCATAAGCCTTTTAAAATATAATGCTATGCCCATATAGCCAAGAAATCCCATTATCTTTTAAAATTTTCTAAAAAACACGTTTTGTGTGTGTGTTATTGATATCAAGTTGCTATTAATGCAACTTGTTGCTATGTGATGTTAATACAAATGGTTGAAAAGTGATCTTTGCTTTCATTCTTTTTGTCCCTCTTTATAATACAGTTTTGTTTTGTACTAACTTAATAAAAATGACTGGTTATAATATATATATATATATATATATATATATATATATATATATATATATATATATATATATTAGCCTATTTTAGAAATTTGTGTTGGGGTTAAAATGGAAACAAACTCATCTTTTAGTAATATCTGTAATCCATGTGATTCATTGAAGTTATTAGTGCCAATATTTGTAAAATAAAGATGCTAGTCATTCCAGTAAGACATTTATGTTTACTTAAATTTAAAAAAAATAGTTTATTTAAATCATTGTTAATTTTGAATCTCAGTTACTCACAACTAAACCTAATTGGCAGGCAGGGCAAGAATTGGTAGGCAGAACAATGACCCCCAGCAAGATTTCATACCCTAATCCCCAGAACCTGTGAATATTTTACCTTAGATGGCAAAAGAAAATTAAGGTTACAAATGCAACTCATGTTGCTAATCAGCCAACCTTGAAATGGATAGAATATCCTGGATTATCCATGAGAGCACAATCTGATCACACGAGTCTTTAAAAGAAGAAGACAGAAGAGTGGTTCAGGGAAAAGTGACAAGAAGACTCCACCTCCCATTGTTGGCTTTGAAAATAAAGGAAGGGGCCATGAGCTAACCAGTTAGGATAGCCTCTAGAAGCTAGAAAAGGCAAGAAAACAGTTCTTCCTTCTGGCCTCCAGAAGGGAACTCGGATTTTCCAAGAGCTTGATCTTAGCTTGATGATACTAGCGTCAGATGTCTGACCTCCAGGACTGTAAGATGATAACTCGCATATTTTTTTAAGCCAATTAGTTTGTGGCAATCTATTATGACACCAAACAGAAAATGAATACTTAACCTCACACAAAATAGCACAAAATACAGTGTCTTTTCTTTCATCTGAAGTTGTAATGAGAGTTGAGTCTGTGAACAGGTACTCCAGGTAAGAAGAAACCAAGTAGGAAAAAAAAAAAAAAATTCGTAGAGTATCACCTTCTAAATGTCAATAAAATGGTAAATAAAGGTGAGACCAAATGATCTTGGCTTTTCCTGATATTTCTGTAAGCTTTTTGCTAAAAACAAAACCATTAATTCTGTTGGTACTTCTATGTGACTTGCACATTGCTTGCCCACCTTTCAAGCTTGTCCTTGATGCCTGAGACCGACACCCAAATAAAATCTAAATTATTCAAATTAAAAAAAATAATGTAAGCTTTATTGCAGGTTTTTATTAATATTTTTGAAGAGATAGTACAGTAGTGACTAACATCATAATCTGCACTCTGTTCTCTTCCTCCTCCTCTTTGGTAAATTGCTCAGACCCCAGCAAGTGGGTGAGCCACCCCTCTCTCTGTAGCCTCTGAAGGGAAATCTTGACTCCCATTCTTACTAATTCTTATTTCTTTTCGTGCTTATTGTGTATCACCCTGAGAATGTTAGCACACATCTTAAATGTGAGACAATAATGATCTAAGCTGCTTCCTCTATTTTTGTAAGTCATTTGCTGAAAAAAGAAAAAAAAAACCCTTAATGTTGCTGGTACTGTGCAAAGCCAATGATGCAGCTTAAGAGCAATCAGAAGTCTTTTTGTGGCTCCTTCATCACCCAGATTGTCAGCTGAGTTCTAGTTGCAGAGCCTTAACCACTCCTGATGATATAAATGAGAAAGTTCACAGTATCATCCTTAGACTTCAGGTTCAGTTTACTGCCTGGCATTAGAAAAAGGCAACTTTTTATTTGCAAACAGAGAAAAGCCATAGACAGTTTCAATATATATGATTTTACTTTCCAGCAGATATATTTTAAAGCATTTTTATAGAATAAGACAACAGCATCTTTTACAGAGAGTGTGTTTTTAAGGACCAATTAATTTCTATAACCAAAAGGACAATTTTAGTCTCTGCTTTAGGAAAATGCCATAATTCCTATATTACTGCAAAGGACTATTTAAATTAATTGGTTTTTTTTTTTTGCTTCTTTCAAGGAATTTTTCATTAATAGAAAATAGGAAAAAAATTATAAGACAAAGTGCCATCTCAATTTCTGTAAATCTCTGAAGCCCATGCTTATTTATCATAAAATGGTATCTCCCATAGGCAAATAATCTTTTTGACTTTCAGTGAGATGAATGCCCTAGTCTTCTAAGAAAGGCTCTGCTTCTTAACTTGTGAGGAGAAAAAAAGACAATGCATGTATCCTTGGTTTATGAGTTTCTGTAAAAGACATTATTCTTAATATCTGTACATAAACACTATGCCTCTAGATTCAATGTCTTTGCAACTACATCTCACATCAATATTTCAGCTTTAAATAAAATACGAACATCCTTACAGATGTTTTGTTGGTTTGAGAAGCCATGACATGAACTAGCAGTAAGATAGCCTACTGCTTTTGTGTAGTTGTTGGAATAATTATTAAATAACTGGCAAATCAATTAACAGGTGTTACTAATCTGCCTAAGGCAAAGCTGGCTCTTAAGAATGTCAACCCTTTGAAGATTTCTTAAAACACAGAGGTTGCATTCTGATTTAGCTAATTTTATTTTTTTTAAGATTTTATTTATTTATTAATGAGAAGCGGAGAGAGAGAGAGAGAGAGAGGCAGAGGGAGAAGCAGGCTCCATGCACGGAGCCCGACTTAGGACTTGATCCTGAGACTCCAGGATCAGGCCCTGGGCTGAAGGCGGTGCTAAACCGCTGAGCCACTGGAGCTGCCTTAGCTAATTTTATTTCTAAAGACAAATTTTATACACATTTAATGTACATTTATTATTTAAAAATGGAAAATATAGAAAAATAGTAGAAGGCAGACTTTAAAAATCATAATTGGTATTGAATTTATAACTCTAATTTGGGTAATAGGAATTTACAGAGTACAATATGCAATATTTCTGTTTTTGTCATTTTAGAATTCACAATTTGTTTTATGATAAGACATTTTTAACATTTCTTGAAAATATCTACAAATGGCCAGGTATTTTCTTAAACATATTTTCCCTTTATATCCTTATAGGTTGGTCTCAGTCCCTAGAAAATAATTTTATGAAAAGTACATCTAAACTGAATTCCTAACTTCAGTGTCACTGATGACAATTATTAGATGATGTATTAAGTAAGACAATTCCAACAAGGTAATACATGGTTAAGATGTAACGTAAATTTTGGAATACTCTTAAACTTAAAATTTTCAGTTCCTTTACTTAGGTTTTGAGCTAGAGGTATAGCAGAATGTTACAGCGGAACTTTTCCGACTCTCTCAGAATTTTAGCTAGGGCCAAAAATATTAGAAGAAGGAGTGTTAAATACCCACTAGTTTGAAAGTGAGGTACCAGACCACCTGTGCAGAACTCACTAAGGGGTACTCCAAATGGACAGATGGATAAACGTTTGTCTGTAGCTGCCTCAAGCCAATACAAAGGAAGTACAAAGATCAATAGGAGAAAGATCTTAAGAATGGGTTTTTGTGGGAAGAACTATACTTTTTTTTTCCTTTCGTCTCGTACCTCAAGCCAAGCAGAAAGATGTAGGATGTCCCCTCACAGATCATGGCCATTCTTACCACCAGGAGGGAGACTAACCTGGAGTCTGGGAGAGAGAGAGAAGCTCAAAATTGACCTCTTTCTTTGGGGCTGAGGACACAGGGTTTGGTGTTGACCCACATTTAGTTTTGATCCACATTTGGAGAAATGTGATGCCAAGAGCTGGGCTGCCTGTAGCCGGCCTGACTGATAAAAGAGAGGGCTTTCTTTGATGGGAGCAAATTCTATTTTCACTGACCACAGCCAGTATTTACAGAGACCCCATAGAACTCTAGAAGTTATCTTGCCTTGAATTATTTTGAAAATGGTCCCACCTAAAGGGCTTCCTGCCTGAGGAAAGATGATCCTGATTGAAAGAGGCAGAAGTATACTAAACTGTCCAGTGCAGAAAAGGGCAAATATAGAAAGGGGAAAAGTGCGAAGCTGCCAGCTGGAGACTGCATTATCACTGTAGGTAATAGTGCTGAGAAAGGTCTGCAGCAAGGATAGGGAGATTGCTGGCCCACCATACCTACGAGAAGAAAAAGAGCAAGCACTGTGGCATCAGCTACACCATTCCAGATTATGACACTATAACATTCAAATATTTCAATCTTCCCTCTCTTTTCTTTCTCTATTCCAACCCTAAGGAGCCAGAGGCTGCTGAGTGAGTGGAGGAAGAGAAGGAAGTGATGAGTAAACAGACAAATGGTAAAGAAAGAAACCTGATCTTCTTCTCCAGTGCAGGTTTCTGAGCCTGAACTGCTTCTATCTAGAGCTTTGGATATCAGACTTTAATACTTGAATATGAGACTTGTTATTAAATTTAGAAGTGAACAGAAAAGTCAGGGAAACCTCCTAGAATTTTACCTAAGAGATAGGGAAGACTTGACATGGTAGGTTTTATAGGATCACAGGGAGGGCGGAAAACAACAGTGAGTGCATGACTTTCTCTTTGCACTTGGCAGGATGCAGTTCACTCACTAAACTCAAAGTATTAAGGGATATTTGGAAGGAAACCAATAACTGCCATTCCTTTTCTCCTTCAAACAGGAATTTGTATTTTACTTTCAGTTCCCCCAGAAGAAGACCCTGAACGAGGATTAGAATTCAAGTAATTTATTTTGGAAGTAATTCCAAAAAGCATCAGTAGAAGAGTTAGAAAGTAAGAGAGAGAAAGGAAGGCAGCCAATAAAGCATTCATTTTCAAGTGAGTTTTTGGTGTTGGTCACTAGAACTTAATCCTGCTGGGAGAAATCTGGGGACAAAGTAAAACACATGCTTCGGAGCTCTCCACCAGGGCCATAGGGAGCTCGGGTGTTGCTATACCAGCTGCCATCAGTCAGAGAGCTGAGCTCAGAGAGACGTTCATTCTGTGGCAATATCAGTTTGCAAAGTAGATGGCAAAAAGACAGTACCGGCCAGGGCAGGTGCTCAGGAGAAAAATACATGTGCTGGAAGGAGTCTACACTGCTGAAGGGCAAGAACATATAAACAAGGTACTGATGGAATCAAGTATGCACGAGGAATCACATGGCAAGATGGGGGTAACACATAGACGGTGCAGTCTTTTTCACTGGAAAACTTTTAAGACTTGGATTTACGTTCTGTCTTGGGGAACTTTGCTTGTATTGCATCTGAAGCAAAGAATATTGAATAACTCCTGTAGTCTTCTATCAGAGTCTTTGACTATAAAGTTACAGAAGGGAGACATTTTATGCGTACAAGAGATTTTTAAACTTTAAAAAGTGGCACCAGCGACACTTTAAAAAGTGTTTTCCATTGGAAATGTTTAAAAGGAGAAAAAGCTCACTTTTGAATAAGAACAGGATTTTCTCTGACACTTAGAAACCAGTGGAAGTTAACTCAGGTCATTGTAAATCTTGTATACATGATGAAAAGTGAATTAAGTCAAGGTACTGTTCAAAGTGGAAGTTTTATAGAATGCTCACGGACACAATTTTTAAACAATTACTTTATTGTAACTACTGTTTTTAAATCATTTATTGAGTAATTGCATATATAAGATAGGAGTCTATTTAGAAAGCATATTAACATCCAATAATTATTTATTAATTTCTATTAGGTCTAGTGAATAATATTCCTGGTACGAGCAATACAGTGGAGAATGAGATAGACAGGATTCCTGCCGTCTACTGGTGAAGGCAGATATACACAGTAAGCAACTAAAGGATCTAATTTGTAGTCACATAATAAATAAGCAATTACAAACTAAAAAAAAAAAAGAAAAAAAGAGCTATAAAAGAAAAATGGAGTGCACTTGGAAAGTTAAGTATTTTTATATTTTTTAAATTTTTCTTATAACTTCCTCTTTTTTGGATTCTCCCAATACCAAGTTAAAATAACAGAAAGGGAAACACACTCCTAAACTCATGACTCAAAGCATGTGAGTTAATAGATTTAGGCAACATGAAAGTCAGCTTACCTTTTAGAAAAAAAACATTCATATGTTAGCCATAATGGCTAATGTAAAAAAATTAGTGACAACACCAAATGTTGGGGATAATGCAAAGAAACTGGGTCATTCATACATTGTTGGTAGGAATGCAAAATGATATAGCCATTCTGGGGGGAAAATTTTTTTTTCTTTTCTTTTTTTTAAGATTTTATTTATTTATTCATGAGAGACACAAAGAGAGAGAGACACAGGCAGAGGGAGAAGCAGGCTCCATGCAGAGAGCCTGACATGGGACTCGATCCCGGGTCTCCAAGATCACACCCTGGACTGAAGGCGGCGCTAAACCAGTGAGCCACTGGGGCTGCCCAATCTTTTCTTTTTTTTTTTTGAATTAACATGCAACTCCCATTTGACTCAACAATTATACTCTAAAGGTATTTATCCTAAAGAAATAAAAACTATGTGCACACAAAAATCTGTGCATAAATATTTGTAGTAGCTTTATTTGTAACAGCCACAAACTGGAAGCAACCCAGGTATCCTTCAATGAGTGAATGGTGCATTAAATAAATGCGGTACATCCATGCATGGAATATTACTCAGCAACAAAAATAATTTTTAAAAACTATTCATACACATAATAATCTCCAGAGAATTAAGTTGTGTGAAAAAAAAAAGCCAATCTCAAAAGGTTTCAAACTATACAATTCCACTTATATAATATTCTTGAAATGGCCGAGTTATAAAAGTGGAGAACAGATTGGTGGTTGCCAGGGATTAAGGAGAGGCTAGAGATAAGAGAGGAGCAGGTGTGGGTGTAGAAGAGCCACACAACGGAGCCTCGTGAGCAGAGAAATGCGCAGTACCATGACTGTATTGATATCAATATTCTGATTGGGATATTGTACTGTAATTTTTTTTCTTTTCTAAGGGAAGGAGAGAGAAGCAGGGGAAGGGGTAGATTAAGAGGGAGAGAGAAAATCTTAAACAGACTCCATGGGCCCAGCACAGAGCCTGATGTGGGGCTTCACCTTACCAAAAGATCATGACCTGAGCCGAAGACAAGAGTCAGATGCTTTACCAACTGAGCCACGCAGGCGCCCCTATTGTACCATGTAGTCTTGCAAGATATTAAGATTGGAAGAAACTGGGTAGAGGGTACAAGGGATCTCTCTGTATTGTTTCTTACAATAGCATATTGTAGCTAATTAACCAAAAGTTTTAATTTAAAAAATGACAGAAACTTACTAGTAAAAGCACAGGAGGGTATTTTTGTGTTTTGGTGGCAGGCAAGAAAGTTTTTATTCATAATACAATATAGTATATATAAAAAGCTATAACCATACCAAAAGAAAAGGAAATTAAACATCAAAATTAAGAATTTCTGTTAATCAAAATTTGCTATTAAGAAAATCAGTGGACAAGATACAAAAATATTTGCGGAAAATATTGACAGAACATACCAGGAAAGGGACTTATATACGAGATCTATCTCTATACCTATGCTTATACCTAACTCATTTTTTTTTATTAATAAAGCAGTAAAAGATGGGCAAAAGATCTGGGTAAAAACTTTACAAAAGAGGTGCCTGGGTGGCTTAATTGGTTAAGTGTCTGCCTTCGACTCAGATCATTAGAGCCCCACTGCTGGGCTCCCTGCTCAGCGGGGAGCCTGCTTCTCCCTCTCCCTCTGTCTGCCTCTCCCCCTGCTTGTGCTGTCTCTCTCTCTGCCAAATAAGCAAATAAAATCTTTTTTTTAAAAAAGAAACTTTACAAAAGAAGATTTATGAATATCTGAAGTGAACATAATAATATTCAACTTATTATCTGGCAAATTAAAAAGTTAAAATTAAAATCAAATGTCATTAGCTACTTATCAGAATAGATCAAATTAAAAAGATTGACCACACTAAATGTTGACAAAGTTGTGTAACAACCAGAAACCTCACCTTGGTGGGGACGTTTAAGGCTACAACTTGTTGAAATCTTTGACGAGTATGAGTTTTTACCCTATTTACAGGTAAATATTTAGTCACCCACAGTTTCATGGCTGCTGGTAGTAGATTGGGTACCTCTGGGTCATAGAAAGAGGGTGTTTTGTTACACACAGCAGTAGCAGTAACCGAAATATCAACATTTTCCGGGTTCTTAGGGGTAATGGGAAGAAGACCAGATGGCAACTGAACACAAAATAGGTTGCATTATGAGATAGGAAGCCTGATTTTGGGAGCCTGCATCTGTATCTTTCATAATTGACAGTAAGCCTACTCTTCGCTCTGGAGGGAGACACTAACTCTATCTCCCAAGGTTGTTTGCTAGACAAAGCATCTTATAAAGATAGTCTGGAATCAAAGAGCAGTAAGTGCCTCACTGGCATGATTAGTGCCACAATACAAGAGACTCCTGGAGAATTGTCTCGCAAGATCACTTTAGAAATAGGATTAGCAGTTTCTTATAAAACTAACCGCAAACCACTTATGCCCTATCAATTCCTACATATCGGGCCACGAGAATGAAAACATATGTTAACAAGAAGACATGTAAGAGTCATAGCAGTTTAATCTGTAATAGTGATGATAAATCAGCCCAAATAGCCATCAGGAAAACACGTAAAA
Organism: Canis aureus; assembly: GCF_053574225.1. Lineage (NCBI taxonomy): Eukaryota > Metazoa > Chordata > Mammalia > Carnivora > Canidae > Canis > Canis aureus. The sequence continues at coordinate 8,334,235 of NC_135638.1, forward strand.
ACTAGCTTTGATATATCCATATAATGGAACACTTAACAACAATAAAAAAAAAAAGTATGGCTTATTGATAAAAGCAACAAATGAATGAACGTAGAAGACATTATATTGAGTAAACCATGCCATACACAAAAGAAGTAAAGCCCAATAAATCAATTTTTATGATATCCTAGAACAGGCAAAATTATGTTGGAAAGGACTTAGAACAGTGAGGGCAGAAATTTATTGGGAAGGGGAAGAGGGAATTTTCAGAAGTTATGTTAATGTTCTATCTATATCTTCAAAGTTTTGGCTAAACTCAGAGAATGTACATTGTACTTTATTTTGATTTTACACAAAAATACTGTCAACAAATATAGCATCTAATTATATAAATGCTAAGGTATTTAAGAAAGATGGGTTTGTTGTTTGCAATTTAAGTGCATTAAATAAAGCAGATTATATGAGTAGTTAGATATGAGATGAAAATAGGAATAGAATCTAGGTTCTAGATATGTTTTTATAAAGTTCTTTCAATTTTGCCTTTTGCTTAAAATGCTTTATGATATAGGAGAAATTTCTGCCACAATAAATAAAGTTAGAAACCTTCATATATATCTGTGAATAAATACATAGTTTTAAAGTAACTAGGTATTTTTTAAATTAAACTTTATATTGGCATTGAAAGGGGTGACTTACTCAACCTCTTTTTCACAACCTCCAATCTCAAGATTATAATTCTTAGAGACTTTGTCTTCTTTTTGCAAGACTGGCTTGGTTGTTCAGTGCTTGACTGCCATTGCTTTGTATTTTACCACAACTAGGATTCTTAGTGCCTAATATGATGATGAGTGTATAATATTTCCTTAATAAACTTTATGTGTGAAATTCAATTAAAACAGAAGCATTCACTTTCATTAATTTCCGCACATTCTCTAACTCTACTGTCTATATAAGTTCCTAGACTATACAATATATTCTGAATATGGAGATGTTAGTTAGAAAACTTTTGTACATTTCAGCATAGCATTTTGTTTTGTTTCAATTTATTTTTATATGGGTTTATCTTATGTATTTACTTAGAGCTTGGTAAAAGCAACAGCTATATCATATGCTTCTTTGGTTACAACATACCTAGCTTTTAATTTTATTATTATTTATTTTTTAGTTATTTTTAATTTAATTTTAGTTTACATACAGTGCAATACTGATATCTGGATTCAGTGATTCATCACGTACATACAACATCCAGTGCTCATCACAAGTGCCCTCCTTAATATCCATCACCCATCTTGCCCAATGCCCACTCACTTCCCTTCATTAGCCCTCAGTTTTTTTTCTATTAAAAGTCTCTTATGGCTTGTTTCCCTCTCTCCTTTTTTTTCTTTCCCTTCCCATGTGTTCATCTGTTTTGTATCTTAAATTCCACATCTGAGTGAGATCGTATGGTATTTGTCTTTCTCTGACTTATTTCACTTAGCATAATACACTCTGACTCCATCCATGTCATTGCAAATGGCAAGATTTCCTTTGTTGATGACTGAGTAATATTCCATTGTGTGAGTGAGTGTGTGTGTATGTATATATACACCATATCTTATTTTTTTTAAATTATTTATTTGCGAGAGACAGCATACACATGAGTGGGTGAGGGGCAGAAAGAGAAGCAGACTCCCCTCTGAACAGGGAGCCAAATGCCAGACGTGGGACTCTATCCCAGGACTCCAAGATCTTAACCTGAGCTGAAGGCAGATGCTCAACCAACTGAGCCATCCAGGCACCTCTATACCATATCTTCTTTATCCATTCATCAGGCAATGGACAGCTGGGCTCTCTCCATAGTTTGGCTATTGTTGATAATGCCAGCATAACATTTTAAAATCAATTCAGCTAAATGGTTGAGTCATGAGTCTCTTTTTTTTTTTTTTTTTAAATTTTTTTTTTTAATTTTTATTTATTTATGATAGTCACAGAGACAGAGAGAGAGAGAGAGAGGCAGAGACATAGGCAGAGGGAGAAGCAGGCTCCATGCACCGGGAGCCCGATGTGGGATTTGATCCCGGGTCTCCAGGATCACGCCCTGGGCCAAAGGCAGGCGCCAAACCGCTGCGCCACCCAGGGATCCCCGAGTCATGAGTCTCTTAATAAATAACTGACTTTTGTCTTTCAACCACAGGGGGGAAGTATATAAGACTGATTACATTTATAAAATTATGTGTATTGGCACATTTTTAATTCTGAAACCTATACAAGGCAGATAATCTTTCTGAAGATAATGCCAAACAAAAAGAAGGAATAAAATTGTAGTCATTAACTACTATTTACTGAGGACATAGAACTACTCATCAGTATTTAGTCAATAATTGACTAAGATGTTTTATTTCTTAATTATCTGACATGTGCCATTAAGTTTAATATAATATTCAAAATAGAATTTGTTTTCTTATTATATAAAACATAGAACTCAATAGGAAAAATGAGGGCCGCTTTCCACTTGGACAATTGATATACTATGCACATTTAGTATGTACTCATACTCCTAAAATGAGTATTACTCTTACTTTGTAACCCCTCTAAACAAAAAGTTCATCTAAGTTTGCCAGGTGGCAAGGTTCAACATGTTTTCTGTGCACAGTAAATGTTAAATTACAAATTATTATAATGTTCTTTACAGATTCTGCCTATAATCATGTGGCAATCCATAAGGCATTAAATAGCTTCATTTTCTATAAAAATAAAAATACGATTACATTTTTAAACAGAAATTCTGCAGAAGTTTTACTCACATGGTGGGGTAATTTCTCTTTATTGAAAGCAAAATGTTCTTAGAACCATGGTATGTGTGAAGGTAAAAGGCCTCTTACTTCCCAACCCCCTTCTCAGCAGACAGCACAATACAAAAGTCAATTTATGTTCACACATAGTTAGTCTAATTAAGTCATAATATCCAGTATTTAATATCCTAATCTCTCTCTCCCTTTGTCGACTGGGCCCCTGGCTTCAAGAATTTAGAGATAGGGATTCCTGGGTGGCACAGCGGTTTGGTGCCTGCCTTTGGCCCAGGGCGCGATCCTGGAGACCCAGGATCGAATCCCACATCGGGCTCCCAGTGCATGGAGCCTGCTTCTCCCTCTGCCTGTGTCTCTGCCTCTCTCTCTCTCTGTGACTATCATAAATAAATAAATAAAAATTAAAAAAAAAGAATTTAGAGATATATGGCTAGTAGTTTAATATAGTAGCATGTACGGACTGCAACTTGTTTCAGAAATAGTTCTTCAAGTTTCTTTGGACTCATCATTCTCAGACCCAACTCAATAATGTCTAATGACTACTATGGACTTCGGAGCATCAGTATGTGTGTTTAAAATCCATAAATTTGGAAGATAAAGTGAACTTTTTGATCACCTAAAACCTGCAGGCCTTACCAGTCTTGCTTATAATTGAAGTTTTCTTAGCATTCTTTATACTGACTAAGCTAAGCCCTCACTTGTTAACGTAGTACCTTCATTCTTTGCAAACTCCTGTGCCCTATTAATAATGTAGTCCAGGGTTGTCTCACATGTACTCAGGAATTCTGTGGTGATTGCCATTTTTAAGACATTAGAAGTATTTTTGTTGTGATTGAACTTTTATTTAGAATTACAAATTTATTAAACAAACAAAAAAATCATGGATTCCTTGGGAAGTTTAAATCTTTAATCAGTATTAACAACATTTTCCTAGAACCCCTTCAAGACAATAAAAAACAAAATCACTTCTGTGACATAGTAGTACATAGTTCAAGAGCCCAGTTGCTAAGAACGCTCAGTGACTTTCAGGGTCAGAGTAATACTCTTTCTGTAGTGAAATTTAATTAGTTAATTTATTTATTCATCATTCAGTCAACATTCATTGATCTTGTAGTACACTAAATCCTTTATACTAGCATTTCTATTTCTATTATGGCTAGCAACAACTTAATATCCCTTCATCACGTCTTAACCAAGACTTAAGAGCAAACAAAAATTGCCTTATTCTTCAGTCAAAAAAAAAAAAATAACTTCCAGATTGTTTTTTTTGAAAAAATGAAATAATGGCATTAGTTTGAATTGTTAGAGTGTAACAATTAGAGTGTAACACCGAGTGTCAGAAAGTAGTGTTTCAAGCTTTCTAAGTTATTAGAAAATGAAATTCAATTTCTGAAATTCTCCCAACTGTGCAGATTCTAAATTCAAAACGTGTATCATCATAGGCGTTCTGACTCATGAACTATCATTTATTGTGTTGATCTGAAGATAGATTTCCTCAGAACACCACTAGTCCATTACATACGTACCCAGTTGGAATTTATTTGTATAAGGAAAACTTTTGTTGATTTGATTTTAGTTAGTTCCACATGTATCAATAAACCTCTAAAACTAGCATGTTATTATTTTTCCTTACTTGTACCTGTAGGACATGATTCCTGGGGCTCCTCTATAAACACAGTCTGCTTTTATTTCTTTACTTTCTTTAAAAAATGTGTGTCTAGAATATATGATATAGGTGGAGATGTGTCTGAGGTGGAGAGGCAGTGTCCAGGAATGTCTTGAAATTCCTAGAGCTCCAATGAAAACATTTTGAAAATCCCTTTCTAAGGATAACATATTGCATTATTTTACCTCCCACTACTTCAAAGAGTAAAGAGGTACTTTATTTTCCTTGTTCTGGACCCATCTCTTCACAGCATTAATACTTTCCCTTTTATTCTACTTATCTACAGTTGGGTAAATAGTTACCTATTTACTAAACTCATACATTTCAGAGAGTCAAGGTATTTATGAGCTCCCTTTTCATATTAAATAATGAGTATAAGAATAAATATTGAGGGGTTAGTTTCTCCTCGACATGAAAATGTCTTTGTTCCTCAGATAATTACTGAATTATTTTCTGGGCCATTTCTTGTTCCACTCAATTTTGTTTCTTTAAAGATTTGCCATGAATACATTTTCCCCACAACATAGGATCTAATGCAGTCTAACTACCATTTTAAAATGCTGTAGGTCAATCTTGGGATAAAAGCAATGAAAAAAGGAAAAATATACAAGCTTTTATGTTTAATAAAATTACCAGTGTTAAACAGATGTCCCCTTTCTTCCCATGCTCTGCTTGTAGCATTTCACTTACAAATGCTAATCAGATCTGCAGACAGTACCTAGAAGAGTTGGAGTGGGTCAGCTCCAGAGCCTAAAGGACAAGAGTGGGCATCCTAGCTTCATTTCTTCCTAACTGCATGGACCTGCGCAGCTTATTCAACCTATCCAGGCCTCAGTTTTCTCCCTCATTTTCTTGGTGTGATGATGAAACAAGCTCAATGCAGGTCTAACCATATGTCCAAGGCAGACTCACCTGAAGTTTTTGGAGTTAATTATGAGGGCTCTTTACACAGAAGTGCCTAATCCCCAGGATAAGAGCATTTTGTATTAGTAATTTCTCATGTCAGGTTGTGTTGGAGTGAGCATGATCAGATTATTATTTTTTTTTATAAATTTTTATTTATTTATGATAGTCACACGGAGAAAGAGAGAGAGAGAGAGGCAGAGACACAGGCAGAGGGAGAAGCAGGCTCCATGTACCGGGAGCCCGACGTGGGATTCGATCCTGGGTCTTCAGGATCGCGCCCTGGGCCAAAGGCAGGCGCCAAACTGCTGCGCCACCCAGGGATCCCAGATCAGATTATTTTTAGAATTTGAAACATGCTTTCTTTAAAAGGGCCTCCATATCTTATAACTTTTAGACTCCACAAAATCTAGATCTGTCTTTTCATGTAAGTAATTATTCAATAAATATTATTCTTATTTACTATTGGAAAACTCATCCAAAATAATATATGAATTTTTCTATCTTCCTTCTCTTCTTCCCTTGTTTCCTGTACATATCTTAAAGACCTGATATGCTTTGTTGGCTAACTTCCATCATAAGTCATGAGACTCGGTTGTTCTACTCTCCTCTCAGAGAACATGGGGTGTGAAGGCAAAAATTGGCAGCATTTTGGATAAGTAAGATAATAAGGTAATAAGGATGTTCAATTTCAATTGTCACTGATTCTAGCATGATTCAACTTTGTAAAGGTAGTTTAACTGACTCAACCAGTTTCTACTTTCCCTGATCAAGCTTCTTTGCCCTTTTTCTCGAATGACAAATAAGGAGAATAAATCGATAAGCAAATTGGTCATAATTTATACTCTGTATTACCCAATCTTGACTCTTTGGGAACTTTCAACACCATTCTCTTACCCCCCACCTTAGAGAGGAATGCCTTTTTCAATTATCTATGTTCAGTATTACACAAGGATTTAGGTATACACACACACGTATGTGCTTCTGAGAAGAGAAAGTGGCGCTGAGCCACTGTAGAAGGGTTAGATGACATGTCCTAGAGAGGAAGATGGAGGAATGAAACAGATACTGTGTTGATAAGGAGTGGTTGCATAAAACAACTTAAAGTAAGTAAATGTAGACCTTTTTGGGTCTAAAGTGAAATAGAAAACCTGAGAGAGACAACCCTAGATTTTGAAATTGTGACAACACATTTATAAAAGAATTAAAAACTGAAAAAAGCAACCAAGTAGTAATTATGATATAATCATAAACCATAAATACTTTTTAAAAAATGTCCTACAAATTTATTAATAAATATGATCTCATGGTTGCCCTTTGTTGCTAATCTCATATTTACTCAGAAGACTAAATTTTCAGGGCTCTCTATTGCACTGCATTACTCACTAAAGAAATGTTCCAGATAACAGATACTGCTTTAAAAAAATAAACAGTACACATCGATGAAAATTTAGTAGTGTACTCCTAAAAAATTCTGGTATAGTGGTTTAAATGACTATGAAAATTCAGAACTTTGGTTAAAAAATTTAATCAATACTGCCATATAAACATTTATCTGTAGGATCTATGCACAAATGAATCTCTAAACATATTTTGTGTTTTCCTCAATGATATTCTAAACCACTTCTTTTACTGCCTTGATTGAGCTGCAGGCACATGATGTGTTTTAGAACATATCTGCTTTAACTCTGTAGTACTTAGAAACGTTCCTGCTAATACCCATACATGAAAAAAAATCAAAACAACTTGATACTGATTTATTTATAATCACTTGATGGAAGACTGATTTCAGAGGAAGTTGTTTACTTTCACAAACTTCTGCTGTAGTCATGCAGTGCCATTGTTCATCCCTCACTCCATCCTGACCACGGTTCTATTGTATTGTTAGCATCAAAGAGCCCAGCCTTATTAACTTTCTCTGTGTAAATGGGTCACAAGCCAAAGTTTAACTTATTCCTGAAAAACATTCAATGCTATAGGTTAAAGATAGGCCAGAATATATGTGTCAGTTGGTGTCCAAATTGTGATATGTGTCAATTCTTAAGTATGGACAACTTGAATAAGAATCATTTCAATTTAATGCTTTTTAATGAAATTAACAGGCAGTTAATCCATTTTTCATAAATTATATATATATCTTTTAGTTTGCAACATTGCATCTGATTTTCAGTCTGATATTTCATTTATATCAAGACAAACTCAACACTTTGAAGTTAGATGAGAATGAAGCTGTACAAAAATAGAGAAAAGCATCCAAGAACTGATGTAAAGTGCACTCAAATAAATCTCTTTTAGCTGTTCAGAGAACCCCAAGGTAAAGGCTTCCTCCCCAGCCCGATCTTAATGTCTCAGTGCAACAGCTATTTAAGCTGAACCATAGGCCCTTATCTCAGCTTTCCAGATGGGCCCTTTAGGTGCTTCTTTGACCCTCAAAAGGGTAATTGCTGAACATTTGAGAGGGGGGCATATGTGGCAACAAGAAGTTGAAAAGAATAATTTAAGAAGGAATAATAGGATCTGGATTTTAATAATTCATAAGACTCCTTAACAGGCAAGATTTAATTACATCTTTATCAGCTGTCCGTTTCAAATTTGAGTGCCTCACAACAATAAATAGCCTAACATTTTTAACTCTAACATACTGAGGACACATTATTTGAAAATGCATTTCATGCTCTTTTTGCTAAAATTATGTAAGCCAAAATGGATCCTCAGATGTTATGAGATAACATTAAGATGGAAACTTTTTTGACAGTGGGTTTTTAATTAAAGCAAATGAATGAATTCAATTTTCATGTCTCTTCTATTAGATATATATATGAAAAAAGACCTACAAAGCATAAATAAACACTTTGCTGTAAACTAGACCATCCACAATAGCACACTGTTGACTGATTTCTGTACAAACTATGTTCCAAAACAATTTGCATTCTAAACATATTTAGAATAAAAATCTTCCACTCTGTTGCTCTGGCAACACAGATTATATCTAAAGTAGATGCATGAGATTTACTCCATTTCCTTTTATATACACCTTGGAGAAAGACTTGAGAAATTATTGGTGTTGACACCTTGAATTCTGCATCATGCTATTAGAGTTAAGACCATGTTTTATTCAATTCTTTGATTTTAGCGCTTCTCAGAGGACATGGGATATAGGTTATGTACACAATCAGTATCTTCCACTGGGTAACAAAAACAGAAATTCTTGTACCCAAACCAATTTACATCATTATCTTAGATTATTCTTCAGTATACCAAACCATTTGGTTGAAAAATGAATTAATATATTGACTGGTCTACAAATTACTGTTTCATTTATATAAGTGCTGTTGTATCAATGTCATCAAAGTAACTGATTATTTTGGCATCATTAGATGTTTGGGGAAAGGTTATGAAATTCAACCTCTTTTCTTTCAAGGCTGTGTGTATGAGTAGGTGTGTATATGAACATTGGGTTATTTGCGGTATGAGCAAACATTCATGAGTGAATGTCCCAATATTGTTCCATTTCCTTTTAATTTGTTAGCTCTTGGCCCTTAAATTTTAATTTGATTTCATGCTAATCACCAGGCAGAGTTCATTGGTGTGTGTGAGAAATTGTATCTTTTAGGAATAAATTGGCTACAAGGAACAAGAAACTCAATTCAAATTGCCTTGAACAATGAAAACATTATCACCATCATCATCATTATTATTTATCTCACTGAAAAGAATACCAGAAGTAAGGCAGCCTGTTGCCTTGTTTTAATCTGGTTTAAGATTTCATTAAGAATCCAGATTTTGATCCCCCTTTCTCTACTCTGTCATCAATAATGTGTCAAATATTTGTTCTTCATTATTCATTCTTGTAAGAGTTATAAATGGATATTGGGTATCATTTCCCAGGACAGCAATCTCCAGAAAAAGAAGAGTTTGACTTTTAGTTTTTCTAAAAAATAAAGAAATGTATCTTCAAAGACCTCAAGGAAAATTCTCCTCCCATCTCAATGGCCACAGGTGGAGTTCATGCCCAATTCTAAAACAGTTACAGGTAAGGGAAATGGGACTGCCAAGCGTGGCCCAGGTGGATTAGATCTCCCTTCAGGGTCTGGGAGCTACCAATCTCATGAAACCACAGCTTCATGATAAGTGGATGATATTAGGAAGCCAGAATGGAAAATGATGGTTAGGGAAAACAACATGTTGATAAAGGATATAGATACTTTCCAAATCTGTTTAATAATGAGTTTCTCCAACTCACCCATGTATTTAGACTTATTTTGTGGGCATTCCGACATCTACATCCTGTGAGAGATAGTCTCTGAAAAATGTAATTGTAAATAATAGTGTTTGTATTTGATAGTACTATGGCTACTCATATTTTGATGTTTTTCATCTTGTAAACATTGGGTTGAAAATATGCATTTGTCTTAAGAATTTGCTTTGGCCCCATCTAAATCTGGAAATTTCAGGTCCCTTCACCTACTTTTATTATTCATCTAATGTTATCTAAAACCATTTATAGTGACCTCAATCTCTTTTCCTTATAGAAGATGAATATTATATTAACTGAACAAAGATGCTTCATTATTAAAATTGAATACAGCATTGTTTTCTAAAATGTCAGGAAAATGGGTAATAACATTAATTTTAAGAATTCTTCCATAAAGAAAAGCTTAATGTCTGTTATAATGCAAAATGATTGAACAATTTCTGAAATAATAGCTTATGCTCACTTTGATAGCTTACTTTTTCATGATCAAGCATAATTATGTTTGCAATTTCATCTGATTCTTATATATTTCAAGTTTCCGTTATTGTAATTTATCTGCCTTTTATTATTTTCCACAAAAAGCAATAAATGGATAACTGAGCCCTTTAGAGAACCACACAGCTAAAGCAAAGTAGTCAACTTTATTGATAGAATTGTATTCCTCCAAAAGACCAGAAAACAATCAAAAGAAAAACAAATCAAAAACAAGGGATAACTAAAAATATAAAAAAATGTAACTTATTAGGGACCATTAGAGGTAGCAGTAGTAAATTTCCTTATTTAGTTTAGGTTCTGGGATTTCATGGCAAATTGAAATCTTTCTGTAAGGCAATATCCAGTTCACTGGGATAACAATATTGACATCCTGAACACAGTTCTATTGTCACTCTTGAAACAATGCAGGAAAAAAATAAAGCAGTTTCTTATGGATCACTTTATAATGAACCTTTTCCAGCATGTTCAGACAACAGATAACAGAAGAAGTAAAACAAAAACAAAAACAAAAAACCCACATTATTATTAAAAGTAGGGTTCTATTTGATATCCATTTTTTTAAAAAACTGGACTGTTGCTAAGGAGAGATTTGGTTCATTATTATTCAAACAATTGCCTAGACTGTTGATACTAAGTGAAGAGCTACAGAAAAGAGAACGATGCCTGAAGCTGAATCTTGTGCCCTCAGGTTTCTGGCTGTTTAGCTTAGACGTAGATTCCCTGAGTACTTGCATTACATTACCAGCAGTCCTGCCACTGGTGGTAACAAAGCAGTGAAGCGTGAGACGCAGAGGTGATCCAAACACCAGATTTTCTTGTGCTTCTCTGCTTCTCTGTCTCTCTGTGTCCTGCATTCAAAAAAAAAAAAAAAAAAAAAAAAAGGCATTTTAGAGCAGGGCGATTTTCCCGTATTGTGGGCTGCTATCAGCATCCCTACTTAGTGTCACTGAAGCAAAAGCTGGTGTCAGACCCAGCTGAAGTGAAAGTAATTACTTCCCAGCAAACTGTGTCCTTTGGCCCTTAAAGGAAGATGTCTTCCCCACCCTCTTTTTTCTCTTGGAAGGCATACATTTCAAAGCCCTTCCCTTTCATTCATTTGATGATAATAAGTACTTGACATGAGATTTTTCAAATATGGCAATAAAACAAATACTCTTGTTCTTTCAGATTTCTCACCCCTGCTGACTGATTCGTAGAGATTGAATCTTGATCAAAGCCCTGTTTTCTCCTTGGGTTTTGATTTCTTTCTCCTTTCCTGAAAGCTCTTCCATGGATGATTTCCCTTTGCCTTTTTACTTCCTTACCTCATCAGGATGAGGTAGATATGAGTCACCCGAATAAGAAACTTGGGAAAAAAGTGTCAGAATAGTGATTAAAAGTAATCGCAGAGAATCTTTTTTTTTTTTTTTTAAGATTTTATTTATTTATTTGACAGGAAGAATGAGAGAACATGAGCGGGGCGGGGGGGTGGGGGAGGGCAGAGGCAGAGGGAGAAGCAGACTCCCTGCTGAACAGGGAGCCTCATGTGGACCCTGGGATAAGGACCTGGGCCAAAGATAGATGCTTTAGATGCTTAACTGACTGAGCCACCCAGGCACCCCAATCACAGAAAATTGTAAGAAAGGAAAAACAATACATTTTCAAGCCCGAAGTTCTTTACAACAAATGGATTTATCGTTTATATACTCCTTTTGGATTTGGTAGCACAGAAGACCAAATATTTGCCAAAAGACAATGGCATATTCAAAAAGGAATAACAAATAATAAAGTAAATAAATAATAAAAGAATAATAAAGCAAATAAATAATAAAAGAATAGAAAACAAAGTGTGTTAATTGCAAAGCCATATAGAAATTTTCTAAATGAGGAGGAAACTCAAAGTAGTTTTGAGGTAATTGAAGTCTGAAATGCTTTTGTCAATTATCTCGACTCTGAATGTAAAAATGTGATTCTAGATTATTTGAATAATTAACTTGGTTCTACAATTTTCTTTGAAATTATGATTACAGATGGAATTGATGCATGGATCAAGTGCTGTATCCATTTTAATGAAAGGAAATAACTACACTCATGCATAAAATAGCTTTATATTACCAAAAAAGGACTCAAAAAGAGAAGGAAAAAGAGGTTAAGCTGTTACTTCTAGTATGAAAATAGGCATGGTTACAGTGCTCTGGTTCTTCCATTTCCATTCTTCCACCTTCTACTTATTTCCATCCATTGTTCTACCACCCAATGGCTCAGATAAGAAAAAGAATAGTGGGTGGAAATAGAAGGCAAAATATTTGCAACCATTCAGAATGAGATGGATTTTAAAATACCCCAAGTATTGCAAAACTTTTTCTCTTGACTTTCTACCCCAAACCAGAAACTATGAGCTCTTTTTGAGAATGAAGAACATATTGTTTTCCTACTTTCAATAGTAGACATGACTTAAATGTAGTTTCTCTATATATTGGTGAATATCTGCTGGGTGGAGAAGATGATCAGTACACATTAGATGAGTTAGTGGGACTGATATCCTCATTAAAGTTGCTTATATATTTCTCTAATTTTCTTTCAAATTTTAGTATTTGAGGAAGCCTATTTCTGTTTCCTGCCTGAGTTCTTCCGAATCAAATATGTCAGAATGCAATAGAATCATTAGTTAAAAAAGAAAAAAAAATTACCTTTGCTTCTCATTAATCCTGAGTAGCAGGACACGGCTAAGTGTATCAGGCTTACTAATTCTTTGGGTCCCACTGTTGGGTTACCTACCTAGAAAAGACTTTAAGATTGTAGGCACACTACCAAGTCCTTGCTTTCCACTCGTTGATGTGGACGGAGAAACTCTCTTAAAGCTTAAGACGTTAGGTAGATTGATTCCATGTGTGATACTGCCACCATATATTAGTAAGAACTAAATGTTTGGTAATTGGCCCTATTCCTAAAAAAGGCTTCTAAACCCCTTGGAATTTCATAAGTGGGGAGAGCGATAAAGGTGTATTATGTTAATGAGGTGATCCTAAACCCCACCTAGGGATAGGAGGTGGTTGTTGGGATTAGAGAGTTGAACTTTCAGTCCCAGCCTCAACATCTGGGGAGGGCTGAAGGTAGGGAGGTTGAATCAATGGGCAATCACCAGTGCTTTAATCAATCATGACCATATAATGAAACCTCCATAAAAACCCAAAAGGACAAAGTTCAGAGAGCTTCCAGATTGCTAAACACATGGAGGTGTTGGGAGGATAGCATGCCTGGAAAGGGCATAGAATCACCACACCCTCTCCCACACCTTGCCCTATCCATCTCTTCCATCTGGATGTTTCTCTGTATTGTTTATCATATCCTTTAGTAAACCTGTAAACATAAATGTTACCCTGGATTTTGTGAGCTGCTCTAGCAAATTAACTGAACCCAAGGAGGGAGTTGTTGGAACCTCTGATCTAGAGCAGGCCAGTCAGAAGCATCAATGATAACCTGCGCTTGCAACTGGCATCTGATGTGTTTGGAGGGGGTGGAGGTGGGGGGCATCTTACAGGATTGAGCCCTTAATCTGTGGGATCTAGTGCTATCTCTGGGTAAATACTGTCAGAATTAAGTTAAATTATAGGACACCCAGCTGGTGTCACAGAGACTTGCTTGGTGTGGGGAAAACCTCTACACATTTGGTGACCAGAAGCATCAGAAGTGCAATGTTCTGTGTGAGTAGCAAAGGAGCCACATGGGAAAGAAACACACATTAGGAAAGAATGAGTTTTTTCCCTACACAGAGAGGAAAAAATGGTGAGTTTTTTCTTTACACCACCCAAATGAATAAAATGGATCAATAATGGTTGTTTATTCCACCTCTTCTTTGGGAAAATGGAGCTGCACGCTACAGAACACCATTCTTCACAAAAACAAGAGAAGTAGACCTTAATGCAATTTCTAGTGGCCTTCTTTGAGATATTATGAAACAGAAGCAAGCTCCAGTCCAAGCTGACACGTTAGAAGCAGACAACAGGAAGATTACTATATGAGCTTTTTAAGGAACATATTTTCCAAAGCAAGGAATATCTGACTGGTAAGAGCTGTGCACCTTATTTAGCAGAAGATTGACATTTTACTGTATCCTGAAGTTAATGAGTAAGAGGAAATGATAGAATCCTGGAATAGGAAAGCAGTTATACAGGAAAATCCTCAATGAATCAGGGGAATAAATTCCTCCTCCACAGTGTTTTCTGATGTGACAACAACCTGAAAAGGGTGGGTTGACATAAGAATATTTGGGCGGCATGAGAAAAACCTATCAGGTTGAGCTTGACATTTGTTACTTTCCATTTTTGCTATGAGGCCAAAGTTACTAGCAAAGAGCTGGGATTAGGTAAATTTAGTTCAGAGAATTCGGCTCATGGTCACTAGCAAAATCATCCTACAAAATAAAATTGATATCTCACTCAGGCTTTGAGGAAGTTATATTAACAAGCTATCATCAGAACTGAGCCTGTAGTTGCTCAATTTTAATGTCCAAACACTCACACAATGAGAAGCATGTAGCTATACTGGTAGCACGGCCCGCAGGGGAATTCTCTCTAATGTGCCTCTGAAGAGGTCACACTGAAGGGCACTGGACAAGGATAATATGACAGTGACTAGATCTTGGAGCAGTTTATACTGGCTGATCCACTGTTGATGGATTTAGCCAACAGTTTTCCATGAGATTATGGTTCTATTCTCTAGGTGATTAGCACAATATATAAAGTCTTTGGGTTAAGATCAATGGCACTCTCTCTTAACTAAAAGCTTTAATGCATATTTTTGCTTTTCCCCAATCACAGAAAATTGTAAGAAAGGAATTTTCTTTTATATGACATATATATTTTCAAGATGCTTATATTTATATGTTAGCTCACCAGCTACAGTCTTTATGAGAGCTGGATCTGGAATTGCTTAAGATTGCATAACCAAAACCAAAACAGAATAAAAGAAAATGAATGTCAGAAAGTTTGGGCTATCACATCACTGGCCCACAGGTATTCAAGTTTGGAATGAGTTTGTGTTCTCTCTCTTTAGAGAAGTGATGCATACTGCATTATGTTGGGCAAGAATGTTTTTAGAAATGTTATGGAAGATGGTATGGGTGTGTGTAAATGTATTTGTTTTATTGGGTAGTCAAGCAATAGAGTAGACCCTATTTATTTTTGTTTTCCATCAAACTCTTCTTCTGAAACATCACCCTTCTTCGGTAAACTGCACTTTCCCTCACTATGTCTCTTTGGCATAGAAGGTTGTTTTTGAAATAGTGACTTGGACTAGAGTAGACCATTGAGCATGTTCTTCAATCCCCAAGTGTTAGTTATGTGTCCCTTAGCCTACCCTTGCAAAATCTGTCTTGACTTTAAAAGCCTTTAAGATTTAGTTTTAACCCAGACTGTACTTTAATTTTAAACCTATTTTGAAAAAAAAAAAAAACTATTTTGGTATTGTAGAACAATTTGATAAAATAAAAGAACTCCTTTTTATTTACCAAAAGCATTAAAGACTTGTTTTTGTCTTTTTAATTGATTTATTGCTACTACGTAGAGAAAATTATATAACAAAAAGTGGATTTTAAATTACAAGAAGCATTCAAACATTATCCCCAGAATTGGTAAGATAAGAAAGCTTCCCCCAAATTACTAAAATTAGAATTATATAAAGTATAGTGAAAGGTTAGATATTTCAGGAACTGTATTACAAGGGCAATTTTAAGACGGTGTTAGGAAGCAAAATAGCACATCTGTTTCTTCATAAAGAATAATGTAAGAAAAAGAAGTAAATGCACTTTAAAAATAAAAAAATATTTAGACTATCATAAGCAGTCTACTGAAGAATAAGCACCAGACTAATTTAGAATACTATTATCATTCTTATTTAAGACAGAAGTGGAACAAGAGCACAGATTTGGAAAAGACTTTTTGTTGTTGTTTTGAGTCTTAAAAAGGGCTTGAATATAATTATCAGCATATTACCAACTTGTTAAAAAAACCACACTCCCAAATTTGGAGATATGTTGAAGATGCTACAAAATCTTCATTAAAATTTATAAATAATTCCATAGAAAATAATGATAGCTTATAATTATTGGTGTAGTTTGAAGATCAAAAGTCTATTAAGGGATCCCTGGGTGGCACAGCGGTTTAGCGCCTGCCTTTGGCCCAGGGCATGATCCTGGAGACCCGGGATCGAATCCCATGTCGGGCTCCCGGTGCATGGAGCCTGCTTCTCCCTCTGCCTGTGTCTCTGCCTCTCTCTCTCTCTCTCTCTCTCTGTGTGTGTGACTATCATAAATTAATTAATTAATTAATTAATTAATTAATTAATTTTAAAAAAGTCTATTAAGATCAACTATAGGGGAACACCTGGGTGGCACAGTTGATTAAGCAGCCTACTCTTGGTTTCAGCTCAGGTCATGATCCCAGGTTGTGAGATCAAGCCCCGGGTCAGGCTCTGCACTCAGCATGGAGTCTGCTTCAGATTCTCTTTCCCTTTGCTTCTCCTGCTTGTACTCTCATTCTCTGTCTCAAAAAGTAAATAAATCTTTTCTTAAAAAAAGGATCAACTATAGGAAGACAAATACCTAATTAAAGTATATATGTGTGTGTGTATATATATATATACACACACACATATATATGGCAAATACATTTCTCTCTCCCTCCTTGCCATATATATATATATATTAATTATATATATAATTATATTAATTAATATTTATGGCATATATATATATGGCATTAAGTAAGTAAAGATATTTTCCCTTGAAATAAACAGAATGAAAATAATTGCCCATATCTTACCTTAGACTCTCTAACTATAAACTCTAGGATTTTATTACCTGAACCATAAAAACATTAGTATTTATAAAGCTTACATTATTATTTAACATTAATAGTTAACTGTATTTAAATTGAAAAGCAATTGTTTTAATGATCAAAAAATTATGATATACATTCTAATATAATTAATACTTATAGTCAACACTTACTGGTTTTATTCAGTAAGTTGAGTATTGAATTTTATCCTTTTTAATGCTTTACATAACTTATCTTAAATAATCTTAAAGTTGGATATAAGAATAAGAAATGACAACATCTCTATTTTAGAGATATAGAAACTGAGTTACCTAGGGAAATGAACTTGGTCACACATGAAATAATGATGTTGCACAAAGCCACCACCCATTCCACAAAATGAACTCCAGATTTCTGGCTTAAGGCAAATCACCTGCCGTGTTCAGGTAACACTTTTTTTTTTTTTTATCAATAAAGTAAGGATATTGAACTAGGTAATCTTGAAAATCTTTTTCAGTTCTTGTATCCCATGTTAAATGTCTGATCCTTCAGCTGAGCGGCAATTTTCATGGTGAGAAGCCTCCCAACTGGTGCCTCCTACACTAAAACTCCAGTAAACTCCAGCTTCCAGTGAACTCTTATGCTGTTTTGTTGCACATGGTTTAATCAATGTAAACCAGTAACAACAACACAATTTATTTTAGATTATTAAATACAAATTATTAGAAATGAATTGGTATAAGAAATAAACCCTATCTCAAATGATGTTTATAAAACACTAATTCCGATATGATTGAATTTAATCATGTAAGCCCATCTTTTTTAAGTTGGAAATCATTCTAGAATTAATATACTCCAGATATATCTATCAGATATCTATCAGGTAAATATATTATATATATGCTATGTGTCTATATCTATATATATCTCAATCAGGTATGTATATGATAGAGAGACAAGAAGATTTCCCACTGAGCAGGGAGCCAGATGCGGGGTTTGATTCAAGTACCCTGAGATCATGACCTGAGCCAATACTTAACCAACTAATCCACCCAGGCACCCCTTTGAAAGAAGCCCTACACGAAAGTCCAATAAAGGCATCCATATGGAAAATGACTTTTGACTTCTCTGCCCTTCACACTGATTCTGCACTTTTGTTTGAGCTGTGATCAAATTCTAGTCCTCAGTATTTTGCTTCTAGAAAATAGAGATGAGAATGGGTAGAAAACAGGTGAAAGATTGAGCTACTCATTAAATTAGAAAATACTGTAAAAAATAAGACATAAGAACAATGCAAAGCAATGTATTATAAATTAAAGGCAGGAAGAGAGAAAGAGAGATAATTCATTTTGCCTTCCAAACTAAAATATTTACATGATTAAATTCAATCTTGTGATATATCACAAGCAAAAATAATCAGCAAATATAATCTTCACTCAAACAGTTGTAATTGTCAGAATTGAAGGGCTTAGAATTTGAATGTAGTATTATAATTGACTAATAGAGTCATCAAGAAATATTAACTCAGTTACTGCAAAGTAAGCTTAATTTTAAATTAATACCAACTGTTTATCTTTATGACTTTAGTGTTTTCCTCAAGACCTAATTAGTGTAGATTAAATTCATGGAACCTTTACTAGGAAATAAATAATATCAAGGATATAAGCTGTATGTCATTTTTCTTTCAAAATCAGGACCTCAGACCTTAAATAAGTCTACACCTTAGTTCCTGCTATTAGTTGACAAATCTTAATTATTAAGACCCCACATTATTAGAATGTGTCCCTTATATTTAACTGGATTTTGTAAAAATAAAATTAATTTATGGCAGTAAAAATCAACATCTATTATTTTATAATAATGGACTGTGGGAAGCTAGGAGTTTCTTGAAAAAGAGCTTGTATTTTCCTTTGTAAATGGATACGCATGCTAGTTAGCAGCATTGAAGTAATCATTACAGCATTCACCATGTTCTAGAGCTGCTGCTGAATATTTGAGGGGTAGTAACTCAGATTACTCCTATACCTGAGGGAGGAGCAGGACAGAGGAGAGAGAGTTTGCCTCCAGAGGACTACTTCTTTCTTATTGGAAGAGGAGAGAAAGACAAAGTTTGCTGACAATGGTAGGAAAGCCAGAGTCTCCTTAATGAGATCCACTGGATACCTTCTGGCAATTCAGTCATTCCTGTCCTGGACTCAAAAAGGCCAGACCAGTTTGAACCCTGGGCTTCTGGCTGTAATATAGTGATTTTCAAGAGTTATGTACCTCAGAACCAGTTGGGAAGCTGGTTAAAATTGAGTTCCCTGTGATATTCTGAATAGGAAGCCTAGGGCCAGCTTAGGCACATTTTTAATTTTTTATCAGTATTCCTCATGATTCTCATAAACAGTTGTCCAGTTTCTGGTAAACCAGTCCAACTCCCGTCTTCAATCTCTCCAAAAATGTTATGGGGATTTATTGGTTTAACAGTACAAACAGAACTAGTGGATAAATAAGTCCTGGAGAATTTATGCACAGTGTAGTAATTATCGTCAACAATTCTGTATTATAAACTACAAAGTTGCTAAAAGACTAGATCTTAATTGCCACCCCCCCAAAAAAAACCTGTTAATTTTCCTTTAATTATAAATTTATCTTAACTGTCATGACTATTTAAATTTATTATCTATGGGCAGAGATCTTATTCATAAGACCAAAGCAAGTATCATGATAAGTGGTAGAAAGAGAACTTTTGGAAAGTAAAGCACCTTGTTGATGATTTGCCTACAATACAAATGAGGAAAGCATTCTTTAAAAAAAAAAAAAATTTAGGGATGCCTGGGTGGTTCAGTGGTCGAGCGTCTCCTTTGCAGTAATGTTCCTTTGATCTTTCCAAGGCCTAAGGGCATGATCCTGAGATCCTGGGATTGAGTCCCACATCAGGGTTCCCGCAGAGAGCCTGCTTCTCCCTCTGCCTATGTCTCTGCCTCTCTCTGTGTCTCTCATGAATAAATAAATAAAATATTTAAAAAGAATAAAATAAAAAAATAAAATATTTTATTTAAATTCAATTTTCCAACATATAATACCCAGTGCTCATCCCAGCAAGTGCCCTCCTCAGTGTCTGTCACCCTGTTACCCCATCATAACCCTTTGTTTGTTTCCCTGAGTTAGGAGTCTCTCATGGTTGTCTCTCTCTCTAATTTTCCCCCACTCAGTCTCCCTCCTTCCCTATATGGTCCCTCTCACTACTTCTTATATTCCACATATGACTGAAAGCATATGATAATTGTCTTTGTCTGATTGACTTATTTCGCTCAGCATAATACCCAGTTCCATCCACATCGAACCAAATGGTAGGTATTCCTCCTTGAGGAAAACATTTTAATGATGAAGTGGTGGGTGGGAGGTCATTTTTATAGAGCAGTTCTGAATTGAAAAGTTTTAGATTGTAGCATACAAATGAGCAGACCAAGGGAAGGATGTGTACTTCCTCCTAAACCTCCAAATTTAAACCAAACTATATAGAATCATGAACTAAATGATGCTAACCTTTAACTAATTTTTATCAATAAGAATAAACACAAGTGAGTAGGATCTATTGTTATAGATCTCAATTTTAGTCTGTTGAAGGCCTTTGTTTTCTGTAGCTGTTTTAATTGGACTTGGTTGCCAAAATCAAAGCACAGTTTGCATGCTTTCACATAGCTTTTTCTGTCCTCAGTGGTTTGCAGCTCCCAAAGGATCATCAAAGGGTATATTCCTTGTTGAGTGTCTTAAGTCTACAAAATAAATGATGGACCAAAAAATTATTCTCTTATTACCAAGGTTTTTAAAATTCTCTTTCTTTTTCTGATGTTGAAGGGAGTTTGTGAGAATAAGATGACTTTTAAAGAAACAATGAAAGAGGTCATCGGGTATAAAGATGGCCATGCCCATGAGAGCTGTAAAAAGAGAGTTCAGAGGGATCCCTGGGTGGCGCAGCGGTTTGGCGCCTGCCTTTGGCCCAGGGCGCGATCCTGGAGACCCGGGATCGAATCCCACGTCGGGCTCCCGGTGCATGGAGCCTGCTTCTCCCTCTGCCTGTGTCTCTGCCTCTCTCTCTCTCTCTGTGACTATCATAAAGAAATAAAAATTAAAAAAAAAAGAGAGTTCAGAAACACTCAGACTATGAATTAATAAGTATTACAACTAGAAGAAACCATAATAAGATCATTTAATTCTCTTCTTTTACAAGAGCAAGAACTACATTCCCCACCCTCGCAAAAAGAATCCTGTGACTAGCCCCAATATCACAATTTGTGATGTCTTCTTCAGCATCTTTCACTAATTTATCTTCTTTGGTTCTTTTTTTTTCTTCCTTGGTTTTTTCTGAGTTCAGCAATTGGAATAAAATAGCCCTCTCTTCATTCATCTCATAACTTATGAGGAGGGAAAGACCAAAGGAACATTACTGCACACAGAGGTTACAGTCAAAATCAAAAGGTCCAGTGGAAAACTACTCTTTAGGAAGTAAATTCAGTAAGACATATTTCCATATGGTTTAATAGTTTAAAAAACACGCCAATGTTGAATTGAATCATTCCAGAGCATTTTTGGTGAAGAGACAGGCCCAAAAGATGGAAACTCTTTTATTTGCCAGAGATAGGTAGGGATAAGTTAAATACATTTTGAGCTAAAGTGTTCAGTAAATATTTGTGGAAAAAGAGAAAGGGAGAGAGACAGAGAGATTGGTTTAAACCTGCGACAGAGACATTAAAACAGATAGTGAGAGAGAATAGAAATATTTAAATATAATCTGATGCTTAAACTCAGAGGGGAAAAAATACATTTGGTAAGCAGCCAGATTCCCCACCTTGAACCGTAAACATTTACAATGCACTAGAGATTAAGAAGTTCCTATAAATATTATGTCAGCCTTTCTCTCTCATTGTCTGTTATTAGAAATGGACCTACCACTGTGTGAAGACATCTGGAGTACTCCCAGCATATGCTATTGTAACCATTATGGCATTTAACAGCTGTCAAAGGAGGAGGCACATTGCAAACATCCTGGTTGGAAACTTGGAAGTAGTCTTGGCCTCTATGGTGAAGGAATTAGAAGCCCATTGTGGGCTGATTGCCATGCAGACTATTTTGTGAGAATTTCTGGATCTCTTTGGTGCAACACTGAAACGATCTTCTGGTTTTGTGAAAAAAAAAAATCTGCATTCAATGAATATCTTTAATGGAAAATTTTAGGAGACTAGAGTATTCAAAACTTTGAACCTTCCCTCATGATGCTTTTGTCCTGTGGTGATACACTATGGATTCATGGTTTATGTCTGTTGAACCTCCAAGTAAGTGTGGGGTGGTCATGAGTTTCTGAGCCAGAGTTAATAGTTAGGATACTATAACCTGATTAAAATGTGCATTGATGGCTGATTTTAAACACCAAAGTAGACTTTTCAGGGGGGAAAAAAATGCATGTTTTGAAGGAGAGAGAGCAAGAAAGCAAACAAAAACCTTGTGTTTTTTTTTTTTTATATTTCATGATACATTTGAATATAAATCTATCTCAACAGGAAATTCTAAAGTAGCTAGAAAAATAAACAAATAGCTGATAAACATAAAGAAGCGAGGCAGAGAAACACCGCAAAAGAACCTAGCTTATGATTATGTTTCCTTGTTTTGCTTCCTATTCTCAGGCTGAAGTTGTTTGTGTGGTGTATGATTTCAGGCAGTTTTCATTACATTGCACATCTTGATAAATATTAGATGGGTTTTATAGCGTCCCACGGTGCATGCTGATCCCTTGGGTCACACAGCCTCAGTCTCTTCAGGAGTGAAAAGTCTCTTATTGTCGCCACGTATCACCCAGATTCCCAGCACTGAATGAAATGGTACAATCTGCTTTTTCCCTCAGGATTTACTAACAGTGTCTGCAAAGTGCTGTAAATCTTATTAATTTTCTCTGATTTGGATAAATGTTATAGATATTCAGACACAGAGCTTTGGAAAATATTTTCTTGAGTCTCATAAATGTTTCCTGGCTCGTAAAAACAGAGAGATAGTTTAAAGCAAAAATTGAAGATTTTTATTGTTAGATTTACAAGTGTGTACTACAAAAATAAAATTTCAAAATCTGTAATATTCAAATTTTTCAATTTTTTTATCCCCTCCTCTGCCTAAAACTCTCTAAAACTACAAACACACACACACACACACACACACACACGTATGCATACACACTCGCTCATAGCATACATTATATGCATACTCAGGCCCATATATTCGTGCTAATGTAAGAGAAGCCAAATGAAGGCTCTTCTATGGTTATACAGAATGTTGAAAGAAGTTGCATTCATCTCTTTGACATGTGCAATCCAAGTGAGGAAAGAAGACTCAAGAACTTGATGGATTGGTATATTTAATGTGTACCATTGGAACAATTTTCTTGTAATTTGAATGGACCCAACAAAACTCAGGAGAAGAAAAACAATGAAAATGACTAAAATTAATCTACTGATTTTAATTCAACTGTTCCTAACACTTGAGCAGGTGATTTCTTAAAAGGCCAATGAAAATTATGTAGACATTTCTAAAACAAATAAAAAGTCACCATAGCCACCAAAATATTTCTAGTGAGCACATGTGAAAATACTTATTAGAGAGAAAGGAGAAGCAAGTGGAAATATATCATTTGATGCAACGTACTAAACTTTTTCCAGGGAAGGGTCCTTGCTTAACAATTAGATGTCAAAAAATGCACAATCCTAACCTGAGTATGGTCATAGCAGAATTGTGTTGACCTGCCAGATGTTTCCACATCTGTGGTACATCTGTTTAAACAGAACTATTGGAGGGGATACAAAGAATAAGACTCCAGTAAAATATAAATTCTTTTATAGATGTATGCTCTGTCATCAAAGCAATTTAATATTCCAATTTATTGAAAATCCCTAATTCAGTGTTTCTGTGAAGAGGAATTTATTTTGAAGACCTAACCGTGCTCCGTTTTTTAAAAATCAAAATTAGCTCATCGTTTTCAAATGTAAAAACAAGTAGATTGCTTTTTAAAACATATACATTGCTGAATTGAGTGAGGCAAAGGCTGCTAGAAATCTGGATGTTAATTTTGCTTCTGGTTTGCTAGTTTTTGTGTAGTTATATATATTGTAATGTCAGACAGTGAGGTGGATGTCATAGTAAGAAGCATGGCAACGAAGGCTTATTCTGGAAATCTCTCTGAATATCCATTTCTGCAAAACTCCCTTTTATTCTTAGAGAATTGTAAACCCTCCTCCTAGTGAAGTGCAAAAAGGAAAAACAAAAGATGCTCATAAACGTTAACGCTGCTTATCATTAACCATGAACTCAGTTATTCCATAAAGATAACACATTTGATGTACAAACTTCAAATAAATAGTTCATACATCTTAAAAGAGTATGGGTCTGAGTCTTACATTCAACCAACATTTATGCAGGTATTACTGATCACTTATTAATCGACAGATCTTTTCTAGAGGCTCCAGAGTCTAGGTACACACTGCTTAATTATGATCCTACTTTAATCTTTATTTTGGCCGCTTCTTGAAATGTGCTCTGAATTTGTGTCTTTCAATCAATTGTCTTTTGATTTTCTAGTTGTCCCATGAAGATCATGATTAAACACTTTAATCAATCCTATCGGTTCAGGATGCAAATGTATTTTACATTCTTGTCATCATGGCTTACATTTTTTTTAACAAGATAGTTTTATTTTTACTACTAGTAAGAGGGACTTAATGCATTTAGGGATATTTTCAAAGATAAATTGACTGGAAATAATATTATTCCATATTTATTAAATCCTAGAAGTAATATATAGGTTTCATTCTCCCTATTTTAATTCTTTAATGTTGTACTTATTCAATACCATTGCTGAAAGTATTCCTAACTAGTATACTGTGATCACAAAATAACTATAGCCTTTTGATTTGCATTAGCATTTGCTACATTAAATTGCTCGGAACTAATATCTATATGAAGGCAGCTACAGCAAGGCACCCACTTCTTTCTTTTTTTGAGACAAAAAAATACTGTATTTTCTTCAGCTTGTAACTTATACAGTAGCAGTCCTGTAAACTTGATAGTGAATTCCTGTAACGACCTAGGAACTCTTGCTTCCAGACTCATGGCTTTGCGCCCAATATCAAATTGCTGTTTTCATAATAGCTCTTGGGAAAAACTTCTTTTAAAACTCTAATAAGTGTTGGTTAGATTGTTTCACCCTTTCTTTCTTGTTATTGCTTTAGTTCTTTTGTTCCCAAAGAGTTCAGGAAATTCAATATTTGTTTTTGGCTCCTTCTGTTTCTGTGCATTTAAATGTTTATTTTATTTTTTTCCCCAATCTATTTATGAATCTATGTGTATTTAATTAATCCTTTCTTATGCCACTCAGTTTATCTGCCTTCTAAAATTCTTAATTATATCATTTTGGTTTATTTCCTTTCCCTGTTATCTCTTCTCACCATTAATTTTTTTACTAGAGCCAATATAGAATGCTGGACAAAAATACAGAGGTATAAAGCATATATAAAATTTAAAAAGTGAAAGTGACCATTAGTGGCTGAAGCACATGTACAATAGTTGTGGAAGATGTGTCACGATTCCAGAAAATTATATGGATTTAATATGAACAGTCTTGAACTCTGTGCTTGGAATAAAATATATTAGAGGAAAAAGGAAAGCCAAAGTCTTTAAAATAGGAAATGATATTATAATATTTTAGAAAAATATAATTCTGGTTACCAGGCAAAAATATTCCAAGTGAGCTAAGTCACAATAAATTAGAGAAAGGAAAGACTCAGCCTTGGGGAACTTCTGATTTCCTTTTAGGAAAAAATGGAAAAAACTTGCCAAATAAAGTATGCTATGAGAAACTGAGGCAACAAAGCCACCTTACTTGGGGAACGCATAATTTAATGTTTTCTAATAGTGAGAAATTGCTTTCATGATGAGTTATAGAGTAGGAGAATGACATTTTGGCAGTGTGTGGGTAGGAGTATTATTAATGAACAATATAGTTAATGTTTTTATGGAACTGACAATCCAGTGAGAAAGAAGACAGTAAAAAATAAATAATAAAAATTATCTCAGAAAATATTTCAAAATTGCAATTATAAACAATGCATATGTACCATTTTGCAAGCTTGCAAGGGTAAGGACTCTGTTTTTGGTTTATCACTCTATCCATAATGCCTAGATCAGTGCTTGGAGGAATTTTTATGTGCTGTACCACCTATTACGATGCATTAACATAAGGTATCAATGCTTATTATTAATTTATTTCCGTTCAGCCATAATGAAGAGAAAGGAAAAAGAAACCAAAGGTTAAAACTAATATGAATTTGTATAAATCTTTAAAAGCACACAAATCTTTCTGTACATGGGCCGAAAAGTTTGTGCTGGTTAATAAAGTAGGGGAACTAGATAAGCTATTAAATTTAAAATACCGTGAGACAGAAGAAAGGAATTTTTAATGGCAAAAATGTATTTGTTAAAACAAAAAGAAGTATCTTATGCTCAGAGAGGATATATTCAAAGATGACAGTAACATGATGAGCATTTTCATCCAGGATTATGTTCTTTGTGCAAACAAGAAAAATGAAATTGCGTTTAATTGTGAAAATAGAAAAGAATAAAGCAAAACATGTAAATATAAAAATGAGACATAAAGGGACACAAGTAAAGTCTAGATTATATACTGGAGAAAAAATTTTAGACATATTTGGAAAAAAATATTGAAACAGCTGTTGGAAGGTAATTCTTTCTCTTTGGGTGTTTCTGATCATCTCTGAGCTGCTTCTGAACTGTTTCTGAGTCATAAAACTGGCAGTTTTTTTAAGGTCGTCTCCCACTGGGGCAGAAGGCAGGTTTGTTCATTTTCTGGAATAATAAAGATAATGTTTTCCTCTGAAGCAAGGATGGAACAGGTTTTCTTGCAACTCTTTAACAGATTGGACTTTCTAAGTTTAGGGGCAGGGTCCTTTAGCTGGGACGTAAACCACTAGGTGTATACACCACCTGAGTGTGTACCTTGGGGGCTGCTCCAACATTATTCCTTGGGACTTTAGGGTCAAGAGGAACCAGTGCAAACCTGAAGCTCATTCTGCCTGCTGTGCCATGAGTAATCAAGTCCTATGTCTCTGACCCTGGAGTCTTGTGTCTTCCCTAGCACCCATGAAATTCTAGCAGACTAACTTGTTAGTTTACAAACACAGTAAATCTCAGAACTTTCACATTTCTTAACATTGACTTTGCTTAAAATCCTAATGTAAAAGAAGAAGACTAAGGAACTATGATTAGTTATAACTTCCTCAATGGTTACTGAATAGTTTTCAGATTTTCTCAATTGTTACTGCAAAAAAAAAAAAATTATTCTGTTTTCATGCATGTTTAGAAGACCCAATAGCTTATATGAAAATCACTTTTATAAAGAACTTCTAAAAATCCTAGATAAGACCTAAAAGACAGACAAAAAATTTGAATATTCATACATATTTTCTAATATTGGCAGTATCTTAACACAAAAGCATGGAAAATGATCTCCTAAATAAAAGATACATACCACTATTCCATATAAATATAAATAAATTTAAATGAACATTAAGATAATAAGCTACCATGACCAAAGAGAATTTGTCCCAAAATCAACCCAATGGAGATTTAAATTAAGCAATGTATTAACAAAATATATCACAACAGCAGATCAAATGAGGCAAGCAATGTAATAATATGACAAAATCTTTAGAAAATTTTAGAAATAAAAAAGAAAGTATTACCCTACCATAAAAATGAATTTCTACTGCAAATAAATAATAGTTCACTACATTTTTGGGGTTACTTAATATATGTTTAAGTAAGATTCTATTGGAACAAAAAGTTTATGTATTCCCTTTTCAGGAATATAATGTTAAATGAGATAAAAATTGCAACCAAAATTATATTTGAGCACAGTTAAAATGTCATCAATTTGGAAATGTCCAAATATCTTTGTCTTCTTACTTTACCTGTTTCTGCCAAAATGTTAGGATTGGTGACATTTTCTTCTGGGTGTTTGCTCAGGAGTGATTGTTATTTTCCTTTATGAATTTTTATTTAAAATTTTATGTTTGGCTCAAAAAAAAAGACTAGATATAAGAACAGCTTGTGCTTAGTATGGAACAAATGACTAGGAGTAAATTGTGCTGAGAAAGGCCTTCTCTTTGTTTTCTCTGAAATTTATCTGTACTAGGTTAAGGAAATTACAAAATGACTGCTTAAAGTTTTTGGATGATATTGCCTGAAATTAATTCTACTTATCAGATGTGGACTCTAGCTACATGAAATCAAACATTTCTGCACAATCTTAAATATAACAGATTTCCTGGCATTGTGAGAATCTTGTAATGTGCACATTTTAATGAGCTCTTTTAATACAATCCAAAAAGCTTGTCATCAATTATATGCATAAGTAATTTAAGAAAACTTGTATCAGTGTCACTGGTTTTTAATATGTTCTTTAACTTTGATTTACATTCTACTTGTTTAGTAGTTGGGCAACTTTAAAAATGAAATTCATTGCTTTCAATACTCTTTGAGGGGAACTGTTTTAATTTGCAGTGATAAATTTCTGTTACCCAGAAAGTGCATGAACGGTTTCACCATGCAATTGGTGGCAGTCTCAGAATAACTATGGCTGATCTGTCATTAATCAAGTACTTACTGAATGTTTTGCCAAAAGTACAGTGCTTAGTACTAGGGCAGATTTTAAAAATAATAATGATTGATATTTATTTTGTGACAGGCAACTCTTCATTGCGTCACTTGCATTAGATCAATTAATCCTCAAACTGTGTATATGATAAACTGTATCCTCATTTTACAAATAATAAAAGTGAGGCCTGGAGAATTGTTGTCAATAGCAACAATAGCTGGCTCCAGGTCTGTGTACACACCACTATGCTACTGTATATATAAGAAAAGTTGTAGGTCCGCCCTTAGGGCTATAGTGCTTTGTAAGTCATGCAAGCAAATAATTACATTGCAAAATGAGAAGTATTATAAAACAGACAAGTATAAAATATATAAGACAAAAGATTTTTTCACTGTAAAATTAGTCATCAAATGAGGAAGTCTAGTTGTTATAGATGTCTAATACAAAGCACATGAATCCTCAATACTTATGCTAAGAATGTTATCCCAATTGTAAAAATGTGCCTAACTCCCCCCATAAAATCTTAAACTGCATTATTAAAAAGATTAATGGGGAAATTTTCATTTCTTATAATAAGAGATTAAATTAGTCACCAATAATGCTTTATAAAAGTACACTTTTAAAAAAATCTTTAAAAGCCTCTCAATGGTCACATACTTTTGTAAAAAATCATCAAGCCAATCTTGGGGTAGAAATGGAAATCCAGTTATATAAATAAGGTGAAAAACTACTGATCCCCCTAACATATTGGCTAATCTAGAAATTTTAAATTTTTATTTTTACAAACTCCCAAAGTGAGGGGATCAAAATATCATAGCCAAGAATTCACAAAAGGTAAGTAGTAAAACAGGAAGTGCTATCACAATAAGTTTATCTCCAAAATCCACCACCCTGAGGATGAGTAAGAAATGAACCCGTTCTCACATGATTTGAAATCTTTGGGTTGTTCATGATATTTGTCTTAAAGCTTTTCTGGAAGAAAACAACGCAAATTGTCTCTTGAGGAAGGAATCTTCACCCCAGCTGTCAATTAAATTCTAAAACCAATCATACATGTCACTGGCTGGTGAACATAATTAAAAACACAAGCAACCTATAATAATTTATAACTAGTAGAAATCACAAACAACATCAACAGACCAGCAAAGATTTAATATGCTGGAATCAGGCACAGACTACAAAATAACTTCCATTTTGTATGTTTAAGCAAATAAAGAATACATTTGAAAATATCAATAGGAAATAGGAACTGCAAAAAAAAAAAGTGGCACAGCAAACTTGAAAAAGAATGAGATGTAACTTCTAAAATTAAAAAAAAAAAACAGTAAAAACTCAATGGGCAGGTGTAAAGGCAGATAAGAAACAGCTAAATGAATATATTTTTGCATTCAAAAATAAATTTAAATAATCCAGAATTCAACATGAAGAAAAAATGTAAAATGCAGGATCTATTTAAGATAAAATAAATGGAGTAAAAAGGACCAGTATGTCTTTAATTGAAGCTCTAGAAGAAGAGTAATGGTTCAAAGGAAATATTTGAAGAGATAATGGGTGAGAATTTTCCAGAATTGATGAAAATCTCCATTCTACAAATTCAAGAAGCCCAACAAATCCCAAATCAGATATGTAAGAAATCCAAACCTAAATATTTTGTAGTGAAACTTCATAGAGGAAGACAAAGAAAATCTCTAAAATTCTCTGAGGAAAAAGAGAAAGTCTCTTCAAATGACCAGCTGCTAGAGAGACGCTGATTTTTCCACAGGAGGGTAAGGAAGTTTTCTTCCAAGAACTGTGAGGAAGAATTTATTTATGCATCTCTCTACACTTCTGGTTGTTTGTTGGGAATCTTTGGTGCTCCTTGGCTTGTTCATGCATCACCTGAATCTCTGCCTTCGTCTGCACATGGCATTTTCCCTATTCATGTGTGTTGGTCTCTAAATGTCTCCCTTTATAAAAATACTGTTAGATAAGTGATCTACCATAATGCCACATAAATTATAAATTAGTGGTGTTATGACAAAAATTGGTTCTACCTCAGCAATTCAAAATGTATGATAATTGACGGAATGAGCACTGGGTGTTATTCTGTATGTTGGCAAATTGAACACCAATAAAAAATAAATTTATTATTTAAAAAATGTATAATTGGAAAGTAAAAACATCAATAACTAGATATTGTGTTTATTATATATATATATATAACTCCAAATAATCTTCAGATTCACCAATATATTAAAAGCAAAGCTATAACACTTTATAAGGATATATTTTTATGATTTCAGAGTAGGGAAAGATTTCATAAACATGTTGTAAGAAGTACTTAAAGATATTGGTACATACACATTTCTTCAAAAAATACCACATAGAGAAAAAACACAAGTTATATAGTGGAAAAATAAATTGACAGCATGTTTTATCAAGAAAAAAACATATTCAACTATGTGATATTTCCTACCAAAGGAATAACATCCAAAGGAAAAAAAATAGCAAAATACTAGAGCAGACAGAAACAAATATTCTGAAAACAAACATTTAAATATTTAATCATTTCTACATGTATTCAAAAGTGACAAGACAATGAAACAAAGGGAAATGAAAGAAGTTATGGAAGATAATGACTAGTGTAGTTCCCTTGTAAAATACCAGGATTGATACATTATCTAGAAGACTACCAAAATTTGTTTGGTTCTTATATTGTACTACTTACTGATCTGATGGTATAACAGATGTCTAGACAATCAGATGGAGGAGAGATCCAATGTGATTGGAGTGTTACTAAGTGGCGACATTGTAGCTGGCCCCACTTCCTGTAGATTTCTTGAAATTGCCTTATTATCAGTGGCTCATTTTCAAATGCATTGTACTTTTAAGATTCTTAAAAGATTAAGACTTCATAGGATTGTTTACAAAGACTTTGTAAAATGTTCAGCTCTTTGGGCAGGCATTAAATTAAAAAAAATTTTGTTTTAATTCCAATGTAGTTAACATACAGTATTATATTAGTTTCAATTGTACAATATAGCTATCCAACAGCTCCATACATTAATCAGTGCTCATCAAGCAAGTGCACTCTCAATCCTCTTTACCTATCTCACCCATCCCCCCCCACACCTCCCCTCTGGTATCCATCTGTTTGCTCGTTATAGTTATATGCTTGTATTCTTTAACAACCTCTTAATTTTGCATGATCTTTAGGACAGTCTGATATAGCATCATTTATTTGTAAATATTCATTCTGATGTACATATCATAGTACTAAGAGTACTTGCTGCTCCTACTAGCCATTATTTTATAGAGATGTTGTTATGAACTAATGTTTGTGTCTCCCTAAAATTCATACTTTGAAGCCGTAACTCCCAATGTGATGGTATTTGGAGGTAGACCCTTTCCAAAGTCTTTCACTTTAGAAGAGGTGTGGCCCCCATGATGGGATTCATGTCCTTATAAGAAGAGGAAGAGACAAGAGGTGCCTGGGTGGCTCAGTTGGTTAAGGGTTTGACTCTTGATTTTAGCTCAGGTTATGATCTCAGGTTTGAGATCTCAGGATCTCAGAGTCTGTGCTGGGAATACAACCTGCTTAAGATTCTCTCCTTCTCTCTCTCTGCCTCTTCTCACTTTCTTTCTAAAAAGAAAGAAGAAAGAAAGAAGAAAGAAAGAAAGAAAGAAAGAAAGAAAGAAAGAAAGAAAGAGCAAGAAAGAAAAAGAAAGGAAGAAAAAGAAAGGAAGAGGAAGAGCCAAGGGCCCTCCCTACAGACATGAGGATATACAGAGAAGGAGACAGTCTATAAATCAGGCGAAGAGTCCTCACAAGAAATGAAACTGCTGGCACCTTGATCTTGGAGTCCCTAGCCTCCAAAACTGTCAGAAAATAATGTGTGTTGTTTAAGCTTCCAAGTCTATGGTATTTTGTTGTCACAGCCTGAGTTAAGACAGACGTCATTTAAAAATTGCTCCCAAATTTAAAATTATTTCTGCCTCCAGAAGATCTGCCATTCCACTGATCATGAACTATAACATCTCTCCTTACATATTTTCTTTTGCAAATATAGCAATATATTAGAAGTTTTATTGTGTAATTCTTCTTCTGACATGAGGTAAGTTACTTAGTAAGTGCATTTATATTCCCTAGACTGTTGCCTTATTGTACAGGAACATTTGTTATTTGTATTCTAAATGTATTCTATTCCTCATTTAATATTCTTTATTCTTTTCACATGTTCCACATCCATTTGAGGTAAAGCTATTCTATTTATATTAATGATGCAAGTAACTTGTTCTGGCATAATATAGTCAGTTTTTATATTAGTTAAATGCCAGGGAGTGCAAAGATGTTAGAACCAAATTTTGTATTCACTATTACTGAATATATTATAATTGTTAGCTCTTAGGTATTTATTCAAACACAAAACAGAAAACATTAAGAAGGCATTAAATGTCTTAATGCTAAAATATATTTTAGTTTTACTTTATTTAAAAAATTAAAAACTAACTTCTGATAAGTAACTTCAAGTGTGCCTCCAAAATGAGAACTCATTGCATATTTAAGTGATGGTGCCTTTTTCATATGTCACAAAGTCAGGAACTGGTAGGAAAAACTGGTTATATATTTTTTGCTATAATGATTAAAATGTTTTTAATATGTCAAAAATTATTTGTGGCTTTTCAACTGTCAACTGGGCCTTAATTCACAAATGAATTCCATATTCCAGGTCAAAGGACTTGTTACCTTCTATACTGCAGTGACTTCTCTTAATTTTATATAAAATTATAGCGACATCTATCACTCTTGGTTCAATATGCAATACAGAAATTGTGTGCGGTTTTAACAAAGGGATATTATGCAAGCAATTAGATAGTTGCAAAATGATTGTAAAGACTGAAGAATTCAAAGTTGCAAAGTCAGAAGGGCTGCCATCAGCTTCAGATTTAACACAGAGGGTCCGGGTATTTGATGCTTCAAAGAGTTTGCACTGCTAGCCTACTGCTTTAGAAGCAAGTAACTTCTACTTCTTTCAGCCTTCTGCATCTCCTGTGAATGCATCCTACTGGTTCAACCTAGACTGTACATAAAACCTTGGAAGCAAAGATTCTCAAAAATATTACAGCCATTTGGCCTTTAAAGCTGAGGAAGTCGTAGATAGTTGCAAAGGTTTTAAGTAGCAACAAAGAACGTCCAGGGTGCCCCTACACAAATGTGAAGTGTTGGAGGATAAGCAGCAGGCACGAGTCATCAACTCGACATGATAAGACTTGACTTACCACAGTGTAACTTTTATGAAATCAAATTCATTGATTAAAATAAAGACCATGGTCTCAGAATCTGCCTCTTCTCCCCTGCCTATACCTCTCATTTGACTATTTATCACATCCATCCACCCTCAGACACATTCAAGCTTTGTAGGAAATAACTCATAAAAATAATTCTAAGGCATTTTGCAGGCATTGAGTGAAATCAAACTGCCAGTAGGGGAAAAATGTTTCATGATTGTAATGGAAAATGCATATGTAGACAGAAAACCAATTTGTTTCTTTCTGCGACTGATTTTTAGTGATTAAAAATAATGAATGGCTTTTTTTTTTTAAAAGCACAAGTGCCTTTAGTAAAAAATATTCCTTGTATGTGTCAGCAAAGTATGTTATTAGGCATTCAATTTTTTCCATGCTGTTTATTTTAATTGATATCATATTTTTATAATGTATGATGTAAAAAAGCCGTATCTTTTGGCATAAATATAACATTTGTTGGCTATAGAATTGAACATTTTTTGGCTCTCCCATTATATTCTGTTTTCATATTATTAGCTAACCACACAACTAAAAAGTCAGGCAAAGCCACCACACAAGAGGAACTCCGAGCTTGATAAATATAACCAGCTGCCCCCAAACCACTAGGTCTTTTCTTTCCTTGGCACTGAGCCTTTCCTGGAAATGCACCATTTCTGAGAGATTATTTCCACATACTCAAAGGAATTGAGATTATATATATATATATATATAATAATATATGTATATATTATATATATATAGCAATTTGGACTCACAATTTCACACAAAACTGAGAAAACCCAAGCTCTGTCTTCAAGAGGATTGTATGAAAATATAAAATGTAATAAAAATGTGGGGCTACTGTGTTTCTCATTTCTTGCATTGACAAGAGTACAATTTATTTTACTTTTCTCCTCTTCCCATAATGAGGCTTAATGATTCCTGATAATTTCTTCTATCTGAAAGTCATTCTCATTCTATCCTTGTTTTTTATTTCCAAAAATACGGATTCCAGACCAGCAACTCACAAGTATATATTTCTTTCATAATGAGTCTTTTATTGGGGCACTCATCTACCGTTGTAGGTCATACAAGCCCATTAGTACTAGTCTCTATTTAATCCTGAGAATTCTTAGGGGATTTCCTACATGTACTCATACATACCTCTTAAAGCGTTCATAGCCCTATGCAATTATAAAACTCCAAAAGAGTTTAAGTAATAACAGCATTGACTTCCCTGGTTTAGCATAATGGCTAACACATAGCAGTAACCACTCAATAAGTGTGCATTAATTGAATGAACCTGATGTCTGAAGTAGACCATTTCCACCAGTTCTTTTGATGGGATAGTTTTAAAGCCATTCCCGTGCAGTATAGGTCTGAGGCACTGAGGTAGATAAGAAGGTTTGAAGAAATTTTATTGAAACACATACACAACACACACACACACACACACACACACACACACACATATCAGGAAACCTTCTTAAATCTTTAAAATAAATTGACTTCATTTTATTTTATGTAATAATTAGTTTGATATTAAATAGGATATATGGAAATGCTACCTTAATTTTTGTTCTGATCTAATTTTTTTAATTAAGTAGGCTCCACACCCAATGTGGTGCTTGAACTCATGACCCTGAAATCAAGAGTTGCTTGCTTTACCTACTGAGCCAAGCCAGATGCCTCTCTCTGTTTTAATTTTAAAACAAAACTGTCACTTGGTAGAATTTCTTCAAATATACCAGTGTTATAAAATTAAAATGTGGAAGCCATCGCCAGTAAGATATTCCCCATTGCACTATTGATGCAAAATTAAAATATATAATTATCTATTTTCTTGTGGAATGTCTACAAGCAGTCATATCCTGGGTCAGCAACCATACATGTTTTGTTTGCTCCTACATATTCAGTTCCTGACACACAGTAGCTACTCAGTAAATATTTGCTAAGTGAACCAATGGAGGCAAGGAACTGTATGTAACTATTGCAGTTTCAGCCTAGAAAGTCTTCTAGAAAGTTTCAAAAGTCTAAAAGCACTGGGATTTCCTAAACCTCAGCTACTTAAGCCATGTATTCTTCTCAATCTGTAAATGAGTATTATAATGACTGTAAATTGTTAAATTGGTTAAACTTATAACATGAATTTACATGTTTATTCAAATGCCATAAAAGTGTCACCCATCATCACGTGCTTGGATTGGGAGTACAAGTTTAACAACAAAAAAAAATGGCAAGAAAAAAATGTGTCTGTTTTAAGGAAAAATTGAATTAAAAATATCTTCCACTCAAAGCTATTTGGTAAGTCATTTCACATTGTGCTGATTTTGATACAGTTAAAAGGTTTTATGACAAAGTTCAGAAGGATACACGTGAAAGATTTAGAGATACAAGTGAAAAAAGTTTGAAGGCATAATAATATTCATGGAACATTTTCTTAGCAAAAATATAAGGCAGACAACCAGTTAAAGTGTCATTTGCATATGGTGCAAAGTGGGGATAGAGAGGCAACTTTGTTTTTTCAGTTCCCTCTTAAAGTATGTGCTTAATAAATAAAAGGAACTGAAATCATGTTGTTATGTTTTTCTTACTAAACATATACAAACACATTTTCTGATACTGATCCATGCATGCACACATATACCTACTCAAAACGTTTTGATATGATCTGGATCCATGGATTCAATGGATCCAGAACCATTGGATTTCCATTTCTGATAAAAGAATGGAAGAGTCAACCTCTCCTGCTGAGAGGTTGATTGTACACAATAAAAAGAAGACTGCTTAAAGAAGCCAGACTCTAACAATGCTAGCTATGATCTACAGGGTCAAGATCTCAGAGAAGAAAGGCTTAGGGAGGTGAGCTGGCTATCTGGAACTATACTGTCTTCATTGATTCTGAAATCATTGAATGAGGATCATAAGCTAAGCAGAGCTATTGTCAGCTTCTTATATATAAAGTGGGAATACTTGGAGTCCTGTCCTTGCAAACAAAAGGAACTCATAAAATTTTCATTTGGAGGTTGGTGTCATGATAGGAGTAAAAGTAAATAAGAAAAACGAATTAGTATAATGAGATTTAGCATTATATATTCTCAATCCCTGACACTGGACTAACATGATCCCAGATTGCTAATGGTAATTGCATCTGTCAAGAGTGAAATTTAAATATTCTCTCATCGCAAAACAACCAGCCACAGGAATAGAAAGGAGATGGTGACAGATACAGATGAGGGAGGAGGAGGGAAAGGGAGAAAGAAAGGGAGCAAAGAAGGAAGGGTAGAAGAGAGAGAGAGAGGGAAGCAAGGGAATAGGGGGAGAGGCAGTGGGAAAGGGAACTTAGAAATGAGAACCAACAGACAGTGAAAGAGGATCCCACAGATCCAGATAATAAAGGTTAACAGACAAAGACCTTAAATAATTATATTGTGTATGTTAAGGAAGTACAAGATTGAGAATTAAAACAGATAATTGGAAATTATAAAAAATAACCAGATGGATAGATATTCTAGAAATAAGTATTAAAATAACCAAAACTGGGCACCTGTGTGGTTCAGTGGTTGAACATCTGCCTTTGGCTCAGGTCATGATCCTGGGGTCCTGGGATTGAGTCCCAGATCGGCCTTCCCACAGGGAGCCTATGTCTCTGCCTCTCTCATGAATAAATAAATAAAATCTTAAAAAAATAACCAAAACCACTAATTCAGTGGACGGGTCTAATAGTAAACTAAACGTAGATGAAAAGATCATTAATAGAAGATAAGACAAAATGAAGTATCCAGATTTATAAAGATATATAGGTCAAAAATACAGGGCAAAGCTAAAGTGAAATAGGGATTTGGTGACAAATTTTAATTTCTGTGAAACTGCAGTCCCAAAAGGAGAAAAGAGAATACAGAAATATTTTAAGAGAATAGAGTTGGGAATTTTCCAAAACTGAAGAGAGCTAGCCAGCCACAGATTTAAAAGCTCAATGAAATCTCATATATGATTTCAAACATAAGAAAACAAATAACCACAAACTTCAGGCATAACAACAAAATTGTTAAAAAGCCAAAGACGATTCTGGACCTCAAACTACATTACAAAGTTGTAGTCATCAAAACAGTATGGAACTGACACAAAAATAGACACACAAATCAGTGGAATGGAATGGAAACCCCAGAAATGAACTCACAACTACACAGTCAACTCATCTTCAGCAAAGCAGGAAAGACTATCCAATGGAAAAAAGAAAGTCTCTTCACCAATGGTGTTGGGAAAACTGGACAGCAACATGCAGAAGAATGAAACTGGACCACTTTCTTACACCATATACAAAGATAAGTTCAAAATTGATGGAAGACCTAAATGTGAGGTAGGAAACCATCAAAATCCTAGAGGAAAGACAGACTGCAGCCTCTGATTTGGCTGTAGCAACTTCTTACTATACATGTCTTCAGAGGCAAGAGAAATGAAAGCAAAAAAAGTACTATTGGGACTTCATCACAATAAAAAGCTTCTGCACAAAGGAAACAATCAACAAAACTAAAAGGCATCCTGTGGAATGGGAGAAGATATTTGCACATGACATATTTGATAAAGGGTTAGTATCCAAAATCTATAGAGAACTCATCAAACTCAATACCCCCAATATAAGTAATCCAGTTAAGAAATGGGCAGAAGACATGAACAGACATTTTTCCGAAGAAGACATCCAGATGGCTAACAGACACATGAATAGATGCTCAACATCACTCATCATCAGAGAAATAGAAATCAAAACCACAATGAGACACCATCTCACACGTGTCAGAATGACTATATTTAACAATACAGGAAACAACAGATGCTGGCAAGGATACCAAGAAAGGGAACCCTCTTATGCTGTTGGTGGGAATGCAAACTGATGCAGCCACTCTGGAAAACATTATAGCGATTCCCCAGAAAGTTAAAAAAAAAAAAAAAGGACTACCCTACAATTCAGCAATTGCACTACTAGGTATTTATGCAAAGGATATAAAAATATTGATTCAAAGGGGCACGTGCACCAACTGTTTATAACAACAGTCAAATTATGGAAAGAGTCTAAGTATCTATTGCCTGATGAATGGATAAAGAAGATGTGACATTTATTTGCAATGGAATATGACTCAGCCACCAAAAGGAATTAAATCTTGCCATTTGCAATGACATGGATGGACCTAGAGTGTGTTATGATAAGCAAAATAAGTCAGTCAGAGAAAGACAAATACCATATGATTTCACTCATACATGGAATCTAGCAAAACAGAACAGATGAACATAGGGGAAGGGAAAAAAAGAGAAGGAAGCTGATTCTTAACTATAGAAAACAAACTGAGGGATGGAGTAGGTGGATGAGGGATGCACTAAATGGGTGATGGGCATTAAGGAGAGCATTGGTGATGAATACTGGCTGTATATATAAGCGATGAATCACTAACTTC
Source organism: Canis aureus (assembly GCF_053574225.1). Lineage (NCBI taxonomy): Eukaryota > Metazoa > Chordata > Mammalia > Carnivora > Canidae > Canis > Canis aureus. Next base: position 8,373,526 of record NC_135638.1, read on the forward strand.
TACACCTGAAACCAGTTTTACCATATATGTTAACTAACTAGAATTTAAATAAAAACTTGAAATTAAAAAAGACAAAAGGGACATCTTTAAAATACCTATAAAAAAGAAGACAGATTACCTATAATGAGCTGCAATTACGCTGACAAAAATGAAACATTTTTAAGGTACTACAAATAAAAACTGCTAACCTAGAATTTTATATCTAGGAAAATATCCTTAAAAATAATTAATAAATGACATTTTCAGGCAAACAAAAATAGAGAATTTGCCTGCAGCAAAACGTTTTTGGAGCTAAAGAAGTTATGATAAAAGTTAAAATATACTTTGAACTGAGTAGTAATTAACAAACATCAAACTTTTGAGATAAAAGATAGGTACACTTACTGGTAAATTTATATCCTAAGTGTATATATTAGGAAAAAATAAGTATAAAATCAATGAGCTAAGAATTAACCTCAAGAGACTAGAATAATACCAACAAATTAAACCCAGAGAAATTTAAAGGAAACAAATAATAAAATCAGTATAAAATTAGTGAAAAGATAAACAACATAAAGGAAAGGTTAACAAAGTTTTGTTTTGTTTTGTTTTTCAAAACTAATTGACATTGATAAAACTCTGGAGACACTTAGTTTTTTGTTTTTTGTTTTTTTTTAAGATTTTATTTATTCATGAAGGACACAAAGAGAGAGAGAGGCAGAGACACGGGCAGAGGGAGAAGCAGGCTCCATGCAGGGAGCCCAATGTGGGACTTGATCCCAGGACTCCAGGATCATATCCTGGGCCGAAGACGCTCAACCGCTGAGCCACCCAGGTGTCCCTGGAGACACTTGTTTAAAAAGATGACACAAATACAGTAATTGACATCAGCAATGTCAGAGGAACATTACTAAAATTCTCTATACATTACACAAACTGTAAGAGGAGATTTTATAGAACTTCATGAAAATAAATTTGAAAATTTTTATGAGTAGGCAAATTCCTGGAAAGAGATAACTTAGTAAAGTGACTAAAAAATAAATAGGCCTAATTAGTACTATGCAACTGAATAAATTAAAACCATAATGAGAACTCCTTCTAGAATGCAAAGGTCCAGATATCATCAGCAACAAACAGACTCCTGAAGAGAACATAAGCAAGCATAATTTTAATTTTCAAACTTGACAAAACTTTACAAGAAAGGAAAAATGTAGGCGAGCCTCCACAAACCTAACAGTAAAATTTAGCAATATATGCTAATGGCAAATAAGACAATTTGAGTTTATTTCAGGAAGGCGATACGAAACTGATACTGACATGCCACTGGGTCTCGCAGAAGTGAAGCACCTAATCACAGGACATCAGGTGCTAATTATGCACCAGGTTCTGTCAGAACCACCAAGTCTTAAGGTCAAGGAAGCCTAACAGCAACTGAGGGAAGATGTAACTGGTACGTGTAGACTGGGAATGAGCAGAGTCAAAGGGCACAGGTAGCTGAGTTGGCCTGAATTCTCATGTCATCTACAATTGCACTGACACCTCTCCCTCACCTTATACCTATGATTGCCTGGGGGTTTTCTTATGACCAGCCAACAGAAAAATAAAATTCAGATCTTGGTTCTCAAAGATTCAACTTAGTGTACCTGTATAGGCCAACAATAGATTGCAGATCTACTAGAACCCCACAGGAGGGGCTCAAGGACAGTGGTGAAGGAAAAATCTCAATAGGTAGAACTTTAGGAAGCATATTTCATCATCTACTTGGTGTGGAAAGAGAATTGGCTGGAAGTAAGAATATATAGTTTCATAAGTGGTGACTAATGGCTTGGCTGGTTGTTCAGAGGCCTGGAAAGAAAAATATTGGAAGACAAGGGATAAAGAGTTCCAGAGAAGAAATATGTAGATGAACATATGGGTTTGGTCATGAAGTGTGAAGATGTATGCTTCACATGTTAGCACCCACCAAATAGCGTATTCCATGGAGATGTACTGAACAACCAAATAGATAGAATCATTTTGCTAGTTGACAAGAGCTAACTCCATGTGGCAAATGGTCACATTAATAGAGTGGCTATTGTGGAAAGGATAGAGGTTATTTATGAGATCAATTTTATAGGTTCCCACTCCAAGGCTCTCACAGCTGAAAGTCCACCCACCAGTAGAAGACATTTATTATGACTCCTTAAAATGGCACAATTCCTGGAAGATACTAAGCACTTACATTGGGCCTTTCCTCCATGGAAAGGGCAGGGTTCATTTTGACTGTAATGCCACATACTTTTGCATATAATTTTGCCTTTCTTGCCTGCAAGTTGTCAGCTTGCTCCAGAACCAGGGCTAGAGTCATACTTCTTTCCACAGTATTTGACTTGCTGACCCAGTATTACATTCAATATCAGTCCAGCCCATGGGTCCCACTTAGCAAGAGAGGCACTGAGGTGGGAATATGACCAAGAGATCATTTGGTTCCTTACAAACCCCACTACTCAGAAACTGCCACACAGAGAAATAAATGGCACAGCCCACTTGAAAGCAGAGGACAGACTTTGACATGGAGATGGGACATTATCTGTGACTTGATAAAAGTCATTTCATATGGTGTCCCCATGGGTGTAATTACATAAATCTGGCAACCGAGAGTTGGAAGTAGGAATGGCCCCACTTCATTGTTAACAATGCAATTGGGGAAATTTGGCTTCCTATGCCTGAAACTCTGGGCTCTTTGGGTTTAGAGTTCCTTATCCTCACAGAGAGAACACATTCCTCCAGGGAATACAAGTGTTTTACTAAACTTTAAGTTCTGGCTGCTTTTGATTACTTCTGCCACCTAATGTTGAAAGACCAGCAGGAAAGAAATGGAGTCATTATCCAACCAGAAGTAACTACCTATGATCATTAGGATGATTAGGATCATTGCATAATCCTGTTACACACTTTAGACAGGCAATAATATATTTGGGCTTCTTCTCACCAGTATATTTCTTTTACTCCCACAGAACTTAGTACTTAAGTTCACTCCCTGATAGACTTTCTGCATGCAAATTTTCATCTGTCTATTTTCTAGGAAACCTAAGACAAAGTTATTTAGTGCATTGGTAGAGCATGCCATTATATGTGTTGAATAAATGATGAATTGGAAATATGAGCAAATAAAAAATAATAATAGCAAATATTTATTAAGTACTTAGTAAGTGCCAGGCACTGTTCTAAGTTCTTTACACTATTAATCCATTTGATCCAACAGCACTCCTATAAAGCCTATGTACTATTATCTATACTTTACAATGCAATAAATTTGAAGATTAGAGAAATTTGCTAATGTGAAGTATGTAATACATAAGTTATAGAAAAATTTTCCTTGGTTCAGCACTGTCTTTTAGCCATTCTTAATAACTATCAGGAATTTGAAACCTGCTTTTCAACTGTTTCCATTCTTTTCTTTCATAAAACTAAAATGGAGACAGACAATAGCTTATTGTTAATTAAGGCTTTCTCTACTGGTAAGAAATATTTGTTTCAAAGCTTATTTCTACTTGTTTTACCCTTTTTTTTTTCTCACTTCACTATCCCCTAGATAGTGGGGATATCCCTTTTCTGCACTTTTCCCTAGATCACTACACTGGGCTCTCTCCCTTAAGATGTAGGCCATTTCAGTAGGAAATTTTTTGATGTCTCAAACCAAAGGTTGTTCTTATGTTATCTATCAAAAGTAAAGGCACAGATCAAATACAAGCAATCATTTTCATACAAGTCCTCTACTCAGTGGATATTTCCAGGGCTACTGTGTAACAGGTTAAGGCCACACAGCCAAAAATTTTAGGCATTCTGTGATGGCTGCTGTCCAGCCAAAAGATGTCTTCACTTCCTTCTTCTTGCTTGTTAAAGTGATTAGCAGACCAACCAGATCACATGCTTAAATCACCTTGTGCATAAATAGTGCGCCCAGTTCTGTTCAAACAAATGCTGCTGACATATGGACTTCATAAGAATACTTTCTGAATCAATCATAAACAGAATTGAGATCCAGTTCTTCCTCAACCAGCAAAGACATGACATCTCATGCTCAACTGATTGCCTACCACATGGAGTATGAGACAAATATAGACCCCAGTAATTATTTAGCAGTAGCAGAAACTTAAATATGTAGGGATAACTAGAACACCTAGTCTGATCACCCTGTTAAGTCTCTTGTTTTTAAGGTTGCTTCTTTGTGATTATTTTAAGAAATCCTATTCTGATCACCCTGTTAAGTCTCTTGTTTTTAAGGTTGGCTCTTTGTGATTATTTTAAGAAATCCAAATGGAGGAAAAATATCAACCCAACGATTTTAAGGACAGAAGAGAAAGGTTTAAAAATAGAGACCTCACAAATGGTTGAAAGCTTGGAAGCCTTTCATCGTCAAATAATAAACACTTAAGTCGCCTTTTGATTGTTTCTTTTCCTATTGAGACATAACATCAACAGAATCTTGCATTTTGCTAGTCACGCAGTCACTTAGCAAATCTTTTAAAATCATCTGCCTAATGTAAATTAATGTTGAGTAATCATCTACTATTCACACCTACATTCTTTTACCATTTTTCTATTGGTAAAAGAATTTCTCATATTTATTTTTGTGTTTTTTTTTCCTGCAAACTTCCCTAGACTCCTCTAATTTTATATTCTTAGCACTGTTATATTTCTTTTTTTATCCTTAGCAGACACATTGTTTATTTCTTAATTGATGTATTTTTGCCTTATTTATCTGTTCTATTATTTTATACATTTACATACTTCCAATCATTATTATTTTGCACAATTATTATTATCAGAATTGTGTGATCTTCTCAAGCTATTTTTAACACTCATAACTCAGATCTGTTGAATACAACTCTTTCAATAAATGTTTACAATAATCCTGGAAGTATGTGTTATGTCCACTTTAAAGTCAGGATTTAGAGAAATTAATAAAATATGCATTGAAATTATGCTTTTTACCTAATAAAAACATGAAAATTTTATTCGAACAATGGCTCACTCTTTAGTGAAAAATGTGCATTAAATTAATTTACATTAATCACGAATAACCTAAAAACTGGTAGTTATAACATATGTTAGTAAAAACTGTATTATCCTATGATGTCAATTTTTAACATGCAGATTTACATAAATGATTTTTTATATCTTGTATATGTTCCTGAATAATTAAATGAGATAGTTAGAGATTAATTCAGTTTAATTGGCAGTTAATTTACTAATAAGATTAAAGATTCAAATGTAACTATCTTAATTTATTGAAAACCTATTTTCTTTTCCACGGCTTATTTTACCAAAAAGGACACAAATGATTTAAAAGCAACAAAGTCATTGCTCATATAGATTGTGGTGTACACATGATGTATATATAGAAGGGAAGGAAGATTTGAAAAATGATGAGTAGGAAATTTAGCTTCCATATTCATTTTTGGCATGAAATATATTTCTGGATCAAAGCATTTTGTAGTTAATGAATTACACTGTGAAAATTTATCAAGATGCCTGAAACTGGTAATACATTTTTAACCTCTCTATAGCTCTGAGGAAGATTAATGAACTGCAAGCATGTAAAATGCTGAAATCTGCATTTTTAAATATCTAAAAACTACAAGTTAATTGTTCATTATCATATTTGTCTCACAAAAATATAATGCCCACAAAGCCTCAAAACTTCTGTTTTAGTGAATCAACTCAAGAATTGTAAATAGAATATCTGAAATAATAGATACTGTGTCTTCTCAGGAGCTACAGAGGTGGTGATAGAATATTTTCTGTAATAAAGCTACTTATGAATTTAGTTTTGTGACACTCTATCCCCTTAGTACATCATCTCCAGTAAGCTTTCCAACACATATTAGAAAACCAGAATTTAAGAACATTATTACAATAGTGTTTCTCAATCTGGAGTGTGCATCAGAATCACATGAAAGGCTCTTAAAAATAAGTATTTCTGGGCTCCAATCCTAGAATTTCTGATTCAGTAGATCTGGGTGGGCCCCAGAATTTGCATTTTAGTAAGTTTCAGATGATGTTGATGTTTCTGATGATAGTGCCATAGTTTGAGAATCAGTGTCTTACAGAAACAACATTCAAAGATAAGAAAAACCAGGAATCCGGGTTTTTGCTTTGTTTTGGTTTGATTTACTTAGTACTTCCAACACCTAGATAAGCCAAAAGTCCAAAATGGATTTTTTTTTTTCAATTGGAACTCTTTCTAGTAATGTCTGGAAGTAGAATCAATGATCTCTACAGTATAACCAATGTCAGAATTTTTGACTAAGTTGTATGTTTCACATATGGTTCAGTTGAAATGTTGTCTTAAGTGTCTATGGATTTACTATCAGTAAAATGGATGTGTGAAATATTTGAAGAAAAAATAATGGAAATCCTTACCATACCAATAAGCTTATCTCTGCCACACCCCCACATCTGGCCAGCAGAAATGCGTGTGTTTGGTATTCATTTTTCTTGTACTTATACAAGTAGACGAAATGTAAAAAATATTATTAAATGGTTAGAATCAAACATAATTCATTTAGCCTTTATTTTTAGCAGATGAAATTATGTACATATCATTATTCAATGATTGCTGGAGATATATGTCACATATAACATATATAACATCAGTAAAAATTATGAGATTAAGGGATTGAAGTGCCACAGTGTTCTGCAACAAAACAATTTGTTTTGAAATGAAATAACTTGGAAGATTATTTAAAGATTCATTTTGTGGGTTAACAAAATCAGTAAATTCCTGGAAAATAAAACTTAATGTTATGCAACATTAGAAAAAATGAATTGTGGACCAAAAAACATATTTAAATCATACTAAAACTGTATAAATAAATTAGTGTTGGTAAATGTATAGTACATTTAGATGGAGTAGGTACCCACTCTCAAATATTTAAAATCCTGCCATATTTTGTGGTTTCTAAGCTATCAAAACTGCTTATGGAAACTGCTCAAATGTTCTTAACAATTTCATGGATTCCTTTAAATTTTTATGGTCTAGTTTTTCCCCTGAATGGCTCTGTAATTATGTTAATCCCTAATGGCTTTTTCCTCTAGAAAAAAAAATAAGAAAATTGTTAACTTCACAACTCACATATATATATATATATTCAAATGAATAAGAAATTAAATTAAGAAAGGTAGAAAACTACATTGTTCAGAAAAGTTCACTAATTAGTTGCTTTCTAAAAATAATCTATATTTTGCACTAACCTCATATCTAATTACTTAGAAGAGTTTTAGACCCTTTAAAAACAACACGATTATGTTCAATTAGTAAGGAACTCAATCTGAGATGATACTGAACATGGGATGTCTAAAGCAGAGAAACTGCAAGATGCTGACTGTTTTGCAAAAATTGGTAAGCAGTGGGCAGAACCTTACTGAATACTGCCAGTTGCCAGGAGAATGGAGATGAACTTACCATGAATGGCATATAAATGCCAATAGATAGACTAACCATATCACTGAATCAGACTCATTTTCTATCAGTTTACCTATCTTTTCTGTTCTAATTATAAAGAAATACTGAGGAATGGGGAGATGGAAGGGCAGATGTGTACACACAGATTCCTGGGTCATCCTAGGGGCAGCACTGATGAGAGTTTGTTTAGTTGTTTCATTTTGTGCATAATGACAGGAGGTTTAGAAAGAATAGGCTGAAATTCAAAACTTTCTGCAAAGCCACATCAAGTTCAGGTTTTAAAAGTAAAAAAAAAAAAAAAAAAAAAAAAAAAGCCTAAATCTACCTAGAGTAAAGCCCTTAGAGCTGTAATAGGGTGTTTCAAAGCTGGTTTCCTGAGAACGAACTAGAAGATCTTGACTTTGAAAGAAAGAGGACAGTTGTGTTGTAACAGGGCTGCATGTACAACAGAGGATAAGTTTGAAATATTACATAAGGCTTCTGACCAAGAAAAGCATTTCATTCTGTTGGCTTATGTGTCCAAGAGAAAGCAGATTTGTTTTGAGAGAGCACTAGAAAGCAAATCACGGCTGTTCTGAGCATATGTTTTAAGTTTAACAAAAAAGATTGTTCCAAATTGTTATTTCTTTGTCTGGTAACTATTGTAAACTAGTTATGTAAGTTTAAAAACTTTTAATTTTCCAATAAATAATTTTAGTTGACCTAAAAAGGCTTTTTATATTTTTGAGATTAAGAAGACCATTAAAACTAAAACTTGAGGTGTAAATCGAGATCATTTGACCAATTTCCCTAACAATAATTCCTATCTCAAACTAGAAAGACATGATATAAAAACTAAAAACAAATGAATAAACAAAAGCTCAGTGAGTAAATATTAGGAATAAGATAAATCAGCCAAGATGTGTTCCAAGAAATATTAGTTCTCTGATACTGATTAACAGGGAATAGCTTCATTAAGTGATGTTAAGCAGAAGACATGCCAGAGTCCTCAATTTCTCTAAAAAAAGTTTAAAAAATAGGAAAGTGGGACATTGAATGCAATGTTTTCCCCAAAATTTGATAATTAAATGGCTTTTTTGATAGAGGAGATGATAGATAAATAGATGAACATATAGGTAGACAGACCCAAACTGGAATATGAAAGAATACGAACATTAAGTGATTCTGTTTAAACTGATGACTTGGAAACTCACTTGATGACTATGATTTTCTGCTTTCTTATCTGTAAACTCAAGGAATTGGAACAAGTAGTCAGTAATATTCCTTCTACCTTTACTCTTCTATGGTCACATTTACTAAGTGATCAATAAGAACTGAATGTACATTAGGACTCGTTGCTCCATGTACATCTCTATGATCTAGTCCTGTGAGGTCTCCAAGAGTGACTTTTGATCAAGCAGAAGGCACATTAATTGTTTTCTTTTTTAAATATTATTTTATTTTCACTAGAAAATCAACATATAAGCATTGGGGGAAAAAAAAACTCTCATATTTGTGTGAAAAACTCAAATTGTTTATCTCTTTATAACCTATCCTTTACAACTGGCCTCTGTTAACAATTGTCTATTTTTCCATGAATTATTTGTCTACAAATTTTTTAATTACCCTATATGAATAAATGGACTCATGCATTAGGTATTATTTAGCAACTTGCTTTTTTCATGGCCTCTCAGTTGCCACTATATGAATTTTATCTTAACTGCTTTGTTGTAATGTTTGCATGGTAGTCTATCCAATGATTGACTATAATTCAATCAGTATCCTGTTACAAACAATATTGAAAAGAATATCTTTATGCCTAAAGGTTTATCCACTTATGATGGTATATTAGCAGAGATCCTGATTTTGAAGGAAGTTGTGGGCTTTTGTTGTAAGAGATTGCATGTATAACTGAGATTCAGTCTAGAAATTAGTTTGACTATGAAGATGTTAAAGGTTTTAATAGTTATTATCCAGTTTCTCTCAAAAACATACTATTTTGTAATATTCCAAATAGTTCCATGGCCCCAAATCTTTGAAAAAAATTGTGGATTAATAACTAGTTATTTTAATATTTTCCAATCTGAAATATTTTTTTATCATTATAAAAAATTGAGAAAATTTACACAGCTTAACAACTTCTGAAATTTGTTTCCATGAATTGCATATTCAAAGCTTTGAATTTTTCCTAAAGGCTATTAATCTTGTTATTATTTGGGAGAATTCTTTGCATAGTTAGTATATTACTTTTTTTTCAAAAGAGTTATGTTATGATGATTTTATTTTGCCTTAGTTTGAACACACTGTATAGTCAAAGTTATTACTGCTACATTGACATTTAGTCAATGATTAATAGAATATTATTATATTTACTGAAGTAATATGTGCGCATTACATAGAAAGCCAAATGTTATCAAAAGTTCATAGCAACAATAAAAAAAAAGTTTATAGCAACATATAGCAGTTTCTGTTCCATTCCTCCAAACTCCCCTGACTTGTCCTCCTGAAAGATAGATTTCACTTTTTAGTGTATTTATGCATTTCGCATTTCTGTATTTCTAGCCAACATGATTATTCTGTTCCCTCTTTAATCATTATTTTTAGAAATTTCCTATTGTCTTCCTATTGCTTATAGCTATACAAAAATTATGACTCATACTTAAGATTGTAGCACATCATGATTACATTTATTTCTTGTTATCTGCTTTTATTTTCATTTTTTAAAATTGAGGTGAAATTCATGTAACGTAAAATTTATGATCATACACAGTGCAAGTCAGTGATTTTAATACACTCACAAGGTTGTGCAACTACCACCTTTACCTAGTTCCAAAACATTTGCATCACCTCAAAGAAAATCCTGTACCCATTAAGCAGTTAATCCCCGTTCCGCCTTTCTGGAACCACTAGGAACTACAGATCTGCTTTCTATCTCTATGGATTTATCTCTTCCAGATATTTCATATAAATAGACTCACACAATATGTGATGTTTTGTGTCTGAATTCTTAGCATAATGTTTTTGCAGTTCATCTATGTTGTGTCATATATCAGTACTTTATTCCTTCTGATGGATCAGTAATATTCCAATATGGTAGGAACCATATTCTGTTTATTCATTCAACTGTTGATAGACATTTGGGTTGCTTCCACCTATTGGCATTGTGAATAATGTGTTTATAATGCTCATGTTCAATTATTTGAGTTCCTATTTGTAATTCTTCTTAGTATATATCTAGGAATAGAATTGCTGGTTCATATGGTAATTCCATGTTTAACTTTGAGGAACTGCTAAACTTTTTTCACAATAACTGCGCCAATAATATATGAGAGTTCCAATTTCTCCACATTCTAACACTTAGTATTTTTCATTTTGTTCAAAATAGTCATCCCAGTAGATGTGTGCTTTTATTAAAGTCAATATATACATTTTTTTGCTTTCCTTTGCTATTTTTCATTGTAACTTCTTCCCCTATTTCCAATTGTTTCTCAGAAATTTTTCCTCAAGGGAAATATCATAAGGCGATTTAATGGTTCCATTTTCTTTGAGTCATCCTCCTGGAAAACTACATTCTTCTATCCACTTCTGTTGCTCTCTAGGCCTATTATAAATTAATTGTCACAAAATTTCTTTCACTATCATTCTAGAATAATTTCCCTTATCTTTTCCCTAGGTTGGATTTTTGTTTTGTTTTGTTTTCTGGATCTTATGCTCTCCTTTGTCTTTATTTATTCCCATGTTTTGATGAACACAAACTCTAGTAGCTTCATTTTATTACAAATATGACATCATGATAAAAAGCAAGGTGAAGATACTCTGTAGTATATCTGTCTTATGACAAATGTATCTAAACTGAGTAGGTTGCCCTCTCTGCTTGTTTCAAAGTTATGCTAGAATCTCCTTCAGCAATCTTCCTTGGGATTCCTCTTTTCTTTCCTGTGTTGGACATCCTAACTCTTTAAAATTCCTGAAAACGTATATCATTTAATTCTGACATTTTCTCCTAAATAATTCAGTGTGATATAAAGTCCCTCAATGTGTCTGGTATACCTACCCCAGTGGCCTTTTCTAAATATTTAGGCTTCTACTGGAATGGTAGAGGGAAAACCACCAGACAAGTGTGGATGGGGATCTAAGGATTCAAGTTTTTAAATATTTTTGAAGACCTCATCATCATTTAGATGATACTCTAACTACATCCTTCAGGAATCATCTAGAGATGTCAGTCCCCAAACCTGTTTAGGTTTGTCTTTTGAAGAAAAGATTCACTGTTGCTTTTCTCTTACTCTTAATTTAGAATATTATTTCTCTGCTTTTTTCTTACACTTAGTTTAGAATATATTTCTCAGGTCTTTTAAGTCAATCAAAGTTTGTCCCTCTGCTTTCTAGCTTCTGATGTGATATTGCTCTTTGTTTCTCTCTTGTTCTATTTGTGCAATACTGAAACATATTTTATGTCAGATGATGATAGACAACTCTCCATTTCTTTTTGCATACCCCAAATGCATTTTTCTGTTGTTTTCATACACTCCATCTTAATTTCTACAAAATACATTCCATTCACTAAAGACTTCTGGGGAATTCCAGGATGCTTATTCTTGCTTTTGGTTCTAACAAAATATTTTATTCCCAGTCCTTCTCGGTTTTCCTTGCCCAGTTATCTTATTTCTGGGATTAGCTGCTACTCAAATTCTACAGATTGGAGGCAAAAAGAAAATGATGGCTTCCCATTCAACATTCATTCGACCTCTTCATTTATTTCTTAAGGAGCATCAGTTTTCCTTAGATAAAACTGTATTTTCCACATTGAATTACATTTCATCGGAGGCCAGTCACACCCCTATGACACAGAGGGTAAAATCTAATAGATTTGACAGGGGGATAAATCTGCTAAAGGAACTTGGCCTCTGAGGGCTGAGCTGGCATGTTGAGAATGGCTTCTCAGCCATTGAGCTTCTGAACCTTGGAGCATTTCTCCCTAAGGATTTATTGTTATGTGAGAAAATAATATCATTATTCTAAACACTTTAGTAGGAGTGTAGTTCAAAGTGTCCTAAGTGTTCTAAGAAATAAAACAATTATATTTGTCTTTCCAAATTATTATATTAATAGGCCATAATTTCAACGGAGAATATTTGCACGCAGTTCAGTAATTTCAAAAAAGTGAGTCAAGAAAAACTAGAGTTCATTCATGGAAACAAACTTTATAAATTGTTGAGGTTTATGGCTTTGCAGCTTCTATAATGAGATTGCACGTATGAGTTTAGACGGGGTTCTTACTCTAGAGTGCTCATATCAAACCCAGAGTCATTCTTTTATGTGTTAAAGAGATTTTGCTTTACATAGTTATTGTTTATTGATTTTTCAATTAGCAAAACTGTACCACTTGTAGAAAACATTTGATTCAGGTGGAATGAATAGAATTTTGAAGTTTATTGATTTAAAAAAGTCCAAAAGTGGTATTCAAAATATTACTCTATAACCATAATGTCTTCTTGTAACTCTTTTAGTGTGATAAAATTGATCAATTTCATTAAATAAACATTTCTTGGTTATGTCACTCTTCTAGGAGCCAAATAGATACATGTGAGCAAAATGGAATACATAAATACTATTTTTGTCCTCTATCCTTAGGCATCCTAACAACTACATCTTAAACTTGGGTATTCCACTATCTGGTTGCTGTCTCCTCTCCTAGCTTTTTTTATTTTTCCCATCCTCATTTGTCTATTTTGATTGCATTAGGATTTCAAGTCTCACTATTCTTCATTTTCCTTCAGTTTATTAGTCATGGCCTTGCTTTCTTATTTGTCCTACTTGCACACTTTCGGTGACCCCTTATTTTTTTTTTCTCTTCTGTAAATCCCCTAATTCCCTCATAATTTTGCTGACTATGCTTTATAAATTCTGTAGCTTGAATCAATCAAATTTCCATTTCTCTGTTCCTATCCTGGAACTGTTGAACTAAAGAGAAAACTAACTACTGACTTTTAAACAGAAATGATGAGTCACTGCCTCTCAAAAAGTCCTTCTTTACTTCCTTTACTTTTACATATCTTTTCATATATACTATACTTTCATGTTTTCCTTTAAGAAACATCCTTCAAAGGAAAGCAGAGAAACAAGAAAAGAAAAAATACCCTGAATAAAAACCTGTCCCTGGTCAGCTGATGCCAAATCTATGTATTTTCTGTCTAAACCAAGCCTCCTGAAAGTGTAGTCCAATTTTGTTTCTTTACTTCCTCCAGATGCTTTCACTGAAATCATAGCAATTCATCCTTTTCCTGTTATAGGAATTTTTAAAAATTTATCTTAAATTGCTTCTTATAGCTGCTTTTCCAAATGGTGAGAAGCAGAGTTTGACTTTGAGTGATGACTGAATTTAATTTGGAAAATATATTATTGAACTTTCTGTGTGTGTAAAGGAAAAGACCATAAGCTAGTCTGACAGATAGATGGGAAGGCATCAAATAACCAAATAATGATAAAGAGATGTCTTTCTCGGGTGTGTCATTGTTAAGGTGATAACTGATTCATAGCTTTATCTAATATTTGGGTCTCAGGGGACAGGGGATGTGAGAAAAAGATTCTGAACTAAGAGGGAGCAGGACTCAAGAGCATGTGAGAGATGAGAGTAAGTTTAAGAGACGGTTAGGGAAACCTACTGGCCTAGATGTGTCCAACAGATTTTAGGAGCAGTGATGTCTGAGATCTAATCATCAAGGGTTATAATTCTCCTTCCCAAACTTCAGTAACACTCTGTCACTCTATTAATGTTTGGATTGGGGTAGTGAGGTTGTCTTCTTCCATTGTCTTTTTTCTACATCAGCATGGAGAAAGCTGCAGTGTTTCAGGGGAGAGTAGAAAAATCTCAGAGTAGGATTCTGAGTTGTGGTTAAAAACAACTGGGAAATGGTAAGCATTGGCTAGGGACTCCTAGGAATGTTGAGCAGGACCATTGCAGGTTTAGTCATCACTAATATGGAGGCTCAAATTATTTCCTATGTGACTATTGAAAGAAAGTGTCAACCAAAAGCTTATAAAATTGATTTTAAGATATCCAAATAAAACTTTTAATATATCTTTTATATTATTTAATTTCTAAAATTTTTTTTTTTTTTTTTTTTTTTTTTTTTATTCATGATAGGCACACAGTGATAGAGAGAGAGGCAGAGACACAGGCAGAGGGAGAAGCAGGCTCCATGCACCGGGAGCCTGATGTGGGATTCGATCCCAGATCTCCAGGATCGCGCCCTGGGCCAAAGGCAGGCGCCAAACTGCTGCGCCACCCAGGGATCCCTATTATTTAATTTCTTTTCAGCAATGAGCTTATTTAGTGCTAAGACTTCCTATTTGAATTAAACTAGTTAATGCTGAGTTTTGATCATGGACAGTAAACAATCCTGAGAGAAACTGGTTTCTGGAATTAGAAAATTTCCAAGGAAAGGCTTAATATTATGGAAATGATTAAATCAAATGAATGAAGTGTGGAAATCTTTATATCCCTTAAGAAATAAAATTGCATAGTGGTCATATTTGTGGCCTTTGGATTCAGTAAATCTGAGTTTTACTTTGCTTTAAGCACTAATATAGTAACAAACCTTCCCAGGTTGCCTGGGAAGGTCTCAATTTTAACCCTGAAAGAGTGCCATGTCCCAAGAAACTTCTCAGTCCTAGTAAACGTGGACAGTTAGTCATCATGGTCTTGAATAAACCAAAGTTTCTTTCTTTGTAAATTGGCATAGTTATTGTCCCCATGACCCATGATGTAAGTTAAACTAAATTAGCTCATTTTATATATTTCTACTACACAGCACCAAGTCTGGTAGTCAGTAAATGTTAGCAGGCTTATTGTTATAAATATTTATTATTTTCTTGGATTGAAAAATAGTATTTCATGCTAGGCAAGTAAAGAAGTTGGTGAAATGGACATCTTTTTATATTTGGTATTTAATGCTGACCAGCCACGGGGTTGAAGTTCTATGAGAATTTGCTACTTTGTGTAGCATTTGATGGAATGCTACAAAATAAGCACAAAGGATCTGAAAGAAGATAGAAGAGCAGGATGGGTGGGTCTATATTTTTATTGAGAGTTCATTTGATATCTATGGTTGGGGATCCATAACTGTTAAAGGTCAAAATATCATGTTTGCCGATGAGGTGCATTTGCCAGTAAGAAACTGTGCTGCATTAGAAATTTAAACATGTCTGTCTTGGAAGAGTCAGGGGAATTGAGGATGTCTTCTGTTCTCCATATTCTAGCTTAGTTACACCCAATTTTGCTCCTCCTTCCTGATAATCAAGAGCAGCCTTCTATGAAAAATGGACTCTATTTCACATCTAAGTATCTTATTATCCATTGCTCTAAGGTAGAATAAAGCAAGCCACTTTTAAGCTAGAATATTCAAAAATAGGGAGTTCTTACAGGCCTGTTGCTTAAAGCCAGAAGAGAAACAAAATCCAGATTTACGTATTTGGACAAGATTCCTAACTTTACATATTATTCAGTAAATTACCTCAAATGAAGTTAATTCATTAATCAAGTAAGAACTGCATTTCCAGAAATTCCCCATGTCTGTCAAAGAGGAACTTGGTATTGTTCAACTTCTAAGTGACTCTCACGACCTCTGTACCTGCCCCAATAGGAACAGAATGAAGATAATCCAGCAGCTCAGGAGATCTATAACTGAAGGGCAATGGGCTGCTACACAGGAAGCAGAAATTGGCAATTCTAAGGAAGTGAATAAATTCACTTTATCCATGAAGTGCTCATGTACAGGCATATAAAGAATGTCTCTCATCTCTTGAGTTAAAGTTATAGGGTGGCCATTGCTAGGTTTACCTTAAAGATTTGTTATGCATACGTCAGGAACCTGCTCTGAGAAGATTTGAATAGCTGAATTTCTTTGGATCTCTGTCCAAAGTGGCAAATCTTCCAAGCTTCTTTTATATGTTGGCTCGGAGTTCCCAAGGTACATATTTTGAAAGAGCAAAAAATGTCACATGGAAGTCATCACTTTTGACCTATCCTCTCTAATAATGTTGTATCATTTTTGCTTCATTCTTTTGATCAAAGCAGTTGCAAAAAGCCCCCCACATTCAAGGAGAGGGAACATAGACATTATATATTGATGGGAGAGTCTCAGTTTTACCTTATTAAAAAAAAACATGTAGGATGGTATCTACATTGATGGCCATTTAGAAAAATACAATCTGCCAAAGAAAACTTTCCCAGAATGATTTTCATACAAAGAAAATCTGAAATGGAATATGGGTATGGAGAGTCCTTGGGCCATTTGTGTTTTAGGTTCTCATTGTTCCTAAAGCATAACTGCATTCCTACCACTCTCCAACTGGGTTTTTATAAGCTTCTTTCCTAATGTAGTTCATGCAATTTACAGAGATTTCACTAATTCAACTCCCTAATCTCCATCTTGAATATTCTGAATTTATATATCTAGTGTCCTCCTTGAGACCCATTTGTTTTTACATGGAAACTGAAAACCCAACTTATCTCACACTAAATTCTCCATCTTTCTCTGAAACCTACTCTTCTTCCTGAAACCTACTCTTCCTTGTCTTGGTGAAATTACCTTTTTCTATTAGGACTCCAATAGTAGATGACATTAATTGATTTATCATCCCAATACCATTCCAAACTTCTGGAACATCATTCACTATCTCTATTTAAAATTTTTATAGCATGTCTTGGCCACATTTTTTTGACCGTAGGTATATCTGATATGAATTTGACTGTGTTTTTTCCAAGAATTTTAACTTGAGAACAAACAAAACAAAACAAAACAAACAAAAAGGAGTACATTGGAATGCATAGTGATGATGTCACTAGCTGAACTACAAAACACAGGATGAAGATATAATTTTCAGAAGAAAGTTGCAAACTTAGTTTTCAATACATTGAGCTTGCCCTACCTGTGTAAAAACTATGTGGAAATATTCAATAGGAACTTCCTAAAGTCAATTGGAAGAGGGAGGGGGCAAACATAAAGAAAAAAATGTAAAACAAATGTAAGAATAGTATGGAATTCAAGTGGTAAGAATTAGAATGCTGTCTGTTTGAGTGCTATCATTTATTAGTAAAACAATTTCCTTTTTACATTGTTTTCCAAGTGCAGATTCCAAACCATTTCCATGTTATGCTCCAACAAGCCCAGAGATGGGCATATTAAAGACAGTTAAAATACACAATTCATAAAGATAAGTAGACAAATAACTTTCTGTTTGGTTAAAAATTATTTTTTATTATGATTGAGGTCTATTTATCTTGAGAGCATTTCAATTCTGCTTAATAGGAGGCCCGGTTTTGTTCAACACAGAGCCGCTTCTGTTTACTCTTTAGTAATATAGCCAGCATATGCTGCTGTCCATGTAACTCATCTTAAGCAGAAATTATATCCCTAGCCCTACACTAGGATCCTGGAGGTCTTCATCTATGTGACTTAATTATGAGAACACTGCCCTCTTCTTGCTGTCTGAGGAGAAAGTAAGGAGACAGAAGCTCTTGCTTTCACTACACCAAGCCAAGAATGTTGAGGCTAGAAGGCTATGTCAAGGATAAAAATAGACATAGAAAATAAGAAAACATGAAAGGAACATACAACTGAAAAAGTAAAGGGAAGATTTAAGAAACTGAAATTGAACTTAAGAGGCAGATATTAAGAGTAGCATTTCTGAACTCCAGCTTATTTGCATGTTGCTTTAAGATGGACAGAGATATTCTGATCTTTATTTGCTTCCAGTAATCTCCTTAAACTTCAAAGTACAACTTTAAGGCCTCCAAATTTTGATTGCCTACTTCAATACGTTGCTGGAAATTGAGTATCAATTTACTTCCTGCCTAGGTTAAAGATTTGATAATGTACTTCAAAGGTTCTCCATGAAGGCATTTCAATCTCTTTTAAGTTCAAAAGAGCATTACTACTTCATCTGTGTGAATATTTCATGATCATAAAATTCATATATCAGAAATAGTTACAATATAAACACAAAAACATAGAATAGACACAAATTAGGATCTTTTTTCTGCAATCATATTTTGGAGGAAATTATGAAGCTTTACCTACCTGATTTCTAAATTTACTTTGTCTTTCTTATGTCAATAAATGGACAGTCTCCTGTCACAGAGTGTAAAAAAATCCTATTTATAAAGATTTCCAGGAAGGACAAGATTCTTAAGCTGAAGAATTCATTGAAAATATGAAAATTGCCATGAAAGAATTTCATGGGATTTAGAAACAGAGAGAACAAGTACTTAATCATGAAAAATTCAAAAAATTAATGTTAAATAAACATCAAAAAAGAGAAGAGTAATTGCATATTGAAAAAAAATTACATGCTAGGAAAAAATGACAAAATTCTTTTTATTATTATTGACCCTTTGTGAAAGGAAAATAATTAATTAAAGCTCTGCCAAAGGAAAAGATTTCCTGATCTCTGAGTAAGAGATCATAAAATTATGATTAATATGGTGGGGACACTAAGGTTACACAAAAGAGAAGGGGATATATAAAAAATAGCAAAATTCAATTAAATTTTACTTAAAATCACCATAATGCATATGGTTAAGCAACAATATTACTGTGCAGCATTATTCTACAAAATAATTGACAAGTAAAAATTTCAATTTTGGATATTTCATTTAAAACATTACCAAATGACTTAGAGTGACAATAACAAAATGACCAAAAAGGAAATAAAAAGTCCAAAGAAGAAACACGAGAAGACTTGCTTTTTAGTCTACAGAGGAAAAAATGAATAGTCTTTTAATAGAAATTGGGGTCAATTTTAATTGTACGTAAGTAATTTTTCCTCCTTTTTAACCATTAATCATTCAAATGAGGGGCTGTGGTGAGTTTTGGAGTTTTTCCTGCTTGGAGATATTCAGAAAGAGGCTAGAAGAATGTTTTCACAAGTATTTCAGACGTTTACCTGCCTAAAGGCAGGCAGCTTGAACAGAAGATTTTTCAAGGACCTTATAGATCTATTATCTTATAATTCTATGATTTCATGGTAATTCAAATCACTTCATACTGTCAATATTCTCTATTTATGTGAACAGACATAACTCTTGTATCTTATTTCATTTATAAGACAAGAGCTTAAAAAGCACCTTCAGATAGCAATTTGTACATGATCTGATATATTTTCATGGTTTTATAAGCATGAAAGATTTAAAAGAACTGTACCCAAGGCTGCATTATTTATAAAGGGAATGTATGAAGCAGAACACTATAAAAAAAATTAAAACAAAAGAGCAGTAGCATGCTACTAAAAGCCTCCAGTATTTTCAGTTCAAACACAAGTCCAAACTTTGAAGACAGTGGTGGAGGATCATGAACTTCTTCCAGCAACTGCTAAGAAAATTTCTTTTCTACAATGATGATGAGATTGCATGATATAGCCAGAAACTGTCTTCATTTAGAAGCATACTGAAGATTAACAAAGTAAATATCTATTTGTTGGTTTATTATGGCTTGGACTTTTCCTTATACTTCTCATCAAAAACAAATTGACAAACACAAAGGGACATTGTAAAATATGTATTGAAACACTAACCTCCATGTGTGCCAATTTCCTTATCTGTGAAGTAGAGAATAATGAAGGAAAGACCTTGATATGGTTGAGAAGATTGAGTGAATTAATCTATTTGAAGGCTCACTGAAATCTATTCCCCAAACCAATATTAACTGTACGTTATCTAACTAGAATTGAGATAAAAATTTGAGAGACGCCTGGGTGGCTCAATTGGTTAAGTGTCAGATTCTTGACTTTGGTTCAGGTCAGGATCTCAGAGTTGTGAGATCAAGCCCTGTGTCAGGTTCTGTGCTGGGTGTGGAGCCTACTTAAGATTCTCCCTCTCTCTCCCTCTGCTTTCATCTCCCTCTCTGTCCCCTTCTATAAATGAATCAATCAATCAATCAATCAATCAAATTAAAAAAAGAAAAAAGATTATAGGGTTTAACACACACACATATATATATATATATACACACACACAAAAGTGTATAAAAATGATATATATAATTTTACATAATTCTTCAATATGACTATCCTTTCCCATTAACTATTGGTTCTAATTCTATTGGAAATAACTGTTATTATTTGATTTTTTATTAAATCAAAGTAGAGAGCCTACGGATGTCCCTTATGCTGTTCTTCTACCTGTATTCATGAGTTTGAATATTTCATAATATAAAGAAGTGAATGGGAGTTTGAGGACTGGAGACAGTGTCAAGGAAGAGATTTTGTGAATAGCAAAATTAGCTGAGAGTTAATAAGTGGCAATGAGGGATGTTATGGTTGTAGTAAGGAAGATTTGGAATATTACAAGCTTGTATATTGATGTGGATTATCTAGTATGGAGGAAGATATTGATAATGAAGAAAAGAGAGAATAACCAAAGGAAGAACTATTTGACTGAGTTATAGGAGTGGGTTGCAGAACAAAAGTGGATGTATTTGTGTATTTGACTTTGATAGAAGAGGGACACTCTTCAGTTTAACAAGACATGCAAGAAAAAAACCCTCCAAAAACCTATCATATCTATCTATGTATACACAAACACAACGCACACAAGTCTTTTATATATAATGTACTTCTGTTTTTGTGTCTAACTCCATCTTTACCTCTAATTCAAATTCTCCAAAAGGAATTAAAATCTGCAACTGGAACAAGTTTGAGTTCCTGCAAGATTCAGAATATATATGGCTTCCATGGTGTCACAGTGTGGAGTGTCCTTTATCAGAGTTACATGTGGGTGGATAGATAGAAGACAGAGATAGGATTTAATGCTTGTATCATTAGAAGAGGTAAGGACACAAAAATTAAATTTTTGCATCACAGGCTGTTAAATGGTTAAAATCTGTGAACGCAATTTGTTAGAAACAGTAGATTCCTCTTGTTCCTCTCTCCCTATAACTGTCCCAAGTACTTTCATTTGTTTTCTCTTGAATATCTCTGAATCTATATCTTTTTATCCAAATGTGTAACATTGCTTTGTTCAAACACTCATCGTATTTCACTTAGGCTATAGTTATTGTTGTCTTATGTACTTGCCTCTAGATCACTGGTGTGATCATCCTAAAATATAAATGTTATATTTATTTTCCTACCTTAAACATTTCCCTACATTAAAACTATTCCATGTCTTGTAGGCCTCATAGGACAAAAATCTAAAGCCATATGTTGGCAAATATGTTTAGTCATGAGGTAGATTTTACTAAGGACCAGATACATAATTTGTAAGCCCAATGAAAAATGAAAATGTGGGATCTCTTGTTCATAAATTATTAAGAAACCAAAGATAGTGATGAAAAGCATTAAGCCAGGCACAGGGTTTTCAAAGCATAAGGCCCTTTCCAACTGCATTGGCAGCACACACACGAAGCTGATCTTGATCTCACTTACCACTTACCACATCACTTTCTGACATTTTATCACACTCATGAATGCCATCAGTTTAGGCATGCTTAATTATAGATCCTGAAATACATCTCATACTCTGCCTTTTCAGGCTTTTGCAATGCCATTCATCCTCTTTGTCTGGAAAGTCTTTCTTGCTTAGATCAGTTTGGGAAAAAAATGGTTATTTTCTCATAAGTACTCAACTCTTGTGTGTTACTATATGAAGCCTCCCCTGAAAAATTTAATTGTTTGATCACTGTTTTATGGATAACACCATCATACTTAGCATATATTTATGTTTGCATTTGCTTTCACATAATTATGAATTTTACTTATATGTGTTTTTTTTCCAAGTCTGGATTAACCCTAAGAGAAGGGACCATATTTTAACTTTATTTTAATCTCCTATCCTTCGTTCAATGCCTGGTAGGTATTAAACACATAAATGTTTTTTGAATGATTTATAAATTATAATAATTCTAAATATTTTGAAGTTGTGAAATATTGTATTTTTACTGCTTATGAAAGTTTGGTGATGCAACTTCTAGGTCAAATTAACAGTTTGCTTAGGTGGAAAATTTTGTGTTTTAATTTTTTTATTTGAGTGTAGTTGATACATAATGTTACATTAGTTTCAAGTGTATAATATAATGATTTAAATTCTCTATACATTACACTATGCTCACCACAAGTGTAGTTAACATATATCACCATAAAATATTATAATATGATTAACTATATCCCCTATGCTGTGTCTTTTTGGTTGCAAATTTTTGAATCATTTGAAATTATTTTGTATTTGAAAATATTTGAAGGCATTGAAATGGTGTTTTAAAATGATCTATTAGATAATTGAGGCATGATGTGAAACTTACTTCCAAAATCCGCACTGAATTTATCAATTCCTTGCCTCTATCTAGGGGTGAGGAACCAACTGAGGCTTTTATATATCTGATATTTTGAATATACTGTTTCATTTCCATCATTATTTCTGCTTATGTTAGAGGTTTTCAGATACTGTATGAATAAATTATTACTAGGAAGCATAAATCAAATATTATCAGAGAAAATAAGTTTGAGCATTAAGTACTTAAGCTATGAAAGATGTCACAGGATTACTTTGTAGGCTCCACTATAGTAGATATTATAGGAATTAGAAGGACTGATGGCATTCAAGAAAAAAACATCAAAATAGTGATGATATGTCTGGGAAGGATGGCAGAGTAGGAGGATCCTAAACTCATCTCTTCCCATGAATATAACTAGATAACTCCCAAATCCGTGTGAATAACTCAGAAAATAATGTGAAGACTGGAGAACAGACCAGCAAAAGATAGAGAAATGGCCACTGAAAATCGTAAGAAGGGAGAGACTTGATCAGGAACCAAGCTGACTCTATTCTGTCTATGGGAGGGAGGGAGAACACAAGCATGGAAAAGGAAGAGGAACAGACCCCACACTGGGCATCCTAGGCACAGGGACCTGCATTAGAAAGATGAATCCTCATAATTTATGGCTTTGAAAAACAGAGGGGCTTAACTTTGTCAGACAATAAGTGGGGCTCAACACCTGGAAGGTTAAAAATCAGCATCTCAGCTCTAGGAGAGCTGGAGGGCAACAGGAAATTGATGCCCTGCCCTTAGAAAGACAGCATAACAAACAGTCCAGCTGAAATACAGCATGGAAGCAGCAGTTTAAAAAATTCCTAGGGTATACAGGAAGGAAATTTATTTACTAACCTCAGAAAATGTGCTGGAATGGCAGGAATATTTTGGAGACTTCTTCAAGAACAAACAGGTTGGTGGACATCATTTCCCTCCCCTTTCCCCCCAGCCTAGATACACGGACACCTGTGGGAATAAGCACAGTGGGAACACTCCACCTAGATTGCTAACAGCCTGTCTGGCCTTTGAGTTTCTTCAACCTGCCTCTGGCAGAAATCAATCCAAAGCAGTGCCACAAGCATAGCACTGTTCAAGCAGCCCCAACGGGATTGGTACCGTTCTAAGGAGACTTATGCCCCAAGAAATGGGGAAGATACCACACACATCAATCTAACTATAGTCCCAGCAATGGCTTGGGGCAGACAAATTGTCTGATTAAAGGCCTCATTCATCAGTGAAAGCCTCTCAGAGGGCAACACAGAGAATGCCCTGTAAAACCACAGCTCTAGCAAACATCTCATCTGACCCAATTCAAGCTGAAGGCAGCACCAGACTGGCCAATTAATAGCAAAGGGACCAAATTTTGCCCACAACAAGCAAAGAAAGCTTGGACTGAAGGCAAAATGGCTCAGTCACAATAGTAGGATAGCATGCAACAGACAGAGAAGATATTCGTGAAGTTCCAGGGCCTGGTGAACAGGAGATATTGCACTGCAGGACACCATAAGACCCCTTCTTGGGGGACCAAGTGATTGAATGTTTGCCTTCAGCTCAGGTTGTGATTCCCGGGTCATGGGATCGAATCCTGCATCAGGCTCCCCATAGGGAGTCTGCTTCTCCCTCTGACTCTGACTATGTCTCTGCCTCTCTCTGTGTGTCTCTCATGAATTAATACATAAAATATTTAGGAAAAAAAGAGACCTCTTCTTCATAAGGCCACTACTTTCAAGATTAGGAGACACAGCTGACTTTCTTAACACATAGAAACGGATAAATAGAATTAGACAAAATGAGGAGTCAGAGGAATATGTCTCCAATAAATTAACAGGACAAAATCACATCAAGAGAGCTAAATAAAATGGAGATAAGAATGTCTGATAGACAATTTAATGTACTGGTCATAAAGATACTAGACGAGAAAAGGGTGGAAAACATAAAAATGAACCAATCAGAGATGAAGAACTCAATAACTGAAATTAAAAATACACTAGATATAATAAATAGTAAACTAGAGGAAGCAGAAGAATGGGCAGTGATCTGGAAGACAAAGTAATGGAAAACAATCACACTGAACAGGAGAAAGAAAAAAGATAATAAAAAATGAAAATAGATTAAGTGAACCCAGCAATACTATCAAGTGTTAACAACATTCACATTATAGGAATACCAGAAAGAGAAGAGAGAGAAAAGGGAGCAGAGAACTTATTTGAAGAAATAATAGTTGAAAACTGCCCTAATCTAGAGAAGGAAATAGAAATTCAGATCTAAGAGGCAGAGAGAGGACCCAAGAAAATTAGGCCAAGGAGTTCCATACTAAGACACATAGAAATTAAAATGGCAAAAAGTAGTGATAAAGAAAATTTTAAAAGCTGCAAGAGAGAATAAAACACTTACACACAAGGTAAACTCCATAAATCTATCAACTGATTTTTCAGCAGAAATTTTGCAGGCCAGAAGAAAGTAGCATGTTAGTTATATACAAAGTACCAAAAGAAAAAAACCCTGCAACCAAAAATATTCTATCCATCAAGGCTATTATTCAGAATAGGAGATAAGGAGTTTCCTAGGTAAACAAAAGGTAAAGGAATTCATCACCACTAAACCAACCTCACCAGAAATATTAAAGGGGATTCTTTGAATAAAAGGAAAGACCAAAAGCAGGGGTAAGAAAAGTAGAAAGTATAAAAGCAGTAAAATTAAGTATATACATATAAGTATGTGTGTTTGTGTGTGTGTTTGTGTGTATGGGGGGAATTCACAAAATAAAAGGATGTTTAAAGTATTACACTATATACCTAAAATGTAATAGAAAGAAAGGTGAAAATTTAGTGTTTTTAGAATGGGTTCAAACTTAAAGGGCCATCAACTTAATATGGACTGTTACATGCATAACATGTTGTATATAAACATAATGATAACCACAAATCAAAAACCAGTAATAGGTATGCAAAAAATAAAAGGAATCCAAGTATATCACTAAGGAAAGCCAACAATAGAGCAAGAAAAGAAACGAAAGATAAGAACTATAAAAACAACTGTAAAACAAGTAACAAATGGCAATAAGTACATACCTACCAAAAATTGCTTTGAATGTAAATGGACTAAATGCATCAAGCAAAAGACAAGATGGAATGGATAAAAAAGCAAGACCCATCTATATGCTACCTACAAGAACTTATGGCAGTGAAAAGAAAGCCATGGTAGCAATTCTTATATCAGAGAAAAAAAAGACTTTAAAACAACCACTGTAAAAAAATAAATAAATAGAAATAAAAAAAACAACCACTGTAACAAGAGACAAAGAAGGATACTACATAATCATAAAGGGAACAATTCAACAAGAAGATATAACAATGGTCAATATTTACACACCCAACATGGGAGCACTAAATACAAAAAGCAGCTACTAACATAAAGACATAAATTGAGGGATCCCTGGGTGGCGCAGCGGTTTAGCGCCTGCCTTTGGCCCAGGGCGCGATCCTGGAGACCCGGGATCGAATCCCACATCGGGCTCCCGGTGCATGGAGCCTGCTTCTCCCTCTGCCTGTGTCTCTGCCTCTCTCTCTCTTTCTCTCTCTCTCTGTGTGTGACTATCATAAATAAATAAAAATTAAAAAAAGACATAAATTGATAGTAACACAATAATAGTGGGGGACTTTAACACCCCAATTACATCAATGGGTAGATCTTGCAAACAGAAAACCAACAAGGAAACAGTGGCTTTGAATGACAGATTGGACCAGATGAATCTAACAGATATATTCAGAAAAATTCCTAAAATAGCAAGATACACATTCTTTTCAAGTGCACATCAGACATTCTCCAGAATAGATCGCATAGTAGTGCATAAAACAAGTATATCAACAAATTCATAAAGAGCAAAGTCATACTATGCATCTTTGCTGACCACAATACTGTGAAACTAAAATCAACCACACACACACACAAAAAAAAATCTAGAAAGATCACAAATACACGGAAGTTAAATAACATGCCACTAAACAGTGAATGACTCAACCAAGAAATCAAAGAGGAAATCAAATAATATATGGAAACAAATAAAGAAAATACAATGGTCCAAGGTCTGTGGGATTCAGCATAAGCTGCACAGAGGAAAGATTATATAGCAAGAAGCAAGAAAAATCTCAAATAAAAAATCTAACCTTAAATCTATAGGAATTAGTAAAACAAGAACAAACAGACCCCAAAAGCAGTGGAAGGAAGGAAATAATAAAGATTAGATCAGAAATAAACAAAATAGAAAGTAAAAGAAAAAAACAAAACAAAACAAAAAAACAATACAAAAAATCAATGAAACCAGGAGTTGGTTCTTTGAAAAGATCAAGAAAATTGATAAACCTTTAGCCAGACTCATAAACAGAACAAAATAAAGCAAAAACAAGAGAGAGAGAGAATTCAAATAAAATTACAAATGAAAGAAGAGAAATAACAATTGACATCTCAGACATACAAAGGATTGTAAGAGAATATTATTAAAAATTACATGCCAATAATTTAGGCAACCTAGAAGAAATGGATACATTTCTAGAAATATATAGCCTACCAAAACTGAAACAGGAAGAAATAGAAAATCTGAACAGACTGATTACCAGCAAAGAATTCAGTAACCAAAAAATTTAAAAATTATGATGCTCATGATTGAGAAGTTATATAGCTATAAACTTTTGAATAGGCTATTTTAGAATCATGTACACTTTTGCCTTTGTGGGTTTTTTTTTTTTTTTGAAAATATATTGGGTAGAAATTCTATTTGTTTTTATTGTTGTTTGAATGTATATGTCCCTACAAAATTCATATATTGAAATCCTAATGCCCAATGTGATGATATTAGGAAGTATGGCCTGTGGGGGATGCCTAAATCAAAAGTGGAATCTTTATAAATGGGATTAGTGCTTTTATTACAGAGATCCTAGAGCTCCCTCTAACTGCTTCCACCACATGGGGACAGAGGCGAAGATGAGGGCTATGGACAGAAAAAGAATCCTCACCAGAACATGACCAACTTGATCTTGGACTTCCCAGCCTCCCGAACTGTCAGAAATAAATTTCTCTTGTCTATAAGCCATCCAGTCTGTAGCATTTTGTTATAGAAGTCCAAATGGACTGAGCCATCTTAATGCATAAAACGAGTTTTATATGCTTTTAATATGCATAAAATGAGTTTAAAATGGTAATAAAACTATTGTTTCATAGGTTTTGAAAAGCAAAAATAAGCTTCCTTCTTTTGTTTCATTTTTACACCTAATTTAATGAGCCAAGGCATGATATTTAATTTAAATATGCTAATTGGGATTTAGATGTCAGAAATATTATTTAAAAATTTCTGATCTTCTAAAAATTGTTATGGAAGATATTTTAAACTCCTTTTATAATATAAAACCCTAATAAAGAGAAACCCAATACAAAAAAAGAATAGAAAGGAAATTCAGTTGTCTAATCTAAAATGTATTGATAGGAATTTATTTATATGAATAGGAAGCTGGTCTGCAGGAAGCTGGTCTGCAAAGAAATAGAATTATAAGGTAATTGAGTAGGCCATTATAGAGATTTTCAAATGAATAACAAAAAAATTAATAATCCATGCAGAAATCTCCAGCTTCTTATGAGTTGGTATCTTTAGTAACTGACTAGAGTATCCTTGAGATTTCTAGGAATGCTGGTCCTGTAATGGTTCCATTTTCCAAAGCCTGGAATAATTCCATTATAATACAAGGAGTTTTTCATTGTTTTATCCTAGAAAGAAAAGATTATTAAAAGTAATTAATCTTATCATCCCTAAAATTTGAAACTTATAACAAAATGCACGTTACAAATTTCAGAGAAAATCTCTTTTAAAACTTTAAAGGCAGAATTTTCACTTAAGCAAAATCTAAAAATCTAATTTATACATAATTTTCTATTAAATAAAGTCAACATACATATCTATAAATTATTTCCAATGAAGCTCATTATTTTTTTTTAAATTTAAAAAAAGAATTTGAGAAGAAATTATTACTTTTAATTTATAAAGCATGTCTTTTGTCCCCGCTGTGGGATCCTTAAACTCTTTGTATATATCATTTAGTTTGTCTTCCTGTTACTGCTATAAGGCAGATAGCAAGGAATGATTTGCCTGATTATTACCATTTTCCAAGATAATAAACTCTTATAATAACTGGAATAGCTTGTATTATCATGCACATATTTGATACCTCTCTTTAGAACCTCCCCATGTGAATAATTCTCTGTAGTGTCCCTCCTTAGAAGGGGCTTAGACTTCTCTGCCCCAATGATGCCAGAGGTGGCTGTGTAACTTGCTTTGGTCAATATAGTGAGAGAAAACATGAGGTGTATCATTTCCAAGGAGAAGTTTCAGGAGCCACTCTTTCCCACATGGTACCTTTTTTTTCTTCATTTCAGAGCAACCTTTTGAGTCCCAGCAAAATGCAGATATGCAGTCAACCTATGCTGGGCAAGTGGGTGAGAAATAGAATCTTTGTTGCTAAAAGTCACTGAGGGCTTGTAGGTCATTTGTACCATGCCAAAATTTAGCCTAACTGGAGCACAGCATTAATAATTTAATAACATCTCATTCTACATTTGGTTTTGTTCATATTGACTTATGAAAACAGAGAATGAAATAAAAGCCATAGGGAGTAAGTGATATTTATAAATAAATAAAGGGAATGAGTTTATGTTGATTGCCTACCATGTCTAATTTAACTCTCACAGCAACCTTGAAAGATAGGGAGTTATTTGGTTGATTTTTAAATGAGGACACTAAGGCACCATTTATTAAAACATTCTAGTTGATGTCCAGGGCCGATATGAATAATTACATAACATGTTATTTAAATATATATATATAATGATAAAGATTTAATTGTTGGAACATAAATGTTTTGTAACTATTAAAACAAATGTCCATAAAACAACTGTACAGTTGATAATATTCAAATTGACAATAATCTAATTTGAAAGACCATACAATTAAGCTGAAATTCTAGCAGGCCTCAGAAATTAAATATGGTATCTATTGTAGCAAAACTTTATGTGTTTGTTTTTAGTTCAGATGCTTACACTCTTGTGTGCAGCATATTTAATTTTTATACCACATTTCTTCTTGTGGAGGACTAAAAAGCTTTTTCTTCATTTAACATCCCATGGTTATTTTCCATTCAATTGGTACAAAGAAAAAAATTACATATTAAAGTCATTAATTTTCTTTTTCTTAAAACTTGGATAATTTTTCTCATAAGACAGTACTAATTAGAAACAGAGAATGAATCTCAGGGCAGTAAACAGATAATTAAAAGTATGATCCAAATTGTTCAAGATATATTTGTATTAATTTTTCTACTAACATTGAAAGTAACAATCAGGACTATACATAGATTTATAAAAAATAAAAAATATATGTTGTCACATAAATTGTTTCGTTGAGATCTGAACATATGGGACATAAGGAACCAGTGTTCCACAGGTTGAGAAATCCCAAATTCAAGCTTGGAGATGTTAAAAAAACTTGTGAATCATACAGCTCAAAAGTGGTAAAGCCCAGATTTGAATCCAACTCACTCTTCTTCTTTTTTTTTTTTTACTACAAAAATGAAAGTACTAAATATACCACTATCTCATTTAATTCAAAAGTTTTTAAAAAACCTCACAAACTTATGATCTGATGACTAAATATATGAATAATGATTAAATAATGAATAATGACTAAAAAGTAAAAAGGAAGAAAAGCATTGGCTAAAAGAATAGCAGAATGTCACAGAAATATATAAATACAAAGACTATAAATCAGATTCTTTGCTGCTGGAAGCAGATACCAACAGATATGATATTTTCAAGGAAATCAGTGCCCAACTGCTTTATGTTTGCTAGTTATCTTTTATCTATATTGCCATATTTTCTTTTTTAAATATTTTATTTATTTATTTATTTATTTATTTATTTATTTGAGAGGAAGCGAGTATGTGTGAGCCGGGGCAGGGGCCGACAGAGAGGAAAAGAGAGAATCCCAACTGGACCCCACACTTAGCATGGATGGATCCTGACTCTGGGCTCTATATCATGAACCTGAGATCATGACCTGAGCTGAAACCACTACTCAAAGTAGGTTATGTTGATTTATTGTTGCAGTTACGTTAGACTTGGTAATTTAGGGTATTACTACTTATTCAATTAAGGGCAGTAAGTTTTAATTATCAAGACAGAGAAGATGGGTAAATAAGAAAATTTTTCTTTCTTGAAAATTAGAGGATTAGCATATGGTCTAAAGTGTTTTCGTTTTATGCCTTTATTCTCTCTCTTTTTCCTCCATGTGGTAAAATATACTAATATTTACCATATTAATTCTCTTAAGTGTACAGTTCAAAGGCATTAAGTAGATTCACATTGTTGTACCATCACCACTGTCCATCCCCAATACTTTTGTATCATCTCAAACTGAAATTCTGCACAACACTTCCCATTCCGCTTACCCTCAAGCCCCATGTAACCATTTTCCTACCTTCTGTCGCTACGAGTGTAAGATAAAATCTGGCTATTTAAGGCATGTCATTTAGGTGGAAATCAGACAATACTGATATCCTTTTGTATCTAGCTTACTTCAATTAGCAGAACGTCTTTAAGCTTCATCTATGTTGTAGCATGTATCAGAACCTGATTCTCTCTTACAGTATTTTTATCTGAATAACATAACCATGCTTGGCCACAAGCTGAGAAAGGACTTGAAATTAATAAGTTTAGGGGATCCCTGAGTGGCGCAGCGGTTTGGCGCCTGCCTTTGGCCCAGGGCGCGATCCTGGAGACTCGGGATCGAATCCCACATCCGGCTCCCGGTGCATGGAGCCTGCTTCTCCCTCTGCCTGTGTCTCTGCCTCTCTCTCTCTCTCTGTGACTGTCATAAATAAATAAAAAAAAATTAATAAGTTTAGTGGACAGTAAATTAAAAAGAGAAATTCTGGGGAGTTAAAAGATAAAATGCAGAAGCTGATATTACAGTGCTTGTATTTTTTTTTCTATTGCACTAGAAATTGTTTTGAACACATTTCAGCACTTCTTCATTTGCGATTCACATTGGACATAGAGCTTTTTAAATTTATTGCTTGGTTTGAAATGGACGAAAACTTTAGAACAGCCTCCCTATCCATCCTTATCTTCCCAAATCTTATGAAAACCAGCAGGTTTTCTATTAAAAACCTAGTCATGTGAATCATGTAAGAAGATGTCATTGTTACAAAGCAATGCAGTGAGCAGTGAAGACAAAGACTGCCAAGTTAAACACAAAGGATAAAATCTGTCTGCATATTCCCACACCCTTAAACACGTATTCCAGTGTGAACTGCCTGTCAGGTCTGGATGACAGAACTTGGCCCACCAGGCAATCATTCTCAGAAGGACTCAGCTCTCTCCAGAAACTGCATTTATATTTCCCAGATGATTATGTCTTTTATCAAAACCAGCAGTTGAGAAATGGTCAAGCTCAGGATCAGAAAAGTAGTCCAGCTATGACAGCTAGTTTCACCTACAGATAAATATGGGAAAGTGTAGGAGAGCAAAGCAATTGATGGGTTTGAATTCTCAAGAATAATATTAAGTTCATGTAAACCTAGATGGAGAAAATCAGTGGTCATCAGAGGGTAAATGATTTTTTTCTTCAGGAACTTAGTTTATTTACAAATTTGGCTTATGTTTTTTATCTTCAAAACACATGAAGCAAATGTATTAAGGGCATAGAGCTCAGGGCAAAATTAAAACACAAATATATGCACAATATTGGCTATGTGTGTGCCTATATATATGATTATGTAAAAATACATATATGATTTTTTAAAAAGATTTGATTATATATTTAAGAGAGACAGAGTGGGGCAGGCGGAGATGGAGAAGAAGCAGAGGGAGAGTGAGAGATAATCCCAAACTGTCTCCATGCAGAGGATGGAGCCCCACGTGGGGCCAAATCTCACGATCCCAATCACAATCTGAGCCAAAATCAAGAATCAGAGGCTCAATTAACTGGGCCACCTAGGTATCCCACATATGTTCTTTAATAAATGTTTATGAATCCCTCATACACTTCTCCTTGAATAACAAAGTTTTGTTATGAAACTTACTGGATTTGCAAATATCTTCTCCCATTCTGCAATTGCCTTTTCTTTTCTTTTCTCTTTTCTTTTCTTTTTTTCTTTTCTTTTCTTTGTTTCTTTTCTTTGTTTCTTTTCTTTTTCTTTTCTTTTTCTTTCTTTTCTTTTCTCTTTTTTTTTTTCTTTTCATTTTCTTGATGGTTTTCTTTGTTGTACAGAAGCTTTTTACTTGAATATAGGCCCACTTGTTTATTTTGCTTTCGTTGCCTTGGCTTTTGTTGTCAAATCCAAAATATCATTGAGTAGATTGGTGTCAAGGAGTGTACCATCTATCCTTTCTTCTAGGTCTTTCATGATTTCAGGTCTTTTAAATTTTTATTTATTTATTTATTTATTTATTTATTTATTTATTTATTTATGATAGTCACAGAGAGAGAGAGAGAGGCAGAGACAAAGGCAGAGGGAGAAGCAGGCTCCATGCACCGGGAGCCCGACGTGGGATTCAATCCCAGGTCTCCAGGATCGCGCCCTGGGCCAAAAGCAGGTGCTAAACCACTGTGCCACCCGGGGATCCCCATGATTTCAGGTCTTATGTTCAAGTCTTTATTCTGGGTTGATTTTTGCATGTGGTATAAGACAGTGGTCCAGTTTCATTGCTCTTTGCATATGGTTGTCTACTTTTCTCAACACCATTTATTGTAAAGCTTGTCCTTGCCTACTTTCCTCATTGTACTTTATTGGCTCCTTTGTCATAAATTAATTGATGACATACATGCAGGCTTATTTCTGAGCTCTCTATTATGTTCTTTTGATCTACGTGTCCGTATTTATGCTAATAAAATACTCTTTTGATTACTATCACTTTGTAATACAGTATGAAATCAGAAAATGTGATGCTCCCACTTTGTTCTTCCTTCCAAAGAGTGCTTTGGCTATTTGGGTCTTTTCTGATTCCATATATATTTTAAGATTGTTCTGTTTCTGTGAAAAATGCTATTGGAATTTTGATAAGGATTGCACTGAATTTGTAGATTGCTTTGGGTAACACAGACATTTTAAAAATATTAATTCTTCAAATATATGTGCAGGAATATCATTCCATTTATTTCTGTCTTCTGTAATTTTCATCAATGTTTTACAATTTTCAGTGTACAGACTTTTCACTTCCTTGGTTAAATTTATTTCTAGGTATTTTATTTCTTTTGATGCAATTGAAATTGACATTGTTTTCTTAATATATTTTTCTGATACTTCATTATTAGTGTACATACATGAGACTGATTTTTGTACATTGATTTTATATCCTACAAATTTACTGAATTTGTTTATTACCTCTAACAGTGTTTTGGTGGAGTCTTTAGGGTTTTCTGTATATATTATGTTATCTGCAACTAGAGGCAGTTTTACTTTTCCAATTTAGATGCCTTTTATTTCTTTGCAAATCATATATCTGATAGGGAGTTAATATCCAAAATTATAAAGACTAGCAAAAAAACAATCTGATTTAAAAAATGAGCAGAGGACCTGAATAGATGTTTTTCCAGAGAAGATCTACAAATGGCCAAGAGCTATATGAAAAGATGCTCAATATTGCTAATCATTAGGAATATAAATCAAAACCTCAATGAATATAAACCACACAGCTGTTAGAATTATTATCATTAAAAAGACAAGGTTTAACAAATGTTAGCAAGGATCCAGAGCAAAAGGAATGTTTAGGTGTTCTTGGTGGGGATATGAATTGGTTCAGCCATTCTAGAAAACAATATAGGGGTTCCTCAGAAAATTAAAAACAGAACTGCCACATGATTGGCAATCCCACTTCTGGGTATATATCCAAAGAAAATGAAAACAAGATATCAAAGGGATATATGTGCTCCCACATTCACTTCAGTATTATTCATAATAGCCAAGATGTGGAAACAACTTAACCATCCACCAACAGATAAATGTGGAATATCATTCAGCCATGAGAGAGAAAGACATCCTGCCATTGTGACAACATGGATAGAATTCAAGGGCATTAAGCAAGGTGAGATAAGCCAGACAGAAGAAGGTAAATCTTGTATGATATCACTTATATGTGAAATCTAAAAAAAAAAAAAAAAAATCAAATTGATAGAAACAGACAATAGATAAGTGGTTACTTGCAGGGTGGGAGAAAGGCAGGGAACTTGGTCAAAGGGCACAAACTTTTGGCTGTAAGATGAATTAGTTCTGAGGATGAATATATAACATGGTCACTATAGTTGACAACACTGTATTGTAGAATTGAAAAATTCTTAAGAGTAGAGCTTAAATGTTCTCTCTTACACACACAAGAAGATAAATATGTGAAGGGATAGGTGTGTTAATTAACTAGATAAAGGAATTCTTTCACAATATAAACATATATCAGCATGTTATACACTTTAAATATCTTAATTTAATATCTTAAATTTTACATGTCAATTACACCTCAATAAATTTGAAACAAAATTTTTTTTAGAAATTTAAAACTACCCAGAAAACTACATCTCCTGCTGTAATTACCAGTCCATACATAATCCTGACTTTATAAAGTGGTACCTACAAACCTTGTGACTTTTATTGGTTACATGGGTATCTTAGTACACCATGGGGATGAGATGAGAAAGTCCTTTTGTTGTTGATGTGAATACTCTGTTGGTGCTATTTTGTGGACCTACTTGTCCCTTATGGTACCGGAGAAATTATTGTGGGTTTCAGAGACCAAATTCCTTTCCTACTTTTTGCTTGAAGGTATACATCTTGAATTATAAACTGAAAGGTGTGCCTATCAGGAGAATCCACTTTTGGACTGCTTGCCGTCTCTGTACAGAATCCAGCATAATAGATAGATAGATAGATGATAGATAGATAGATAGATAGATAGATAGAGATATATCATCTGTCAATTTTTCTCTCCTACTCTATATTTGGGTTGGATTTCTAAATAAAAAACAAACAACCAAATAAGAAATGCCAAAATATCTTCCTACGTGGACTTTAAATCTTTTTTCTCATCAGGGCTTGAAAACCTGGCTTCTCTTTTCGGACTTATGATAATGACATGCTCTCCATTTTATATGAAGTGCCTCTCTACCTGTAACTGATTTAGCTGTTCTGTCCTAGTGTTGTGAATCTCATCCCTGAATTTTTCATTCTCCTACCACTGATAAATGGACACTAGGCCTTTGAATATAATATTTGCTATTGGCCTATGAACAATTTAGACAGATGCTATGTCATTAGCCACCATTTTAAACGACCTTTGAATTATAATTGGTCTGAAGAAATATGTGTATCTTTATATTAAGAGTCATGGATATTGCCTGAGGTTTTACATTAAAGAAAGAATCACAAAACTGTGTATATACAAGATAAGACATTACAATATATGTTGCACATAATTAACATTAAATATTATTTCACTCTTTTCCATAGAAAAGAGAAAAATAAGGAATTATAACTGCTTCCTTTACAATACTTTGAATTATGTTAACTACTGCATGAATTCCACATCCTATATTGAAATCTAAAACAAATTCTCAGCTTTGAAAGCAAAGGCCTCATAATAGCGAACAACTTCCACATTTAACTGTTCCAAAATAACAAAGTAACAATTAAAACTAGAAAGGTATGTCATATATAGTTAGCTCTTGGTAAGTAAATCTTAAACTATTGAATTGAAAGATTTATTTTTTAAGTAGGCTCCATGTGTGAGGCCCAGTGTAGGGCTCACGAGATAGAGACCTGAGCCAAGATCAAGAGTCGGTCATTTAACTGACTGAGCCACCCAGGTACCCCAGATTTGAAAGATGTTTTAATCTGATAGAAAAATAGATGAATCTGAGATCTAGGATTATTTTTCTACAGGTAGAGCTTATATGGTTAATTGTCCCTACAAAAAATTTATTGAGCTTGATATATATGTACACTCACACAAATTAAATTAAATTAAAAAAAGAAATAAGGATTATCAAAAGTGCTAAACAGAATGGCATCAAAAATTACAAATTATCTCAATATAACTAAGGATTTTGGCTTTTAGTCTTAAGATAGTAAAGCAAATTCAGATAAGTTAAAGGAAAAATTGTTAAATAAACTTATCTTATTTCACATGCCAATTTTTTTTCTTTACAGAATCCTTTAGAAAACTTCTCACATTATTATGTGAATACTTATTTGTGTCTTTGTTTCTGTAATTTTTGTATCTTCCTTTAGAGGTCCAGATGGTCCATAAAAGCAGGGACAATTTCATTTACATTAATTCCCAATTACTTAGCCAGTCACAGAGTAGTGCTCAATAAATATTAGCAAATTGATTATTTTCTTCTTATTTTTTTACATTTCAGAAGATAATGAGTTGTTAGAATTATCTGGATATTTATTCTTTGTTTTATAAAGATTTTTATTTATTTATTCATAAGAGACACACAGAGAGGCAGAGATACAGGTAGAGGGAAAAGCAGGCCTCCTGCGGGGAGCCCGATGTGGGACTCAAAACCAGCACCCTGTGATCATATCATGAGCAGAAAGTAGATGCTCAACCACTGAGCCACCCAGACATCCCGATATTCATTCACTTTTATCATTTAACTAATGCTTACTGAAGGTCTATGTATCATGTCTGTACTTAGTTCTGGACACATATCTGTAAACAAGAGACCTTATCTTCAAGGTGCTTAAAATCTAGACTACATAAACAGGAGAATTTCAAATAATGAGACAATGTTCTCAAAGAGAAATGGGAGTGAGAGAGATGAAAAAAATAGAAAAGAAAAAGAAAAAAAGCTTGACGTCTCCATTTAAAACCTGTAGATACATGTTACAGATTAATAATTAATATTTCTTGTCATACTAATCCCAATGGGAAGATAAGCAAATATGAATTTTAGGACAAAAAGATCAACCAATAGCTGGCAGAATGAGAAAAAGATTTTTACTTCTCAATAATATATTCCATTTCATGAAGACTAGCCTGAGGCATCAGGTCAATTAATATAATAACTTGGTACATACAGACTTAAGCATAAGAAGTGAAATTTAATTTAGTGGTCTTATGTTAATCATTGAGGGTCCAGAAGAGAGCAAAAAAACAATCTTAAAAAAAGGAAAATAGAATTTATGAGAGGAACTGAGGGAACTAATCAAATATGGCGTAAAGAAGAGATGACTAAGTGGTATTTAATTTCACTTGAAGGGATATAGTAGAGGCATGATTATTAGTGCCAAAGAACAGGTATGAATGCTGATTTAAACATGTGTCAACAATAAAAAAATATATATGTAACTAGTGCATTTGGACATTTATATTTACTTTAAATTTTTTTTTTTTCCCCATGGAATTATGTGTTTTTGGCTCTGGATTTCAGAACAAGAAATAATTTGTATTGGCTATAACCTAGGAGAGTAAGAATTTTTTGTTTTGTTTTTTGTTCTGTGAGTATTTTAGTGGAGTTATTTTTTGTTGTTTTTTTGAGCTGTGCTTTTTCAGCACAATTTGGAGATATGCATGCAGTATATGTGTCAGTTTTACTTTTCTCTGAAGTAATAAGCAGTTAATATTCTTAGATTAACTCAAGATGTTGAGGTATAAAGACTAATTAAAATAAACTTAAAAACTAACAAACCTTAATCATTTAATATGTCGATTAAAATTAGTCTATCAGTCTCTGACCATGGACCTCTTTTGCAAACTTCATAAAACCACTTAACCTATGAAAATTATAATTATAGACCAGAGCTGAGTCCATAATTTGCATTTTTATTTAACATATTAACATTAAAAGTTTCTAAATAAGGTTTTAAAATTAATATAGAGTGATTACTTCAGATATTTTGAAATGTGATTTCATTTAAATTTTTTGCAGTGTTTCTATTTGCTTCAGTTATTTTTTATGTTAAAATGGATTTCTATTCTGACTCACAATTTCACTCTGATTCATAATTTTTAAAATTATTGTATTCCATTTATTAACTGGAATTTAAATAAAAACTTGAAACTACAAAAAATAAAATTATTTTATTCCAAATGAATAGATGAACTAAAAAGCAAAAACAAAAATAAGTACCAGAGAATAAATTTGAGTGAAATATATAGATTGCAACTATTATTTTAATGTCATTTTTTAGTTAAAACCATTAAAGGGATTAAAATATTTTAGAGTATGAAAATAAAATCTGATACAGGCATTAGAAAAGTGTTTATTAATCAAACTACTCTTTCCAGTTCTATATTTCAGTTAATATTAAGTTTCCTTATGTGTCTAACACTATTCTGCTTTGAATGGTATCTATTTGCAAGTACCTTAAAATATACTTTAAAAAAAGAGAAGGAGACACATGTAGAAAACATTTAGGAAATAATAGTTCAGTATATAGCCAAGTATATAACTGTAAATTACAGACCATAAAAAAAGACTACCGGTCTTTTTTATGGAGATAGGGGCAGTCAGGAATGTCTAATTGAGAGTGGTGGGTGTTGTGACTGAAGGAGGACCAGAATCTTAATCTGTTTAAGAAGAGGGAGAGGAAAACACAAAAACAAAGCCAAAATAGAATTTGTGCTAGAAGAGTAAGAAAACTAAACTGAATAGAATGGTCAGAAGGGAGAAACTACTGGGAGGGAAAATTAAGCACAAAAAGCTGAATGCTTGTTGGAGGAGTTCAAATTTGCTCAGAATAGTGAAGACGTTTAACTATACACCTGAATGGCAGGGATATCAAGTGGCATATTGTCTGCCTGGAATATATTGTCAAAATGAACAATATAAATAAGCCCTGATGCTAAACATTTTTTGTTAAAAAGTTAACAGAGAGAACCAGAAAGAATATATGGCAAATCCAGAATTTTTTTTTGGTTGTTAGTTAATACTGAAAAATGATTATTTCCCCTCAAATTTTTACTTCTTACTTAGTCTTCCATTATAGTGTTAAGGGGCTACCTCATCCTTCCTGATTCCAGCCCTCCAACCAGTTTTGGTGGAATGGCTCCCTATTTCCTCATCTCTTCCATTATTCTCTGTAAATTTTAAAATTAAAAGCCACATTTTTTTTCTTGGCCTAGTTGTTAAATCAGGTTTGTATAAATGCATAATCTCACAGACACCAAGAACCACTAGTTTTCTGGGGCCAGTTCATATTCCACAAGAGCCAATTGCGTGCATCTCTCCCAACTGTACTTATAGTGACATCACATTGGGGACTTGAAATTGGCAATGATGGGGATATCTACACCATGAAAACTGGCAAATGTTACAAGTCAAAGGTTATTGATTTGGTCTGTTTTGTTTGGGGAGAGGGGAGTAGTTTGTTAAGCCCTGATTAACACACCCTTGTGTGCAACAATGTATTTTTCCATCCTCTTTCCAATTGATTTTTAGTTCCAGTTTTTATGAATCAGAAAATATCTATATTTTATTTTCGATCAGAAAATTTCTATAGAACACCCATACTTCTTGTGGCTGCTGGCCTAGAAAGCTCACAATCCCTTATTAGTGTATGTGTAATACCTATCGACTATGAAATCTGATGTGTTCACTCTCATGAAATTAAAAAAAAAATTATTGGGTGTTTCAGGATTCTTTGCTATATACATTACAGGAAGAAAGGAAATCCAGGTTGAGTTCCATGACAATTCCTTGGCTGAGAACAGACATCCTGGTAGGACCAATAATCAAATGATAGGTAACAGGACATTTTTAAACAAGAATTCCTGTTGCAGATACATTTGCATAGTTGGCAGACAATCTAGATTTTAGAATCTGGGACAAGAGCAACAAACTTCAGGTACAACTCTGTGGATTGCTTTGTGGATAAATTGTTCCTGCAATAACTTTAATAAATCTGTGAGTCTTATACATCCAACTAGAAGTCCATGAATCATTTACTAAATATGTGGCCAAAGAGTGTTTGACCACAGGGAATCATTAAAGAAAGAATAGCTTCTCTGGTATATGTTTGTTATTCATTCATTCTTCATAATTGTTGAGTTTTCATCGGGTAATAGGCATCATGCTTTTCAATATCTCTCCCTTCTTGAAACTACAGTCTAGTGAAGAAACTGACAATAATCAGTTACAAATCAGTAAGGGTGAAGGTGTTTCAGACAATACAGAGAATGGCCTTTTAGGGAATTGAAATAAATTCACTAGGGCAGAAGATTTTGATAGAGGCAAAGTTCTTAAAAAATCACATGCAAATTTTTAAAAACAGATTTGGATTTCTTAAGGGAATAATGGGCAAGTATTAAATATTTATTTATTTTGGGGTATAGGATTAAAGAAATGATCAGATTTTATTATGAAAAGAACCTGAAGTTAAAAGGAAAAATATTTAATCTTTAGTAAGTTATAATATTTGGAACAATGCAAATCTTGGTGGGAGCTAAACCAGTGCTCACTAACTGATAATATGGACAAACTCATAAGAGCTAACTTATCAAGAACACAAACAGGAGATTTTTCAAGGCAAGAGCAAACTGTCACTCTGCCAAAGCCTTCATCATTGCAGATGGCTATAGGAAGTAGTGTTTTGATGTGGGAATTCATCCCATTCTTTGTTTCACTGTTCTCTTAATAGAAATAAATATTTGGAAAGTTTTTCTGACATACTTGTTCTTACTGAATGGGTCAGTGTTCCCATCCTACCCTACTTGCCTCCAATATAAAGGAGAAATACATTTTGGGCTTAAGGTCACATAATAGTCGTGCAGTGTTTACCTATGGTATCCTAGAGTCAGAGCCTAATATTGAGCTGCTTGAAAATCTATAACATTGTTTCTATTTATTTATTTCCATAATTTAAGAAAAACAATAATTGTAGTTAAAGAGATTAAATTAGGAGGGGTGGGGTAACTGGATGATGGGCAATCAGGAGGGCACGTGATGTGAGGAGCACTGGATGTTATATGCAACTGAGAAATTACTGAACTCTACATCTAAAACCAATAATACACTAAATGTTAATAATTGAATTTAAATAAAATAAGTTAAAAAGAGATTAAATTACACAGCACTGGGATTTTTTTAAAATAAAATGCCCTATTTAAAATTTCTGCCTGTTATTTTTATTTTCTATTAATTATGTGGTGTCTCATACCATATTAATCATCATGTTAGCCAGAAAAATAAAGACAGTTTGTTACCTTAAAATGTAACATTTGTCTTTATTTCCTTACATTGTATTTTAAATTTTTCAATATATGAATATTGGCGATTATGTGTCTTAGCTGTCCCATAGTCTCCAGAGTTATCCTTTTTTTTTGTTTGTTTCTAAACTCAAAGAGTAACACAAATGAGATACTTAAAGGGTTTCACTCACTGTTGGATAAGTGATGGTGGGGATAGTGGTGATGATGATGGTGATAATAATAATGACTCTGGAAGTCAAATTTTCAAGTGCCAAAAATTGAGATTAATTCCATAGCAGTGTGAAAATCACCATAGTCACTAATTTTTCTTTTGGCATATATATTACAAAATAAAGATAGTTTTATCCTCACTTGCCAACTTCATGCTAAAGCTCTCATGGAAAGAACCATAAAATTAAAAATAACTCATTGCTTCTGGAATTGGGCAAACCTAAGTTGTATTACTGGCAGTTATACTAGCTTTCTGTGTCATTTGAACAAATTCTTAATCTCCAAGTCCTTAGATTATTCTGCCATGAAATAAGAAAAACAATAATTGTAGTTAAGGAGGTTAAATGATAGAGCATTTATAAATTTCTTAGCACACAATTGGAATTCAATGCATATTCTTCCCTCTAAATTTGGGGGAAAAGTTAGAGTTACTACAAATTTATTTTATATGTTTCTTATAAGATAATATTAAGCTATAAAAAATTCAACAATTTTTTCAGTAGAACTGTTTTCTTTAATATCAACTTATTATACTTACTTTCCCTAATATTCATCCTCTCTGAAAAAGATATCACTAATTTGATATGGGCTACAAGAAGGAAGGAATGATTAGTTATTTTACATTTTGTTGCAATATATAGTACTATACCTTGAAATTTTTCCAATCTTTCTTTTGTTCCCTTTGCAAATATTCACTTTTGACATCCTCCTATAAGAAAACAAGATTAGATTGATGAAATGAGCTATACTTTTTCAGTTATTTGGTATTCTCTACTGTGATTCAAACTACTAGATTTAAAATCAAGGCAAACCTTGAACATGTATAACTGTGGGCAGCTAGGAAACAATGGCAGAGATGTTGAACAGGCACACAACAAAAAGAGATGGAATAATTTGAGCAAAACATCAGATATGAAGACAGAGTCAGATTTTCAGGACAAACAGGGTTTTGAAATAAAATTCTATTGGTAGCTTATAATGGATAATTATCAAGTACATACAT
The DNA here is from genome assembly GCF_053574225.1 of Canis aureus. Classification (NCBI taxonomy): domain Eukaryota; kingdom Metazoa; phylum Chordata; class Mammalia; order Carnivora; family Canidae; genus Canis; species Canis aureus. The sequence continues at coordinate 8,416,703 of NC_135638.1, forward strand.
AACTTATATTCATATAAAGTCACACACATACACAGGCTTTCCAGGTATTCTTTATCTTCATAACACTTCCATTTTATAAATTAGAAAACAACTAAGAAACAGAAGGATGAAATTAGAATGGTTCCAAATTTTTAAAATAAAGATTTGCTCAACATGATTTCTGCAGTGCTACATCACATTGAAATTATTATTCCATTTCTTCTGTGTATATGATCATTTTTTTATTGGTGTTCAATTTGCCGACATATAGCATAACACCCAGTGCTCATCCCATCAAGTGCCCTCCTCAGTACCCGTCACCCAGTCACCCCCACCACCCACTCACCTCCCTTTCTACCACCCCTCGTTCGTTTCCCACAGTTAGGAGTCTCTCATGTTCTGTCTCCCTCTCTGATATCTCCTGCTCATTTTCTCTCCTTTCCCCTTTATTCCCTGTCACTATTTTTTATATTCCCGAAATGAATGAGACCATATAATGTTTGTCCTTCTCCAATTGACTTATTTCACTCAGCATAATACCCTCCAGTTCCATCCACGTCGAGGCAAATCGTGGGTATTTGTCGTTTCTAATGGCTGAGGAATATTCCATTGTATACATAAACCACATCTTCTTTATTCATTCACCTTTCGATGGACACCGAGGCTCCTTCCACAGTTTGGCTATTGTGGACATTGCTGCTAGAAACATCGGGGTGCAGGTGTCCCGGCGTTTCACTGCATCTGTATCTTTGGGGTAAATCCCCAGCAGTGCAATTGCTGGGTCGTAGGGCAGATCTAATTTTAACTCTTTGAGGAACCTCCACACAGTTTTCCAGAGTGGCTGCACCAGTTCATTTTTGTTTTTAATTGCTTTTATTATTTATTTATTTATTTATTTATTTATTTATTTATTTATTTATTCTTTTTTTTGCAAACACACGAGGGTTTATTTAATTGCTTTTAATTCAAATTATGAACACAGTGAGTGAATGTAGGTCTACATTTATGTTGAATGTTTATATAAAATGTACCTAAAAATTAAAAACTAGTGACTATTTTAATAACAGTCTATCAATAACAACTATTAAGAGCTATTTTTACTAATAGGAAGATTCTTGTTATCAAATGCAAAAGGATATTTTCACATTTTAGAAGGACATGATTGCTCTTCTATTATATTTTACATAATTTAGAAGGGCACAAACACATGAATAAAAAACAGATTTAAGTAGAAAAGAAAGAGAGCACCACTTAACATTTGAGCTGTTCATATCAAAACCTGTAATAGGGGATCCCTGGGTGGCGCAGCGGTTTAGCGCCTGCCTTTGGCCCAGGGCGTGATCCTGGAGACCCGGGATCGAATCACGTCGGGCTCCTGGTGCATGGAGCCTGCTTCTCCCTCTGCCTATGTCTCTGCCTCTCTCTCTTTCTCTGTGTGACTATCATAAATAAATAAATAAAAATTAAAAAAAAATCCTGTAATAGTACCTTGTGGCCTATGTATAGCAAAAAAAAAAAAAAATTCCAAATGATAATGACTTTCCAAATGATAATGACTTTAGTTTTATACATTATATCACATATAAAAATATTAAAGATAAAATATACAGCAACTTATTTCTCTTCTGGAATATGATATTTCACATAAAATAGTAAGTTTCCAGTTATTCAACATGATGGACAATATGTCACAGTTAATAAAATAATCCAATAAACAATGTAATAGAGAATAAGTCACATTGATTACTCATTTCAGCAAACATGTATGAATGCAACCTACACTTAATATAATTCAAACCTTGGTAATTCAGCAGACACTGACATATATTTTTTGTTACTTTTGCTTTTTACTTTCGTATTCAGATAATAGCAGTTTACTGTGATTCCCCGGTGATAAATGCTGTATAAAACTACTTGTGTTTTTAGTTGAAGATTTATGATAGTTTGGCAATCACTTTTGGAATCATGCCTGTACTGACTCCCAGTGTAAAGCAAACTTTAGGATTAAATGTAGTGGCTATCGCTTTCCTATTATTTCCCTCATACGAGGATAATCTGCTGGAGAACTTCACACTGTAGGATAACTAATGACCCCATTCTCTGTTTGGCAGTCCAAATGAGACATCTTTCAATGAAAACAAAAAAACAGATGTTCAACATTAGCCAATGTCCAGGGTGACACACTAAACATATGCGGGGAGTGGAAACACTAGATCCTCTCCTATGTGTAAGAAATGTTGACCAGTGCATGTAAAGATTTCCTGGTAGCATCGTCTATTTTTTTTTATAAGAGTAGGATTTTGTTCATGTACTAGATAATGATATCCTCCCACATTCCATCTCTACCCTGCTGCCGACACTATTTTTCTTTTGAAATAATAGTAATGATTCATTAGATTTTTAAACTATAATAAGTGTTATTACTTTCATACTATTTCTCTGTAAAATAACACAGTAGAAGACTATAGCACACAAAGATAATTTATCTGCACTATTCAAATAAATTCTTAGTCTCGTTTGCCCAAATTCATGTGGCTTTCTTTATAATTCATTTCTAGTGTACTTAAATGTCATATTCTCAGTGTCTTCTCAGTGAACCTGTCCCCCTTCCAAGTGAATGTCCTTATCCTGTTCAGGCACCAATACCAGTCCTTGGTAGCACCATATGCAGGTACCCTCCCTACCCTGCTAAACTACAAAATCTTGTGCAGAGTTTCTGGAACTTTCTGAGAGAACCTGTACTTAGTTTTCTTATGCTCTTATGCCCTGCATGGGGCAGCCCTCCCAAGCAGCCACCATCTCAAATTACTCAGGCTAACATACTGAGCACTGAACCCTACCCCTTCATCCTTACTCTGAGCATGCTCAGACACTCTGTTTCTACTGTCCCTCTATCTGGATGCCCCCAGCCGCCCTCTCAGGCTCCAATGTCCCATGCCACGCAACCCTACTAGGGAGATGTCATCAGGTCCTGCAAAGGCCTCCACATCCTGTTCTGGAGACCACCCTCCCTTGCTGGAACTGCCCCCTATTATGGCTTCAGAACTAAATTGTACAGGAAGAGAAAGAAATGGCAAGAGGAAGCTCTCCTACATATATACTCTCTACCTATACTCCTACATATACACATAATACATATGCTCATATATTTGTGTATGTACATATGCATACATAGGTTATACACAAAATTCAGAATAAGCTAATAGTGAAAAAAATCAGCTGACACTATTCACAACTCAGCTATTTGTTTCATATCTTACATTTTGACACATATCTAATGATTCCATTGTAAGTGCAGGCAAATAACTTAAACGTAACTGTTTAACTTAAAAACTATTTTTTACATATTTGTGATAGTCCTAAATTATTTAAATGACTTGACTATTTAACTGTTTCTTACAATTTGTTTCTAGTCATGAAGAAATTGTTTTATAAATATAAAGTAAAACACATTTTCACAGATCCAAAAAACAAAAAGATATATCCTGAATCACTAGCAAAGTTGAGATGTACTTATGAGACAAGTAAATTAGTTGTTTCCTGAACCAATGATAAAGAAAGCACATTTTGTCTCTCAACACCTGACAGAAAGTATATTTTCCATCTTCTAAATCCTTTTACAATTTAGAATGCATTATTTCATATATGGTCAACATATTATTCTATTCTGTTAGGAATCCATTTCGGGTAATGCTTAATTATTTTTAATTTTCTACTACATTTAGAATTAAATGTATGTATATACACAATAATGATAATAAATATTTAGAATATATACTATAATCTCTTTAACACAGCTTTATTATTAGAAGTTTTTAAATCTAGAATCCCAAATTTTTGTTTTTACAAATTTCTTTAACTTTTTTTTAATCCTTCTCGTTTTATCACTCTCTCTTATCACTTTTCCCTCAATACCTTTCCCTCTCATCCTTTTTCTAGCAAGGAAATGTATAAAGCCTGATGTCACATTATTTGACACATGTGCAACTGGATTTATTTATTTATTTATTTATTTATTTATTTATTTATTTATTTATTTATAAGATTATTCATTTATTATTCATGAGAGAAAGAGAGAGAGAGAGAGAGAGAGAGAGGCAGAGACACAGGCAGAGGGAGAAGCAGGCTCCATGCAGGGAGCCTGACATGGGACTTGATCCCAGGTCTCCAGGATCAGGCCCTGGGCTGAAGGCGGCACTAACGTGCTGAGCCCCCAGGCTGCCCACCACTGGTTTTAATTTAAATTTAAAAATTAAATATTTTTGAAAGTCTAGTATAACCTGGAAATTATTAACTATTATCCAGGTAGCTTTGCACATAGAACTCACTAGTAGAATCATCAGGTGTGCTTACTACTACTGTCATCTGTCCAAGCTACCCTGTCTTTCTTGGTAACCCCAGAGCATGTTGCCTCACTGATAGAATAAGTGAGTTTTATGATTACGTTATTATTATTGTACCTTTATTGCCTATTGCAAATATAATTTAACCTGGGGAGTATCTAAGGTTGATAATCCACTGCCCTCCTTGTATTTATCTGCTACTTTTAATTTCATTTGATTGGTTCCTGGGTTTTTAATTAATTACTTAATTAAATAAATTGTACATTTCCCATTATAGCTCAGAAGCCAAAAATTACATAGATGAATGACACATTTGGTTGTTCTTACTGAAGAACTCTCAGATTATCTAAAGATAAATACCCTTAAAAAAATAAGGGTGGCATAGTCAGTTAAGTGATCAACTCTTGGTTTTGACTCAGGTCGTGATCTCTGGGTTGTGAGATCCACCCCACTTTGGGCCCCCAGCTCATTAAGGAATCTGCCTAAGTTTCTATCTCCTTCTCCTTTTGCCCCTTCTCCTGTGTGGTCTCTGTCTCTCTAAGATAAATAGCTTTAAAAAAATAAAAATAAACAGAGCAAAGTTACACTGAAATAGGTATTTTATATCTTTAGTGATAAGATTGATGATACTTTCTCATAAAGTTCCACGGACACAACCCACAAACTACACTTTATTTCTTGCTCCTGTCATATTCCAATGCAGGTTGGTAGGGATGGGTGATGGTACTGCTTTGCATAGATATTCAGGGACCCAGGCTCTTTCTGTTGTTTCTCAATTCTAGAGGCCTCAGAGTCCTTCTCTGGATCATCTACATCCAGATTCAAACAAGGGAGGGTGGAGAATAAGGTTCATGAGTGGAAGAATATGGAAACTACAAGGAAATCTGAAAAATGCATTCTAGCTGTGTGTTCAGGAAGAAAGTGTAAAGATTTGGTGAGCAGCTAGCTAATTTCTGTCATAACATTATTTTTAGGTCTTTGTCAACTACAAGGATAGTTTATGGTTGATTTCACAAAAAAGCATGGAAAAATAATAGAAAAATCCTAATCAATATAGAGATTTTTAAAGTGACAAATGTCTTTTTTTCTCTGGCAGTTAATATGTTGTAATAGATTTGTTTGTATTTTGCTATAAGGAGTTATTTACATAAGGCATTTCTAGATAGTGTGCATTTTCTCTGATTCTTATTTATTTATTTATTTATTTATTTATTTATTTATTTATTTTTTCTCTGATTCTTATTTAAATAACCCATAAGGAACCACTCAATTTCGGTGCTATTAGAAATGGAGACCTATGAGATAATCTGTAGCTGAAGATATTAAAGATTCTATACGTAGGTAACAAATATTACTAACCCCTTTTACTCCTTTCTATTTAAAGTGTCCTAACCATGCACTTAAGCTCTCAAACCTATCAGCTTTACCAAAAAATGCACCTTGGGTAAAAGAAAGAAAATAATTACTAACTATTGTATATGCAGTCTTTAAAATTCACAATAATTGTTTGGTAAAATTTAATCATGGAAGGATTAGATTATTTATTTATTTATGATTTTATTTTTTTATTATAAATTTATTTTTTATTGGTGTTCAATTTGCCAACATATAGAATAACATTCAGTGCTCATCCCGTCAAGTGCTCACCTCAGTGCCCGTCACCCAGTCACCCCCACCCCCCGCCCACCTCCCCTTCCACCGCCTCTAGTTCGTTTCCCAGAGATTTTATTTATTTATTCATGAGAGACACAGAGAGAAGGCAGAGACATAGGCAGAAAGAGAAGCAGGCTCCTTACAGGGAGCCTGATGCAAGACTCAATCCCCAGACTAGGATCACGCCCTGAACCGAAGGCAGACACTCAGCCACTGAGCCACCCAGGCATCCCAGATTCTTATAATGTAAACATCATATTTATGTTCCAAGAAAGCAACACCACTGAACAGATTTAAACCAAGTAACCAAGTAACACCACTGAACAGTTTAAAATAACATAAATAATAATCAAATTATATTCTACTATTTTTGTAATTTTAGAAAGAAATTCATTTAGAATATTGCTAATAAATGAGATTACTTAACGAAGTAAAACAAAATCTGTTGTTTACCAAAAGCAAAACAGCAACTAGCTTTCTAAAGAATTAATCTAACCTGAATCAAAGACATATAACTTTTGACCTGGTATTTGTTAAAACAATATTTAGGAAAAGATTATAAAGCCTTTGAAACAGAACCTTAGACTTATTTAAATTATATTTAAAATAAATGTTTAAATTCCATAGTCCTGGAATTTCCTCTATAATTTTCTTGACAAAAGGCATCCCAATCTTATCCTCCACACTTCCAAAAACTGGAGGTTTACTACTTCTCAGATGAACAAGACCCATTGTTGAGTATATAGGTTTTTATAAAAGGCTATCTCATACTGACTTAAAATAAAATTCCTTATGACTTCTCCAACCATTAATCTTTGCTTTATGATCTGAGATAATAAATACATTTATGTTCTACATATTTTTAAATAATGATGAATTCAATGCAATCAATCCCTCTTCTTTTCTCTATTCTGAGCATCTCTCTTTATACCAGTTCTTTAATATTTCCATTTAAATTGTTGGCTTCCTTTTCAGAAGGCCTATGGGTATGCCTAGCCAGAAAAAGATGTCTAAGATGAGAAGCAACACACTTGGCATTTGTGATATCATTTTTAACATAAAAGTATGTAGTAAAAATAACACATTCCAGTAATGAAATCCTTGAACTTCAGATTTCTCTTCGTACTGTTACTTGTATTTATTTTTTTGGAAAAATGATAGTTTTGTTATCTCAGGAAATTTGACATGGTAACCCAACTTCTCAGGAGAAAAATGTGTAGTTCTAGAACAAAATTTTTATTAGGATTTGAATTATCAGAAGTTTCTTTTGATAGTAAAATATGTTACACTAATTTATGCATAAGTATCCTTTTTTACAGTAAAATGGTCAAAGTAATAAGAGATAAAAATCTTTGAGTTGACTTATTCAAGAACTTTGTTATTCTGAGAATTAAATCTACTTAATATTTGAAAATGGGGGGGTGGATTTGGAAAATATTCTTGTAGATTCTGAAAAAAATCTATTTATCAAGTAAATAGTTGTTTGGGGGACCTGGTATTAGATTCCATTATTTTTCAGAAACCAATGTATTTAGTTAGTATTTCACTGTTGTGAAGAAAAATAAGTTTATTTGCTTCATTCTATTAGAAACCACAAAAATGAAAATGGAAGAAATGAATATCTATAAACTGCAAAAATAGAGAAAAGTGTAAGATGTCAATATTTACCCTTTAATTTTATATTAATACTTCTGATTTTAAAAATGCCAAGTGTATATCTCCACTCAGAATTATGTCTAGAGGAAAGCTTTCTCAAGTACATAAATGTTCCTGCATAATTTGTTCTTAATATCTATTGTTTATGAACATTATGCTGGAGAGAGTATGTAATATTTACATCAGGTAAATATCCAGTAGGATACATCCAATTGGACATGGCTGGAAGACACAAGTATTGACCATTTATCCATACTCAAATTCCAGTGAGGTGAAAGAAAAATACTAAGGTAAAATCAAATGCAGGGGATCCCTGGGTGGCTCAGCAGTTCAGCGCCTGCCTTCGGCTCAGGACTCCCGGCCCGGAGTCCTGCGATCGAGTCCCATGTCGGGCTCCCTGCATGGAGACTGCTTCTCCCTCTGCCTGTGTCTCTGCCTCTCTCTCTCTCTCTCTCTGTCTCTCATGAATAAATAAATAAATAAAATCTTTAAAAGAAAATCAAATGCACAGCAATGTTGAAAAAGAGAACCAAATGACCAGTAAGATACTGTATAAAACAGAAAACTCAAGGGGTCTGGCAAAGACAATAGTAATCCCACCTACATAAATGTTAGATATATTTTTTAAAAAAAGAAACAAAAAACTTTCCTACAGAAGAAATATTTATTTGCTTGAGAGACAAGCTAGTTAATGCATATACTAAGTGGCCTCTTTGAATATTTCTTCATCAGAGTGGCTGACTTCAGTGTAAGTCCTCAGAATAAAGTTAAGTAATTCCACAATTAGAATGGTAAATGATGAGGCCAGTGTAGGTTTTGGTCAGAAAAACAGAGTAGTATTATCAGAGCTTTACACACAGGCCTGCTGCTATTAGTCCCATACACATACCCGCTGAAGGAATCAAGAGCCAAGCTGCACATCACTGGTAAACTCAGTAATCTCCCCCGCTGCCCACATGGTCCAACAAAGCTAAGGCTTAAGTAGAATCTGAATCTTGGTTTTGTATAGAGTTCACACTGGGTTGAAGATGAGCATTGCGACTACTTGATGCAGAATCTTATCTACAAATATAGGCATAAGTTCAAAGACCATAATAGATATATTTAATATTATATCACATTCCTGGAAATTACAAAACATATATATATTTATGCATATAAATTTCCTGCATCAGATGAACAGTAAAATAGAAGTGATGATTCACTGGTAAACTGTAAGATTGAATGAGGGTTTTATCTTAATACAGTAAAAAGTACAAAGGAATCAAAATGGAAAAAATGAAAAAGGTTAGAAAAATGAAGAAAAATCTAGGATATTTAGGATTCATTTCACAAGTGCCAGAAGGGATAACAGAGATTAGAGCCTTTTATAATATGAGAGCTTTAGTGTTCAGATGCCACAACTACTTTTCGGAACTCATCTCCTTTTGTTCATCCTTGCTTATTCCATTCCAGCTACTCCGGCCTTCTTTATATTCCTTGCACTTGTTTTCCATGTTTTCAACTCAAATAAGAATTGAACCTTTGGATATGTTTGTTCCCTCTGTCTGGGACACACATCTATAAAATAAATGTTTGACTCATTCCTTAAGATCTCTGCTCAAATGTCAGTATATCCGTAAGGCTTTCCTGTTTATGCTTTATAAGATACTCCTCCAAACTAATCTGGGGCACTTCATCTTGCTCCAGCTCTACCATATTCATTCCTACAATGCTGATTACAGTCAAATTATTTATTTATGCTTTTATTTGCAGTCTCTTTCATCAGACTGCAGGCTCTTGCTCTGTTTTGCCACCTACTCTGACCCTTATATTCAGAGCACTGTCTTGAATCTAGTAGGCACTTAATAAATACTTTTGAATGACTGACTGAATGAATAAATGAATAAGTGGTAGACAACAAAGAAATTTTCTTAAGCTTCTGGAGGAGTTATAGATTCAGGACCAAAAAAAATACAACTTTTACTGGGAAGGGCACATGTTCAGAAATTAATGACCTCAAGAACAAAGGAGAGTCCAGACAGAAACTTAAGAAAAAAGCATAACACAGGGAAAAACAAGGTTGACTCCAGACCATTTATCTGCAACAATGAACAATGAAGCAATAAAATAATCTTGAACCCATGGTAATTTACTCAACTAAACTATTGTTCAAATGTGAGTTGGGAATAAGATATTGGTACAGAAAAACATAAAAAAAAACAAAGATGTTTTTAAAAATCAAATTGAGAAAAAGGTATATTGAAAGACTTAAGAGGAAATTTAAACAAAAATAAATATTAACATTGGAAATGTGATCTTGAAATACTTAAATAAGCAATTATTGACTAATAGAGGCAGAATTTCACAAATTACTAACATTTGTGGATATAATTTTCCAGATGAATTAAAAAGAACATTAGATGAAATGGAAGGTAAAACAACATATTAACATATTTTATTCAGATCATATCTGTTTGTATTTCCAAATTCATTTTAATTGGAAAATGGAAGCATGTATCTAAATCATTGGGTAACATACTTACTGTGATTTTCATATATGGATTTTTAGTAGATTTTGGATAAAGTTAGTAGTATCTCTAGTCAAGAATACTAAAGACGATATATAAAGAAGACTTTTCAACTTCAAATTATTTCAAATCCCATTCTTTTACAATATTCTTTCTAATGAAAGGGACTAAACATTTGTTGAACCATGTTTGGTCAGATATGCTATTTATTTTCTTTCTTTAATAGAATAAATATATACATGCATCATATTGTAAAGATTTTGAAAGCACAAAATTATCTGAAATACAAATAAAAATTCTTATCTTCTCACTTCCTTCAGCCACACTTCCCACCTTATAGATAACCACTGACAGACATTAACCTTGACAAGTTCTAGGAACATGCAACTTGGAATTTTTTTTTTCAACTTGGAATTTTAATAGCAAGAACACAGGTCTACAAAGATATCCTGTCAAATATAAGTGCATTTCTTGAGCTAGGGCATTCAGTTCACTTGCAAGAATTTTCTGGTTTATCCTTTGACAATTCTAAATACAAAAATCAATTAAATTTTTAAAATTTAGAAACAGCATTCTACCATTTGTAACAGTCTCTATAAAATATAAAATATATATTTATAATATAACAGATGTATCAGATATGTTCAGCTCATGCTAACACTTAAACAGAAGTTAAGGTAGAAATAGGGAGACACTGCTTTTGCACTTAAGCAGCTTATATTTTAGTAGAACAGAGAAGTAATTTTAAATGATCGATAATTGAAATTAAGTGATGTGCAAGGTCCAGACACAATATGGAATAAAGAAGGGAGACAAGAATCTTCCCAGTTGGTGTGCAGCATTGGAAAAGGCTTCAGAGAGGAAGTTTCCCATGGAGAGGATTTGAAATTTGAACTTACTTACCAGGTTTGTAAGAGAATACAACATAGGAAAAGGCACAGAGGTGTGAAATATGATGGTTCTTTTAGGAAGTTTAAAGAAATTTGGCATTGGTGGAGCATAAAGAAAAGAAGAGTAAATGGCAGGAGAGGACCCTGGAGAGGTCAGCAAGGGCTGAATCATGGATGGGCTTATGTTAGCTGAGTCACTTGGACTCTAACCTATAAGCCATGGATGGTATGAATGAATGAGTTTTAAATTGGGGGACATTAATAAGAGGTTGTGTTATCCAAATGTATCTATGTCTTTCTAAATCATCTATTATTATTGAATGATTGTGATCTGTGAGCAATATTATACAAAATTCCTGAGTGTTCATCTGTCATTGCTGGAAAGGTCCTGAGAGCAAAGTTCACAAAAGAGTCTGGATTATGTATTGTCAAATAAGGAAATTCTGGTCTTAGAGGGAAGGTCATTAATTTTAGAAACGTATCAAGTTTGTTAAATAATACAGAAAATCATTAGGAAAAGGTGATTTGGCCTGGGTTCCCCAATACATTTCATTTGTTTCAATCTTTATGGTAAACTATGGAAATATTAATTCACTACATATTTTTTTTTCAATCAATCACTTAAAGATGTTTATTTATCTACCTTAAAGAATAAGTGCTATTGTGGAATGTCTGAAATTAAAAAAATATTCCTCTTAGTTTAAAAATGTACAAGCTTGTTGGGGATGAAGGGTGTAAACATTATAAATATTAAATAATGTAAGAAGGTATCATATAAAAGAAGATATCAAATAAAAGAAGGTATCACAAGGTAAGTAACAGCTTTATTGCTAACTCAATTTCTTTATTGCTAACGAAATAAGCACTATCCACTTGTGACTGCCTTAGAAATTCTTGTTTTCTTCAATTCTAAGATTTATCATCAATTTTGTCAAGTGGATAAGGTCTAGATAAGTAGTCAATTACCAAAAATATAGCCATAATTACAATATTGGATCTAGGATAAGGCACATGAATGAATGCCACAAGATAATAAGCAGAAGAGTATATGATTCATAAAAATGGATAAAACTGAGTATCTTCATTGAAGTAGTAAAAGTAATTGCAAATATGAGTTGACATGGAATAAAATGGTAATTTGTACATGAATCAAACCTCTTTCAACAGAGAATTTAAATTGCAATTTAACATTCAGTGAGTTTACATGGTGGTCCCAGAGCCCTGCTAGCTTTTAAAGAGAATGATGAAAACCGAATAATATTCACCTTACATAATTTGAATGTGTGATGGACTATCTTGAATGTATTGTGCCCCAAGGAACCATTTGTTACCCTAGGTCTGCCTAAGTCCACTAAATTTCAAATTCAATAAATTCAGGACTAAGTTGAAAAGCTAGTGAGGCTTAGATTATCAAGACTATTTTGTCAAACTTTAATAAAAGATGAGATATTGAATGCCTTAGTAGTCAATAGTCATCAGAGCAATGATGGGGTATTGGCATGCACACTATTTCACACTTAAGTGAGTTGATGTGAATTTTTTTTTTTTTACTGGTTTTATTTTAAATGGTGTAGGAATTAAGTTCCAGATTTGTTTTGGTTATCTACAAATTTTCTATGGATGGTATTTTATAGACAAAAGAATTTCAAAGATGTCAGTACAGATTTTAAGTTAAGACTATCCTGAAACCATTCAATAAAATTTGATAAAAACAAACATTTACACATATTTGACTGTACTAGCACATAAGCAGTAAACAAAGAAGCTAAAAGGAAATCAAACTTGTCAATTGCACACGGTTAACACATTAAAAAGAATTCACAAAGATAATATATCCTAACCTAGATTAAATAAAACAGAATAGTGCCATATTTAAATAAAAGTGTGGATTAATAATGTTTTGCTTACAATCTCTAGAGTATTAAATTTAAGCATGAAAGATGGCATTTCTAAAAAAAAAAGAAAGAAAGAAAGAAAGAAAAGAAAGATGGCATTTCTAAAATAGATTACTCAAGGTACAGTCTATAGAATGAGTAGGAGCATGGGCACTGGAGCAGATAGCGTGGGTTCAATTTCCAGTCATGGGCCTTATGAGCCTGAAGACCTTGGGAAGTTTATTCAACTTCCTTGTGCCTCAATTTCCTTATCTCAAAAACAGAGATGATAATAGCAGCTACCTCATAAAATTGTTGTAAGACTTTAAGTCATTTAATGTAAAACATAGAGTAAATGTTCTGGGTCAATTATTATTGCTACTCAACTATAGTAATTTAAAATTAAAGAGAATGAAAAATCAAAAAGATGTCTCTAGTATCATTTGGAAAAGGAAGCTCGGCTATTATTTTTTCTTTCTTTTTTTTTTTTTAAGATTTTATTTATTTATTCATGATAGCCACACAGAGAGAGACAGAGAGGCAGAGACACAGGCAGAGGGAGAAGCAGGCTCCATGCAGGGAGCCCGACGTGGGATTCGATCCCGGGTCTCCAGGATCGCGCCCCGGGCCAAAGGCAGGCGCCAAACCGCTGTGCCACCCAGGGATCCCTTATTTTTTCTTTCTTAAAATGAATGAAGCAGTATATTACATGAGTACTTTGACATTATTCATTTCTGTCATTAAAGATGAGGCACATGTATGATTTATCTCTTTAGAAAAAAGGTTAAGGCTTGTGATAACCACAGATTATCTAGTTTTATCATATTTAGACCTGTAGGGAAATTAACTATAATAATTCACTCCATATTTAGCTATGTTTTTATAATATCTGATTATAACAAAACAGAGCTTGAGTGAGAATTGAGTGAGTTAGCAAATTCAGATTTGCTTTATATTAATGGTTAGAAGTATAACAGAATTATACGTTGAACATACCATGTTGGTTCTTCTATTAACGCTAAATTTCATTATTTTTCAGATTGGCGTACATTATTACCCATAAATGTCACATGGACCCTAGTATGTATTTATCCATGTTGAAATGTTAAGCATTGTGTGTAATCTTGAAGTGTAAAAGTATAAACCTTTTGGAAAATACTATATATCTATATCTACATTTATACCCAAATCTATATCTATGTTTGTTTATAAAATATAATCAACCTTTTTTTAGTTTACTTTTTCAATACCTTATTGTCTAATATATAACTGTTTAAGCTGAGTTCCTCCATACACCAACCTTCAGCATTTTCAGAAATTAATAACTCCTTTATTGGGGGCTACATTGGAAAAGAAAACAGAAAAAAACTCGACAGTTCATGTACCTGTTCAGACGGGTTCATGGAAGTACTTTGCTGCTTTGCTCTGTGTTTTATTGTTATTATTTATAGCTTTGCTATCACTACTCACAAAAGATCATATGTCTCTCAAAGCTATGATTAGGGCAGCCCTGGTGGCCCAGTGGTTTGGCGCCACCTTCAGCCCAGGGCCACCCGGGATTGAGTCCCACGTAGGACTCCCTGCATGGAGGCTGTTTCCCCTTTGCCTGTATCTCTGCCTCCTCTCCCTGTCTCTCTGTCTCCTATGAATAAATAAATAAAATCTTTAAAAAAAATAAAAGCAATGATTAAAAAGCACTGGGGGTCTCCTTTGTCTTACATTTTAGAGATGCTGAGTGGTTTCTAGCTTAGTGTAAAATAGTCCTGATTATTTTGTAATTGATGTTAGTATGAGTAATAAAAACAATGGTTGAGAATCTACATTAGAAAGTAGGGACTTTGGTAATATACTTGTGTTTTTGGCTGCAAAATATAAGCAGGCTATTGTACTTTATGAAAACAGCAGATTTTGCACTGTCTCTGTACACATTGGCTAAGCAACACTGAGATAGTCCAGATGTAATAGATGCATGAATCGCACTGAGCTGATCTTTATCCTGGAGGAAATCCCAGAATATTCTGGCCAAATAAAGGTGAAAGAAAGCACTTAGACTTACATCATGTACAACTTTAAGTCCGGAAGCAATAAATGAATAGCTTGTTTTGTTTATTTGAGTTTGAGATTTTTAAGACAGCACCCATTGCGAAATGCCACAGGGCATATGTATCATGAAAAATAAACAAAATGCAAAGAGCTAAAAGTCATTTTTAATTAACCTATCAATTACAAAAAGCTCAACTGAACAGATGTCCCTTGCTTTGTGCCCAGAAGTTCAATGAACTGGAGCTCTGTCAGGTCAACAGGAAAAAAAGTTCAACAGACTCTAAAGACTCTTAGTAGGAGCGCTCTTGTTGATTTCACCCTTTGGGATTGTATATATAGATAGATATCCCTCTAAAAATATCAAAGGCCAATGTCATATGAAGGTTTACTGATGATATTTGAATTTTATCACTGGGGAACTACATTTTTATTGCATCATTCAATATATATGTGTGGAAGTCACTGAACTGTGCATACCTGGGATATATAACCAATATCAAACTCTTCCTTTACTCATATCCTCACTCTATTTTGCACATGAGAAATTTTTATGAAATACGGACTGTATACCTTCCTACATAAAAATCTTAGTGGAATCTTAGTGATGGTAGGAAAAGATCTGGCTATATAAAAATCAAGTCACTCACAAAATATGACACCAAGTAACTTCTCAGACTCCTGTAAGTATGCATTAGAATTTCTCTATCTCAACCTTATGTTTTCCTTACTAATGATTCATATGGTCCTCAAAATACAGACTTCCTACCATCTATATCTGGAAAACTCTGTTGGTTCTTCAAAGCTTAGATAAGATGTTTCATATAGAAGCATTCCATCTATGCTTCATAATTTCTACCTTCAAAATTAACTGTTCCTTTCCCTTGTCTTATTGTTTTCAATAAGAAAGTATTCTAGCCCTACTATGATGCCTTAAGAAAGTCATAGGCTGATTGGATTGATATACAAATCTGTGGGTAGGCTGTTCAATTTACTAAAGCAATCAATGAAACAGGCTCTTTCTATCTTTTTGCTAAAACACCTGTTTCTGTGCATGATGATAACAAAATGGCCACTTCTTTCCTCATAGCCTGTATTCCAGGCTAGAAGAATGAGAAAGGTCAAAAAACATGTTGCTGATGAGATGTAGTCTGTTTCCTTATAAATGAAGCCATCTGTAGAGAACCCTTCTAAATATTTAATCAGATGACATAAACAGTCCAGGTACAATACAGTTTGAGAAGAGAAATATTTTTTAAATTTAAGAATCTAAAGTAGAGAACATAGAAGACATCAGTATAGTATGTAAATGACTCCATAATGTTCCTCCAACTGTCATAAAACTACATCAATTTTGCTATTATAGGTATTAACAGAATTTAGTTATGTTCAACTCTGCAATTCTGAGTTGCTTGTAGGAAAGGACTATAACTTTAATAATCTTATCCTTCATGCCAGGAACCATTTTTAGACTATATTTGTAGAACAGATAGCTCCAGGAAGAAGATACTTTTGATAGAACTCCAGACTTTGAAATAAGACACCAAAGGTCTATACGTGAGCAGAAGGGCAACCTGAAAATAGACCAATCATAATTAAATCAAGGTAATCTTCCCATAATCTTCCTGCTAACTAGAAAAAAAAATTCTCTCTGGAAGAAAATAACCTCGTTCTGAGCCTCTATAATTTTGTCAAACTGTTTTTCAAAGAGATTTTATCATAATTCATTCCTACCAACAATGTATGAGAGTTCCAATAGTTTTACATCCTAGCCAACCCTTGGTACTATCAATTTTTAAAATTTATTACATATGTAGTGATATTTCATTATAGTTTTATTATTTATTATATTGAAGACTAATTATATTGAGCTATTTTCATCTGCTTTTTGACTACTTAAATGTCATGTTTTGTGAAGTCCATGTTCAAAATTTGACCACATTTTAATTAGTTTGTCTTCCCTTTTCCCTTTGTGGAGTTATTTTTATATTCAGTACCCTTTACTGCATATATATATCTTTCAAATATGCTCTCCTAGTGTGGGTTTTACTGTTTTATTTTATTAACCATTTTTAATAATATTTTATTAAGATATAATGTGTATACCATAAAATTTACACTTTTAAAATGTACAGATTAGTTTTTTCCTGTAGTCACAGAGCTGCACAATCATCAACATTATCTAATTTTAGATAAGTAGAATTTTTAATTTTGTAGTTCATTTTTTCACTTTGTTCTCTTTATATGACTCATGTTTTCTATCTATTGTCTACTAAATCTTTATTTACTTCAAATTGCAAATATTTCCTTCCATATTTTCTTCTGAAATTTGTTCTTTCGACATTTTTTTAGTTACATTATGTCCATGAAGTAGGTAAGCAACAAAGTTTGCGTTTTTTTATATGTATATCCAATGTTTACAGCACAATATGTTGAAAAGGTTAATCTTTCTTCACTAAAATATCTTGTCAACTTTATTGACCATATATGCATGGGTCTACTACTTTTTTTTCTTTTCCAAATTTTGATTTAAATTCTAATTAGTTGACTTACAGTGCAATATTCATTTCAGGAGTAGAATTCAAGTTTAATCACTTACATATCACACCCAGTGCTTATTATAACAATGCTGTCCTTAATGTCTATCATCCATCTAGTCCATCTCCTATCCACATCTGTCCTTCAACCTCCAGTTTGTTCTCTATCATTGAGAATCCTTTATGGTTTGTTTCCCTCTCTCTTTGCATGGGTCTACTCCTATTTGTTCTATTCCATTGATTCATTTTACCAATACCATTTGATCAGTGAAGCTCAATAGTATGTCTTGATATCTGGTTCATCTATTTCTAAATTGTGCACATCTATTTTCAATATTTTCATATATTTCTAAATTGTTTTTGCTCTTCTGTATACTTTACATTTACATATAAATTTTAAGGTAAAATTTTCAATTTCTAGAGAAAAGCATTCTAGAATTTGTATTGTAATTGTGTTTAACTATAGATCAAATTGGGAATGATTGCCATGTTAACAATTTTGAGTCTTTAAATCCATGAACATGGTATACCTCCACATGTCTTTGGTTTTTCTCAACAATTATTTTTAGTTTTTGTTGTACCTAAATATTTCATAGTTTCAATGGTATTTCATTTGATGTATTTTTTCCCATTTTTTGAGGTATAATTGATAAAGTTGTAAATGTTTAAAGTTTGCAAAATGATGACTTGATATACATATACATTGTGGAACCATTGCTACAATCAAGTTAATTAATGTAATTAATACATCCATCACCTACATCATCTTACATAGTTCCTTCCTTTATTTTGTTTTTTTTTTTTTTTTTTTTTTTTTTTTTTTGGAGAACAGATATCAAAATTTTAAGTAAGAATGGTACACCAAGATTTTATAGAGATAGATTATTATATTATAGTAGAGTAGAGTATATTAGTGTGTGTGTGTCTTGTTTTAATTCTATTGAGAATGATGTCATTTTTGTTTAAGCATGCAATAGACCTGGTTAGTTAAGTTCAAGCTGTAAGTTGCAACACACCTTTTGTGGGCTGTGAGTCCACTGTCAGTTAAGTTTTCAAGGACTTTGAAGTGTTCTTCAGATCTGTCCCCAATATGTACCTTCCATGGCCAGCTTGAGTGGTAGTCTATCTTCTGACTCAGTTGTCAAAGTCTTTTTAATGCTGATTAGGAATAGCTCTAAACTGGTGCAGTTCAGGAGTGAGCTTAGGATTTTTTAAAAACAAATTTATAGACTGACTTCCATGAACTCCTTCATCTCATTATTCTCTCTGGTATTTTCCAGTTTTCTGTGGTTCTGCTTTCCACTTCCCTGGTGAGAAGGCTAGGGAATTAGTTACCACATTCTGTCTTGTACTTCTGAGACTGTACTCACTTATTGGGCCAGCCAACATGAAAAACCAAGGGGAAAATAAATTATAAACCCATTGTTGGTTTGGTGTTACTCTGAATTCTTGTTTTCTTCTCCAATATACCTGCCACTGTTTACTTTCTAAATGCTCAATAGCTTCTCTATGCATTCCGTGCAGGTTATATAACTTAATTTGGTGAGAAAGAGAGGTTTGAATCTATTTACTCCATCTTTCCTGACACTAGGTCTAAAAGCATTATTCTTAACAATCAAAAATTCAGAAAAACCAAAATGTCCATAAATGGCAAAATCAATTGTATCTATTTATTCCATAGGATAATACATATTTATACCAATACTGTCATTCATCAATGAAAAAGAATAAAAAAACCCTGCTGCACACAACAGCATTGATAAATGTCATAAACATATCAGGAGGGGAAGTCTATGACAAAATAATGCATACTATATCATTCTATTCATATAAAGCTCAAGAGAAGGTGAAACTAACTTGTGAGAAAGATTTTTTTTAAAGATTTAATTTATTTATTCATGAGAGAGACAGCGGCAGAGACATGGACAGAGGAAGAAGCAGCCTCCTCATAGGGAGCCCGATGTGGGACTCAATCCCAGGACCCCAGGATCATGTCCTGAGTCAAAGGCAGATGCTCAACCTCTGAGCCACCCAGGTGTCCTGAGAAAGATTAACTCTTATCTTTGAGGAGAAAGCAATGAGTGAAAATGAGGAAGGGTTTTGGGGTGCTGGCAATGTTCTATATAATTAACTTTGTGAACCTGGTAGTGTTTATTTGGTTATTGTCATGTACACTTAACACTCTTACTATATGCATATTATACCTCATTATAAAAATCTGTAAGGAAATGAAAATAATAAAGTGAAGCAAGCAGTGGTCATATCACATTATATATATATATATATATATATATATATAGTACACAAACTTACAGAGTTATTATAATTGTTAAATTGTTACTTGGTTAATTTGTGCAATTGTTCTATCTCCCTCATGGGATCAATTTGGCAAATACTCTCTTTACTATCCTATTTCTTAAACTGTTCCTTTCTGTATTTAACTCTCTTTCCACCTCTCATATATGTATACTTAGTGTCATAATGCAATTTAATCCTGAATCATGTGAGTTTAAATACAAATCTAAAAATAGCTTAAAATTTATCAAAAATTTGAAACAAAACCTGAATAAATGAAAGACTTCAGATTTTTGTTAAGCTTTTTGAATATGAAGACCATTAATCTTCCAAGGCAAAGAAAAAAATCTATAGTAATAAGGAATTCTATTCTTAAGTTGTAAATCATTATTTTAAGTTTCCTTAGAATTAAAGCTTTGGTCTTGAAAACAAATGCATGGCCATTAGAAGATCATCACATTTCAGAAATTATAAGCACTCAATTAAGTCAGTGTGGTTAACAATAGAATGTGTTATATATTAGGTTGCCGAACAGATCATATGGTGATTCTAATTTCCTACTACATAGAGTTAAGACAATCGTGGTGGAAATTTTGAGGTCATTAGCTCCTTGGAGTTGTCAACACATGTTACGTAGTACAACTTCAGCAAACTTTCCTGTCGTTTGGTTAACTCATTGAATTGTACATGATTTACTTAAGTGTGCAAAAGGAGTAGCTTAACAACATTAATTATACATCAAATAACAGGCATAAATTCACTAATTTACCTTGACTATCTGTATTTATGTATTTCATGAGCAATAATATATTGCACCCTATACCATGGTAAAAGGTAACAAGAAAGCTCCATTGTAGCTGCAACAGCATGACTCTGATTTCAAAAATAAATCATTTTTTTCTATTAAAATAATAGAAAAACTCAATGATCTTTGTTATTTTAAAATTATTTATGCAGGAAAAAAATATTGTTCTAATAAGTTTTTAGAAAACTTAAAAGCCATTTTGAAAGCAGAAACAATTGCCAAGATCTAGAAATTCCCTTTATATTATTTTTTCTTCTGGAAAACTATGATTACAAACAGAAGGATTTCTAACAATGATTATTCATGAAAGTAAGCACATTAAATCAAGAGTAATTTTAAGAGACCATAACATTTGTTCTAATTAAAAGCAGAGCAATTTTCATATTGCAACATAACATTTGCTTTTTTGTTTCTTAAACTATTTTCAAAACTGATTTGGTAGGAATATAAACTAAGGTGTCACATTAGATCTTTAAAAATTCCTCTATCTTTACAGTTATTATTTATGTTTATGTTAGAGAACATTTTATTTAAACTAAAATTTTAAATCATGCATCATTGGATGATCCACAGCAATCATAATGTTTAGGACTGCAAATGTAATAGAATAAACTGACCATTTCAAATGATTAATTAAATAAAATGCTATCTTACTGAGTCTTTTTAGAAGATATCTAAAGGGAAAGAGTGGGCTTTATTCATTTAATAAAAAATTTTTCTGAGCCATATTAATATTATAATTATTCCCTCCATACATTCTCTTTTATTATATCTTAATTCATTAAGCAAATGAATAAAATAAAAACACTCCCTAAAATTGTCTGGCAATAATACTGGTAATTTTTATATATTGCTTTACAGTCTTATTTGAACCATGAATAAAATGATATGCTAGTAATCAAAATAATCCCATGAAAAATTATATCATTCTGATTACATTGATTAAGGGTAAAATGATTTAAATGAGGTATTTGGCACTAGGTGATAATGATTAATGTAAACTCAGTTTATTTTACTTTCCTGTTAAAAGATGTATCTTAAAAAGTTTTTGTTATAAAAACGCATGCAAAACTACAAAATAAAATAAATCAAGACGGACTGAGAAAATTGGGACAGAGGGAAAATAAGGATAGGAAAAGGAGATGATGTCAGAAGTGAGATGAGTACACTGAAAGCATACCAAATGTTCCTGTACATCTGCTAGAGACGGGACACAAATTTAGCCCAAAGCTTTCTAGTAGTCAACACAAAGAAGGATCGATGATTCATTTAATGGGTCACAGTATCCTTGAAATGAAAACAAAGTACTCATTCAGGAAAAGACCTATTACTGGTACTATAACCAAAAAAGTAAATAAATAAAAAATAAAAAAAAAACATTTCCCATGTGTCTTAATAAAAAGAATATTGGAAATTACATCCACA
Source organism: Canis aureus (assembly GCF_053574225.1). Classification (NCBI taxonomy): domain Eukaryota; kingdom Metazoa; phylum Chordata; class Mammalia; order Carnivora; family Canidae; genus Canis; species Canis aureus. Next base: position 8,438,710 of record NC_135638.1, read on the forward strand.
CCTACATTTTTACAATAGATTACAGATGAGCTCTGACATTTCTAGTAATAACATCCTCAAATTAGGCTGTGCTATGACACAGGACACAATTCAGCAGGACACACTATCAGATGATATGGCTTAACCCTGCAAACCACTGCAGAGTGTCTAAAGCAGGAGGCTTCATATTTTCACTTTGTCATTGGAGCTGTCCTGTGGGCACACATGAGTACTCAAGTATACAAGTAGGAACATAGATAAATGGAGATCTAATACCACTTTCAAAATAAAAAAATAATATATTATTTTGGCTCCATTTTTCTATACTGTGGCTTATGTGTGGAAAGGCTTGAAATTGGTTTATTTGTTTCTAACAGATAAAAGTTCCAGATCTGAGCAAAGGGCTAGCTGAAATACTGCTTAGGAAATTCTGAATCACTAACTCTCAAGTGAGTAAAACTAAGTGACAATTACTTCCATGTTATTCTTCCTAACAGCTTTTTGTAATATTACTATTTTATTTATTTATTTTTGTTCATACAAAACCAATTACTTTAAGAGTTAGTAGAACTCTCACCAAGATACTAGCCAATAGGATCCAACAGTGATTAAAAGGATTATTCATCAAGCCAGTGGGATTTATTCCTGGGCTACAAGGGTGGTTCAACATCCGCAAATTAATCAGTGTGATACATCACATTAATAAAAGAAAAGACAAGAACCATATTATCCTCTCAATAGTGCAGAAAAAGCATTATACAAAATACAGCACTTTTATTATTAAAACTCTCTGCAGCATAGGGTTAGAGGGAACCTACCTCAATATTATAAAAGCCACAGATGAAAATCCCACGGCAAATATCATTCTCAAAGTGGAAAAACTGAGAGCTTTCCCCCTAAGGTCAGGAACACGACAGGGATGTCCACTCTCACCGTTGTTGTTCAACACAGTACTAGAAGTCCTACCCTCAGCAATCAGACAATAAAAAGAAATAAAAGGCAACCAAATTGGCAAAGAAGAAGTCAAACTTTCATTCTTCGCAAAGACATGATATTCTATGTGGAAAACCCAAAAGACTCCACCTTAAAATTGCAAGACCTCATACAGGAATTCAGCAAAGTGGCAGGATATATAATCAATGAACAGAAATCAGTAGCATTTCTATACACTAACAATGAGACAGAAGAAAGAGAAATTAAGGAATCCATCCTAATTGCAGTTGTACCAAAATCCATAAGATACCTAGGAATAAACCTAACCAAAGAGGTAAAGGATGCATACTCTGAAAACTAGAGAACACTTAGGAAAGAAATTAAGGAAGACATAAAGAAATGGAAAAACATTCCAAGCTCATGGATTGGAAGAACAAATATTGTTAAAATGTTTATGATACCCAAAGCAATCTACATATTCAATGCAATCTCTATCAGAATACCATTATTTTTTTTTTACAGAGTTGGAATAAATATTACCAAAATTTGCATGGAACCAAGAAGGATCCCAAATAGCCAGAGGAATGTTGAAAACGAAAACATAAAACTGGTGGCATCACAATTCTGGACTTCAAGATGTACTACAAAGCTGTAATCATCAACACAGTATGGTACTGACACAAAAACAGACACATAGGTCAATGAAACAGAAGAGAAAATCCAGAAATAGACCCTCAACTCTACTGTCAACCAATCTTCGACAAAGCAGGAAAGAATACCTATTGGAAAAAGAAAGTCTCTGCAACAAATAGTGTTGGGAAAATTGGACAGCAACATGCAGAAGAATGAAACTGGACCATTTCCTTACACCATACACAAAAATAAACACAAAATGGATGAAAGACCTAAATGTGAGACAAGAATCCATCAAAATCCTAGAGAAGAACACAGGCAGCAACTTCTTGACCTCAACTGTAGCAACTCCTTGCTGGACACATCTCCAATTGCAAGGGAAACAAAAGCAGAAATGAACTTTTGGGACTTCAACAAGATTAAAAGCTTTTTGCACAGCAAGATAAAAAAAACTTTTGCACAATTGACAAAATCAAAAGACAACCTACAGAATGGGAGAAGATATTCGCAAATGTCTTATCAGATAAAGGGCTGGTATCTAAAATCTATATGGAACTTACCAAACTCAATACCCCCCCCCCAAAAAAAAACCCATTCAAAAAATGGGCAAAAGACACTAATAGACATTTATCAAAAAAAAAAAAAAGGCATATAAATGGCCAACAGATACATGAAAAAAATGCTCAACATCACTTGGCATCAAAAATACAAATCAAAACCACAATGAGATAACCTCTCACATCTGTCAGAATGGCTAAAGTTAACAGGTCAAGAGACAACAGATATAGGTGAAGATGCAGAGAAAGGGGAACTGTCTTACACTGCTAGAGTGAATGTAGGGAGGTATAGCCAGTATGGAAAATGGAGCTTCCTCAAAAAGTGAAAAATAGAGCTATCCTACAACCCAGCAATTGCACTATTAGGTATTTACCCAAAAGTTACAAACAGTGATTCGAAGGGGTAACTGCAACAATGTTTACAGCAGCAATGTCCGCAATAGCCAGAATATGGAAAGAGCCCAGATGTCCTCTAACAGATTAATGGATAAAGAAGATGTGTGTGTGTGTGTGTACAGACATCAAGCCATCGGGAAATGAAACCTTACCGTTTGAACTAGGGTATTATGCTAAGCAAAATAAGTCAATCAGTCAATCATAGAAAGACATTTATATTATTTCATTCATATGTGGAAGTTAAGAAACAAGACAGAGGATCATGGGTGAGGGAAGGAAGAATAAAATAAGATAAAGTCAGAGAGGGAGACAAACCATAAGAGACTTAACTATAGGAAACAAACTGAGGATTGCTGGAGGGGAGGTGGGTGGAGACATGGGGCAATTGAGTGATGAGCATTAAGGAGGGCACTTGATGGAATGAGCACTGGGTGTTTATGCAACTGATGATGAATCATTAAACTCTACCTCTGAACCTAATAATACACTATATGTTAATTATGTTTAAATTAAAAAAAGAAAAAAGTTAGTAGAATTAAAATAGAGTTGTCATCATCTTTTGAAGTGTAATAATGCTGATGATGAATACATATACTTAATAGACACCCTGATTAATCTAGGAGTTGAAGTAATGTGGCTTTTATTTCAGGACCAAATCACAAAGTTTAAAAAATATGTTTTCAGATCGATACCAGGTATAGTTTTCAAGTTTGAAGGGAGTTTAAGTGCAGTCATTTATAAAACTTTTTAAAAAATGCATCCGTCTGACATACATTTCAAATATCTTGAATTAGAAATTGCACAGAGTAAGGAAAGAACAAATCAAATATAAATGTTTAAAAAGATCCACAGGTGACCCTTTTGTAGTCTTTGTTAAGACTCATATATTTGTTTTAAATACAATAAATAGGGAAAATACTATAAAAATGAAAATAATTCCTTTCTTCACTTTTAAAATTCAGCCCCTTCAGACTAGTCACCGAGTCAAGTGTGAAAGAGAAACTAAAACAGATAATTGTACCACACACATTGTAGAGTGAAGAGACATTACACCTACAAGCCTTCTCCATTTTGCCATCGTATTGCCTTTTCTGTCTTTGAATATCAACCACTCACGGGAGTGGGGAACGTCAGGGGCACAGACTTGGGACTCCATGTGTGCCTGTGGTCACGTGTGTCCTCTTCACTACTGCTGTGCTTTGAACTGCAGTCATGTACCCCTCAGCAAAATATTGCACTTGCGACACAAAATTTCAGTCAGGTAAAAATGGCAGACACCAGAATAAGTGTCATAAACTGAATTATCTAGACAGTATTTATTCTTTTTTGGTGCAACACACATGCATTTTTACAGGGATTTCAGAAAATTTCAGAAAGTAACATAGTTACTTTAGGTATGTGAACCAAGTAGAAGAGAGAAGTCTCAAATAAAAAGGAATTTCTCAATTTTCCGTCTGCCTTCCCATTTACTACAGTTTTATTCTCCTAAATTTCTAAAGTAAAATATTGGATTTTTATTTTTAAAATCAAAGCTGGAGCACCCTGGGGGCTCAGTCAGTTAAACGTCTGCCTTTGGCTAGGTTATGATCCCAGCGTCTTGGATTGAGCCCTGCATCAGGCTCCCTGCTCATCAGAGTCTGCCTCTCCCTCTCCCTCTGCTGCTCCCCCTGCTTGTACTCTCTCTCTGTGTTAAATAAATATAAATTTTTAAAAATCTAATTTTTCTGTTCTACTACAAACCAGATTTACTTCAAGAGTAACAAAATAACAGATTTTCACCAGCTACAAAATATCTGACTATATTTTTCCATTTTAAAACTACCTAGTTTTATTCTTCTTAATATGTTTCACCAACTACGAACTATGTATTAGACACTGAGGATAAAAGCCTCTATTTGTTTGGTCTAATACTGAACTAAATTCACAATGTGTTAAATGTTTTTCTTTATTTTCTCTGCACCTATCCGTCCCTTTTCAACTTGTGTGAGTCAGGTCTAAAGCAGTGTCTCTCCAATCTTTCTCTATTCACAATATTTTTTTGTATATCCTGTTGGCAGTCGTTTACCTGCCGTACTTCCATTGTTCTGCATGAGCCTCATTTATTTATCAAGTCATGACTGCTAAGTATCTTCCTTGAAGTCAAGCTTTTCACAAAGAATAAAGCATGAGGAAAGGAGTCTCTATTTTGTGCACATGGCAAACTCTTAGCATAGAAATGTTTAAAAGATAGAGTAGTTAATTGTCTTAAGAATTGTTAGTCTTGTGGTAAAAACTATATGCGTGCAAGGGAGACTATTTGAACGTTTCAGATATTAGGGACTGAGAGACAGTCTTAAACCATTCACTGGGGGGTGGGGGGTATGGAAATACTGTCAGAAACTTGTTAAAAAATGTACTCTAGGCATGTCCCTGAGATGGAAAACCATAGAAAAGGGATAAAGCCTAAATATGGAAATAAAATTAACTAGAGAAAATGTTTTGATTCACATTTTTCAGTAAAAATATATGCAGAACTTCTGCTTGTGGGTAAAGTGGATTACTTTGTGGTAGACTTATTCCTGCTAAGCACAAGTAGAAAAGCTGGGAAAAATCCTTTTTCTTTTTCTTTGTTTTTTTAAGCCTTCAGATATCTTATAATCCTGTGAAGACATAAAGATCTGATAATCACAGTCTCTTGTGTTTTATAGTGGCAAAATTAAAGGCTGTATGGGCCTCAAACACATAGTAAATTATCTCCCCCATCCCTGAAGCTGTGTAAGGCAAGGACTTAAAATGCTTAGCCAAAAAACACTGAAAAAGCTGACTTTTCAGCAGTCTTTCCTGGAGAGGTGAAAATAGATTTGTTAGGGGAGGGGCTCGCATGATGTTTTCAAATTCCATTAAAAACCCTGGTAAGGGACAGGAATGAAATAATAGACTATTATCTAAGTGATGCAGCCTTAATTCCCTGGTTGCTTTAAGTGTTGAACTCCCCATTCCATCTGCCTACTGAAGAAACAAAGAAGCCTATTACTAAGGAGGATAAGATGCTGTGAAGTACCTTGAATTTTTATACAAAATATCCAGCATTAGATTGAGAATTACCAGGCATGGCAACAAGTAAGACAATGTGATAGAGAACAAAAACAAAAACAAAAACAAAGGAATTAGATGATCTAGATGCACAGATGATTCAGATCCTATAGTACATAAGGACTTTAAAATAATGTTGATTGTTTTGTTTTGTGAAGTCTTCAGGGTTTTCTATGTTCATAAGCTCAAGCCAAACAGTGTATTTTAATTCTTTCTTTCCATTTTGGATATGTTCTTTTTCTTGTTTAATTGTTCTGACTAGGATTTCCAGCATTATGCTGAATAGTTGGTATAGTAGTCATCCTTGCCTAGGTCCTAATCTTAGAGGAAAAACTTTTGGTTTGTATATTAGCTGTGGGCTTGTTAAGTATGGCCTTTACTATATTGAAGTACCTTCCTACCATATCCAGTTTGATGACAGTTTTTACCATGAAAGGGTAATTAAGCTTGTCAAGTATTTTTATGCATATATTGGTAAGTTCATATGACTTTTATCTCTGTCATTCTATAAATGTGGTGTAACACATTAATTTATTTATTTAAGTTGAACCGTCCTTGTTCAGGGATAAATACCACGTGCTCATGATGTGTGATCTTTTTAATGTGTTGTTATTGGTTTGCTAGTATTTTGTTGAAGATTTTTGATTCTATGTTCTCCAAGGATATTGGGCTGTGGTTTTCTTATCTTGTAGTGTCTTTGTCTGGCTTTAAAGTTGTAGGACATGGGGCACCTTAATGGCTCAGTTAGTTAAGCATCAGCCTTGGCTCGGGTCATGATCTCAGGGTCCTGGGCTTTCTGCTTATGGGGAGCCTGCTTCTTCCTCTGCCCCTGGCCCTAGCCTCCACTTATGTGCTCTCTCTTGGTCTCAAATAAATAAAATCTTTAAAAAAATATAAAGCTGCAGGACACAGGAATGCCTAAGTGGCTCAGTCGGTTATGCATCGACTCTTGATATCCACCCAGGTCATAATCTTGGGGTCCTGAATTCGAGCCCTGTGTTGGGCTTTGTGCTTAGCATGGAGTCTGCTTAAAATTCTCTCTCTCTCTCTCTCTTTCTCTCTCTCTCTCTCTCTCCCTCAACCCCTCTCCCTACTTGTACTCTCAATCTATCTCTCAAAAAAAAAAAAAAGTAAAATAAAGTTGCAGGACACAAAATCAATGTCAGTTACATTTATGTATGCTAACAATGAGTCATTTAAAAAGGAAATTAGGAAAATAATCCTGTTGAGGCACCTGTGTGGCTCAGTCAGTTAAGCATCTGCCTTCCACTCAGGTCATGATCTCAGGATCCAGGAATCATGCCCCACATCCAGCTCCCTGCTCAGTGGGGAGTCTGCTTCTCCTCCTCTCTCTGCTCCTTTCCCTCTGCACTCCCCACTGCTCATGCTGTCTCCCAAGTAAATAAAAATAAATAAATAAATATATATATATATCCTGTTTACCATAGCATCAAACCAAGGAGATAAAAAACTGGTACACTGAACATTATAAAAAGCTGATAAAAGAAATTAAAGAGATCAGTAATAAATGGAAATAACCTATATTCATGAACAGGAAGAATTAATATTAAAATATCCATACTACTCAGAGTGCTCTATAGACTTAGTGCAATCCCAATAAAAACCGCAATGGAATTTTTTAGAGAACAAAAAAAATCTTAAAATTCCTATGAAACCACAAAGATTCCAAATAGTCAAAGTAGTCTTGAGAGAAAAAAACAAAGATGAAGGCATCATACTTCTTAACTTCACATTACAAAGCTACAGCAATTAAAAACAGTATCTCACTGGTATGAAAACAGACATATAGACCAATGGAACAGAATAAAGAGCCTTCAAATAGGCCCACACATATACCTTCAACTGATTTTCAACAAGAATGCCAAAAATGTACAATGGGGAAAGAATTATCTCTTCAACAAATGGTGTTGGGAATACTGGATATAAACATGTAATAGAATGAAATTGGATACTTACCTGACATCATACATACAAATCAACTCAAAATGAATTAAAGAGTTAAAAGTTAAGGATTGGAACTATAAAACTCCTAGAAGAAAATACAGGAGGAAAGCTTCCTGACATCAGTCTGTGCAATGATGTCTTGAAAAGGACACCCAAAGCACAAGCAATGAAAGCAAAAATAGAGAAGTGGGACCACATCACACAAAAAGCTCCTGCATAGAAAAAAACAAAAACAAAAACAAACAAAACCAATCAAAAAAATGAAGAGGTGATCTATGAAATGGGAGAAATATTAGCTATTAGCAATCCATATATTTCATAGTGGTTAATATTCAAAATATAGTAGGAACTCCTTCAATTTGATAGGAAAAATACAAACAAGCTGATTTAAAAATGCGCAAATAACTTGAATAGACATTTCTCCAAAGAAGACATACAAATGGCCAATGCATGTGTGAAAAGGTGCTTAATATCACTAATCATCAGGGAAATGCAAATCAAAGCTACAATAAGATATCAACCTCAGACTTGTTAAGATGGCTACTATTAAAAAACAAAATAAAACAGTTGGTAAGAATATGGAGACATTGGAACCCTTGTATACCGTTGGTGGGAATCTAAAATAGTGCAGCCACTATGGAAAACAGTATGAAGGTTCCTCAAAAATTAAAACAGGATTACCATATGATCCATCAATGCCACCAATGGCTGGATATTCAAAAGAATTGAGATCAGGATCTCAAAGTGATATATTCAGTACCATGCTTATGGACACGTTATTCAAATAGTCAGATATGGATACTACCTAAATGTCCATCATTTAGATAAAGAAATGTGGTATATACATACAATGGAATATTATTCCACCTTTAAAAAGAAGGAAAATCTGCCATATTCAACAACATAGATGAAGTGGAAGATATGTGAAGTGAAATAAGCCAGTAATAGGAGGGCAAATGCTGCATGATCCCACTTACATGAGTGGGATCTTACATGTCTAAATAGTTGCACTCTAGAAACAGAGAGTAGAATGGTGGTTTGCGAAAGCTGGGGGAAGAGGGAAATAAAGAGTTGATGTTCAATAGATGTCAAGTTTCAGTTACACAAGATGAGTAAGCTCTAGAGATGAAGAATACAACTTTGTGTCTGTGGTTAACATTATGTAGGCACTTAAAAATTTGTTAAGAGGGTAGATCTCATGTTAAGTGTTCTTACCACAGTAAAAAAAAATAAATAAATTTGACTAATAAGTTCAAGAAAAAGTGGAAAAAATGGGCTAAAATGATAAAGAAATGTAGGCATCATCTGATTATTGGAACTTATGTATTTTTTTTTCAATTTATTTAAACTAAAAAATTTCCACCACCCCACTCCCCATCTCTAGCAACCACTAATCTGTCTTCAGTTTCTATGAGCTTGATTTTTTTAATTTGCTATTATTATTTTTTAGATTCCACATATAAAAGAGATCATACAATATTTGCCTTTCTCTGACTTATTTCACTTAGGGTAATGCCCTCAAGGTCCATCGATTTTGTCACAAATGGCAGAATATCATGCTTCTTTTAAGAGCTAAATATTCTCATATTTACATATGAGATTTACCAATTCATCTATCAGTGGACACTAAAGTTTCTTCCATATCTTGGCTATTGTAAAAAATGCTGCAGTGAACATATGGGTCTGCATATATCTTTTTGAATTAGTGTTTTTTGTTTCCTTTGGATAAATACCCAGATTTGGAAATTAAGAACCTAACAGCTAAATTTAACAGCAAATTAGATTAGAAGATAGGATTAGTGAATTAGAAGGAAGAACAATTGAAAGTATGCAAATACAGTGAAGCATAGATAAAAAGAAATAGAAATATAGAAAATGTGTAGGAGAAGGACACTCAAAGTACAAATTTCTCACATATATTTAAATGGAGTCTGAAATGGAGAGGAAAAAGAATGATGCAGGATCTTTATCTGAAAAAATTCCTGGCTGAGAATTTTCCAAAACTAATGTAGGATATATACTAGTAGATTCAAAACACTCTAAAACCTAAACAGAATAAATAGAAATAAAACCAAAACCAACAGTTGGCACATCAAAATATAACTACTGAAAAGCTAAGACAAAAAGAAAACCTTAAAATCCCAGCAGCTTATTTTGCCACTATTGATAAGTTGATTTTATGGTTAAATTTAAATGGAAATTCAAAGAGGGAGAGAGAATTGGCAATGCAATCATGAAAGAACAAAGCAAGATGATTTATTCTACAAAATAGTCAGCATTTATATATAATCCTTGAAAATTAATCTATTTTGGCATTGATGTGGGAGAAAAATGCACCTATATTCCATAACAAAGAATACATGTATATAATCACCTGACTTATAACAATGCTGGCAATGTGGTTCAATGAGTAAAGGATAGTCTTTTCAATACATAAAGCTGGGAAAATTGGACATATGTAAAAAACAAAAGCAAAACACTTGACCTTAAATTCATACTATACACAGAAGTCATTTCTAGAATTATTATAGATTAATTGTGAAAGGTAAAACAAGATTTTTTGTTTTTTTTTATTAAGATTTACTTATTTATTTTAGAATGACAGAGAGAATATGTGCACAGGGGGGAGGGGCAGAGGGAGAGAGAGAAACAGACTCCCCACTGAACAGGGAGTCCAAATCTGGACTCAATCCCACCACCCTGAGATCGTGACCTGTGCAAAAATCAAGTCGAATGCTTTACTGACTGAGCCGCCCAGGAGCTCCAAAACAACAGAGTTTTAAAAAGTAAACACAGGAGAATTGAAGAGAGTTTGAGCAGATGAATGCAGAATGAGATCCAAGCTAAATTTCAATGCTGGCTTTTCTGGCCCATAAGAATTTGGCTTTGTTTAAACATCCAATAATTATACAGGCACTACTGAGTTATGTCTGAAACTCCTCATTTTTTATAAACTAGTCAAAATAATTGCAGGTCTGTGAAAAAATGCTGATTAGCAAGAATAAATAGCATAAGAGATACAGGTGTTTTATTCAGATATATGTTCTCTTCTTTTACTTGTGATTTTGCTGGAATTAGTTAAAATAATACCAGCTTGTGCAAAAACCTTTGTCTCACTTTCATCATGATGATTTAATCCAAAACGCAGCTGAGAGCTACACCTTAATCACAAATCTGAGTGGAGTTCTCGAAATGTAACCCAGATGTTGTCCCCTTTGGGGGACTTCATCACACAGTAGTCTTAAAGGAAGACTCAACACGTGTCCAAATTCAACCATAAGAAAACACTGAAAGCATCAGAGCAAGTCATGTAGATTTCACTAATAGATGCCCTTGAAGGAGGCCAAATCTGAAGTAGCTTTAGAATTGTCAGAAAACAACAGAGTGACAAATACAGAATTAAAAGTGAATACTTGCACGATTATTAACACATTGGAGAAGAAAGTGTTTTATTTTTCTTGTGCTATGTGGTTTAACACATGTGGCTGACTTGTATGCAGCATCTCTTCTTGTCCCTGTCCCTAAACCTGAAGCTGGATTTGGCACCTTTTTCACTGAGCATAAAAAAAAAGTCACATAAAGATAATTAGTGATCAATTGGAGATTCTTTCTTTTTTTAAAGATTTTATTTATTTATTCGTGAGACACACACACAGAGAGAGAGAGAGAGAGAGAGGCAGAGACACAGGCAGAGGGAGAAGCAAGCAGGCTCCATGCAGGGGGCCTGATGTGGGACTTGATCCCAGGACTCCAGGATCATGCCCTGGGCTGAAGGCAGGTGCTAAACCACTGAACCACTCAGAGATTCCTGCAATTAGAGTTTCTAAGGAAAGCAAAACTTTTACTTTCAAACCTGTCACTGCAAACAACTTAAAGTTTAATTAGAAATATGTATTTTCTTCTAAGTCTCTCTCTGGCCACACTTCCAACCTAGGATTGTCTCCTATCTCCATATTGCTCTTTCTGCTGCTTTTTAAATGCCTGTTTCTCTGATATATCACATTCCCCATTATGTTCAGATCCCCAGAATGCATAGATTATAGCTCTGCTCACGCAGGTGACAGTCCCTGCCAGTTAGCCGGCGCTTTCCAGCACTTCCTATATCCGCTAACCCTGCGATAAAATCTTCTTTCTCATTTACATATTTTCCACAAAAAGCATCTGCATCCCCCTCAAAAACATCTCAAAGAGAGCGCCAGAATTTACTTGTGATAGCCAGGGCTCCACTGACTTTTGGTTAAACTTCTCTCTTAAGGAATAAAGAAGCCTTCTCAATGTTCTCTTCTGAGTAGTGTTTCTGGTCCAGCCTGAGGACTTAGCTTGCAAGAGAATTTCTTCTCTTAATTCTGGACTTGTCCCTCTCAGTAGAGTCAAGCAAAGTTATGCTTGGGTCATCAGAGGTCGGTAGGTATATGTTAAGTTCAGGGAATATGCAATTAGTGCTACAAAGGGGAAGTACAGAGATGAACCCAGAAGTTCAGTCCTCACCTACTGACCACATTCCATCCCAAGAGTTAGATCCCACCTGCCAGAAACATTTTTGGGTGGGCCTTTCCTCCCCATTAGCTTCTAATACTGGTACCTCTACTTTGCTTTCAAACTACTCTCATATTATGCGCTTAATTTCTCTATGTCAAGCATATAATTTGTACCCTTAAAACATCTAAAATGAGTGGCTAAGTGTTTCTACTTCCTAGAGTCTTGGAAAGTCCTTTGTTTTTATTTCCAAAGCTGCTCTTTATTGTCTCCGATGGTCATATCAGCTCTAAGTAGGACAACCATCAGACCAGAATTAAATTAGTGGGCAATTTCAGTGTCTAGGGCAAGTTCTGAAGGCCAATTTTTTTCCTGTTCTCTAGCACATATGACCTCAGGCAGTTGAGCCACATGTTAGTAATCTGCAAATGGCCCATTTTCAACTGACAACTGAAATTTCAAGTCAGCAATTCCATTTTATCTACTAAGGTCGGGCATTATTACCTCTAATCTTCTTCCTCCTGAATCAACTTTACTAAGAGACATATAGGAGGGGGGAAAAATTCGGGGTTTTAATGAATTCAAGGTCTTTCCAGGAGGGCTTATTTATAAATAGCTCTTGAAATAACTATCTCTGGGTAATTCTAACATTTTTTCCACATCATCTTATCACAGGTTTTATTACAAAGTCTCTGGAGTTCTAAAATATATGTAGAAGTCTCTTATTACCTGTCTTTTTGACTTATGATCAGAATCTTGTCATCTAAATCCTGGCTACTTTCCAGTTTATAACATATTGGCCCCAAAACAGAGACATGTCCACCTCATGTAATTCCTAGCACTGGTCTTGAAAATGATTTTGTAATCTTTTTTCATTTCTCTACTTTATACCTCCTACTCCTGAGCATACCAATGGTATATTCTAATCACAAATCAAAATATTTTTCTTATGTCACTGACATTACATTCCTCATACATTTCTCTATTTTTGGTTGCTTTTGATCTCAATAAATCATTCTAATATTCAATTGATGACCAAATCACCCAATAGAGTACTTTCTCCAAGAAATTCTACTCCTCTCAGGCAACATCAGACATGGACATCTTTTTGCAATCCTGGAAAAGTTTTGCTATCTTAAGAAACTGGTTAACTTTTGTAGCTCAATTACATGCATTACTAGTCTAAGACTTTAGAATATTATTTCTTGATTCTTTCGCTCAATATATGAAATGGTAAAGGAATTTAGCACTTTATTTTAATCTTCAGTATTAAACTTTGCAAATGTTCATCTCATAATGTTCTTCTTCTATGAAGTCATATGCCAACTATCATCATGGTTTGTGTCATTTGGCAACCACAGTGAGGAAACACTCTTGTCTCACTTTCATCATGATGATTTAATCCAAAATAAAGCTGAAAGCTGCACCTTAATCACAAATCCCAGTTAAGTTCTCAAAATATAACCCAGATGTTGTCTTCTTTGGGGGACTTCACCACACATTAGTCTTAAAGGAAGACTCAACACGTGTCCAAATTCAACCATAAGAAAACATTGAAAGCATCAGAGTTAGTCATGTAGATTTCACTAATGATTTTTGGGGGGAGACAGAGGGCAAGGCTAGCACTGAGTACCACACTATAAACAAGTTAGTCTTTATAAATGCCCTTTAGGGATTTCTGGTCCTCAAAGATCCTATTTGGTTAAACTGACAATCTGTTTCCTTTCCCTTTGACTTCTCTACCTTTTTTTTTCATATGACACATAATAGTCTGCCACCTTTTAAAAACACCCTCTCCAGACATGTGGACTTGGGTCTGCCTTCCTTTCATGTGGAATAATACCATCAGCCATCTGGCTTTCTCCAGATCTCTCTGGAATGTTATTGATATAAGCTTTCTCTATATTTTTCATTATATCATACAGTTGTTCAGGGGTATCTTCACATTTCTTATGTAAGTTATCAAATATTCTAACATGAATTAACTATTCTAATGTGATCTAATTAATAATGGTCCACTACACATTCTTTAGCATATTGTAAATACAAGTTTTATAGAGATTGGCATAACATGCATTTATTACAACTACAAGTGATACTTTAGTCACATAAAAAGGATATGCTAAAACTAAAAAAAAAGATAGCTTTTGAAATATCTATTTAAACATGAAATTATAAAAACTATTTTATTGTGCTAAAAACACTTAATATGAGATTTAACTTCTTAAGAGATTTTTAACTGAGACTATAATACTTTTTCTGCAGGCAAAATGTTGTACCATAGATCTTTATTCATATCTGTAACATATTCATCTTGCATAGCTGACATTTTATTGATTATATTATAGATTTTATTGATTACTAATTTAATTTATACATTGATTAGCAACTATCCATCTGCCTCTCATCCATCCCCTGGCAACCACAATTCTATTCTTTGCTTCCATGAGTCTAATTTAGATACCTTATATAAATGGAATCATGGAATATTTGTCCTTCTGTGACTGATTTATTTCATTTAGCATAAGATCCCCAAGGTTCATCCAAGTTGTCACATATTGTAGGCATGGAAAATAATGAAACAGGAACTTTATCTTACATCACACACCAAAATTAATTCAAAACGTATTACAGACTTAAATGTAAGATCTGAAATTGTGAAGCTCCTAGAAGAAAACATGGGTAACTTTTTTTTTTAAGATTTAATTTTTTTTTTATTTTAGAGAGAGAGAACATGGGTAGGGGAGAGGCAGAGGGAGTGGGAGAGAGACTCTGAAGCAGACTCTGCACTGAGCACATAGTCCCACGTGAAACATGATCCCACAACCCTGATATCATGACCTGAGCCGAAGACAAGAGTTGGAGGCTTAACTAACTCTGCTACTCAGGTGCCCCATAAGCGAAACTCTTTAATTTAAGGCTGATTATATGGTACACTTCCGTTGAGACAGGCTATGAAAAATTTTGTAGTCTATTATAAATCTCCACATTGCCAAAAATATTACCATATGCCACATTTAAAAATATAAGTGGGTGGAAATATCCTAGTCCATTATGAGAGAGTAGATAATATTCCAGTCATTTTTTAAACATTAAAATATAATAGATGCTTGCATTTAATTACCATGGATAGTGATATTTATTATAACTTGGGACATTTTACTTACATCTGTCAGATGGCCAAAAGTTGGTTTAGCTGTATGGAGCATAAGTTGCTTGGTTACTGGGTCTAATTCTAGAGGAAACCAAAGAAAATATTTAGAATAGCATCAAAAGTAATAAAAAATAAGCAAGAAGTGGAAAAGTTGCTAACCTTTATTAATATTTTGATATGGAAGACCAAATCAGATTTCACCTAATAATAAAATTGACTCATTTGTACTTTTTCCTGAATTCATATTCACAGATACCTTGATCATCATGGGGAATTTTAGCATAAATCCATCTAATTTGTACGATGTCTAACTTCATAATCAAAAATTGGAAATGGTTCAGTACTTAACATGTGGCAGACATTATTGGTTGCCTACCCCAAAGCCATTACATTATTCCTTGCCAAAATCACTTTCTATGAGAGGCTAAAAATACTAGATTATTTGCCTTTTCATTCAGGATTTCATGCTCCTAAGGCATATGCTTGTGACCAAACTTAATTATAATTTATCTTTCAAACAGGAGCACATTTGAGAATAGAGAGATTATTCATAATTCTTCTTGGAATACAGAGCACACCAGAAATTTAAATCCAATGGGATTTAACAGGAAGTGTGCTGGGGGATTTCTAAGGAAATCTGAATTCCAGGATTTAAAAACAATCTGGGGGTGGGCAATTGCCCTTTATATTTTGGACAAAGAAAGTTGTGTTGGATCACAGAACCTGCAGCAGCATTTTGGATGTATGAAAAGACAAGACTAAGGACTATAGCCAACACATTGAGGACAGCTGAGTGAAAAGACAGAAAGAGATCTTTGTTGACATCATTGGATATTTTGCCTCTGCTTATCTAATAAATAACTTTATCCTTTAATTAGAAGTGGTTTTTATTTGTGCCAAAAACATCCTAAATAATATATTTATAAATATTATTATGTACTAAAATTTGGGATCACGGTATTTTATTCACAACCCATTCAATTATTGGATAAACCTTTTGACAATTTTTCCTCCTTAGCCTTATGTAATCTTCATATTCTCTTTGCTGTTCAATATTGGAATATATAATGAATCCACTAATATTTTTAAGGTAAAGATGTCAGTTTCAAAACACACTATGTAATATCAGCAAAACCTACTAACCAAATTTATAGTTGACTTAAAAGTAAATACTAATAAAAATCATGATGTAATTTAATATCTTGAAAAATAACAAAAACTGCTCTAAATAACAGAATTTTAGAAGCACTGGAGTAAGTTAATAACAAACTCATTTGATTTGTAATATTAGAACACATTTAAGTTAGCTAAAGTAAAAAGTATATGCTTAAAAAGGGCATACAAAATAGAGTAGACTCTTAGATCATGGCATAAAGAAATTTAAATATGAGATCAGAAATATTAGGAAACAAGGGTGCTAGCTTTGTATATTGGAAACTATGTAGTCCCTCTCATACTGCTACATCCTTCCCTTTAAATTATCTGTTCACTTTCTCCACTGACTCATTTTATACACCTAATGTGGGAGACCTCCAAATCAAGTTGACATAACCTTGCAATTCAGGAAACTACCAGTTGGCCCCAGTATTTATGACAGTTTATTTATTGAGAAAAGATAAGTGGCTTGTCCCAACCTAAAATTGGATCAAGAATATATCCCTGTCCAATTAGAAGAGACTGATTAAGGAGCTCTTTCTTCTGGGTTTGTGAGTGGGACACAGAATTGAAATTGCCTGATATAAGAAAGAAGTCAAGGAAACTCAAATTTAATCAACCATATTAAATCCCAGGCACCACCCAGACAAATTTCATGTTATCTCTTGCGATCTTCACATAATTCCTACAAGATAGGTATTCTTTTTTTTTAAGGTTTTATTTGTTTATTCATGAGAAACACACACACACACACACACACACACACACACACAGACACAGGCAGAGGGAGAAGCAGGCTCCCTGCAGGGAGCCTGATGTGGGACTCGGTCTGGGACCTCCAAGATCAGGCCCTGGGCTGAAGGTGGCACTAAACCGCTGAGCCACCCGGGCTGCCCAAGATAGGTATTCTTACAGAAGTTTCACATATGAGAAATTGAGGCCTCAGGAAAATTACACAAGACTTTAGCTAAGTTTTGTTTATATCAATAAAAAGGTAGAAAATGGATAATGACCTCATTGTAAGTCATCTATTATTAACAGAAGGCACATCACAGAATTAAAATGATTTTTTCCTCATTTTTATGGATATAAAAGTATAGGAACATCATTGGTGTAGTAGATGTTAGCATTAATATTCATGTCTTTTTAAACACACCAACTTTACATTACCCACATCATGAAATTCCATTTAATAATTTAGAATGTTAAGCAATTTATATCAGAGAATATGTAGCTAAATTTAGAAACTAGAAAGCAGTTTTTGGTGTGCCCATAATATTATCATAATTTTTAAATTGTATTTGAATAACAAATATTATTTTTTATATGAATAACATATTTTTTTATTTGAATAACATATATTGTTTTTTATAACAAAAAGTAGTCTGGGAGTATTTGGGATAAGGTTGCCTCTCTCCACCTCAAGCAACTACTACAAACAAGAATAAAAGCAGGAGGATGTCATTTCAGAATTCCACTTGACTCTGACACAAGGAATTTTCACTCCTTTTCTAACAATGTTTTAACAAGAAAAGAAGCACAGTTTTGCAAAGGTGCATGCAGAAATACCATGTGATTCCATTTCAGTAATTATGATAGCCATAAAAGAATTATTGTTTCCTTTTCTTTGAGCTTCAGAAAGATCTCAGGAGGGACAGCTGAAAAAGTAATGTCAGATTGATCTACACAGGATGTGATTCAAAGGGCCCTGCTGTTAGCAGGTTTTCCTGAAGAAGAATGCCTTCAAGAGTTGACATATTTTTATTGCAGTGCTTACATGAAGCTCTGAAGCTTCAGTAATAGAGAAACAGTGCTGTGTCTGAGTTTATTGAACCAAAAATTGAAAAACTAAGGGTTTCTGAAAAAATGATTACATGATTTTTTTTCATTTATTCTGAAAATATAGTGAAATATATTGACACAGTTTTGAATATTACACTAACCTTACATTTCTGGAATAAACCAAACTTGGTTGCTATAAATAGCCCTTTCTATATATTTCTGAATTCAGTATACTAACATACTTGTACAATTTTGCATATATGTTTATTTATGAAATTGGCAAGTGATTTTTTACTTACAGTGTTTTTGAAACGCTTTAGTATAAAGGCTAATTTAAAAAGTTTAGGACTGCTTTTCTTCCTAGTCTTTAGAAGGGTTTGTGTAAGATCGACATATAGCTTCCGTAAATATTTGATGGAATTCACAGGTTACCAAACCAAATGGGTCTTTATGGGAAAATTTTAAATTATGTATTTAGCTTTTTTAACAGATACAAAATTATTTACATCTTCTATTTCTTTTTGTGAAGATTTCTTTTTCTTTTAAGTCAGATCTATGTCCATTCATGGGTGTTGAACTCATGACCCTGAGAACAAGAGTTGTATGTTTTACTGACTAAGCAAGCCAGGCTCCCCTTTTTGTGAAGTTTTTCTAAGGTTTTGCTTTTCTACACAGTTGTCCATTTTATGTAAATATTCAAATTTATTGGCTATAGTGGCTCATAATTGCCTCTTATGGCTTTAAATACCTGCACTTGTAGTGTTCTCACTTTTTTCATGTCTAATGTATGTTCTTTCTTTCCTCTTTCTTTCTTTCTTCTTTCTTTCTTTCTTTCTTTGTTTCTTTGTTTCTTTCTTTCTTTCTTTCTCTCTTTCTTTTTTCTTTCTTTCTTTCTTTCTTTTTCTTTCTTTCTTTCTTCCTTTCTTTCTTTCTTTCTTCCTTTCTTTCTCTTTCTTTTCTCTTTCTCTATAGATAGATAGTATATACACTAATAAGGAAATTTGAGCAGTTGTCAGAAATCTTCCAATGAAGAAAATTCCAGGAACAGATGGCTGCCCTGGTGATTTTTACCAAACACTTAAAGAAGTAATACCTATCCTTCACAAATTCTTCCAAAAAGGTCAAAGAGAAAAGAGCACTTTCAAACTCATTTTCCTGGTACCAAAGCCAGATAAGGACCCTACTAGAAGGGAACCACAGGCAATATCCCTGATGAATACAGATGCAAATATTCTTAATAAAATACTAGTATGCTGAATTTAGTAACACATTAAAAGTGCCATTCACCATGATTAAGTAGAACTTATCCCTGGGATGCAAAGATATTTCGACATATACAAATCATTGTGTATGTTTCAATGTTTCATTCATTCATATTAATAGAATAAAAGAAAAGAACCATCTTCTATAATCATCTCAATAGATGTAGAAAAAGCATTTGGCAAAATTCAACCTATAACCTTTATTCATGATAAAAAATATAACAATTAAGATTAGAAGGAACATATTTCAACATAATAAAGGTCATCTATAACAAGCCCATAGTTAACATTATATTCAATGGTCAAAGGTCAAAAGCTTCTCCTCTAAGATCAGAAATAAGACAAGAGTGCCCACTCTCACCACTTTGATTCAAAACAGTACTGGAAGTTCTAGCTAGAGCAATCAGCCAAGAGAAATAAGTAAAAAACATTAGAATTCGACAGAAAGAAGTAAAATCATCACTATTTGCAGATGACATGATTGTATTTTATATTTTTTAGTTTCTTTTTTTAAGTTTTTATTTTCATTCCAGTTAGCTAACACACTGACATGATTTTATATATAGAAAACCCTAAAAACAACTAAAAAGCTGTGAGAACTAATCATATTCAGAGTTTCAGGTTATAAAACTAATTTACAAAAAGTTAGTAGTGTTCTTATATACACTAAAACACATTTTCTGAAAAGGAAATAAAGAAATCGATCCCATTACAATAACACCAAAAACAATGAAATACTAAAGAATAAATTTTGCCAATAAGGTGAACGATCTTTACTCTGAAAAACCATACATTGATGAAAGAAATTGAAGAAGACACAAATACATGAAAAGGTATCCTGTAGTCATAGATTGGAAAAATTAATAGTTAGAATGCCAATACTACCAAAGCCATCTATAGAGTCAATGCAATCCTTATCAAGATTCAAATGGTGATCTTTATGGAAATAGAAAAAATACTCCTAAAATTTACATGAAATTACAAAAGACCCCATAACCAAAGAAATCCTAAGAAAGAAGAACAAAGCAGCAGGCATCAGACTTCCTGTTCCCAATCTATACTACAAAGCTATAGCAATTAGAACAGTATAGTACTAGTATAAAAACAGACAAATAGACTACTGGAACAAAATTGAGAACTCAGAAATAAACGTAGGCATATATGGTCAAGTGATATTTAACAAGGGAATCAAAAATACTCAGTGAAGAAAAGATAGTCTCTTCAATAAATAGTGCTGGAGAAATTGGATATTTATATGTAAAAGAATGAAACTTGAGCTCTATCTTACACCACTCACAAAAATTAACTCAAAATGGAATAAGGACTTAAATATAAGACCTAAAAACATCAAACTCCTAGAAAAAAAATATAGGAAAAGTCTCTTTGACATGGGTCTGGGTAATAATTTTTTAGAAATTATATCTAAAACACAAGCAACTGAATAAAAAATAAATGACTATATCAGACTAAAAGGCTTCTGCACAGCAAAGTAACCATCAACAAAGTGAAAAGATGACCTAAAGAATGGGAAGTAATATTTGCAAATCATATATTTGAGAAGAGGTTAATATCCAAAATGTATAAAGAACACATACAACTCAATAGCAAAAAAACAAATAATTCAATTTTAAAAATGGGTAAAATATCTGAATAGACATTTCTTCAAAGAAGATATATAGATAGCTAACAAATACATGAAAGATGCTCAATATCACTAGTCATTAAGGAAGTAAAAATTAAAACTGCAATGAGATATCACCTTACAACTGTTAAGAGAGGCCATCATCAAAAAGATAAGAGATAACAAATGCTAATGGGATGTGGAGTAAAAGGATCCCTTGTATATTGTTGGTGAGATTGTAAATTGGCACACCCACTATAGGAAAACAATATAGAGGTTCCTCAAAAAAGTAAAAATAGAACTACCACATGATCCAGATATTTTACTTCTGGAAATCTATCCAAAGAAACTTAAAACACAAACTCAAAAAGATATCTGCACCCCTATGTTCATAGAAGCATTATTTACAATAGCCAATACACTAAAACAACCTAAGTGCTCACCAGTGGATGAATGGATAAAGAAGCTGTGATACACACACACACACACACACACACACACACACACACACACACAGACACACACACTGTATATATACAATGGAGAATTATTCAGCTATTAAAAATGAGGAAATCTTAACATTTGTGACAACATGGATGAAACTTGAAAACATTAGGTTAAGTGAAATAAGTCAGTCAGAGAAAGACAAATATTGTATGATCTCACTCATGCAGAATGTAAAAAAAAAAAAAACTCATAGAAAAAGATATCAGATTTGTAGTAATCAGAGATGAGAGTTAGAGGAGAGGGAATTGGAAGAAGGTGGTCAAAAGGTACAAACTTCCAGTCATCAAATAAGTACTAGGGATATGCTGTTAACACCGCTGTATGATACATAGGAAAGTTGTTAAGAGAGTAAATCTTAAGAGTTCTCATGACAAAGAGAAGAGTTTTTTTCTTTATATTTAGATGAGATGATGGGTGTTAACTGAACCTATTGTGGTGACCATTACACAATATATGTAAATAAAACCATGCTTTGCATCTTAAACTTCATACAGTGATATATACAATTATTTCTCAATAAAACGAGAAAAAATTTTTTTTAAAAAATCTATAAATTTATTTTCCTGATTTGCCTAAAAGAACAAAAATAAAAGGTAAGAGCATTTCAATTTAAGTTAGAAAAACTTCTCACATTATTTAAATTTTTCCTGAACTTTTTAGTATTCTAAATCTAAGATATTGAAGTTATCTCTGATTAGTAGGAAAGAGCAATCCCATGGATTTATGCCCAAAGCACTAATGAATGTTGAAGTAATTCACATAAAATTTCATTCAGTTGCAATAATGAAATAAAAATTAAAAGAAATTAAGTGAAATCTTTTTCCTATATGATCAACACCATGTGTTTTTTAAATTGCATACTACTTAAACAATATTTTTTTATGTTTCTTACCTTGTGGCCACTAATCTTAGTATTTATGAAAAAATAATATTTTAATATCATTAAGTTAGCACTTATTACATTATTGCTATGGTTGTTTTAATGGAAAAAATCATCTAATTTGCAGGGAATATTTCAGTACACAAAACTTGGTGAGAATTCAGGAAACAGTAATTCCTATATTACAACTACTATAGAGATGAATAAAAAAATGCAATGAAAAAGAATAGATGCCTTATGTCAGGAAAAAACTAAAAAATTGTCAATAAATGCCTATCAATAAAACTTCAGTAAATCTACTTCTGGTAGGTAGCTTATTTACTGAGTATTAAAATATTTCTAAAGAATAGCTTATTTGGTTGCCTATGTACCGAAAGCTTTTGACAATAGCACAATGTTTGTGAGTATTTTAAAATGAGTTTTTAAATATGTGCGTAAATGAAATACACATATATTTAGTAGATACACTTAGGCTAATCTTGCTTATAAAATACCTGAGTATAGTTAGAGAAGGGAAAACACTGCATTTTTAGCAAATCACAAGTTAAAAATGGAATTGTAAGGAATTCTGTTTATTCATTCAGTAAACATGTTTAGCTTCAACTGTATGCCAGGAATAAGGAAAATAAAACATGGTCTCTGACCTTGGGTAATTACCATTTAGTGTAAGTAATTACTTTTTACTTACTAATTACTTATTGGTCTGGTGAGGTAATTAAAATAATTAAAATTTGAAAATATACAATACATAATATGGGAGCAAAATAGAAAGAGAAAGATTGTCTAAAGTTTTTGGAAAGGATTCAAAAGGACATAGCAATAAATAGAATTTCAAGTATTAAGTAATGGAAGTTGGAATTCTGTTACTTTCTGTATTAGTCAGGTGTGCACTAAAAGTTCACAATCAGTTTGGGGCCCTACATTTCAAAATGGAAATAAATCAGGAAGACATTTAGCAAAGATAAATGCCAACTGGAAACACTCCCTTCAGAAGAAAAGAGAAAATCGTTGATGCATTTAGTTAGAGAAGAAAATTGTGACATTGAGTAAATGTAAAGTTATTGTTTCTTTGGATTCTAGTAGAACAGACCAAGACTAATCTATCAAAAATACATTAGGTTTGGGACTTTGATTTTGATTATGATGAACTAGCTTGTTCCAGACCAATTCTACAACTGGAAAATGAGTGAAATGCATCAAGTCTCTTTTGAAGCATCAGAAAGTTATGAAGATGACCACGATTGCAGGGGACAAAATCTTAGAGAGAAAGGAAAATTCTTAATTAAACAAAACTGTTACTTGGTACCATTTTTGTTTCCTGGAATTTGCTGGTAGGGAGGGGTAGAGCAGGGTAGAGACTAGAAGCTGAGACTCAATAAGCAGTTGAGAAATCATGTAGATCTTTCAGCTTCCTACAGGGCTGATAAGGGCAAAATAGAGCTCAGGACCAATCAATTAAGAAGCCTGATTAGTACACCATATCCTGGAAGGCTACACTCAAGTTTAAAAACAAACCTAAAATAGACCAGCCCTCAAAAGCCCTGAAAGTTTTAAATTTGCTCAGTTCCAATACTGGGTGCAGTAAATAAGTCTTAAATATGCAAAGTAAATAATCTCTGGAGGAAGACAACATCACCCAGAGATAGGGGTTATTCCTACAATATTTTTACACAATGATTAGGATCAATCATAAATTAACAGACTATTAGAATATGAGATCAATTCACAAAAGAAAACATAAAATGAAAAAGTAAAAAGGGATTGAAAAGTGATGCAGATGTTAATGTTATAAATATTTTATGATAACTATGATTCATAGGTTTAAGAAAACATACTTCAGTATAGAGAATTTTAGTAGATTGTTGATCAAAATCAAAAAGTAATTATAAAACCAAAAATAAAATAACATAAAGACTTGATAATGGGATTAACACTTGAAGGTAAGAATAACAAAAAGATCAGACATAGAGGATTAATGAATTAAAGATAACTTAGAAGAAAATGCTGAGCTTGAAACATGGGAATAAAACTGGTTAGAAAACACAAAGAAAAATATAAGAAAATGCCTCCAGAGCATGGAATTATAGTCCCATGAATAAAGGAAACAGTGAAGTACGTCAATGCTTGAAGAAGTAATTATCAGGAATTCAAACCATATACAAAATCAATAAAGTGTATTAATAGAAGTAATGGGGTGATGTAAGAGGAGGAAGCAGATAGCTATAGGACTATGTAGGAAAACTATCTTCAAAAACATGGGGTAAAGAATTTCCTTAAAAGATTACAAAAGACTATCAATGTAGGGGAGAAATGAGTTAGCTTAAAAGAAGAACTTCTCATCAAATAAAAACATTAGGAGAAATTCATTAAGAGAAAACTCAAGCTAAGAAGTGGGAGAGAGTATTTGCAATGCATACATAATACTAATGTATATTATTTACTGAAAAACCTACAAATTAATAAAAATATAGGGCAGCCAATATTCAGATCAACAGAAGGCTTGGATAGACACTTCTTCAAAGAGAATATCCAAATCACAAATGAATATATTCTAATATTTCTTAACCTTATTATTATCTAAGTTAATACAAATTAAAACTACAATAAGAATATTATCTATATATCTATCCAAATTGCTGGAAAGAAAAAAAGTCAGAAAATACCAAGAGTTGACAAGATTGGAGATAATGAGAATTCTTACAGACTAATAGATGGGAGTAAAAAATTTATATATCGATTTAAAAAGTCATTTCTCAGTACTTACTAAAGCTAAACATATACATGAGGTATGACCTAGAATTCCATTCTGAGAAATAGGTTCTCTTGGAAAACCTGTACTAAAAGGCATTTACTAGAGAATGCAAGAATGTTCATGGTAGTATTTTTCATAATAGGCCCATATTAGAAACACTACCAGTATCTGTCAATAATAAAATTATTTTTTAAAGTATAGTATATTAAGATAAAAAAGTATATTATACAGCAATAAAAATGAACAAAAACTAATATAAGCAACAACATGGATGAATCTTGCAAACATACTATTGAGCAAAAGAGACTTTAAGAAACTATATACTATATTTCCTTATATAAAACTTAAAAATGAGAAAAACACCTTCACAGAATTACCACTGAGACTAATGATTAACTCTGAAATTGCCGATAGTAAATAACTAAGGGAGGTTAATAAAGGGCTTCTGGGGCATATCAAAAGTCTGATTTATACCCTAGTTTTTAATCTGGGGATCTCAACTCTGGACATCCAGTGAAGATATTACCAGTGGTATGAAAATCCATATGTAAACAAAATATTATCTTTAATGAATGAATATGTTCCATTCACATGTGTTATTTTTTTAAAAAACCATTGAGAATATTTTGATTAATACAAAATCATTGAAAATTATTACATTCATATTAGGTTTTTGCTATTAGATATTCTGTCAACTAATACTTTCCAATAATAATATACTATTGATGTTTATGAAAAATTTTTACATTTATGAAGTTCCTCAAATATGAACAAAGGTTGGAATCAACAATTTAGGTGATACACTTGGATACAGGTCATTAAGTTGGTGGTCTTCCAAATTCCCTCTTGATTGTATAATTATTTAATTAAAAGAAGATATATTTCAAGTGATACAAATAATCAAAATAATGCTTGTAGTGGGGATGCTGGGTGGCTCAGTGGTTGAGCATCTGCCTTTAGCTCAGGGCGTGATCCTGGGGTCCGGGATTGAGTCCCACATCAGGCTCTCTGTGAGGAGCCTGCTTCTCCCTCTTCCTATATCTCTGCCTCTTTCTCTGTGTCTTCCATGAATAAATAAATCTTTAAAAAAATGGTTGTGCTCTGGTGAATTGTAAAATAGCAGGGTCCCTTCAAGGTCCAAAGAGAAATATATTGAAAGTAAGATGCAAATGTACAGGAATTTCAACTTGTCACTGGATGATTAATCTCTACAAATACTCTTTGGATGTTATCCGATAACATGTTTGGTGTTTACCATATCGAATTTTTCACTTGTGAATTAAATACCAATAATTCTAGTGTTTCTAATAGAAACTGATATAGTTTTGAATTGTCTGAAATAGTCACCTGGGAGTATTGACCACAGAATATTGAATGTAGGCTTTCTTTCTGCTATTGATATTGTTAGTCATATTTTCTGCCAAATAAATCTCATATCTCAGGGATAGGGTTTTTAAAAGATGTATAGCAGGAGTAATGCTTGTGTATTTCTCTTGTTTTATTCCTCCCATTTGTTACCTGTTTCAAAACATCAACTTTGCACTTGCTTATTCATTAAGGTCTTTTACAAAATGAAAGATTAAGAAAATTGGTAACTTTGTTTTTGGCAAAAACAAACCATAAATGACTTATTGCTAAATATGTGCCATATATATTTGTGATATTATAACAAATCAAAGGGTATGATTGCATCCCATAATGTTGCAATGTTTGTCTCAGAAGCATTATATTCTTACTTAATCATCTCTTTGTAAATAGTGTTAACCATAATAATGTCTACTGTTTGCCAAGCACTTTTTCCCCTCCTTTTTCAAGTTTTTATTTAAATTCCAATTAGCATATAGTGTAATTTATATTAGTTTCAAGTGTAGAATTTAGTGATTCAACACTTATATACAATACCCGGTGTTCATCATAACTGCCCTCCTTAATACCCATCACCCATTTAACCCATCCCTACAGTAACTGTCAGTTTGTTCTCTATAATTAAGACTCTGTTTTCTGGTTTGCCTCTCTTCCCTCTGGCCCCATGTTCATCTGTTTTGTTTCTTAAATTCCACATGAGTAAAATCATATGGTATTTGTCTTTCTCTGACTGACTTATTTCACTTAGCACAATACACTCTAGCTCCATCCATGTCATTGCAAATGGCAAGACTTTATTCTTTTTGATGGCTGGGTAATATTTCCTTGTATATATACCACATCTTCTATTCATCAGACTGATGTCTATTCATCAGTCAATGGACATTTGAGCTCTTTCCATAATTTGACAATAATTAATAATGCTTCTATAAACATTGGAGTGCATGTGCCCCTTTGAATGAGTATCTTTGTATCCTTTGGGTAAATACTTGCTAGTGCAACTACTGGGTCATAGGGTAGTTCTACTTTTTAACTTCTGAGGAACCTCCATACTGTTTTCTAGAATGAATAGAGCAATTTGCTTTCCCACCAAAAGTGCAAGAGGGTTCCCTATTTTCCACATCCTCATCAACACCTGTTGTTTCATGTGCTGTTAATTTTAGCCATTCTGACAGGTGTGAGGTGATATCACATACACATAGTTTTGATGTGTATTTCCCTGATGATTAATATTAAATACACATAGTTTTGATGTGTATTTCCCTGATGATTAATGATATTGAACATCTTTTTACAATTATGTTGGCTTTCTGAACATCTCCTTTGGAAAAATGTCTGTTCATATCTTCTGCCAATTTTTAATTGGATTATTTGGTTTGGATTATTGATTTTGATAAATTTTTTATAGCTTTTGGATATAACCCTGTATCAGATATGTCATTTGAAAATATCTATTCTCATTCTGAAAGTTTTTATCTTGATGAAGTTCCAATAGATCAGTTTTGCTTTTGAAGCAAAACTTGCCTTGCCTCTGAAGACATTTATAGTCATTGTCAAAGAGGTTGCTGCCTATGTTCTTCTCTAGGTTTTTAAAAATCTATTTATTTATTTGAGAGAGAGAGAGAGCAAGAGAGAGAAAGAGTAAGCAGAGGGGCAGACTCCCCACTGAGCAGGGAGCCAGATGTGGAGCTCCATCCTAGGACTCCAGGATCATGATCTGAGCCAAAACCAGATGCTTCACCAACTGAGCCACCCAGGTTCCCCATCCTAGAGTTTTGATAGTTTCCTGTCTCAGCTGTAGGTCTTTCACCCATTTTGAATTTAAGAAAGTGGTCCAGTTTCATTCTTTTGCGTGTTTCTGTCTAGTTTTCCCAACACCATTTGCTGAAGAGACTTTTTTCCATTGGATATTATTTCCTGCTTTGTCAAAGATCAGTTGACCATATGGTTGTAGGTTCATTTTTGGATTTTTCTATTCTATTTCATTGATCTATGAGTTTGTTTTTGTGCCAGTGCCCTACTGTCTTGATCACTAAAACATTATAATATAGCTTTAAGTCTGGGATTGTGATGTTTCCAGGTTTGTTTTTATCCTTCAAGATTGCTTTGGCTATTTGGGGTCTTTTCTGTTTCCATACAAATTTTAGAGTTGTTTGTTCCAGCTCTGCGAAAAATGCTGGTGGTATTTTGACAGGGATTGCATTAAATGTGTATATTGCTTTGTTTGGTATAGACATTTTAACCGTATTTGTTCTTCCAATCCATGTGCCTGGAATGTTTTTCCATTTCTTTGTGTCGTCTTCAATTTCTTTTATCAATGTTCTATAGTTTTCAGAGTGCAGATCTTTTACTTCCTTGGTTAGATTTATTCCAAGGTATCTTATGATTTTTGGCACAATGGTAAATGGGATTGATTCCATTTCTGTTTCTGCTGCTTCATTACTGGTGTATAGAAATGTAACAGATTTCTGGATGTTGATTTTGCATCCTGCAACTTTACTCAATTATATATCAGTTCTAGCAATTTTTTTTGGTGGAGTCTTTTGGGTTTTCTCTATAGAGTATCATGAAATCTGCAAATAGTTAAAATTTGACTTCTTCCTTGATGATTTGGATGACTTTTTGTTGTTGGACTGCTAAGGCTAGGACTTTCAGCACTATGTTAAATAAGAGTAGTGAGAGTGTACATCCCTATGTCAGGCATTTTTCAAACACTACTTTTCAATCTACAAAATGATATTTCATAGTAAAATTTGGTACCATATTATTAAGCAAAAAAATACAAGGGCTTAGATAGGTTAAATATTTGCCCCAAAATATCACATGTTTCTAAGTGTTTGAGATTGGACACACACTCAAATATCTATAAGCCCAAACCCTGCATCTACTTTATTATATGTATTCCTTCTTCTCTGCAATAATCATTGAGTATATTAAGCTCTGCAAATAGAACTTTGAAAGAATCATTTGTTTACTTTCTAGGTGAATGAGAATGATTTATTTTTTTTCTTAACCCAGTGCTGATATGTGTGATAGAATTTTATGACTCAGAAATTCTTTCCTGCCTTTTCCCAGATATAATTCAGGCTGGTTTTGATCAAAGCAGTTGCCAAAAGTGAACAGGTGGAGCCCTAGACAAAGATATGTACAGAGATGAAGCAAAGATGCCGTTTTAAAATTAGCTCAATCACGTTTTAGGAAGTTGTTAGAAAGACATTGAAGCCTACAGAAAAAGATTACATAAGAAGGATGACCTGTTTGTAGCCAACGAAGGATCTAGATAGTAAATCAAATGAAGAGGAGTTGCTACATATTCTTACATACTGGAAAGAGAACCTTAGCAATTTCAACTTTTTTTTTTTTTTTTTTTTTTTTTTTTTTTTTTTTATAGTCACACACAGAGAGGGAGAGAGAGGCAGAGACACAGGCAGAGGAAGAAGCAGGCTCCATGCACCGGGAGCCCGACGTGGGATTCGATCCCGAGTCTCCAGGATCCCGCCCTGGGCCAAAGGCAGGCGCTAAACCGCTGCGCCACACAGGGATCCCAGCAATTTCAACTTTCAACCAAATATACAGACAGTTAAATACAAACTTAAACACAGACATACCGTGGATACTACAGACGCACTTTTTCCCAGCAGGGCACACATATAAGCAAGAAATTTGGGGATATTTTAAGGTCAGCATGAGTTATATTAATCGATTTCAAAGAATTTGCCTCAATAAAAATAACTAGCTTTTGCCAAATAATTTCAACACCATAAATCTCACCCAATAAAGATCAGAGTAATATTGAAGGTAGGGAGTGGAGACAGGACACAGTATTAAATTTTGTCAAGGACAAGAAAAGAGAACAGAATACTGGCACTTAAAGACAGGTAACAATTTCTTCTTTAAGTATTAAAGTAAAAACTGAGTGATGACACAGCTGTGACAAAAATAAATAATAACTCCATTTTGTAATTGTTCATTTTGTTAGATATCACAAAATCACTAACTTAAGGGTACACTACACCATAAACAAGCTGTTCCAACTTTTCAACTCATTCCCGCTTACATGCCCCTACCCCTTGCCCAGACTTATCTCCTCCACTCCCTCATATAAAATCTTGCATTCAGTGGCCACCCAGCCCTTTTCTTCTGCCTTCTTGATCCAATAGCCTTCCTGATATTGTCTGTATACCAGACAGTTCTCCACTGGATCCCTCCCTGGAATGCTGGCAAGAATCCACTCACTGACAGGCCTCTGGGTTGATCTGGACGTCCGAAGTATATACTAAAAGAAACACCTTGTCAGTAAAGCATGGTCACTTGCTGTTCAAAGTTTTATTTATTTATTTGAGAGAAAGAAAGTGCACGAGTGCCCTGAAGGGAGAAGGGGATGAGGAAAGGGAGAGAGAATCTCAAGGAGACTTCTGCTGAGCACAGAGCCCACTGTGGGGCTTGATCCTACAACCCTGAGATCATGCCCTGAGGTGAAATCAAGAGTTGGTTCCTTAACCTACTGAATCACCCAGGCACCTCCAATTGCTGTTCAAATGTTACTATTTGTATTATAAATAAATCACATCAGGAGGTGTTGAGGGGTTGGCTTTCAGAGACTGGGTCTGGTATCCTAATCACCATTGACAACAAATTTTCCCTTGGGTGAAATGCATTCAGGGACCCAAAGGGACTGTTAAAACACCAATGATTTGTGGGGTGCCTGGCTGGTTCAGTCAATAGAGCATGTGACTCTTGCTCTTGGGTTGTAAGTTCAAGTTCCACTTTGTGTGTAGAAATTACTTAAAAATTATGTTCTTAAACCTTAAAAAAAATAAAGGAAGGAAAAAAACCATAGGTTGTTTGTGCTGTAGCATATAAGAAAGAACACCTTATAACTGTGGTTGAGTGAATCACTGGACTTATTTAGAAAACTTGGGTAGAAAATTGATTTTTTTTGCTATATTTAGTTAAATTATGGTTTGTTGTGTTGGAATAAGAGCAAGAAAACTTGATCTCTAGCTCTCAGTAGTAGTAGTAGTGGTGGTAGTAGTAGTAGAAGTACTGGTAGTTGTAGAAGTAGTGTTAGTAGAAGGAGGAGTGGTAAAGATATATAGTACTGCTGATGATAATCACTTGCTCTCAGTGAGTGCCTACTTTGTGTGAGCCACTCTGATAGGTAATTTACTTATAGTACTTCATTTAATTGTCAGAATAGTAAAAATACAGAATATTAAAGTTATATTTTACTTCATTGTAATTATTTTAAAAAACCTCAGTAAGTTTACAATGTATTTGTTTCAGGTTTATTTAATTGGCTAGCAACAACACCCAAAGATCACACTTACGCACAGTTTTTGTATGTGAGAATTTCTGTTTCCTCACAGCATGCCTTTGTGCACTAACCACCCTCTGGTTCACAAATTAATGAGTTCAAACTGAGATAAATCAAAATCTGGAATATGAGTCTGTCCTTCAGGCTACATTCCAGAGACTTCTTCAATGAGAAAGACTTATTCTTCAAGAACTACCTAGGGAACTTTTTAAAAAACAATGCTCAAAGCACTTTCTAAGAAAAATTAAATTGAATAAGAATTTCAATAGCTAGGAACAAAGTATCATTATTTTTTAAAAAGCAATGTGCAGCTAAAGTTGAAATCACTGGGTTAACCAGAGATATTTAAAAGATGTTTAAGAGTTCAGGATTATCTTTTACCTAATCTTATCCTCTGAGAATTCTTTCTGCTTCAGTATATCAGACCTTAAATTTGGATTACAGTATATTTTCCATCAATGCACAGAATCAAATTATCCATATTTCAGTCAATTTGGATAGCAATGACAGAGAGAGAAAAAATATTTATTATAAAACTGTCTTTTCTTTATTTCTTGTGTTGGGAGAAGCTGAAGTTTGTCTCTTTCTTAAAACTTCTTAGTGATGGCCGTAAGAATCAATCAACACCTTGCAACACCCTGATATTTTCCTAACAAGCCCTTGAAGATGTTGCTCTTATTCCAACACAACAAACCATAATTTAACTAAATATAGCAAGAAAAAATCAATTTTCTACCCAGGAATGATAGAATTCTTCAGCAAATTAATTCTAATTTATGGGTATTCCAGCAAATCGATTCTACATATTAGGGAGTCTTAATGCCAATAATCCAGTCCTGGTACCAGATTTTTACGAGTATTCTCAGTCATAAACCAGAGAAGTTAAATCCAGCTAACTTAGATTATAATGGAAAGGCAAAAGGTTCGCTAAATCTCTGGGAATACTGGAAAGTCAGCTTCAGGCAGAAACAAAAAACAGAACACTTAAGGCATAACCAAGATCTTGCCACAGGTACAATCTACATAAAGTGACTTTGCTGATGCTGTGACCGCTAATTGTTAATTTGTGCAGTAGGCACCGTGTGTTTGATGCTTGTTCACACTTTCAATCAATCTGATCGTGCTTTTCCTTTTATCTTTTTCTGATGTCATTATTTTTCTCCTTAGAAAAACGTATTTGGGAAAAATCTGGTGTAAATAATTTAGTGTAAATAATTAGTGATAGTCACTGGGTTGCTCCAGTTCAGTTGAACTACTAAAATAGTTAAGTATTTCCCCATAACTTGAGTTAAATAGCCATTGTCAAAACACCCTAAGTGTCCAACCAGCACTTCAGCTGCTCCAGCTCCCTGTCATCTCCCACTTAGTATGTGATGATTGACACATCAGGGACCCTTCAAGACACTTGACTGCTATGAGCAGTGGACTTTTGAATGGGTCAGAGTTGGGCTCTTCCAAGTTTTAAATACTTTGAATAAACACTCCTCCTCTCATTTGACTGAGACTTTGGCACAGGGAGCTGTAAACTAGTTTCATAAATTATCCAAGAGAGACCATAATGTAAGCATGGGTCCAGCATTTAGAATGTAACAAGCTCATTCCAGAGCCAAAGCTCTAAAGTACAAAATCACATACTATCTTCTAAATAATTTCATATACCATTAACTGAATTTTCCTCAAGATCCACCAATTGAAGGATGACAAGCTCTGGGGAGTGCCTGAAAGGGAATCAGGAAGAGTATTCAAGTGACCTTAAAATTATATCATCTACATATATTGTATGTTGCCCAAGGCTGATGTTCCTTAGGACATAAGCATCCTTAGTCCTGGTATCTCTAGGGCTAACACATACTTGGAAGCTGTTAAAAAATCCTTGATGGCTAATTTCTATGATTCATGTTTTTATCTATTAAAAAAACAATAATAACAAAAATATTATCTATTGAATCATCTCAGGTTAAACTAGTGAAGTAACTAAAAACAAGACATGAAAAATATATGTACTTGTCCACTTTAATGGAAAAATAAATGGAAATATTTAATTTTATTTCAGTATTTTTAACTTCTAGGGGAAAGATTCTTTGATATAATTAAAGAATTAATCACTGAAGAATAATAATCTGACAAGTAGAAAAAAATATCCCAGTAAAGGAACAATTTTCTCCTTCTAGGAGGCTAGGTGTCTGAAAGTTATAGCAGTAAAATCTCTAAGTTTGTTTTAGATTTACTGCCTCTTTTGGTCTGAAAAGAATATTAACAATAGAGTTAAAGCCCAATAAGTCATGGAAGAAACTTTAAAAGAGGCATGTAGAAGCCTTCGGGCAAAATATGTTTACCGCTTAATGCACTGAGCATGGGTGACATAGTAAATTTAAACTTCCAAGACACAGGAATTATACACGACCCTACAGGCCTCCCTGAGACTTACTTGGGGTGATGAAAGGCATGTTTGGAATACAATAAAAGGAGGATGGATAGGCTTTAAAGAAAAGGTGGATTACATAAAGAGATCTATAGTTGTATGGAAATGTATGCAACTGAGAGTAAAAATACGCTGAATAGCATTTGAAAAAAATTGTGGGGGATCACCAGGATATATATTTAATGCACGGTAACTATATATAATTCAAACAGGTATAGAAAGCAGTTTTTACATTTCTGATACATATGGACAAACTGGTTCACAAACAGGCTCACATAGGACTGGAGAATTTCTATTTTCTATGGAGATCTATTTTCTAAAAAAAAAAAAAAAAAAAAAAAAGTGCCCAGGAGTATATGTCAATACATAGAGACATAACAAGGTGGTGCCAGAAATGGAAAAACAGTTTAATCCTTTAAAAGTTTAACAAAATCCATACATAAATACCTAGATGTCTCCAGGAAATGGATAGGTAAGAAGATATGAAAATAATTAAATTTTATTAATATAATAAGGGAATACCTACAGAAAACTGTTTGTCTATAACACACCTACAATCCAGGCTATCATATAAAGACACAAACATGTAAAAACTTTGAGGATATTGGTAATTATAATTTAATCATCAATTTATGATGACAGCATAATTGAAACCATGACCACAATTGTACCTATGTGGTTATTCTATGTTTCAATATAAAAGGAAGGTAGTCTACATAAATTCTGAAGACTGTGAATAAAAAAATGTAATTTCACTATATCCCCAACACTGACCAAGAAATAGATAACTTCCATTTCTTGTCATGAAGTGCCTGGCAACTATGAAGGTAAATTCTGTGTCAATTATATTTCACAGCACTTAGGCAAAACAGTCTTTTTTTGAAAGACTTGAATATCATGTCTTTTGCTCTGATTTCCCACTTACAAAACAAATGACAACTTGGCTTTATAAGAAACAAAAACAAAACCTGTCTTTTTGGGGATTGGATCAAGATGACAAGTGAAGCAATATACAGAACAAAGAAAGTGGGCATACTGAACAAGCTATGCAAACATTTCTAGTTACGGAATGCAGTTTACTCCTCTGACTTGAATAAATATTATTAAAATTGCCTTTTAAATTCTAGGGTAAATAAACTTTGCTGCTCTGGAAGAAATAACGCACAAGGATAAAAAAGAATATGGAGGAAATTTTTAAAAATAAAGCAAGAGAAGCCCTGACAAATAAAAAGCTATAGTATAAAATAAAAATAATTAAAACAGTATGATACTTTTCAAATAATAAACCAAGAAACTGAATAATCAAGAGTCCAGAAAAGACCAAAAAAAACCACATTTTTAAAAATTTGCATTTACAACCAATGATAAAATAATAGACTACAAAGACCACAGTATAGGGAAGCCTGGGTTGAGTATCTGCCTTTGGCTCAGGGTATGATCCTGGAGTCCCAGGATCGAGTCCCACATCAGGCTTCTTGCAAGAAGCCTGCTTTTCCTTCTGCCTATGTCTCTGCCTGTGTCTCTCATGCATAAATTTAAAAGAAATTAAAAAAGCACAGTATAAAAAATAGCCATACATGACTGTCAGGGGGTAGAAATGATCCTTGCATTACATGAAAAGAAATTTTAAATAACTCAAAAAGAGGTAAAAAAAAAAAACACCCAACAACTATGGTACATTAAACACAAAAGCAAGAAGCCATAAAATGGGTAGTGAATGAGAACTGTCATTTACATTTTTAAAAAGGAGGTGGTTGAAAGTATCAGAAAGCTGAGTTGTGACAGATGGACTGGGGAAGGTATTCCAATATATGCACAGGATAATTTTCAGTACTGTTAATATAAAGGAAACTCATATGAATTGATGAAAAAGGGAGAATCTGGTCAGCCCGTGTGGCTCAGCAGTTTATTGCTGCCTTCAGCCCAGGGCGTGATCCTGGAGACCCGGGATCGAGTACCACTTCAGGCTCCCTGCTTCTCCCTCTGCCTGTGTCTCTGCTGCGCTCTCTCTCTCTCTCTCTCTCTCTCTCTCTGTCTCTCATTAATAAATAAGTAAAATCTTAAAAAAAAAAAAAAACCCGGGAGAATCTAATGAAAAGAGATAAGAGCTATAAGTAGGTAATAGCAGAAAGAGAAATGGAACTGTCAAGAAACATACAAAAGATGTTTTACAACATTAATAATTAAGGAAATGCAAATTAAAACGAAATACAGTTGATTTTTGTTATTTGTGGTAATTATGTTCTATAAACTTGCCACAAAAACTGAACCACTACTCCCAGAGGAGTTCCAGGAGTAGGTTTCTGAGAACCTCTAGTCACATTTTCATCAACTGATCGATATATAACCTTGTTTTATGGGTGTTTCTGTTTAAAGATACTTTATTTAATAAACTCTGTTGACTGATTCATTAACATTGAACTCACAACCAATAGCACTATAACTCATACCTGAATGAAGCTTTTCTAACACAAGTATTTTCTCCCTAAGGCATATCACAGCCTTCTTGCACTTTGGAACACCAGACAGCACTTTAGCACTGGAGGGCCATTTTATTTATTTATTTTTTAAAAGATTTTATTTATTTATTTCACAGAGAGAGAGAGAAAGAGAGAGAGAGAGGGAGAGAGAGGAGGGGCAGAGGGAGCGGAAGATAAATTCTCAAGCCAACTCCCCACTGAACTCAGAGCTCTAGGCTAGTCACTTCCTGAGATCATAACCTAAGCTGAAATCAAGAGTCTGACACTTAACTGACTGAGCCACTCAGGACCCCCTAGGGGGCCATTTTAAACAGAGAAATCACAAACAACCACAAAAATGAGGAAAACATGGCACTAATTAATAGCCTGCAAAAATTACACTGATTTATGGTATGAGAACTGAAACAAGAAGGCACTGTGTGTTGGTCATTTAGATTTTTTATTGCTATGAGCATGTCCATGAATGGTCCAGAAAGTATCATGAGTATTGATTTTGAGGTTAAAAACCAATTTTAGTGAGTAGGTAAATTCACAAATATACAATCCAGGGATAATGATAATCGTTTTAAACCATCTGATGAGCTAAGTCTGAAAAAATTATATATCCAATGTTGGTATAGAAAAACAGGGATTTGAATACTCGGTGGAGTATATTTTGGTAGTACCATTTTGTATAAAGTTTGACAGTATATACAAAATTTAAAATGTGCATGCAGTATGACTAAAATTCCACTTCTAGATCTAGGCTTTGAAAAAATATAAATGTGCATAAAAACATAAATATAAGAGTGCTTATGTATCAGGAACATTTCTCATAGCATAATTTGATAAATAATACAAATGTTCAGCTCTAAAATAGTATTAAGTTGAATTACAGTGAATTCATAACATAGTAACTTCTAAAAAATATGTTGGACCAAAATACACTCAAAAAGTAATATATCCTACATACATCATGAAGTAAAAAAGGCAAGTTGAATCACAGTATGTATGATTGATGTTAATAAACCAACTTATGTTAACAATCAAAATTTTGCACATATGTATTTATAAATTCATGTAAATATATGTTTAAAGTCCTGAGCGAAATAAAAATAATTAAGTATGCTTTGTACTTACCTCAAGGATGGAAATTGAGATTTGAAGAGAAATTTTACTACACTTAGGTATGCTATTTCTTTTTACTATTTTTATATACTATATTGTTGATTTTTCCCCCACAATAACAACATTAAAAGTAATCTCTGGTAGTTGCTTTTTGTTTGTTTGTTTCAAGTTTTTGTTAAAGTAAATATGTTACAGGGTGCCTGGGTGGCTCAGTTGGTCTGACTCTTTATTACAGCTCCGGTCATTATCTCAGAATCATGGGATCAAATCAAGCCCAGCGTTGGGCTCTGTGCTCAGCCTAGAGTCTGCTTGTCTCTCTCCCTCTGCTCCTCCCCTCTCTTGCCCTTAAATAAATAAATAAATAAATAAATAAATAAATAAATAAATAAAATCTTTACATAAATAAATATTACAAAAAGCAGGAGTTATAAGAAATAGACTCTCTTTGCCCTTGAAGACTTAATTAGTAAAGAACATAAGAATACATTTTGTTATTAATTCAAAATTATCAACTATTGTGAAAGACTGTATAAGATTGTCTTGAGAAAAAACAGCTGATTACTAAGCATGGGCATTTCAGTGAAAGGAAGCAACATCCCAGGAGTAGAGATTTGCCAGATTTTAAGAAAAATTCTTAAATTTTTAATACACCTTAATAATAATGTGTTTGGGGAAAGTCAATTGGTATGGCTGCATAGATTATCATGGCAGATTATAGACAGGCACTCACAAAGAATTGGAAAAGGTTGTTGTATTTCATAATTTCTGTACTCTAAGAAAGGAATGCAATGGGGGAAAATACATGGAAGGCTTATATTCAAGACTCACCTCAATATTTCCTCTTTCATAGCATTTTTCCTTCTGCTATGCTCGCAACTACTTTGTAAACATTAATTATACATTTTTCATATCTTTTGGCACATATTAAAACAATAAAAGTTTCTTAAATATTCATTTCCCTCTTCTCCATAATTGTGTTCTAAAAGCCATATAGTTGCAGCAAGAAAATTATTTTCATCAGAAAAAATCCATGCTAATTTCACCAGCCATCAAGCCACTATGGATCTGTACAATCTTTAAATTAATCTATAAGTTTTATTATCTTGTTAAATTTTTCTCTAGAAGGGGTCTATAGTAATTTATGCCTAATTCAAAGCATATATTTAATTTTATATCATTTTGTTTTCAGAAAACATTTAGCCAAGTATTTGAGCTGTTAATCTATGTTTAGCAAGTGAAGTAGGAGCAAAATATTAAAACAATATAATTTTGCTTTAATTCAATTAATTGTTTTGGTGGTTTAATGACCTTATTTGAAAGGAAATAAACAATGTCTCATATTGATCTGCTTCATCATGGCAGTAATGAAAATAACAGAATTATTTCTCTAGCTCTAGTAAAAAATATTTTCCTTTTTATGCTTTTCTTTTTTATTAAGTCAGCAGAGAAAGAGCTATAAAAAATTTTAAAAATCATGATGGCTTAATCAAATGAATAATGAGTTTAATTATCTGAAACTTAAACTAAATGTTTTTGTTAAAAAAAATAACCGTCTGAGAACTTATGTCTCCTTTTGACATATGGAAAGCCACCGTTTAACCAGAAAAGTAAAACACAGAGGTTCTTAAATGTTAAGTATCCTGAAAATGAATGCACATACATAATCCTTAAGAAAGGTAATTTTTTTATGCATCATAGCCTTGAATATGCAAATAAAAGAACAGAAATAATTATTCTAGCCTTTTTGATTAGCCATTCTTATGTGTGTGTGTTTGTGTGCATGTGCATGTGTGTGTGTGGTGTGTGTGTGAATGTGGTGTGGGATGTGTGAGAGAGATATAGAGAGAAACGGAACAAAAGGTAGACTGCAAATGGTTGCAAACAAAATTAAAATACATAGTAAATGGCAGTACAGGATGGTTTTTCTTTGGCATTCAAATTTCTGAATTTAAATTTAGTGATAGTTCTGAATATATAAAGTTGAACCATCCTATCATTTTTCCCTCCCCAGCCCACACCATCTTTTCATCTAAACAACTATTATGTTTAGAGCTGGAAATAATTACTTGACATTTATTGGTGCTTTGTGTTGGGAGAAATCTTATTTTACATTACTAAGCTAAAGTGTAACTCTTCAAGGCAGTTCTGATTTTAAATAGGCCCTAGAATACTAAAATACTCAATATGAACATGATTCAATTGACAGACAAAATATAGCCTTTGATCATGTGTACAAAATAAACATGTAACTGATAATTGGATATTATTATTATATTTTATATTATATTTTATATTACCTTTAACCTAGGAGTAATTGTATCCTCTTCTCCATTCAGCTATTTAATCAGCTAACTTTAGTAAATATTGGTCTATAGAGAATCTGAAGGATAATAATTCTTATTCACTATTCCCTGAATAGTCCATGTGCAATCCAACCTTCTCACTTGTATTTACAATTGCTTTCCTGAATTTTGGTTATATTTTTCTCTCCCATCAATGTATCCATATCTGCTATCTTTGAGACCTAAAAGGAGTCACACTTACTTCTGTGCCAGTCCACAGGTGGTTTTCTCTTCCTGTTCTGTGGCATAGCTCATTTCTACATTCATCTTGGCACTTAGCCATTCACCTGTGTTTAACATCTCATATGTTACTTTTACTTACTTTACCTTACTACTTTTAAACTCTTGTTTTTCAGGTATTGCTTTTTTCTTGAAATTTCTTGCAATTCAAACTTATTTTCCTATGAATCTCACAATCTCTTTGGGGAAAGAAGCAATGGTTCGTATTTTTGAACCCCTCAAGGCTTAGCTCTGATCACATATTAGATACTTTCTAAGAGTATCATGAATTAATGTGGATAAAACACGATGACTAATAACGATTTAGTCTATATGTCTACTTGCAATTACCCGTCTTTGTTACTTTAGGAAACAATTGGAATTACTTGCTCACATCTTATCTGGTTAATAGAACAGAGGAACTGCTTATTTAGGTAGAATATTACTGGAAGAGTAAAAAAAATAAAAAAAAGTTGTCTAGTCACAATGTGAACTATGCTTGAGTCTTGCCAGTGGAAACTGTTTCTCCCACTTTGTCCTAAACAACAGATTGCTACCATTCTGTTTACTGTAATCTTCTCTTGGTAATCTTCTGTCTCTTTTGAGTTAATATGTCTAAAAACAAACTTGCTTCAATCCTCCATCCTACTCTACTCTCAATCTTCCAGATTCCTCTAAATGGTATCTTGATCTTTCCAATTCCTCTTCCTAAAGTCCTTATAGTCATTTCATAGCTCTGGTATAAAAAAAAAACAAAAAACAAAAAACAAAAAAACAAAAAAAAAAAACAAAAAGCAAAAAACAAAACCTCTGTAGGCATACCTTCAGAAAATTAATTTCAAGTACAAGATGATCATTTTGTAGATTAAAAAATAGTTAAAAACCAACAACATTTATGGTTTACCAATAATGCATTCAGAATTAGACCACTTCTCATCATCTTCAAAGCGACCATTCTAAGTCCCAACCATCATCACCTTTTATTTTCAATGTTTTCTCCCATTCTGTGAATTGATATCACTTTCTTGGTAGTATAATATGCATTGAAAAAGTCTTTAATTTTTATGAAATCCAATTTAATTTTTTCTTTTCTTGTTTGTGTTTTTGGTATCAAATCTAAGAAGAGTTGCCTAAGTTAAGGTCACAAAGATTTACTTCCAAATTTTCTTTTAAGAGTTCTATAATTTTAATTATATTTAGTTCAATGATTCTCTATGACTCATTTGAAGTTAATTTTTGTATATAGTGTAAAGTAGGGGTCCAACTTCATTCTTTTATGTGTGGATATCTGGTTATCCCAGCATTATTTGTTGAAAATACTATTCGTTTCCCCCATTTGATTGTCTTGGCACTCTGCCAAAATTTAATTGACCATAATTATAAAGGTTTATTTCTAGACTCAATCTTATTCATTTCATATGTATATCTATCTTTATTTTGCTACCACACAACTTTATATCAAGTTTTTAAACTGGGAAGTGTAAGTCCTCTTTATTTATTTATTTATTTATTTATTTATTTATTTATTTATTTATTTATTTATTTTTTATCAAGATTGTTTTGGCTATTCTGGATCTCTTTTGTTTCCAAACAAATTTTAGGATCAATCTGTCATTTTCCACAAAAAAGCAGGCTGGGATTTTGATATATATTGTCTTGAATCTATAGGTTAATTTTGAAACTATGCTGTCACCATCTTTTACACAGACTTTTTTATTCCCACCCAACTAATATTTTCACTTCAATCTTTGCTCCTCAAATCTGTTCTGCATATAGAACCAAAGTGAATCTTTGAAAACTTAGATTACATACCTCCTCTGTTTATAAATGTTCAATGCCTTTCTGCCTCACCTGTGATAAAATCTAATGTCCTTACCATGGTTTTAATGGTCTTGCATATACTTTTCTGGCTGCTACTCTGATTTCATCTCACAGTTTTCTCCCTTAGTCACTCATTTAATCTATACCAAATTTATCATTAATCATGCCATACACAATCCACCTTAGATTCTTTAAACACTCTATTCATTTTGCCTATATACCTCCTACTTTGGACATCCTTCACCTCTTTCAGGTCTCAAGTATAATATTATTAGATGGTCCTTCCTGATCCTTTTATCTAAAATAGGACCTCTCCATCTGTATCTATCATCTGATCTGCTTTGTCTTCTTCAGAGTGCTACCATTGCCTTGAATTTAATGTATGCCATACATACACTTTTTTCATATTTACCCCCCACTATATTATAAATTTCATGAAAACAAAGATTGTTTTGTTCACTATTTTATCCTCAGTGCTAAGAAGAGTGCCTGCCACATAGAAGGCACTCAGTAAATATTTGCATAAAGGTGAACAATATATTTTAGAAGTATCTAATGGCTACAGATGAAATAGCCAAAGTAAGTAGGATTCTGTTTTACACAGATAATACACAATTACAACTTCTCCTTCTTCTTATATTCAATGTTATTGTATTATTCAGTGTGTCCACCTTAAAGCACATAACAAATGATTTTGAAGACTAACATAGTCGTAAATGAACGTTGTCTTTGAATTTTACTTTTAGCAAGTCAAAAATACTAAGGTCTTATAGTCATTACCAATCCTGACAAGCAATAAAATTTTTATCTCCATTTTCTAATAAGAAGCACTGGCATCTCACAAATAGTATTCTAGACGAGGAAGCCAAGAGCATTTAATTTCTTCACAATTCTATTTTTAACTCTGCATGATTTGGAATGTGCTGCTGGACAAGTCATTTATCTTTTCTAACACTAGGTTGTGTTTCTTTAAAACAAAGCTAATACAACTTGATGCTATTTATATTTTGTCATGCACATGGCAATGTTGATAAAGGTGACGTAATTCTTACCACAGGTTAATTTTGCACTTAGGAATTACCATTCAAAAAGAAAGGGATTCCTAAAAAAAAAAAAAAAAAAAAAAGAAAGAAAAAAAAAAAAAGAAAGGGATTCCTGCAATATAAACCTTTCAGTGTGAATAAAGAAGGATATATTAATATCATAGTATGAAAAATAGCACAATTAGAGATCCCTGGGTGGCTCAGTGGTTTGACGCCTGCCTTCGGCCCAGGGCCTGATCCTGGAGACCTGGAATCGAGTTCCGCATCGGGCTCCCTGCATGGAGCCTGCTTCTTTCTCCTCCTGTGTCTCTGCCTCAATCTCTCTCTCTCTCTCTCTGTGTGTGTGTGTGTGTGTGTATGTGTCATGAATAAATAAATAAAATCTTAAAAAAATAGCAGAACTATAAATGCATGGGAAGCTATATGGTAAAGGAAAGTGTCAGGAGTTAGGGAGACTTTAGTTTAAATGCTGACTCTATACTTCCTAAGCGTAGTAATAGCAAAAATTTAACTCTATGGAACCTTAGTACTTTTTCTCTAAAAGGAGAATAACAAATATTTTCATAGCACCTAACATAGTGTGAAGTGTATGGTAGATGCTAAATAAATGTGAATTTCAGTCCCTTGATAAGCACTATCAAATGGCTATGG
Organism: Canis aureus; assembly: GCF_053574225.1. Lineage (NCBI taxonomy): Eukaryota > Metazoa > Chordata > Mammalia > Carnivora > Canidae > Canis > Canis aureus. Next base: position 8,482,601 of record NC_135638.1, read on the forward strand.
CAACAAGTAATAGATCACAAGTTTAGTGAAAAAATAGGCCAAAACAACTATCTCTGCATGAGGCATGTGGAATAACTTCTGAAATGAATTAGGATTTTCATTATTAGTTTTTAAGTTAACTGATATCTCCATAATAAAATCACATCAAAAAGTGAATACTTTTGGGACAACTGGCTGGCTGAGTTAATAGAGCATGTGACTCTGGCTCAGGGTGTGAGTTCAAGCCCCACATTAGGTCTAGAGCTAACTTTAAAAAATGAATATTTTACAAAACTTAATATTAAAATAAAATGAAAAAAATCATGAAGACTTTGAAGGTCTCATAAAAATTTGCGATCAAGTCAACTATTCAGTATTTATCTTTTGCCTTTTACAGTTTTGTTTTGTTTTGTTTTACATTCCAAAAGTCAAATAAATGCCCTCCTCAATCCAAACAATGTCAATAGAAGTTGACAGCCTGGTGAGTAAATTCCACCCTTTTGTGTACGCTCATATAAATATTTACTATGATTTCTATTTTTTTGTTTACATCTGCTTTATATATACCCTGAAATACATTTTGGAAATGCCTTAATATCAACAGATAGAAATCTAACTAGAAAGACTAATACATCATCCAAAACAAGAAAGACTATGCTATTAAAACTCAGTTTGGACACCGGTGCTACACTGAGACTACCCTGGGAGAAAGAGGATGTAAGGTCATATCAGATCGAAATCAGTTGGTAGTTTCACAATGCTTTATAACATACTTATTCCATAATTTAGTCACTATATTAAATGATGTTCATTAAGGTTGTTTCTAGTTTTAGGCCACTCCGTAAAACAAACGGAAGAAGTGATGTAATAAATATTCATTTTTTGGTAGTTTTTTTTTTTTCCTAAAGAAAGAGTGAATCCTAAAATTGCATTGCTGAATCAGGAGGTTTGTACTTTAAAAGATACACATGAATGATGTCAGATCATATTCTAAAGAGCATTTCACATTCCCTAGAATGATTTCTCTACAAAGAAAGCATTCATTACTCTACAAGAAAATCCATAATTACATGGATTGATTTCTCAATCCTTTCTGAATCTGATTAATTGTTATCTTCTTGTGGTAACAAGTATGCCTGTATTTTGCCTTTATTGCATGGTATCTATAATAGGCAGAATAATGCTCTGCTCCAAAGATGCCTACTTCCTACACCCTGGGACCAGTGAATATGCTATGTTACATAGCAAGAAGGCAAGGGAGAACTAAGGTAGCAGATGAAATTAGGGTTGCTTATCAATTGACCTCCAAACAGAGAGATTATCCTGGGCTATCCAGGTGGGCCTATTGTAATCACAAGGTTCCTTCAAGTGTGGAAGGAGGCAGAGTATCAGAGTCAGAGAAAGATCTCAAGATAGGACACTGTTGGATTTCAAGATGGAGGAAGAGGCTACAAACCAAGAAACGCAAGAGATCTCTAGATTCTGGAGAAGGCAAGAAAACAGATTTTCTCCTGGAGTCTCCAGAAGGCAAGCAGTCCTGCTAACACCTTGGTTTTTAGCCTACTGATATCCATTTCAGAATTCTGGGTCAGAACTGTAAGATAATAAATTTCTTTTGTGAAGACACTAAATTTGTGGTAATTTCTTCCAGAAACAATAGGATTTTGATGCCTGGATATAGGGTTTTGCTACCTCATATACCTAAGAAATGAAAAGAGAGAAGAGGAAGTAGTAAAGAAGATTTTGAAACAAAGACTTTTTTTTTTTACAGCTAACCTTTTTTTTTTTTTTTTTTTTTTACAGCTAACCTTTTATATCATCTAGAATAAACTTCTGTATTTGCAAAAAGATAGTGACAGTATGTGTATTCTTCTGGATTAAGTCAGCTATTCTAGCAACCTCAAGTTTTTTCCTTTCTCTAACTCTATCTTCAACTCATGTTTTGTTTAACTCTTTTTCTTCTCCTTTTCCTGAGCTAACCAAAGAATCTGATCTGTCAGATCGGACCATACATATTTATTTACTAATAATTCAAAGATACAAGCCAGTAGCAAGGACAAGTAGAAGAGCAAGAGATCTGCGATATCAATGATGGCTTATCGGGTCATTACATCATTAGAGATATACTTTCTAGTCGGCAGTACCAGGTTTTGATAGAATACATGTGAGTTACCCTGCACAGTAGGAAACATCAGGTTATGAAGCATTTCTAGTTTATACCCAGATAGGTGATCTTATTTGATACTTCCCGTGAAATTACGCATCACATATCCTAAGTTTGTTTACCATAAGTAGTCCTAGTCAAGGACATTCTTCTAAGAGCATTCCATTGATTGATATGGACTCTTTTCCTACCATATAGAAACAGTTTACTTCTTAAGAAATCCAAAGAGATTAGATTGGGTCCTTTGTCTTCTTTCTTTCCCTGAACTCATCTCCCCAATAAAGAGAAACAGATTACAGGGCAGCTGTTTTAACTCCTTCCTCCTCGCATTCCCAGGAAACTCCTAGGTCTCTTTAGTTTTCTCAGAAATGTCATTCCTTTGGTGCAATATAGTTAGAGGTAGACAAACACAATAGCATTTGGGGTAGAGAAATAGAAATTCCCACTCAAATTAGATTGCTATGTGAATTTGGTTATAATCAACTCCAACGTGACAAAAGTATATTCTTACAATCCTACTTCAGAAATTAAGAATGGCATTTTTACACATTCTCATAATCTCTAAAGCTGACATCATTCTTGTGTCATGGCACTACTATTTCCCTGTACCTGACACTTAGTGTAAACCCATTCAAGAAATATATATAAGCTCTCAGCTGTTCAAGGCACATAAATAAATAAATACCAACACACTTAGGATTATGTAACTGTGCCAAGAAACTTTGTTTCTAGGATGTGCTATCACACAGGTTAGACATATGTCCTCAAGTTAAATGTTTTAGTCTTTTTAAGGTTACAATTTCTTTATAAAATGTGAGGCCTGGGTAAGAGCGTGGGCTTTGGACAGAACTGGATCTGTATCCTGGGTCTGCCACTTACAAACTCCTGTGGAATTGTGCAACTGACTTAAGCTCTATAAGCCTTAGTTTCCTCTTCTATAAAATGAGTTTAATAAACTTAACTAAAAGGATTTTCATTAAGATTAAATGAAATAATGCAAATAAAGCAATTTGTTTCAGTAAACAATCAGTAAATGTTGGCTTATAATTATGAACATGCAGATTTCTATTAAATTACCTAAACCTAAAATCTTATGACTATACATGTCTAAATGTGTGCCATATATTTTTCTGAGCTCTTTCACCTATGTCCAGGTATTTCTGGAAAGTAATTATTTTTATATAGATTTTTACTGTTAAAATGTTAGTATCTAAGGGTTAGAGGTACTTCGTACAGTCACAATTCACAATAATTGATAGAGCATGAATTAAAGTGCTGAATTTTTAAACTGAAACACTCATAATCTTCTTACCATATCATAGTGTCTTCATAAAAGGAGAAAATTAATAAGCTTCACAGAAAAGGAGATTTTTATAAAGGTCATAGACAGCAGATATGATTTTGATATGAGGTTAGGACATAAAAAAGGTCTGGGTGCCTCAGTGGCACAGTCAGTTAAGGATTGGCCTCTTGGTTTAGGCTCAGATCTGGATCTGAGGATCGTGGGATTGAGCCTTGTAGGGGGCTCTGCATCAGTGCGGAGTTTGCTTAAGACATTCTCTTTCTCCTTCTGCCCATCTCCTGACACACGCTCTCTCTCTCTCACTCTCTAAAATAAATAATAAAAATAAGTCTTTTTAAAAAAAGTACATTTAATGGCCTTTTAGCATTGAGCAAAAGTTTATAGTGAGGAATGAGAATGTCTCCATGGGGGAAAAGGTCTTATGGGCTTAACCTGGTTGGATCAAGTGGTATGCACTGAGATGGAGAGAACACATATAGTGGATCAGAGGAGATAATAAAAAATTGTACCATTCTCAACTGGGAAGTCTAGACCTTATTATGAACAAACTGGTTCTAAGTTTTAAAGCTCCTAGATTAAAAAGTTAAGTAGTTTCTTAACTGCAATTCTTTGTTTATCATATACTAATTTGAAATAAAGCTCTACGGCATAAAAAGTTTCCCAAGCATATTGATCACAGTTCTTGTAGATATCCTTAAACTCTCATAAAGCCTTTTTCTTACAAGTAGAATATAATCTTACAACTAGAATATTATCATGGCCTGGTGAATTTAACATCCATTCCTTTTTTTTTTTTTTTTTTTTATTTATGATAGTCAGAGAGAGAGAGAGAGAGAGAGAGAGAGAGAGAGAGGCAGAGACATAGGCAGAGGGAGAAGCAGGCTCCACGCACTGGGAGCCTGATGTGGGATTCGATCCCGGGTCTCCAGGATCACGCCCTGGGCCAAAGGCAGGCGCCAAACCGCTGCGCCACCCAGGGATCCCTTAACATCCATTCCTATCTACTGTTCCAGACCTCTCTCTTAACTCCCTCACTCATGATGGCTTCAGTGTCCTTTTTGATTTTCACGTCACAATCATTCCTTTCTAAGAACTTTTGTGCCTGCTCCTTCTTCAGCTTAGAATTCTCCAGATTGGCACCCCTTTTCAAAGTACAGATCTTACCTCAAATGTTACCTTCTTATAAACAGAACACAACTAAAGAAGCATTATCTGATCTGTCACCTGTTATTATTTTTTCTCACTCATCTGAAATAATTTAGTTTCCCATTTCTGTGTTTATTTAATTATGTATTGTCTATCTCTTCTCTCATCAGAATAGGAACCAATGGGATTAGGGTTCTTTTCAGATGTCATTCCTCTAACCCCTGGGAAAGTACTTCAGTAATTTAAGTGCTCAAAAGTATTTGTTAACTGACTGAATGATGGATGCATGGGTGGGTGGACTTGGATCTCCTATACTCAACCCTCATTTGCAAATACGGAAGTTGGCAAAAAAAAAAAAAAAAAAAAAAATGCCTCCTCATTTTCCCTGACCAGGTGACAAGAACTTCCTCTGCTTGCAAAGTTACACACACTTGCTTTTTGAATTGGATGGTGAGTCACCAGAGACTTTGGCAAACAATCAAATTATATTTTATTGATCTTTCTTCATTTTGATTTTTCAAGCACCTTGCCAAGATCATCACCCATTTTTCCAATAAATTTTAGTCCCATTTTTGATACTGCATTGCCAAGATAATCCTCTCAGGATTCTTAACTCCTATTCTTCCTACATTCCTGATTCCCATCTATAACTTATCTGATCCACCAACTGAGTACATGCCTTCTTCCCAATCCCTTTCTGACTTAATTGACTTTCAAGTCCCAGGTAGAAGTCCACATTCCCAGAGCACCCTAAATCTAATCCCTATACAGGTCATTTGTATGGACATTTGTTAATTTGTCCTTAGACATTCTGTTATTTTTTAATATCTTTCTCATTTTCTCAACTCTAATAAATTACCAAAATCAGTCTTTTAAAGACTGGATAAGCCTATTGGAAAGATCTAGCACAATAGCCTCGCACAACACACAACATAGAAAATTCTCAGGAGCCAATATATAATCAAATAGTAAACTATTAAATATTTATACAGAAAGTGGAATTCCTCCTCTAAGAAGTCTATATATTTCTTACCAATAGAAATAAATCCAAGTAGATCCAAGGCCTGAAAAAAGATATAGGATCATGAATGCATTTCCTATAAGCAGATCAGGAAAGTATTAAGGAAGGAATCCAGTATTGCTGTAGAATAGATCTTGAAAATTTTAAATCAGCTTTAACTTCTTCTTTTTTTTTAAGATTTTATTTATTTATTCATGAGCGAGACAGATAGAGGCAGAGACATAGGCAGAGGGAGAAGCAGGCTCCCCATGGGAAGCCAGATGCAAGATTCCATTCCAGAACCCTGGAATCATGCCGTAAGCCTAAGGCAGATGCTCAGCCACTGAGCCACCCAGGCGTCCCAGATTTAACTTCTAATAAAGGGTAACTATAAGCAACTTTATGGGATTTTATATGATAAAGGCATTTAACAATAAAGGATAAAAATTTTATCTTGCATGATATAATGCATTCATTTTTTTTGAGACTTTGGAATTGTTTCTAAACCAAGATTTCAATCTAATAGTCTTCATTCAGTCCCTATGATATAGTATCCTAAGGGAAAAAATCTGTATCATACACTGAATATAAAGACTAATAATGAATTCTATGCCTTTGGAAAAGATGGCCATTGTAAACTCTCTCAGTAGATTTACTGATAACCTAGTCTGCAAATATTTCTGAGTCATTTCCTATCAAATCTTGGTGGATGGTTATCTGAAATAGTCTATAGAGGCTAATTTTGATTATTAATTGGTGTAACTTTTTGCTTTCTCTTCAAATGTATTAAATTCTACTTACTTCTCTGTTAACTCACACCACAGAGTATATCCTATAGCATTGGTTACATTCTGGAAATATATAACTGTACTATAAGATTTTTTTTTAAAGATTTTATCAGGGGATTTTTAAAGCACATTAACTTCTTTAAAAGAACTGAATTTGGGTTTTTTGCTGTCTTGTGTATACATGATATTCTTATGAAAATAGTATCCAAAAATAATTTTAAAACTTTTTAAAAATTAGCATATACTTTCTATACGCACTTATATATTCTTATTCCTAAGTGTGTCTTGAAACTCTTTTTTGAGTAGAAGATTTCTAAATGTTAATAATAAAAGAAAAATCATGAAAAGCATATTCATCTGATGTCCTAATTTGGAAATTTTTACTTTTCTAAGAACTCCTCAGAAAATTTTGCATTTTTGCCAGTTGTATGACTCAAGGTAGCACTTGCTAGTTACTATAACAAACAAACCAAAATCGTGGTTGCCTAATTCAAAAAATGTTTATTTAACACTTGCACAAAGTCTAATACAGATGTTCCTGGCTGAGCTATTCTTCTGGGAAGTTCCATCCAAGAAAAGGATCCCAGGGTCCATGTTCCCACCATCATGTGATTCTGCTATCTTGGAGCACTTCACTTCCAGACAGTGAGTGAGATCATGGAAGATCATATCTTTTATGGCCAGGATATAATAATTTCCCTTTATTCTATTAACCAGAGTCAGTTGCCTGGCTCCAACCTAACTGCAAGAGAGGCTGGAGAACTTAACCTTCCTTTGCGTGCAGGAAGAAATAAAGGGGATTGCTGAGCCTCTAGTCAATCTTTACCATAAAGATATTCCAGTTGGAGAACATGACAGAGGAAATACCAGAAATGGAAACAAAATTCCTCAACGATAGTTTCTTTCACTAAATAGACTTTATTAAGGGATCCCTGGGTGGCGCAGTGGTTTGGTGCCTGACTTTGGCCCAGAGAGCGATCCTGGAGACCCGGGATTGAATTACACGTCGGGCTCCAGGTGCATGGAGCCTGCTTCTCTCTCTGCCTATGTCTCTGCCCCTCTCTCTCTCTCTCTGTGTGACTACCATAAATTAAAAAAAAAAAAGTCCTTATTAAAATCTTAGTTCCAAAAACATGTTGGTTCAAGGAATCAAATTTTAAGGTGTAGTATTATTATTTATGCATAACTGTAAATAGAAGTGATTTTACTGAGTTACTTATGTGGCACATTTTACTCAATTGTGTTTTCCTAGAAAATGGAATGATAAAAAAAAAAAAAAAAGAAAATGGGATGATAGCTAATATGTAGCCATCAGCCAACATGCATCTATCAGAAATACTCCAGAAAAACACTACAGTACAATACAAGATATATGAAGAACAGAGTAAATATTCACTTCAATTATTATATTTCAGTGAAAGTATTACATATTAGATGTAACTTTCTTTTTTTTTTTTTTTTTTTTTTTTTTTTTTTTTTTTTATTTTATTTTATTTTATTTTATTTTATTTTTTAACGTTTCAACTTTTTTTTTTTTTTTTTTTTTTACATATTGGTGTTCAATTTACTAACATACAGAATAACACCCAGTGCCCGTCACCCATTCACTCCCACCCCCCTCCCTCCTCCCCTTCTACCACCCCTAGTTCGTTTCCCAGAGTTAGCAGTCTTTACGTTCTGTCTCCCTTTCTGATATTTCCCACACATTTCTTCTCCCTTCCCTTATTTTCCCTTTCACTATTATTTATATTCCCCAAATGAATGAGAACATATAATGTTTGTCCTTCTCCGACTGACTTACTTCACTCAGCATAATACCCTCCAGTTCCATCCACGTTGAAGCAAATGGTGGGTATTTGTCATTTCTAATAGCTGAGTAATATTCCATTGTATACATAAACCACATCTTCTTTATCCATTCATCTTTCGTTGGACACCGAGGCTCCTTCCACAGTTTGGCTATAGTGGCCATTGCTGCTAGAAACATCGGGGTGCAGGTGTCCCGGCGTTTCATTGCATTTGTATCTTTGGGGTAAATCCCCAACAGTGCAATTGCTGGGTCGTAGGGCAGGTATATTTTTAACTGTTTGAGGAACCTCCACACAGTTTTCCAGAGTGGCTGCACCAGTTCACATTCCCACCAACAGTGTAAGAGGGTTCCCTTTTCTCCGCATCCTCTCCAACATTTGTTGTTTCCTGCCTTGTTAATTTTCCCCATTCTCACTGGTGTGAGGTGGTATCTCATTGTAGTTTTGATTTGTATTTCCCTGATGGCAAGTGATGCAGAGCATTTTCTCATATGCATGTTGGCCATGTCTATGTCTTCCTCTGTGAGATTTCTATTCATGTCTTTTGCCCATTTCATGATTGGATTGTTTGTTTCTTTGGTGTTGAGTTTAATAAGTTCTTTATAGATCTTGGAAACTAGCCCTTTATCTGATATGTCATTTGCAAATATCTTCTCCCATTCTGTAGGTTGTCTTTGAGTTTTGTTGACTGTATCCTTTGCTGTGCAAAAGCTTCTTATCTTGATGAAGTCCCAATAGTTCATTTTTGCTTTTGTTTCTTTTGCCTTCGTGGATGTATCTTGCAAGAAGTTACTATGGCCGAGTTCAAAAAGGGTGTTGCCTGTGTTCTTCTCTAGGATTTTGATGGAATCTTGTCTCACATTTAGATCTTTCATCCATTTTGAGTTTATCTTTGTGTATGGTGAAAGAGAGTGGTCTAGTTTCATTCTTCTGCATGTGGATGTCCAATTTTCCCAGCACCATTTATTGAAGAGACTGTCTTTCTTCCAATGGATAGTCTTTCCTCCTTTATCGAATATTAGTTGCCCATAAAGTTCAGGGTCCACTTCTGGATTCTCTATTCTGTTCCACTGATCTATGTGTCTGTTTTTGTGCCAGTACCACACTGTCTTGATGACCACAGCTTTGTAGTACAACCTGAAATCTGGCATTGTGATGCCCCCAGATATGGTTTTCTTTTTTAAAATTCCCCTGGCTATTCGGGGTCTTTTCTGATTCCACACAAATCTTAAAATAATTTGTTCTAACTCTCTGAAGAAAGTCCATGGTATTTTGATAGGGATTGCATTAAACGTGTATATTGCCCTGGGTAACATTGACATTTTCACAATATTAATTCTGCCAATCCATGAGCATGGAATATTTTTCCATCTCTTTGTGTCTTCCTCAATTTCTTTCAGAAGTGTTCTATAGTTTTGAGGGTATAGATCCTTTACATCTTTGGTGAGGTTTATTCCTAGGTATCTTATGCTTTTGGGTGCAATTGTAAATGGGATTGACTCCTTAATTTCTGTTTCTTCAGTCTCATTGTTTGTGTATAGAAATGCCACTGACTTCTGGGCATTGATTTTGTATCCTGCCACGCTACCGAATTGCTGTATGAGTTCTAGCAATCTTGGGGTGGAGGCTTTTGGGTTTTCTATGTAGAGTATCATGTCATCGGCGAAGAGGGAGAGTTTGACTTCTTCTTTGCCAATTTGAATGCCTTTAATGTCTTTTTGTTGTCTGATTGCTGAGGCTAGGACTTCCAGTACTATGTTGAATAGCAGTGGTGAGAGTGGACATCCCTGTCTTGTTCCTGATCTTAGGGGAAAGGCTCCCAGTGCTTCCCCATTGAGAATGATATTTGCTGTGGGCTTTTCATAGATGGCTTTTAAGATGTCGAGGAATGTTCCCTCTATCCCTACACTCTGAAGAGTTTTGATCAGGAATGGATGCTGTATTTTGTCAAATGCTTTCTCTGCATCCAATGAGAGGATCATATGGTTCTTGGTTTTTCTCTTGCTGATATGATGAATCACATTGATTGTTTTACGGGTGTTGAACCAGCCTTGTGTCCCAGGGATAAATCCTACTTGGTCATGGTGAATAATTTTCTTAATGTACTGTTGGATCCTATTGGCCAGTATCTTGTTGAGAATTTTTGCATCCATGTTCATCAGGGATATTGGTCTGTAATTCTCCTTTTTGGCGGGGTCTTTGTCTGGCTTTGGAATTAAGGTGATGCTGGCCTCATAGAACGAATTTGGAAGTACTCCATCTCTTTCTATCTTTCCAAACAGCTTTAGGAGAATAGGTATGATTTCTTCTTTAAACGTTTGATAAAATTCTCCTGGGAAGCCATCTGGCCCTGGACTCTTGTGTCTTGGGAGGTTTTTGATGACTGCTTCAATTTCCTCCCTGGTTATTGGCCTGTTCAGGTTTTCTATTTCTTCCTGTTCCAGTTTTGGTAGTTTGTGGCTTTCCAGGAATGCGTCCATTTCTCCTAGATTGCCTAATTTATTGGCGTATAGCTGTTCATAATATGTTTTTAAAATCGTTTGTATTTCCTTGGTGTTGGTAGTGATCTCTCCTTTCTCATTCATGATTTTATTAATTTGAGTCTTCTCTCTCTTCTTTTTAATAAGGCTGGCTAATGGTTTATCTATCTTATTAATTCTTTCAAAGAACCAACTCCTGGTTCTGTTGATCTGTTCCACAGTTCTTCTGGTCTCGATTTCGTTGAGTTCTGCTCGAATCTTTATTAACTCCCTTCTTCTCTTGGGTGTAGGATCTATTTGCTGTTTTTTCTCTAGCTCCTTTATGTGTAAGGTTAGCTTTTGTATTTGAGTTCTTTCCAGTTTTTGAATGGATGCTTGTATTGCGATGTATTTCCCCCTTAGGACTGCTTTTGCTGCATCCCAAAGATTTTGAACGGTTGTATCTTCATTCTCATTAGTTTCCATGAATCTTTTTAATTCTTCCTTAATTTCCTGGTTGACCCTTTTATCTTTTAGCAGGATGGTCCTTAACCTCCATGTGTTTGAGGTCCTTCCAAACTTCTTGTTGTGATTTAGTTCTAATTTCAAGGCATTATGGTCCGAGAATATGCAGGGGACAATCCCAATCTTTTGGTATCGGTTCAGACCCGATTTGTGACCCAATATGTGGTCTATTCTGGAGAAAGTTCCATGTGCGCTTGAGAAGAATGTGTATTCAGTTGAGTTTGGATGTAAAGTTCTGTAGATATCTGTGAAATCCATCTGGTCCAGTGTATCATTTAAAGCTCTCGTTTCTTTGGAGATGTTTTGCTTAGAAGACCTATCGAGTATAGAAAGAGCTAGATTGAAGTCACCAAGTATAAGTGTATTATTATCTAAGTATTCCTTCACTTTGGTTAATAATTGATTTATATATTTGGCAGCTCCCACATTCGGAGCATATATATTGAGGATTGTTAAGTCCTCTTGTTGAATAGATCCTTTAAGTATGATATAGTGTCCCTCTTCATCTCTCACTACAGTCTTTGGGGTAAATTTTAGTTTATCTGATATAAGGATGGCTACCCCTGCTTTCTTTTGAGGACCATTCGAATGGTAAATGGTTCTCCAACCTTTTATTTTCAGGCTGTAGGTGTCCTTCTGTCTAAAATGAGTCTCTTGTAGACAGCAAATAGATGGGTCCTGCTTTTTTATCCAGTCTGAAACCCTGCGCCTTTTGATGGGGTCATTAAGCCCGTTCACGTTCAGAGTTACTATCGAGAGATATGAGTTTAGTGTCATCATGATATCTATTCAGTCTTTGTTTTTGTGGACTGTTCCACTGAACTTCTTCTTAAAGGGGAATTTTAAGAGGCCCCCTTAAAATTTCTTGCAGAGCTGGTTTGGAGGTCACATATTCTTTTAGTTGCTGCCTGTCTTGGAAGCTCTTTATCTCTCCTTCCATTTTGAAGGAGAGCCTTGCTGGATAAAGTATTCTTGGTTGCATGTTCTTCTCATTTAGGACCCTGAATATATCCTGCCAGCCCTTTCTGGCCTGCCAGGTCTCTGTGGAGAGGTCTGCTGTTACCCTAATACTCCTCCCCATAAAAGTCAGGGATTTCTTGTCTCTTGCTGCTTTAAGGATCTTCTCTTTATCTTTGGAATTTGCAAGCTTCACAATTAAATGTCGAGGTGTTGAACGGTTTTTATTGATTTTAGGGGGGGATCTCTCTATTTCCTGGATCTGAATGCCTGTTTCCCTTCCCAGATTAGGAAAGTTTTCAGCTAGAATTTGTTCAAATACATATTCTGGCCCTCTGTCCCTTTCGGCGCCCTCGGGAACCCCAATTAAACGTAGGTTTTTCTTCCTCAGGCTGTCGTTTATTTCCCTTAATCTATCTTCATGGTCTTTTAATTGTTTGTCTCTTTTTTCCTCAGTTTCCCTCTTTGCTATCAACTTGTCTTCTAGGTCACTCACTCGTTCTTCCACCTCGTTAACCCTCGTCGTTAGGACTTCTAGTTTGGATTGCATCTCATTCAATTGATTTTTAATTTCTGCCTGATTAGCTCTAAATTCTGCAGTCATGAAGTCTCTTGAGTCCTTTATACTTTTTTCTAGAGCCACCAGTAGCTGTATAATAGTGCTTCTGAATTGGCTTTCTGACATTGAATTGTAATCCAGATTTTGTAACTCTGTGGGAGAGAGGACTGTTTCTGATTCTTTCTTTTGAGGTGAGGTTTTCCTTCTAGTCATTTTGCTCAGTGCAGAGTGGCCAAAAGCAAGTTGTATTGGGAAAAAGAGAAAAAGAGAGGAGAGAAAGAAGGAAAGAAAAGAGAAAGAGAAAAAAAAGGGAAGAAAAAGAAAAAAAAAAACGAAAAAAAAGAAGAAAAAGAGAAAGAAAAAGAAAGGAGAAAAAAGGGGGTGGGGGAAGGAAACAAATCAAAAAGCAAAACAAAACAAAAACAAAAACAAAAACAAAAACAAACAAACAAACAAAGAACCACCGGGGAGTATCTTCTGATTCTGTGTTCTTTAAGTCCCTTGGCTTCTCCTGGAAGTTGTCCGTCTAGCTGGTGTTCTGGGGGAGGGGCCTGTTGTGCTGATTTTCAGGTGTTAGCAGTTGGGGGAGCTGCTGTGCCCCTGCCTGGTGCAGGGCTCAGTGGGGGTTGTTTACCCCGTGAGGCCGCAGGAGGAACAGCCCCAGTGGCGGGGCAGCTCTGGAAACCTGGATTCAGCTCCGGCAGGAACTCCGTCTGCAGGGCCTGGAGGCTCCGGGCGGGGCCGCTGATGTGCTCAGCTGGGGCAGGAGCGTCCTCGCTGTCCTGGGCCCTCCCGGCCTCTGCCTGTCCCGGGGGAGGCGGGATCCTGGGCTGTGTCCCGGCGCCCTGTGCTCCGGAGCCTGCGCTGCTGGATTCGCGCTCCCGGGCCGCGCAGCCCCCTCCGCGGAGCCGCCGCCCAAGTCCCTCCGAGCTGCTCCTGGAACCGCGCAGCCCCCTCCGCACGGAGCCTCTTCCTCTGCCCGAGCCCCTCCGAGCTGCTCCCGGGGCCGCGCAGCCCCCTCCGCGGTGCCGCCGCCCGAGCCCCTTCAGCTGCTCCGGGTCCCGCCGGGTCCCGCCGTGCGCTGCAGCCCTTAGGGAGCTCGGCGCACTCTCCTGGGTGCGCAGTTGCTGTTACTGTCCCGGGGAGCCCGAGGGCATCCTCGCCCTCCTAGTTCCTGCTCCAACCCCCTGCGAGCCCCTTTCCCCCGGGAAGGTCGGTGCAGCTCCTGCGTCTCCGGGACGGGGCTCTCCTGTCCTGGGGACACTCGCCCCGGCCTCAGCCCGGCTCCTCGTGGCCCCTCCCCCTTGGAGGCCTTTGTTTCTTTATTTCTTTTTCCCCGTCTTCCTACCTTGATAGAAGCGCGAACTCTTCTCACTGTAGCATTCCAGCTGGTCTCTCTTTAAATCTCAGGCCGAATTCATAGATTTTCAGGATAATTTGAAGGTTTTCTAGGTAGTTTGGTGGAGACAGGTGATTTGGAGACCCTACTCCTCCGCCATCTTGCTCCTCCCTCTAGATGTAACTTTCATGTACATATTCATGGGATACAATATTTCCTATATTCTGATTTTCTTTTTCATGAATTGTTTTATAAGGAAACAGTGTGCTTTAGGCAATTACTTTTCCCAAGTTATATCAATAACCAAAAGATTAAAAAATACTATACTATGAAAATGTGGTTTGAAGTGTCAGAAGCTGTAACATTGAATTAAACAGATGCAAACTATTGTAGATTCTAACAATTAACCAATCTTTCTCTTTAATATAAAAATATTAAAACTTATCAAGAAATATAATGTAATTGTAAGTTTGTACAGTCACATAGGTGTATAACATAGATTTGGAGTCCCTAAATATATTGAGGCATAGGGTTTAGAGAGAAACTTGACCTGAAGTTTTATGTGAACTAGTTCTAAAAATGCATAAAAAATACTGGATTTTTGGAGTGCCTGGGGGGCTCAGTCTGTTGTGTCTGTCTGCCTTTGGCTCAGGTCATGATCTCAAGGTTCTGGGATTGAGCTCCTCTTCTTCTGGTTGGGCTCCCTGCTCAGTGGGGACCCGCTTCTCTCTCTCACTCTGCCTCTTCCCCCACTAGTGCTCACTTTCTCGCTTATATGCTCTCTCTCACTTGCACTCACTCTCCCTCGCTCTCTCTCTCAAATAAATAAATAAAACTTAAAAAAAAAGAAATACTGGGTTTTCATCAGTCTTTCTTTTGAACTTCATATCCGATTAATATTGTATTGTCTGCTAAACTAGTGAGGCACTCTGAATGGCTTGGTAATTTCCTATTAGCCAAAAATTTACAATAATTTTCTTTTATTTACAGGCAATTACAAATTTGAAGTATACAAAACATTTTCTAAGTAAATATAATACATTAACTACAATTTTACATGACTTGTCATTCAAATTCCTTGCTGAAAATAAACTCGTGATTAAGGCTTCATATGGTTACAGATTGAAGAATCAAATCTGTGAAGATTAAGGACTAAAATTGAACTAATTATTGTTATCAAAATGCTTCGTGTTCAGGCAAGCAAGAGATGCATTCATTCATTCTGCTTGTGATGATGCCTTACAACCAAAATTCTGCTTGGCTACATTTCAAACTTCGTTATTTGTAGTCAGGGTCAACTATCTATTTCAACAACACCTACATGGCTGGTGGCTTAACCTAAATCCACTGAGCTGATACTTCTATAATTCTGGGTTAGTAGAGGTATTACAGGTTATTAATCGCCATCTTTAGAAAAGTGTAGTTTCCAATAACACTTGCTTTTTTCTTGAGAAAAAAATACCAGCCAATATTTAAACCCATTAATAAAAAGAATAAGTAAGCTCTGCTTTTCTTTATTATTGAAAGATGAAATCTATCTACTTCTATGTCATATATCTTAATAGCTACATATTTTAAAAATTTATAACATATCAACTAAGAAAGAATCTTGCATAGGGTAAATATATAATCATAACTAAAAATGATTAAAGATGTAGAAATAGAAAATAGAGAGAAAAGGAAGAAATACTAATGTGAATTTATCTAGGTAAGAGAAGTTACCACAATTAAAGGCAAAGCTGACATTGTTCTTTCTGGGAATCTAGGAAAGGGGAAAATATCATAGATTACACTGTTTTTAAAAAGGAAACATACCACCTCACCCACAAAGAAAACTTGTTCTGGAAATATAAAAAAAGTACCATATGTGAGTTGATTGAACTTAAATCATTAAGAATTTTGCTGTATGCTCACTCATATGTGGAATTTAAGAAACAGAATAAATAAGCAAAGGGAAAAAGAGAGAGGCAAACAAAGAAACAGACTCTTAACTATAGAGAACAAACTGATGGTTTACCAGAAGGGAGATGGGTGGGGAGATAGGTGAAATAGGTGATGAAAATCAAGGAGAGCATTGGTTGTGGTGAGCAACAGGTGTTGTGTAGAAGTGTTGAATCACTCTATTGTACACCTGAGACCAATATCACACTGTATATTAACTAACTGAAATTAAATTATAAACTTGAAGGAGTTAACTATATAAAAGTTTGGGAATTTTAATAATGGGATAGATTATTGATATAGGAGTATCAAAAATAAAGTAGACCATTTATTTGTAGACAAATAAAGTATCATGTAACAAAGAACTGTTGTTCTTTGAATTTTAGTGTTATCAACATTAAATTATAGGTTCTTTTCTCCATAACATGATCTTCCAAAAAAATCCATCTTGCAGACACTGTAAATAGTAACCCTCAACCAGAAAACCAAACAAGAGTTAACGAGTATTTGGAAATCAGTGGGTTTGTGAAAAAAATATTAAGAAGTATTGACTATCCAGAAAGAATCTATTTGCTATGGGATACAAAAATTAACAATGGCATATTCTTTGACCTAAAGAAATTAGCAGGATAAGGAATAAATAGTGATTGAACTGGAAATTGTGTAATAATAGTTCTAAAAAGGAATATGTAAAACAATGAATGATATTAGGTAAAGTATTCATTGTGTATTTTAAATGAGTGTTAATGTGCCAAAGGTCAAGATGATCTAAAATCATCAGTACAACTGAACAAAGAAGGACTCTGTAATGTTCTGTCATTTACTAAGCATTTATTGTGAAGATTGTGTTTTGAGTTCAAAGTTTATTAGGAAAAGCAGATGTGTAGACATAAAATAAAACACTAGTATGTGTAGCAAGAGGCATGTTTATAAGGAACACTTTCCTGGAAATGAGTAAGTTCTAATATTTGGAATTTAGAAGTATAAATAATGGCTTCCCAGCTGGAAAAAAAATTGGTTTTCCAGTTGGTTAAGGAGAGAAAACTGATTTCAGAGAAATGCAATAGAATAGACAAAGGGCTTAGAAGCATAAAACATTTTCTGGAAATTATACTTAGTTTGATATTGCTGGACAGTTAGGCAATGAGAATGAAGAGATAAGTAGTTTGGCAGAGCCCATACTGCAGTGGATCTTAAGCTCTCTTAAGAACTTTCAACTTAAAAAAAAAAAAAAAAGAACTTTCAACTTTTCTACACAACTCAGAGCTTCTCAATCAGTATATAACAAAAGGTTTAAGGTGCACAGAGTTACCGATCTCCTCAGTCCTGTTGCAGCTAAAGGGATTGAGATGCAGAGAGTCTGATAGGTCACAATTTAGATTAGGAAGATAATATCTTACTGTATTTACCCTAAATTTCTTTAAAATATTATATTTTTATGTATTCCATGATGAAGATATTAAGAAGCCCTGTCATAGATGATGAGAGTCAGTAAAAGGCTTCGAGTTGGGAGGAAAGTAACAGATTTGCATTGCAGTGAGTTTAATTGGGGACTGTGTGAATAATGGATTAGAAATGATAAAGCCAGAGAAGGGAGACATATTAAGTGGCTACTGGAAACTTAAGTAAAAGATGATTAAACTATGAGCTGAGATATGGCATTTGACATAAAGATGAGGAAAGAAATTTAAGGAAGTATTTAGGAGAGAGAATCGATAGAATTTGGTAGTACTACAAGTTTGCTAAAGTCTAGGAGTGTACATGTCACACAGTAGAATGCAATGAAATGGTGTGATCTAGTGTCCAACACAACAGCCCAGTGGATTTGGGGATTCCTACAGAGTATTTGAGGAAATACATTATTGTTGATTTCTTCAGGAAGCAGGACAGTGAAAAATTTAACATTCTCAGCCTCTTTCTGCCATGTCAATCATTCCTAGCCTGGAACAAAGATTGAGATACTGAGTTCTAACATTTCCTCTTCACCTTCCCTTTGGGTCCAGCCTACTTACCAAGAAGGATGTTTCTTTTGGCTTTTCCATAGCCCTATCCTATCTCCTGTGTGAGGAGACATCTAGTGGTCTAGCATTACCAATGACTCAGTAGGTAATCCAGGTGAATTTTGGGATTCGGGATTAAGACTCTAGTCTGCAGACATAAACTACATTCTTCAATTTTTATCAACAATAAAGGTGCTATTTTCATCTCCCTTTTCTTCTTTATTTTTAATATATTTTATTTATGTAATTGAGAGAAAATGAGAGCATACCAGCACCCACATGGAGGGGTCCAGAGGGAGAAGCAGATTCCCTACTAAGCAGGGTGCTAGACATGGGCTCAATTCCAGGATCCTTGGATCATGACCAGAGCCAAAGGTAGCCACTTAACAGACTGAGCCACCCAGGCACCCCTTCTACTCTATTCTTTTGTCCTGTTACCATTTGCTTTAGAATTCAGGCAAATGAAAGGAATGCTATTATGCTCCTTTAAATTCCAATAGATGGTTTTGAGGACTGAGGAAAATGGATCTCCATCAATCAAAATAAGATACATTATTGTTTCATGATCTTTTGTGATATTTCAATAAGATAAACTAATTTCCTCAAGTAAGAACTACTTTTAATTGTCTGCAAGAGGTTCAATATATTTGGCTGGTTTTATCGTTAACAAAACAGTTCTTCAATATATTTATAAAATACATAATGGAATAAAATAATACAAGAAAGTTATATGAAATATAATTTTTCACTCAAAATTTTGTGCATAAAAACTATAATAAAACAAAATTTATTCAAATTAATTAGCATTTTTTCTTTCAACAATATTAGTAATGAGTAAAAGAAGATTCATAAGAGAATAAATATTTCTAAGTGTCATCTTTATTTTTAACTTGGAAATGTATTTTTATATCAAAATTTTATTAAAAAGCAAAACCAAAAAACAAAGGAAAGGGAAGCATATTTACTCTGGCAAATTGTCCATAAGTATAAGTACTTTTGATGAGCATTGTTTCAAGGAGACACTTGGTTAGAACCTGCCTCAGCAAGGAGAAATACCGATGTACTGGGAAGTAGATCTTTTCGATAAGAATGTAATCATTGCTTCTGAAATGTCTAAAAGATCTATCTATAGTAAAAAATCTAGTTTCCTAGGCTTTTGATTAAGAGAATAATTATCAAAGATAAAAGTCTTTGGACATTCTTTCTATTTAAAAACATTCTTTCTGTTAAAAACTATGTACAAACAGCTACATAGTTTGTAGCAATGTCACCGTGGAATTGAAAATTTCCTTTTAAGAAAGACAACTTAAATCTATAGCTATCCTTAATTTTTTCAGTAATGGTTAAATTTTTTTAATAAACTTTATTTATTTATTCATTCATGAGAGACAGAGAGAGAGAGAGAGAGAGGGGCAGAGACACAGGCAGAGGGAGAAACGGCTCCATGCAGGGAGTCTGACATGGGACTCGATCCCGGGTCTCCAGGATCATGCCCCGGGCTGAAGGCGGCGCTAAACCACTGAGCCACCTAGGCTGCCCAGTAATGATTGAATTGAGATATAATTAAAAACAATGGTAATTCATTTTTTAATATTAAAAGCAATTCTTTCTCATTACAAAAGTAGTATACTTGTTTTAGGGTAGGAGGAGAATTTCAGATACCAATAAAATTAAAATATTTGGTATTCATAATTTTAATCTAAATGACTTGAGGTATAAAGTCTGACTCTAAACAAACACATGTTACTTTCATAAAAATGACAATCTGATAAACTATATTCTCAGTGGCATTATATAAAAAAGTATATCTATATTTACTAAAACTTAATAATTCTAGTCCCATTTTTATTTAGATGTTCTAGGTAATGTCTGAGAAGCATGTACATAGGTTGTAAAACAAGTTATTTCCTATTTTCCAAAAGTTAATAACCCGCAATAACAAAGAAATCACTCTTTAAGTATTTTTAAATACTTCAAAACTAATTATTGCATGGCTCCTTAGGATTGCATATAGATAGTTGTATATATAATTCTCCAGATAAAGTATTTCACATTTATGCAATCTCTTGTGTTTCTTAAATTCTGTTCTGCCTATCCCCAAGGTATAAGTTTAGTGAATTCATTGTTCCCATTAGGTATTTACTAAATATTGTTGATAAACTGGGTCATTCAATGTGATTTATATGGTAACAAATAGAGAGAATGTGACTTGTATACCTAAGAAAAGACATGAACTTTAATTTGGTTTTCCAGTAATGCAATTTATAATTCTAAAAAGAAATAGTATATTTAACAATTTTTGATAAATTAGAAAGTGCAGGCCATGTAATCCACATATGGCTGAGAATTCTGTTGGAGCAAATTGGTTTTATTAGTTTTTGTCTATCTTTTAACAGACAACTTCAAATATAAACAATTATCCCTATCACCAATATAATACACCAGCTAATAATGGTATTACATCCTGATTGCAAGATGGCACATGTTTATTATTCTACTTTAATGCTTCTAATTTGTCATCACCTTGGTATATTTTAAGGAACATTTTACTTTCACTTAAGTCCTCCCCTATGCTATTTTACAGAGATGGATTTATATTTCAGATAATAAATAGCAGGATAGATGGAAACACAATGAAGTAATATGAAAATGCAAAAATAAGGAACATTGTTCATGTGTGGAGATGATTCTTCAGGAAAACTGACCATTACATTTCTCATTAAAGTGATTTAGCTTCTGGGAAGCCTGGGTGGCTCAGTGGTTGAATGTCTGCCTTTGGCCCAGGGTGTAATCCTGGGGTTCTGGGATCGAGTCACATCAGACTCCCTGCATGGAGCCTGCCTCTCCCTCTGCCTAAGTCTCTGACTCTCTCTCTGTGTCTCTTATAAATAGTTTGAAAAAAAAATTTAGTTTCATATATATATATATATATATATTTTTTTTTTACTTTGTTGAAATAAAATATGAAATAATTAGAATGTAGAATAAAAAGACTCTGGGGCACCTGGGTGGCTCAGTGGTTGAGCATCTGCCTTCAGCTCAGGTCGTGATCCTGGAGTCCCGGAATCAAGTCCTTCAGGCTCCCTGCATGAAGCCTGCTTCTCCCTCTGCCTGTGTCTTTGCCTGTCTGTGTCTCTCATGAATAAATAAATAAAATATTTTTTTTTAAGACTCTGAAATTAGGGATGCCTGGGCAGCTCATTTGGTTGAGCATCGGACTCTTGAATTCAGCTCAGATAATTATCTCAGGGTCCTGAGACTGAGCCCTGTGTTGGGCTCCATGCTCAGCAGGAAGTATGCTTCTCTCTCCCTCTGATGCTCCCCCCATTTGAACTCTCTGTCTCTCTCCTTTCTTTCTTTCTCGGTTTCTTAAATAAATAAAAAAAAATCTTTAAAAAAAAAGACTCAAATTAAATACAGTTGATCCTTGAATAGCAAGGGCTGGGGCGCAAACCCCTGAGCAGTCAAAAATCCATGTATAACTTCTGACTTCCCCAAACTAAACTACTAATATCAAGCAATTAATACATATTTTGTATGTTATATATATTTTATAAAGTAAGCTACAGGAAAGAAAATGTTATTAATAAAATCATAAGGGAGATAAAATACATTTTTCAGTACTGTAATTATCAAAAAAATCCATGTATAAGTGGATCCACACAGTTCAAATCTATGCTGTTTAAGGGTCAACTGTAAAATATTTTATTTTCTTATAAGTTTTGGAAAAACAAGCAAAATATAACCCTTAAGAACATTTCTGTTTAGGAAATGTTTAATTAGGCACACAACGTGTCAGTAGCTTTAAAACTCAGCCTCAAATGAACAAAGCATATAGAAAGAAATATTAAGCATACACCACACATACAAAACACAACTAAACTTATACTATACCATCTATTTTAATTTTAGGTTGCCAGACAGCAAAGAATATTCTAACACATGCTTCAAAGAGGTACTTTCATGTGTGAAATGTTGATTTACATAAAAGAGTCCACAGTGTATTTGCCTTGCACCAGTTAATGTAATTAGTACAGGAAAAGAAAAACTTAGCCTATATCAAGTGAGAATATTGTAATTTTAATTGATGGTTGGTATTAATTTTTAAGTCACATTTACCTTGGGGGTTGTATTTGAATGTCACAGAAACGAAGAAAATTAATCAATGCTATTTCAAATTTATAAATTAAAAAAATGTATATATGAGTTTAAATTTAAGCAAAATCACAGTCAAGCAGATAGAGAGTACATATTCTTTAAAAAACATAAACAAAACTTGAAAATCAGGATAAGGGGATTTAGTCAATCATACATGGATGATCACAGGAATGTTTCTAATTGAGTTTATTTAAAGGAAATTTCTCACCCATGTTAATTTTTATGAATTTTTCCTCTTTTATCCTTTATCTAATGGTTGATATTATTAGTTTTATTATACAAAAAAACTATATTTTTCTTAAATATCCTGTTGTCATCACTTATTAATCCCTATTCATTTATCCTTCATACTCAATTGCATTTCCTATTTGAGTATAATGTTTGGAGGACCAAACACAGGTGGCTGCGTGATTACTCTTTTAATACTGCTAATGCTAGAATTTCAGATAAAGGCTTAAATGCTAGAAGCCATGATTCTTCACATACACTTGGTATAGATTAAACATTAGAAGAGAGCACACTCTTGACCTGAATCAGAAGCATAGAAGCAAAAATTGTAGAGATGAAAAACCAAAAGATGTTTCATAAAAGGAAGGAAGGAATGATGCTATTAATGGTAACTTGGGAATGAGCAGATATTTTATTATTTTCAAATCAAAGTGTTTTGAAATATGTTAATACTTCCTAAAAGTAGCACAATTAAATCTGACAGAAATGGAAATGTTAAAGGGGACTATGTATAGATATATTCTTTCTGTAAATACATATATATACACCTACTCTTGAATGTCCATATCTTTCTGTGAAATATATCCATGCTTGTCAAAACTTCATCAAATAAAATGGCATAAAAGACATGTGTGTATTTACCAAATAGGTCCTTATCTTCAATGATTGCCATCTCAACCTCTTTTCCAGTAATTATAGTACATGTGAAAGGAACTTGAAGAAGAACACTAATCTCACCAAAGGACTCCTTTTCCTTAAGTTTACCCATACAAACAAGTTTTTTAATTTTTTTCTGTAAGAGAGACAGATAATTGATATTCAATGAAACTACTTTCATACAATGGATACTGTTACTATAAAAAATTCACTGTTCATAAATCATTTTGGTATACGGTATTTAATATAAATTGCAATTTCAATAAAGTCAGAGAAAACAGTTATGTATATATGTATTTAATTATATTAGAACCATAGTAAATTGATAAATAACTTCAGCATATCTAAGGTAATTAAAAGTACCGTCATTCAGTGACCTGCAAATTATTTTTTAATCCACTAAGATGTTTAGCAAACATTGAGCTCATTCCATTTTTCAAGGTCCTAGCTCAGCTTTGTATGTTTTGTGATCTAACATTTGTTAGCCTCAGTCGCAAGGCACATTTGTTGGATTAATTGTGAATAAGAAAATAAGCACAGAGTGCCAGGACCAGAATTGATGGAATTAATGGCCACAGATGGAATTCCATCCAGAGTTTCTTGTTTAAATAAAAAAGAAACATGGAAAGTGAGTTTGACTCAGGGAACTAGCGATTTAATTCCAAATTGGAAACAGTGGAAAAGGACCTACAGGTTTTTAGTATGCATGATTCTGGAGAAAAAGGCAACACTCCAAATTACCTTTTCTGGGAATTCTCTACAGCATGAAATGGGGAGTAGTTGATGAACAGCAAAATAAGAAACAAAACAAACAAACAAACAAACAAAATCTAAAAGCATAATAGCTCTCAGAGTAGGATGATGACAGGAACTCAGAGCAGGAGAAACCTTTACTAAGTATCCTGGGGTCAAAAGACAATATCTAACTTGAAGAATTGCCACTTGTATAAATGACAAATCTTCCTACTGAATATAATTCACGTAGCAGAATTCAATGAAGTTTATTTTACATATTGAACTGAATGCTATTGAAGACTGTTTGACCAATCCAAAAAGGATTAGCTCTAACTTTTCTATCACTCTGCATTAGTGTTCTTTCTGTGCCTGTTCTA
Organism: Canis aureus; assembly: GCF_053574225.1. Taxonomy (NCBI): domain Eukaryota; kingdom Metazoa; phylum Chordata; class Mammalia; order Carnivora; family Canidae; genus Canis; species Canis aureus. Next base: position 8,506,724 of record NC_135638.1, read on the forward strand.
GAACTTCATAAACCTGGCATCATATAGACTGCACTCTTTTGGGTTTGATGGTTCTGCTCAGCCTAATGCTTTGAGCTTCATATATATTCTTGAATGCATTAGTTCTCTTTATTGAAGTATGGCATTCCATTGTATGAAGATATCACAACATTTATATCCATACAAGTGTCCATGGACATTGGGATTATTTACAGTTTTTTGGCTTATCAAGATCCATGTGGGTCGTCTTGTAAATGTGTATTTTTATTTCTCTTTAGTAAATATCTAGTGTGGAATTTCTGGGTCATATGCTAAGTGTATTTTAGCCAATTTGATATACTTAAAGTGGGAACTTGTGGTTTTAATCTGCATTTCTCTGGGGAATAAAGATATTAAGCATCTCTAATGTGTTTTTTGGTCATTCCTGTCTTACAACTCTATATAATGTAACTTACTTTCTTACAACTTACAACTCAGTAAAAAGAAAAGAAACAAAAAAAAATTAGTCCAAAAAATTGAACAGAAATTTAACAAAAGAAGACAAACAAATAGCAAATGTTCAATAATTAGGCTAGATTCAATTATGACTAAAGAGAATATATAGGTTTAAAACTTACTGCTTTTTTTGGTTCTAGTTTCGTAAGTCCTACAATATTTCTATAAATGTTACAATATCCAGAATTGATATAGGCCACAAAAGAAATTATCTTTCCACTTTCCACTATCACTGAAAATAAAAGAGATAATTCATTACACACTCTTCTCTACAAAAAAATTATTTTAGATATGACAATAAAAGATGACATATTTAATTCAGAACTATTAATGGCAAATTTCTTTTTTTAATGGCAAATTTGTTAATGGCTAGCAGTTTATAGGCAATACTCAGCAAATGATAAAAAATTTACATCTGTTATTTATATCTGTAACCTAATGTACAGGTAAATATTGAGAAGACTTTGGTAGTAGGGGCAATGGTATGCTAGTAAACTGTCAGGTGGAGGAAATGAAAGTGTGCATCAAGTCCCAATTTGTAGTATTTGCTGATTTTTATGGTGAAAATATCCCTTCCGTGGCTAACTTCAAATTGCTAGTGGCTTAACAACCAGTTCACAGAATCCCTGAGTATTTAACTTTTGGCTCTCTGGAGGCTGTGCCTTGAGCTAGGACTGGCATTCTACTAAAGATAGCAGTAGCTAAAAGCAAAGGCTTTGAGGCCATATTGTCCTGGTTTAAAACTCTACTGTCCCACTTCACAAGTGACCCTAAGTAAATTATAGAACTTCTCTGAGCTTCAAGCTTTTCATCTTTAAAATGGCAAAATTGGGAATCCTTGTTCTATACTTGACTCATGGTAATTAAGTGTGTATCGAGTACTTCCCTTAAGGTCTGGCATAAAATATTATGTAACAAAACATATTATTATTATTATAATTATTATTTTCTCAAATTTGTGAAGCCACACTAAGGCCAAGATATACTTGAAGGTGAACTGGATAATATCTTTACAACTATCAATGGATTAAAAAGCAATGTAAATAAAAAACATTTGATCTATATAACATGAGATTTATCAACATAATGTAATTTAAATAAAATCAATTGGATTTATAACTAATATAATTTAAAATTAACTATTTCAAATTCAATTTTAGCTTTGTTCATTCTAAAACATTTCAATATTTTTTCTGAAAATTCCAAACTCAAAAATTATAATATAAATATAAAGATACATGTGTATCTTTCTTGTGATTTTATAAAGTAGACAATTAAAAACATTTTCAATTATTCAAAAGCATTCTCATAGTGTAGAAAAGCATTTATCAACATGAGAAAAAATATTGATTATATTGAAAAATAAGCTAGAGAATAGTATATCTCTTCAAAAATTATGGTTAAAAAAGAACAAGGTGACAATTGGTAAATATAATTTACCATAAGCAAAAAAGCGAATGCCAGCAAATAATGTAAAATACTTTTAAGATAAATCAAGTGACATTTCAATTACTTTGTTGACATGTTTATGAGAATATGCCATCTCCTTTTCCTCATATAATATTCAGAGCTCAAAGTTTATAATTAAAATATTAAAAGGTTATTCTACTGTCACCAATCATTTATTTTGCTTAAATAAAATTTTATGGTAACACTTCTCTCTTATATTGTATTTCTTACAGCTAAACATTGATACTATAAATTTTCTTGAGATATGAAAGTAAAGTAGGTCTGTAAAATTATGTGTAAATTGTATAGACAAGAAAAAATTTTCTCATAGATCCTACTCTGAAAAGCAAAGTATCTTTCTACTAAAAGGTCATATGATAGTAGAGAAAAGGTTATAGTAGGGACTATCATATAACTGTTTTACTTCTTTTAGTCAATCAGTAGTATATAAAGGAAGGCATAGAGTTTCTTGGTAACTGTTATGAGAAAAGGATGCACTTAAGTAGGCACTAAAGAAGCCCATCATTTTAAACTTTCGGAGCTGCACCACTGTAAATCTTTTCTTGAAATTCAAGCCCTATATAGATCATAGGGAAGCATACATAATACCAAAGAGGATAAAGACAGTAGAAATTCTTCTTTGCATTGAAGGCAAGGCAACAATGAAAAAGCCCAATTATGGCAGCAAAGTCTATGAGGCCATCTCATTCCATAGAGTAGATATTTGTTACCTGAGCAATTGTCTCAGGTCTTTATAATAACCATAGCAAATGTTAATCTGAATGAAGACAATATAGAAAAACCATTTTCATCTAGGTAAGTAGTCTGAATTTAATATTACAAAAAATGTGGATCAACATCAGGTAAGAAATTTTAAATATTACTATTTTTGACTAGAAAAAAATCAAATGAATTATCTGTAAAGACTTAATCCTCCTCCCCCCCCCGCCATTATGTTTCCTACTTTTACTCATTTGGCCTCTGATGCTGCTTCCCATTACAGAGAACTTACGTCAGTGATGTCAAGATTAATATTGTCATCTCTATACCCTTTCCTCTTGGGTTACATAAAAATGACAACATAAAAGGATTCAAAGGATTATAATACAATATTAAGTGAAAAGATTTAGTCATGGACTAGATAGATGAAATTTTATTATTGTTTAAAGGTCATATTCATTGATGCTCAGGAATTAAAGTTGATGTGTATTTAAAAATTAGGTTTTGAAGCTCCTCATCAAAAATTCAGACACATATCCTAAAACTGGAAATCATCAGGCCATTATAAAAAGAACAAACTTGATTTTATCTTAAGGTAAATAAGAAGGAGAAGAAAATCAGAAGGATTCACAGAAACTAAATATTAGGCATTGTTCTTTTTATTTCGGTTGTTTATTATATGCTAGAAACTAGTCGTAAGTCCAATAAACTATTTTATTCCAATTATCAGATCAGAAGCCATGATAAGAAGGATAATTCCTTACTGGCTATTAGCATCAGCACTGGGACAGTTAAGGTCTCAGTTTAAATGGAAACTAGTGATTAGAAAGATTGTTAAAGGACATCTTCTTAATTAAGATAAACCCCAGCCCATTAGCCTAACAGACCAAAACACAATTTTGAACCAGAAGTGTATCTGAGGATCTGTGAGACTGATACAGCATCAAGCAAGATATGCATTAGCTGGATGAATACTAGTCTTCCTTGTAAAACTAGGCTACTGGAAAAAGAATGATATAGAAGAATAGTACTGCTATTTTTTATTTTTTATTGAAGTATAAGTAGTACACAATATTATATATTAGTTTCAGGTATACAATATAAAGATTCAACATTTGCATACATTGCAAAATGATCATCACAATAACTCTAATTACTAGTCAGCACACAAAATTGCAAATTGCAAATTGTTTTCCTTGTGATGAGAACTTTTAAGTACCACTTCCTTAGTAACTTTCAAACTTATAATACGTTATTGACTATAGTCACCATGCTTACATTACATCATGACTTAACTTATTTTATAACTAGAAGTTTGTGCTTTCTGATCCTGTTCACCCATTTCCCCGTTCGCCAATCCCTCTCCCCTCTGGAAACCAGTGTATTCTCTGTATTTATGAGTTTTGTTTTGTTTGTTCATTTATTCTTTAGATTCTACACATAAGCAAAATCATACAGTATTTCTGTCCTCTAAGTTTGCTTAGTATAACCCCCAAAAGGTCCGCTCCTGTTGTTGCGAATGACAACACCTCATTCTTTTCTAATAGCTAGGTGGTAATTCCATTGTATGTATAGAAAACACATCTTTTTTGTCCATTTATCTACCAATGGATGGACACTGGAGTTTTTTCTATATCTTGGCATTGTAAATAATGCTCCAGTGAACTCAGGGGTGCATATATCTTTTTGAATTAATGTTTTCACTTTCCTTGGATAAACATTCAGATATGGAATTGCTGTATCATAAACAGTTCTATTTTTAATTTTTTGAGGAGCCTTCATACTGTTTTCCATTGTGGCTGCACCAATTTGCACTCCCATCAACTCCAACTTTGAATTATCTACACTTTTCCATTTTTCCTCAGTAAATAGATGATAGATAAATAGATACATACATACATACATTCTATATAAATATATATATATAAACATATATACTCAAAACCAGAGGTTTGAATACACACACACACACACACAAAAACACACATATGTATAGGGGAAGTGTAAGTATATGATACTTCAAGGAATTCCATATTCTTCCCTCACATATACCGTGTCTTTTATTTAATATTGCTCTTTTTGTTACTTGAGCTTTAGTGAGCTTGGTGCTTTCAGAATTACACATTTGGTTTTGCCTTTTCATTTGAATTTGGAACACTGCTTTGTAATATTTGGTTCTCCTCACACTTAAGGATTACTTCAGTAAATATACAACATAATATTTACCTGTGTCTACCCCTCAGTAAATGGTATATATGAATATGCTATTATTATATACATTTTGATCAAGTTTTCCAGATATTTCAAGCATATCTGGGCTTTAACTGAAAGTCACTGAAGGAAAGAAAGTGCCATGAGCAAGAGTCATCATAAACTCAAAACTATAGGTATCGACTTCCAAATACCAAAAACTCTGGAATTACCAGGTACAGAATGTAAAGTGATTATACAGGAAATAGTAAAGTATACAAAGGTTATTTCTGAAAGGACTTTTGTAAGATAGAAATTTTTCTTATAAGTTTGGGAGAGGTAGATCAACTTATCTGAGTTATCTTGATTATTTAAAAAATTCCATTTTAAAATGACTGGACTATACCATTGCTGTCCTTTTAAAACCAATTCTAAGATTTAAATACATTTTGCTGTTGACTCTATGTGAACACTATATGCAATGTATTTTTGTAAATATTGCTTATGTCTTATATTCTGGGGTTAAGTGGATCTCATATATAGAGTTCTACATGTATCTATTGGCTTGAATTATTTATTTGTAACGTTCAGTTTCTAATTGTCTCCAATTTTAAACTATTTGGTCTATCTGTTCCTCAGAGGGCTATCTATAAACAGTTAACTACAGTGATTATGGTACTTGTTCCTTTCTATAAGCCTATCGGTGGTTTCTTTATATTCTTTGAGGCTTTTTGGTGCATATATGTTCCTAAAAATCACCTTTCTCACTCTCATTCTTAGTATCAATATATAAGGCCTCATTTGTTTGCCACAATATTTCCTTTGAGTTCTATTGTGCTGTATGTTAGGACTGTTTCATCAGCTTAACATGCATACTTTAAAATAAATACATCATGTCATTTATATTGTTCTGTGCTTTGATTACCTTTTTAAAATATTTCTTTTTTATCTTTGTCAATATTTTCTAGTGAACTTTCCACTTCTGTATGTGTAGATAAACATTATTTTTCAGACTCCACGGTGTAGAGGTACCATAATTTAGGGGAATGTAATCATTTTCCTAGAGTTAAACTTTTTTTTAATATTGAAATAGTTTCTCTTTTTTAAAATATTTATTTATTTATTCATGAGAGACACGCACACACAGAGAGGCAGAGACACAGGCAGAGGGAGAAGCAGGCTCCACGCAGGGAGCCGGTAGTGGGACTCGATTCCTGGTCTCCAGGATCACACCCCGGGCTGAAGGCGGCACTAAACCGCTGAGCCAACGGGGCTGCCTAGAGTTAAGCTTTTAAATGGTTCGAAGTTTTGGTAGTTAAAAATATACTACAATAAATGTCCTATGAACATCCACAGATAAGTGCAAAATTTTCCATAAATTAAACTTTTCAGCTAATGGACACAGGAAAAGATGTTCAACATCACTCATCATCAGGAAAAGACAAATCAAAACTACAATGAGATATCCCCTCACACCTGTCAGAACAGCTAAAATTAACAACACAGGGAACAATAGGTGTTGGCAGGGATTTGGAGAAAAGGGAACCCTCTGACACTGTTGGAGGGGGTGCAAACTTGTGCAGCCACTCTGGAAAACATTTTGGTAGTTTCTCAGAAAGTTAAAAATAGAACTACAATCCAGCAATTATACTACTAGGTATTTACTCAAAGAATATAAACGTACACATTCAAAGAGGTACACGCATCCTGATGTTTATAGCAACATATAGCCAATCATGGACATCAATAGCCAAATCAGGGAAAGAGCCCAAATGTCCATCCACGGATGAATGGATAAAGAAGAGGTGATGTACATATACAATTGAATATTACTCAGCCTTCAAAAAGAATGGAATTTTGCCCTTTACAATGATATGGATGGAGCTAGACTGTATTACACTAGGCAAAATAATTCAGTTGAAGAAAGATAGACACCATAAGATTTCATTCATTTGTGGAATTTAAAACCATAAAACAGACCCTTAACTATAGAGAACAAACTGAGGGTTACTGGAAGGGAATTGGCGGGGGATGGGATAAGTAGGTGATGGTCATTAAGGAGGGCATTTGTTGTGATGTGCACTGGGTGCCATATTTAAGTGATGAATCACTAAATTCTACTCCTGAAACTAATATTGCATCATATATTAACTAATTGTAATTTAAATAAAAACTTGAAACTGAAAAAAATGAATTAAGTTTTTCATATAGCATCTAGTAGTAAATTCTGATAAATTTTTGATAAATTGGAAAATGAAACCTAATTATTTCAATGGTTATGTCCTTGATATTTACTGAGGGTTAGAATCCATTTGTTTATATATTTACTATTTGTATAATTTTAATGAATTTTGGTCATATATGCTGTCCATTTTTAATACTGAGCTTTTTGTCTTTTCTTATTTATTTGTAGTAATTCTACATAGAGTATGGTTATTTAATCTTCATTATTTTATACATTGCAAATATTTACTTATAGTGCCCTAAGAATGACATATTTACATTTTTATATTTATATTTTATAATTTCTTATATTTATAATTTCACCACATAACCTTTACTATTTTATATGTGATCAAACCTGTTAAAATTTTGATAAACTCAAAATTGAGACAATTATTATTAACAAAATATTCCCATATTTTGTTTCAATATATTTGTAAGATTTTTTAATTTAAATGTTTCATATTATTTATATTTGAATAATGCATGAGGTAAGAATTTTTTTAAAATTCTAGTTATTTGAGAGACAGCAAGAGTGAGAGAGTACAAGCAGGGGGAGGGGCAGAAAGAAAGACAGGTAGTCCAATGAGGGGCTAGATCACAGAACCCTGGGATCATGACCTGAGCCAAAGGCAGATGCTTAGTTTACCGACTGAGCCACCCAGGCTCCCTTTAAGTAAGAATTTTTATCTCATATGTATAAAGGTCCCAGAACAATTGTTGAAAATTCTATCCTATTCCCATTGCTTTGAAATGTCCCTGCTGTCATGTGTAAGTTGATAATAAAGTTATGAAAGGTTTTCTATGATTACTTTATTGTGATGCTGTGCTCCAAAACTCTTTTTTTTTTTAATTGTTTTTTATTATTTATTTATGATAGGCACACAGTGAGAGAGAGAGGCAGAGACACAGGCAGAGGGAGAAGCAGGCTCCATGCACCGGGAGCCCGTCTCCAGGATCGCGCCCTGGGCCAAAGGCAGGCGCCAAACCACTGCGCCACCCAGGGATCCCCCAAAACTCTTAATTATTTTAACATTAGACTATTATAATTACAGCGAGAAAAGTTTTCCTGTTGAAATTTTACCAAAATTTCCTTGGAATATTCTGTCTTTGCTTTTCCAGATAAAATTATGATGCTGAAAAAATATTCAAACAATATAGTTTGTCCTTGAAAACCCTGGTATTTATGGGCTTCAAGTCCCATAAGATACTCTGTCAATAATTTCCTTAGCATTCTATTCAATTTATTGAAGTCAATATATTAGTTTAGATGGAATTAAATGATAAATATTCCAATGTAATTTCTATTCCTGGGATCCCTGAGTGGCTCAGCAGTTTAGCACCTACTTTTGCCCAGGGTGTGATCTTGGAGTCCCAGGATCGAGTCCCACATTGGGCTCCCTGCATGGAGCCTCCTTCTCCCTCTGCCTGTGTCTCTGTGTGTCTCTCTCTATATATGTATGTCTTTCATAAATGAATAAATAAATAAAACCTTTAAAAAATAATATCTATTCCCTAAGTCTTCTTTATATCATTCCCAAAAGTTGTGAGGTTTGGACCATAAGAGGTTTGCACTTTTCTCACTTAGTTTATTTCTGGATAGTTGAATTTTTTTATGGTATTTTAAGTGATGTTTCCTATTATTTCACAAAATTAGTTATTGCTTCTTGTACAAACTATGACATATTGATTTAAGGAAAGAAACTGACTCTTGTTGATGTAGTCAAAGAGTTTAAGGAAAAGAACGACATTTGACCTTATTTGACTATAGTGTCACAGTCAGAATAAACAAAGCATAATTGTTATTTTTAAGAGGTTAATTCCACAAGAAAAAGTAGTATTGAGCAAATATGGATCAGTTGGAAGATCCAGAGACCTTTCTTCTGTGAAAGAGATGTTGATCACCAAAGAATTTCAGTAGCATTACCAATGACTAACTTGATGCTAAGCAAATAGAAACATTTAAAAGGAAACATTTCAAATAACACAGGAACTGTGTGATTATCATCTTCCAAAAATATTTCTGATTTTACTGATATCATCGTTTTTTCCCAGAACTGTGATTAATCTTGATATATATATATATATATATATATATATATATATATAGAGAGAGAGAGAGAGAGAGAGAGAGAGAATGATTAATCTTGATCACACACATACATATGGAGAGGGATGGTTAGTTAAATACATAAGTAGGTATATATTTTTTATTTCAGTGGGATATTGTGTGTTCTGAAAGTAATCATTGTATTTAGCCTCACATTTGGAATCAAAATACAATTTTCAGTCATAATGGCAAAACAACCTTATCTCACAAAGTTCTGTAGAAGATCGAAGAGATAATCTAACCTAATCTGCAAGAGACAGTGCTTCATAAATAGCATTAGTCTAATAGAAGAAAATCATTTTCATATTTATGTAGAAAAATAAAAGTTTTATAAGTTTTCACCTGACAATCATATATTTTAATCATAAATTCTATTTAATCATGGTAATTGTCCATTTAACAATGATACACTGATTAGTTACTTCATTCTGACACTACCTAACCATCCTTCATTGATTTCATTTCAATTACTTAGGCAGCATTATTTCAGAGATGAATAATCACATACTAAATGGACTGGCCCAAGGAAGTACATGGATAGTATGATGCATTCATCATTTGTATCTAGCACATACATTTATTCATTATCTGAGATAATGATTTACTTCATTAATTTCACAATAATTAATTTTGATTCAGGAGATATTCCTCTTGACATATGTTAATGTAATCTGGGCCAGTGTAGGTAAACTTTTCAACTAAAGAGATTTATTTTATTATATGCTTTCAGAACATTGGTTATTTACACTCAAATTAGTTCAATCACTCTCTATATATTCATGCAAAAGCATACTTTAATATATCTACTAATGATCCAGCCTTCATTTTTGTGCACAACATTCTGAATTGAAAAACATGTGAAAATTGTTGTTTTTAATATTTTAGTATTTTTCAAAACAAATTTAGAGATATAATAAATCCCATTTGATTTTTAAAATGGAATATTAATGTATTCCTATATGTTGTATACTATTTTTATAATACTTATTTGTTAATTATTCTGAAACTGTTTTCTTTTTAATCTCATTACTTTTAGATATAGAACATTCAATGTAAATTGTATATCCATATATTTCCTATTGTCATCTCTATTTTTGACTTAATGACTAATCAATTTTAAATTATTTTTGTCACATGATATCTAGTTAAATATCTTTTTCCCCATATGTGCAAATTCTTTTCTAACACTTATTTTTTTTTAAACTAGTCTTTCTCCATTGATGGCATGACACTTCTTGTTATATAAAGCACACCATTCCTCTGCATGTTAGTGTCTTGTGTAAGCTAACACCCTAATAAAAATCTAAGCCAAGCATATGAAAAAGTTGTTAGAACTTTTATAAGAGGTAAACTTACAGCATGTGTCAAGAATGATATAATTATATACATTGATGAAACACTCCTAATTCCAAGAATTTTTCCTAAGGAAATAATCAGGTAAAGAGTTAGGTATTCTTGCATTAAGTATTCAAAACTGAGCATATAATATTTTATCCAACTTAAATGATAATCATAAGATAAATGTTTAAATAAGTTATAATAAGTCATAGATTATGCTTGCACTAAAATTCAGAACTTTTAAAACTGTTATTTTTTAATAATAAATTTATTTTTTATTGGTGTTCAATTTGCCAACATACAGAATAACACCCAGTGCTCATCCCGTCAAGTGCCCCCTTCAGTGCCCGCCACCCGGTCACCGCCACGCCCGCCCTCCTCCCCTTCCACCCCCCCTAGTTCGTTTCCCAGAGTTAGGAGTCTCTCATGTTCTGTCTCCCTTTCGGATATTTCCTACCCATTTCTTCTCCCTTCCCTTCTATTCCCTTTCACTATTATTTATATTCCCCAAATGAATGAGACCATATAATGTTTGTCCTTCTCCATTGACTTATTTCACTCAGCATAATACCCTCCAGTTCCATCCACGTTGAAGCAAATGGTGGGTATTTGTCATTTCTAATGGCTGAGGAATATTCCATTGTATACATAAACCACATCTTCTTTATCAATTCATCTTTCGTTGGACACCGAGGTTCCTTCCACAGTTTGGCTATCGTGGCCATTGCTGCTATAAACATCGGGGTGCAGGTGTCCCGGCGTTTCACTGCATCTGTATCTTTGGGGTAAATCCCCAACAGTGCAATTGCTGGGTCGTAGGGCGGGTCTATTTTTAACCCTTTGAGGAACCTCCACAGTTTTCCAGAGTGGCTGCACCAGTTCACATTCCCACCAACAGCGCAAGAGGGTTCCCTTTTCTCCGCATCCCCTCCAACATTTGTAGTTTCCTGCCTTGTTAATTTGCCCCATTCTCACTGGTGTGAGGTGGGATCTCATTGTGGTTTTGATTTGTATTTCCCTGATGGCAAGTGATGCAGAGCATTTTCTCATATGCATGTGGGCCATGTCTATGTCTTCCTCTGTGAGATTTCTCTTCATGTCTTTTGCCCATTTCACAATTGGATTGTTTGTTTCTTTGCTTTGAGTTTAATAAGTTCTTTATAGATCTTGGATACTAGCCCTTTATCTGATATGTCATTTGCAAATATCTTCTCCCATTCTGTAGGTTGCCTTTTAGTTTTGTTGACTGTATCCTTTGCTGTGCAAAAGCTTCTTATCTTGATGAAGTCCCAATAGTTCATTTTTGCTTTTGTTTCTTTTGCCTTCGTGGATGTAAACTGTTATTGACATGGAATATGCTCATTTTATAAGGGCCAATAAAAAAGAGTTCTGTTAACTCAGTATTCAACTTTGACAAAATACTAAATATTATTTGCTTCTGAATTAAAAGCCTAGAAAAATATAGGAAAAGGTTAATAATTCTATAAAAGCATAATTATATGTTATATATGCTTTATAATCTTTGTTTTCCCAAAATGCATTCACTGATATTATTTTCATAAGTAGATTTCTGGGGACTGCTGAGAACAAATAGAAACTGTGTTTTATGCTGCTTTTCCAGAAAATTCATGGTATAGCAGACAGAGGCCAATATAGCTCAGTAGCTTCTCCTTCACAGGAAAAGAGAAGAGGTGCATCATTCAGTGTTCTGGTTGCTGTTTTGGTAGGCTACCTGATGCTTTGGCTTCTTCCCTGTTTCTCTTGGGTTATGGGTGAGATCTAGCATCTTCTAGTGTAGGGGGGCTGCTAAGAATAATAAAGAACTGGTTAGCACATTGCTGCTTCGGAGGGCCCATGGTACAACAGAAGATACAAGAGAGTGCAAGAGATTATGAGTTCCTAAATAAATAAATAAATAAATAAATAAATAAATAAATAAATAATAAGCTAACCAGTAAATTCCTCTAATTAGGAATCTATAGACACAGAAGACACATCCACAGAAAAGGTTTGAGAGGCCACCAGATTCTCTCGCTAGACTGACTGGTAAAGGTTTTTCCCTATATAATCATAGTTCATAAAAACTGGGAGAGGTGGATGTTTTTTCAAATGTACAAATATGAAAAAAACAGCCCAAGCAAAGGGATAATAAATCTTCAGAAGCCAACCCTAAAAAATGGAAATATATGAATTACCTGAAAAGGACTAAGAAATAACCTGAATAATATGTTCAGATCTAGCAAGATGGTAGAGGAAACCTCAGACCTGTTTTCCCCTCAGAGAAGTAGAATTAACATTATACAACTAATTGCCTTTGTGAGAAATCCAGAAGCCAATTAAGAAGTTCCTACACTGTAGGCAAGCACCAAACCAACCACATAAAATCTGGTAGGAAAATTCATGGCACTTTCTCACAGACCCCCTCCTAGTCATGCTGTGGCATGAATGGGAAGAAACCACTAACACCCAAATTCTCTCTGGATGGAGTAAAGGAGTGGAATGGACATCCAATGTTCTGACCTTTTGGAAGCTGATTTTTATTTTTATTTTGCCTGAATTTAAGTACTGACAGGAAAGGTGTGCCGGGTTGAGATCCACTGAGAACAAAAATGTTCAACATGTACCAGAGTCTACAGTACCACAGACAGACAGACACTAGGTAGTTGTCAGTGGTGGAACTTGGCAAACCTCTTTAATAAGGAAATGACACATAATAACCCAGAGAAAATACAGCCCCAGAAAAGACTTGAAAGATCCCTAGAATATCCAGTTGGGCTGACTGAAGAAAAACCTCCCTGTGTAAAAACTATAACACAAAGACTGGAGAGGTGATTTATTTTTTTTTTTAATTCCAAAGTCCCAACAGAAGATAACAAAATATACAAAGAAGCAGTGGAATATGGACCTTTCAAAGGGACAAAGTAAATCACAAGAAATCAACTCTAAAGAAATTGAGATATATGAATTATGTCTGGTAAGATATAGAATTTTTTAAAAATACGTCTGGTAAGATATAGAGCTTAAAAAAGTCATAGAGATGTTCAATGAATTAAAAGAGAGCACAGGCAACTAAATGAAATCAGGAAAATGATTTAAGAACAAAATGAGAATAACATCAGAGATAGAACCAATGAAGAACAATCAAACTGAAATTCTAGAACTAAAGAATAAAATAAAATGAATTGAAAAATTCACTAGAGGCACTTTATAGTTCTTGATCAGTTAACAGAAAGAATCAGCAAACTCGAAGGTAGGACTTTTGAAATTACTGAGGCACAGGAGCCAAAAGAAAAATAATAAAAAAGAATGAAGAGAGCCTGAAGGACTAAACATCAAAAAGAACATGTATATTATAGGAGGCTCAAAAGGAGACAAAATGAAAAAGGGGCAGAGATCTTATGTGAAGGACTAATGACTAAAAACTTTGTGAATTTGAGAAAAAATTAATATATAAATTCAAGAAGCTCAATTCACTCCAACTAGGAAAAAAAAGCAACACAGACAAAATTGTCAAAAGTCAAAAGAGAGAATTTTGAAAGCAGCAGGTACAAACAGCTGTCACATACAAGGCAGCTCTAGGGATCTGTTGTACAACACTGTGTGCATAGTTAACAATATCATATACTTCAAAGTTGTGTATGTCTGTGTGTATTTTTGATCACAACAACAAAAAAATAATCTGGTGCTAAGATTCAACTTGAGTTACTAATATTTTTTCATTGTTTCTCCATTATAACATATCCTGAGTAAAAAAAAAAAAAAAAAAAAAAACATATCCTGAGTAATGTACACACACACACAATTTCCTATCAACAAAACTTCTTTAAGTTTTTGAAATATTATTAATCAATCATTGACCTAAGAGAGATGGCACATAATTTTAACTTTGACAAAGTATTTTTTCTCTATTGAAACTCCAGAATTATAATCACACCAGATGTGTTTACAGAGACAACTGAGAAAAGTCTCAGAAATATTTTGTCAAATTTAGCGTTGTTGAAAATATGTTATTTTCCAAGTTTGAAGACTTGATCTTATTGCCCTTATCTAAAAATGCAAGTGTAGAAACAAAAGTAACCAGTGAAATTATTTAATTTAATTAAACAATTAGTATGTACTTCTTTCCATGCAGAAAACACTATTAATCATGTTTTCCAAAAGCCTAAAATATAGTTACCTAGATGAGGCAGATAGTGAAAAACAAAGCAGTAGTGGGGGAGAGTTGAATGTTTATTGGATTCCAAATAAATTTTTTTTTCTTTTTTGGAGTTAAAAGAACATCTTCACAATGTCACGTAATGCAAAAAGCAAGCAAATATATTTTGTTCATATGGTGTGAAATCTGGACTTGATTTTGGAATGTGTCACTATTTTAAGAAGATTTCAAGCTGGAGGACATAAGTATTTTTTAAAAAAATTTATTCAGATAATTTAAAAATTGTGCAATTATTCAAAAAAGAAATAAAAAAGACATAATTCACTGAAAGGACACCAAAATAAGTTATGCAGGCTTATGCACATTACCTTTATCATAATATAAGCATGTATGCATAGAAGTATTTATAAGCTACACAGAAACTTTTTCCTGATTGGTTAGAATTATCTCTATTATTTTCAAATGCTACAGTTTTCACTGTTAATTTCTCACAGAGCAATGTTATTTCATAATTAATCAATATTTGTTGATTAAAGTATTATAATTAAACCTAGGTAAAATTATGTTAACTTTCTCTATATCTACATTTATATATAATTTATTAGTTGAGAGAAAGTGCATTTTTCCTGTGGCTACAAAGATTTAAATTGAATTTCTAAAGATGAGGACTAAAATGACTGATATGAGAAATGCAAATGATATAATTTGTAGTAAATTAGACAATGCAGAAAAAAATATTAATAAAATGAAGACATGGTAATAGAATCCAAAATAGAACAGAGGGGGATAAAATAAAATAATCAAACACACATAAGCAAGCGCACACACATACACAGAGGATGAAGCAATAGTGAAATAGAGAACAAGTTCCATTGGCCTAATATACATGTAAACTGTGGTACCCCAAAGAGTATCTGAAAAAAATGGCCCAAAATAGTCCACATTTGACTGAAGTGACTTTTCTACCCCAAAATATCAGAATACATGTTGTTTACAAGTGCACATGGAGAGCACCTGGGTGGTTCAGTGGTTGAGCATCTGCCTTTGGCTCAGGTCTTCATTCCGGGGTCCTGGGCTCTTGTCCCTCATCAGGCTCCCCATAGGGAGCCTGCTTCTCCCTCTGCCTATGTCTCTGCCTCTCTCTCTCTGTCATGAATAAATAAACAAAATCTTAAAAAAAAAACCATGTACACATGGAACACTTACTATATAGACCATATTATGGACCATAAAACATCTTTTAACAAACTTTAAGGAATTCACATCACATAAAATATATTCTTTGACAAAAATAGAATTAAATTTAAAATAATTACCTGGAAAAAATACTTGGAAGCTTAATAACGTAGTTTCAGATAAACTCTGGGTCAAGAAGAAATCAAAAGGAAAATTACAAAGTGTTTTGAGTGGGATGAAAAAAAAGACCATAACCAACATTTGTGAAGTACTTCTAAAGCAGTACATAGAAAGAATAGCATTAAATGGCTATATTAAAAAGGGGGAAAAGTCTTAAGTCAACAACCTCAGTTTCCATCTTGATACAATAATGGTGTATTAAACTCAACTTGAGCAGAAAAAAAGTAAATAATAAAGATAGGAGTAAAAATCAATGAAAGGAAGATAGGAAAATATAGAAAATACAAAAAACCCAAAGCTGATGCTTTGAGAAGATCAATAGAATTAATACACCTCAAGCCAGACAAATCACAATAGAAAATTCTGAAAACAATCTTCTAAGATAAGTACTATTATTATTCCCCCTCTTACAGAGGAGAAAAATTAGAAACAGATTTACATGATTTGTCCAATATCTCACAAATAAAAGTAGTGTAGTCAGAATTCAAACCCAAGTCATTATCCTCTTCCAGTGATGTTCTTAAGTGTATATTACACTACATAATGCATATATACATAACTACAAACTCATACCAATTAGTATTTATATAGCTACATACTTATATATGGATATGATTCAGTAAATAATTATGCACCACTAAAATCAACCTCTACACACATTCTGGAACTTTTTCACTTTCAGTATATCTCAGACATCTATATACATCTGCATATATGATTTGCTTCATTCTTTATAGTGGTGGTATCTCCCCATTGAATAAATGTTCCAATATTTATTTAACCAGCCCCTTCTTGATGGACATTAATTCACTTCTCATTGCAAAAAACTGTGCAATAAAAACTATTGTACATATATCTTTGAACAAGTGCACATTGGTAGTATAAATTTTTAGAAATAGAATTTTCTAGCATAAGGATTTTCATTTTTTATAAATTTTGACAAATTAGTCTTGAAACATGCTGTACCAGCTGACATGCCCACCTAAAATGCATAAGATTCTTGCTTTCTAACTTCCTAGAGAATCTTGTGTTTTCAAATTATTTTCAATTTTTGTCTGTGGGATAGGTAGAAATCTCATTAAAATCGAGTTTTCAAAAATAAGTGAAGTTGAATTATGTAAGTTTTTTATTCCCTCATAGAGAGCTATCTTTTTTGTTTGTTTGTTTGTTTGTTTTTTCATTTAAGACAGGGAATACTTTATCCAAACCCATCAGAGAAATGGACAGCTTGAGTCTGTTTAAAAGCATTCTGTTTTGGTTTCTGAGTTTTTTTTTTAAGATTTATTTATTTGAGAGAGAGAGAGAGAGAGAGAGAGAGAGAAAGAGAGTGCGAGGAGGGGAAAGGGCAGAGGGAGAGAGATATCTTAAACAGACTCCCTGCGGAGGGTGAAGCCAGAAAACAGGACTCGATCTCAGGACCCTGAGATCATGACGTGAGCCAAAATAAAAAGTTGGTCCCCCAACCGACTGAGCCATCCTGGAGCTCCACGAAGTTTTATATTTTAAAGCACAGGTCAATAATTATATGTGAAAGTATACACTGTTATATACAAATTAATTGACCAGAGCACAACTTTTCAATGTTTAACACAGTATAAGCTTCCCTGTAAAAGCAGCTCCTTGTGATATTTTTAACTTTGGTATTCTCCTTCTTCACTCTCTTTTTCAACAGAATCCACACCAACTTCCTCATAATCCTCCTCAAGGGCAGCCATATCCTCATGGACCTCAGAAAACTCTCCTATGTCATGCTTTCACCCACATACTAGTGAACAAAGACATGGTTGGCATACATCATGGCAAACTCTTGGTCCAGGTGAGCCCAGACCTCAGCAATGGCTGTGATGTTGCTCAGCATGTTCACAGCACACTGTACTTTGGCCAAGTCTCCACCATGTACCATAGGCTGGTAATTAATGCCAGCTTTGAAGTCAGTGGGGCACCAGTCCACAAACTGGATGGCACGCTTGATCTTGATGGTGGCAATGGTAGCACTGATATCTTTGGGAACGAAGACACCACAGTACAACAGGTAGCAAGCCATGTATTTACCATGGTGAGGGTCACATTTCACCATCTAGTTGGCTGGGGCCTCATCAAATCTGAGGGAAGCAGTGATTGAAGACACAATTTGACCTATCAACCTATTTAGGTTATTGTAGGTTGGGCATTCAGTATCAAGTGTTCTACGACAGATGTCATAGATGGCCTCATTGTCTACCATAAAGGCACAATCAGAGTGTGCCAGGGTGGTGTGGGTAGTGAGAACAGAGTTGTAGGGCTCAACTACAGCTCTGGAAACTGAGGAAGGGGTGCTGGGTAAATGGGGAACTCCAACTTGGAGTTCTTGCCATAATCAATAGAGAGATGTTCCCTCAGCAGGTTGGTGAAGCCGGAACCAGTTCCCCCTTCAAAGTTGTGGAAGACCAAGAAGCCCTGAAGACCTGTGCCCTGGTCGGCCAGTTTCTGAATTTGGTCCAAGACAAGGTCAATGATCTCCTTGCCACTGGTGTAGTGCCCTTGGGCATAGTTACTGGTCTCATTTTCCTTGCCTGTAATGAGGTGCTTCGGGTTGAAAGCTGCCAGTAGCTGCCTGTGCAAACTTCATCAATCACTGAGGGCTCCACAGTGCAAAGCTGCCGGTAGCTTCCTGTGCAAACTTCATCAATCACTGTGGGCTCCAGTTCTACAAACACTGCCCTGAGCATATGCTTCCCAGTACCCGTCTCACTAAAGAAGGTATTGAAGGAGTCCTCTCCCCCAGTGGTTTCAGCACCTAACATCTGACCATCAGGCTGGATGCTGTGTTGTAGGCAATAGAGGTCTCAGCAGGCATTGTCACTCTGGACACCAGCCTGGCCAGCAGAGATGGAGATGCATTCATACATGGTTGCTGCTTTGGGGCTGCTGAACAAGAGGGCGTAGAGGAAGAGGTTGTTACTTCTTATAGCGCAACTCTCAGGTGGTCCACGTAAGAGAATCTGCCGAGAACTAATTATTCTCTTCTTTCTTCATTCTCTTCCCCCTACCTGCCTCCTTTGAGATTTTACAACTACTGGTAACAGGCAGTTTTATATTAAAATGATTTTTTTCTCATGTGTACAGCAACTTTATTAGGCCATTTGCATATTAATATTGATAGAACACTTTACCACTTAGAATACTGAATTTTTATTACTCAGAGATTATTATTTCAATTTATGTCTTTTACTTTTTTTTTATTGAGTCATAAAGGACTTCCTCCATCAAAGGTTAGAGAATGAATTTGCTTTTGTTTTCTTATAACAATGTTATGATATCATTGTTTACAGAGACGTTTTTAATCCACCTGACGCATTTGTTCCTGTTCATTGCTTATCCAACAATCAGATATTTAATAAGCTTTTCTCCTACTTTTGAAATAACACCTCTATATTATATGAAATTGCTGTTTTATTCCTTAGTCTTTCAATTAGTTTGCCTACAAAATAAAATATCTGATTTATATTACATTCTTTCAGTATTTTAAAAGTATATTTAAAGTTTGCTTATTTAATTTTCTATGTAGATATTAGTATCAACATAATCAACCTTAAAAAGAATTCCTGCTGCTGTTTTTTATTAGGTTTACCTTAGGCTAAAAATTAGTGAAAAACGTCATTTTTGCAGTAATGTATTTTCCTATTAAAAAATAAGCTTTGCCTCAATTATTATCTTATTTTATGTAATTCAGTTGATTTATATATATATTTCTTATTGAGCGTATTTCTAGATAGTTCATATTTTTATTACTATTATATATAATCTCTTCTTCCTTTCAATTTTATAAATAGCTTTTATAAAATAAAACTTAAATATTAATCTTGCCACGAGTAGTTTCAATAAATTCCATGATTCCTAATAACTTTCTCGTTGATTTCACAATTATTAAGGTATAAGTAATATAATAAGTAAATAATAATTATTTTACTTCCCCCTTTTGCAAGTTCATGTTCTTTATTTTTTTTAAATGTTATGCAAGTATTGTATGTAAATATTGAATTACTAAACTGTACACCTGAAACTAAGATTACACTCTACGTTAACCGGAATTTAAATAAAAACTTTAAAAATAAATAAATACAAATGCTAGTAAGTTTATCACTTCAATAATAATTCTGGTATTTACTGTTAAGAACATAGCTAAATTATTTTTTGAGATCTAGATAATTTTATCATATTATAGAACTTTTCATTTATTCTCATCTTATTTGGAATTTGTGTTAGAATTTCCTCAAAGGTATTTTATCTGTCATGAACATAGATTATATTTCTACCTTGATTTATATTTTAGTAAAATATATTAATGCCTTTTAAAAAATATATATATTGAACTAGTTCTCAAAGAATTTCTAGAATGAACCAACATTTTGGTGCGTTATTCTTTAAAGTTCTGCTGGATTATGTCTTCCAATATAATTTTCAGGATTTTCATATTGATATTCACATTTAAGATTTCTAAATAGTCTTTTTAAATATTTTTATATATTCTTGTATTATCTTTGTCAGCTTTAACTCCCATGTTATACTAAATTTGAAAGAGAACATTGGTATCATTTCTTCCTTAAAAATGTAATCAAATTAACAAATGTTAGCCATATTAAAATATTCATACTATTATTACAGTATGCTTCTGGTACTCAGAAAAGACTTTTCCAGTGTTCTAGAAAAAGTTGCTGACCATTCTTCTGAGATAAACAGACAAAGCAAAACCAACAGTTTACATTAAAAAAATATAAGATAGAAAATGGAGGCTAAGACAAATTTTTGTCTTAGTGTGCCATTATGCAAATTATTTCTATTACTCACATGTTTTTTCTACTGTCATTATATAAGAAAAGTGACAAAAATGTTAGAAATGTGAAATTTATATAACCAATCTATTTTTTTCTTATAGCTTTCTATTTTATAACAAGTAATTTAAAAAATCTGCAAGTAACTTTCAATCTAATAAAGAGAGCATTAGAACAAAGTATAAGGTATCAAATCTCCCTATTATAAATGAAAACATCTCTTAATGCAGGTTATACAAGATATTGAATAGGTGGTTGAGGTGGTTTGTTAAGTGATATTCTTGTGGTTCACATGCATTAAAAACTATTGATAACTTCTTCAAGATTGAAAGATTTATTCAAGTAATGTATATTATATTTCTTCTCTTTAAAACTGTGTCCTAAATATTTGACAAAAAAGCATGAATAAATAAGGGGCCAAAGTACTTCTTGAGAATAACTACTTAAGTACATAAAGAAAATCGTTCTGTGTAAAATGCCTAAATAATTATCACATTATTCAAAAATATATCATTTATTCTTAGAGAGTAACTCAAATTTGATTTAGATTTTATATTCTATGTCAAATATTATCTCAAGATAAGTTGCAGCAATATTTCCTAAAAAAACATTTGTCAAACAAACATGAGTGGATTAATATTAATATAGTATGCACAAAAAAAGAAGCAAATCTCTCAAGTTCAATATCACTTTGTCCTGTCTGAAATGGAATTTAAATATATGGTATTTTAGCCTTGCCAAGCTTTCTGGATGAAAAACTGAGTTGATGTGAAAATAAATATTAGAAACCCCGAGCCTGGGTTGCTCATTTGATTAAGCATCTGTCTTTAGCTCAAGTCATGATCCCAGAGTCCTGGGATTGAGCGCCTTGTTGGGCTTCCTGGTCAGCAGGGAGTAGACTTCTCCCTCTCCCTCTGACCTTCCCCAGGCTCATGATCTCTCTCTCTCTCTCTCTCTTTAAATATTAAATAAATAAATAAATAGATAAATAAATAAATAAATATCATAAAATATGACTACTATCACAAAATGGCCAAAAATTAAATAATGAAAATAATTCAGAACATTAAAAGTATGCTATTTGAGGTATTGAAACAGAACTATTGTAGCACTTAAGCCTAAATTTACGTCAATGTTCTCATTCTTCTCAGAGCTCTACCTATGTCTTAGAAGTTCCTATAAGATTTGGTTATCTACAGAGACCAAATGGGAAATACAGATCCTTGACATGGCTGACCTCTACTAACCCAAGATTTGTCTTGGTTCAACAAAAGATTTTACAGAGTATTATTAGTTGAAATGTTTAGTTCTTCCAAAATGCTAGATTTATAAAAACATGCAAATAACATCATTTTTATCAAAGTTTGAAAGTCAGCATATGAACTTAATTAATTATTCATGCAATCATTTGCATGTAGAAATGCAAAAAAATTAAATAAGAATGCTATAGGCAGAGGTAGACTGCACCTAGTAGAGCTTTATTTTTGTCTTCTTTTTATATGCAATGTAGATCTCCACTATATTTCACTAGAGCTAAGATCTGCTCCTCTTGTCATTAACTAGTAGCTTGGAAAATCTTCAATAAACATTAGTTTGGGATCCAAAATGTACAGCAATGTCACTGATATAAATTCAGTAGTGCTAATATCTAGAGAGAGAAAACTAATGACACGGCTATTGACCTAAGAGCATATAGAATGTCGTGCATATGTAACTTCCAGATAGCAGTGAGAAATGGACTGGACAAAAGCACTGGCAACTTAGAGCAAGGTATTAATTTGTTGAAAATAGGTTATTATTTAGAGCACCTGGGTGGTCCAATGTGGGTGGTTCAGTTGATTAAGCATCTACCTTCAGCTCAGGTCATGATCTTAGGGTCCTGGGATAAAGACCCGCCCACATAAGGCTCTTTGCTCAGTGAAGTCTGCTTCTCCCTCTCCACCTGTGTGATCTCTCTCCCTCTCTTTCAAATACATAAAAATAAAATCTTAATTTTTTTTAAAAAATTTAAATTTAAAAAATAGATTATTATCTCAAAACCACTGATATGGTGCTTTGAGGAGACAGAATGTACAAGAGAGTAAGTTGCTTTTGAAAATGGGTAATGTCTTCCAGGTAGTGCTCAGCCCAGTAATAAAAGACATGATAGATTAGATAGATGATAGATAGATAGATAGATAGATAGATAGATAGATAGATAGATAGAGGTATAAAGATTTTTCTTTGATGAAACTGAAAATCTATAAACTCTTATTGTAATAATCCTTAGCAAGAGTCATCCTAGAGATTCCAGAGAATTCATTCAGAATATATTTCATGAAGTCATATAAAGGCAGTTGCAAATATAAATACACAAAACAATGTCATTAGAAACATTGCCTCTGAGAAATCTAGAGGAAGATCTGTAATTTAAAGACATCAGCTAGCTCTTTTCTTAGGTACCAGAAAATGACAGGTGTAATGCAAGTTATAGTGTGATACAGCAGCAGAAATGATTTGGGGTCATGAAGAAATAAAATCACAAAGACAAAGCATATCTGAGTCCAAAAGAAGGTAGTCCTCTCTGCCCAAGTGATGCACAAATAACTTTAAAAAGGCCAGGCACTGCCACACTTCCACTTGGATAAAGTGTGCACTTTTTGTTGTCTCGGCATCTCTGTTGGGACACACTCATCCCCTTTGGCAATCTAAGTAGTTCAAGGAATACTTTACCATTTTCCAGGGGCAGGGCTGTGATCTAGCTCCAACTGAACAACAAAACCCTCCCCTAGCCAGAGTCAGTTGTTGAGTGTATATGTGACTCAAGCCTGGCCTGTGAGTCTTACTAGATTTTTCCTGGAACAATCAGGAACAGACTTTTTCACAGGAATTGTTTGCTCTGACAAAAATGTATCCCCTAGATATTTTTGGCCATAACATAGGGAAACTTGCTGGAGAAGGGAATAAACACAAAGCACAACAGAACAAGGACTGGAACAAATAATCATAGTGCAATTAGTTCAGATTTTGGATCAAGGTTTCCTGAAAGATAAGTTCCTGAACTTCCCAGTTATATATACCAATAAATTACTTTGAGTTTATTAGTATATTTTTCTCTTGATTCATTTAGTTTGATTTCTATCATTTAAGATGCAAATATATCTAATAAAACACATTAAAGTAAGAATTCAAGAAGCCTTTCTGTAATATCCTTGCTAGGCTCTGATCATTTAAGATTTTAGCAAGTTCTCTCAGACAGACTCCGTTTAACAGATATACCAAGCTAAAAGACTATAAAACATGATCCATGCCCTTATCTCATTGAATACCGGTAGCTAGTAAGTTACACTTTAACATATTCATGTATTTCTATTACTATCAAATGAACTGTATTTTAGACAAGAGTTGGTTGTTTCAACACGCAAAAATGCTGTTTATGTCCCTTGGATTTCTCATTGTAATCATAAGTTTTAATCAAATATTAAACCAATAAATATTCTATGTGAAAGAGTTTTCATGAAATCTAAACATGAATGGATTAGAAAGACCTAATAGTTGTGAGCTTCACGAGAAAATATCCTAATTAGATAGAGGAAAGAACTTGGGGAAAAAAAACAAAAACCTAATCTTCACAAAATATTTTATTTTCTGTGCCTCTTTAAATTAATTATTAGAACTCATGGGTGCATAAAAAATCTCTAATGTGGATCCATATTCAAAGAGATATTCATCCTCCATCTAAACATGGAAAATAGAGAATATATCAAAAATTTTAAATTAAAAAATAAAATTCTTAAGCTACCTATATGTCATTTTACACAATAATTTTTTAAATTATGTTATCAGTCACTGTTTGTAACACACCAACACATCTGTAAATTTTAGTCTTTTAGAAGTTAAAGTATCTAACTTTAAGTTTAACAATATATACACCTTTACAATTCTTTTTCAATTCTTCGGTATAGATTTTAAACTCAGTAAGGATGGGTACTCCTTCTGGTGACTCTCTAGAGTTCTGGGTTTTATACATTGCAAATGTTTACTAACTGAGATATGATTCATTTTCATTAAAACATTCTTTGTTTATGTCTAGTCTCTGTATATATATATGTATATATATATATGCACACATTTTGTAAAAACAATTTCCATTCTTGAGAATAATATTAAGAAAATAGTTTTAAATACCTTGTAAAATGAAAAGTATAATAATATTGATATTCTTGACGCATACATGTATTTTTTAAACTGCAAGTAGTGCCGACTCATGGGTGACTGATTTACATAATTCTCTATATATTAATATTCATTTAAGTCAACTGTCCAAGGAGCTAAGAAAATGTCTGGTTTCAGTTATTTTTTATTTTTTCATATATCCAGCCCGTTTGTTTTAGGTATAATGCCAATCCAAGATCAGCTCTATGGTGGTGGGATATTGTTATATGTAGGAAAAAGGGAGGGATGGAAGGCCACCACACATGGTTGTACAGGTTATTCACTATGTAAGGCATCTGGGTTGTAGGGGGTAGTGTGGCTGAAACACAGCTGATGTCCCAGACGCCATGCTGTGTGCGCTGTTACAGAGCTGCATCTGCTGAGATATAGCTGTGTCTTTTTCTAATTTACACAAAGGCGATGTATGGTTTGGGACAATTTCCTTATCTACTCCTCACTCTGTCTCATAATTGGATTGTCTTCTGTCCTCATTCCATATTTCCCCAACAAGCCAAGGACCCAAAAATCTTTACCAAATTTACAATCCAGATTTCTTTCAATCTATGATTCTCTGGGTAATACATTTGAGTATTCAGGACTCTGTAAACGCAAAGACATCATTTCATTTACACTATCCTCTGTAAGGCCTAGGCGAAAAAAAGAAGGGGATAGAATGTGGTACAGAGTTTTTAAACCATATGTCTATGTCTTACTGTTTATTATAGCAATAGGAGTTTCTTAAAACATCAGTTTGGTATATCCTTCTGAAAGGGAAAGCAGGGGAAATTCTGTAAACTGCATGTGATCTAACAAGAGCATGGAGACTACAGAAATCTGGCCAGCAGCAGAAGCAGAATTAGTAAACATAGACATTGATGAAGGAAGATTAACCCTCAGAATTCACAGAGGTAACTATGTGCAAATGATAGGGACTTGAAGATTAAACTCCAGATTTTTGTTCTGCCTGGAGTCTAACATTCCTACCTCTGCTAACACACAGGCAGTTGCTTTTGACTCTTCCAAATACTGAAAACCTCTTGGAGAAATAATACGGTGGAAAGAAGATTTTCCACTATATTTTCATTGCATAGAAGATTCATTTTCTCATTAATCACTTCTGGATTTCAAATATAACATTTACTAAAAGTTTAACCTTGGAAAAATAAATTTTTGAGCTTTAGTTTCCCTTATTAAAGTTTCTCTTTATTGGGATGCCTGGGTGGCTCAGAGGTTTAGCGCCTGCCTTCGGCCCAGGGTGTGATCCTGGAGACCTGGGATCGAGTCCCACATCAGGCTCCCTGCATGGAGCCTGCTTCTCCCTCTGCCTGTGTCTGTGCCTCTCATGAATAAATAAATAAAATCTTTAAAAATAATACTAATAAAGTTTCTCTTTATTAATACAAAGTATACCTACCTGATGGAAGTTTTTGAGAAGTAAATGAGAAAAAATATATATAAATAACCAGAAAGTAGCTGACATAGAATGGATGTTCAATAAATGCTCATTTTTCCCTTACTCAATCAGTTGGATTCCTTGTCTTAGTGAAGTAACCAACATAAATTTGAAGCTAAAAGAACAGTAATTTATGCTGTTCAGTAGTTCAAGGTGGTAGTGATGGGTTGGGTGAAGGATACTTTTTTATTTTCAGAAACAGAGAAGGTATTTTTCAAGTCCTCCACCATACTTATGGGTAACATGATTTAACAAGGTTTTTTGCACTGTCCTAGGAACCTAAGTAACTAATACTATTTTTTTGGTGGGGTGTAGTGAGGGAGGGGATGGGAAGGTATTACAGCTTATCAACATATTATATGTTGATATCTATATATCAACATATATCTATATATATGGTATATAGACTATATATAGTCTATAGACATATGGTAGACTAATAAATCTATGGAATATCACAGATCTTTTTCACAGATGTTAATGATTCTTATAAAATTATATTTATATTTCTAAACTTTTTTTCTTTTAAGATTTTATTTATTCATTCATAAGAGGCACAGAGAGAGAGGTAGAGACATAGGCAGAGGGAAAAGCAAGTTCCCTGCAGGGAGCCTGATACGGGGACTCAATCACAAGACCCGGGGATCACACCCTGAGCCGAAGGCAGATGCTCAACCTCTGAGCCACCCAGGTGCCCCTAATTTCTAAACTTTTACATGTAGAATTACATAAATTATAAACTGTATTTTATAATTATCAGGGGGCTTAGCATTTAAAGGCATCCTGTAACAATATATTTGAGAAAAGAATCTTCAGACTTTATAAACCTAATTTTTAATATCAAAATTATAACATTATTTTTCATAAAGGTAATTTGATTTTCTACAAGACATATTATATATATATAATATATATAATACATATGATACATATATATATATCTTGTATTATAATTCTATTGGACAGCATTACTCTAAGATTTATACTTCCTCCAAATCAAGTATTACTACATTATGATCCTTTATAAATTATAGGCTCAGTTTTATGTTTTCAAATATTATTTCTATTTTATAGCCATCATAAGTGCAATGAAAAAGAACTGAATCATCATTGGTTGACAGTCTTACCAAACTAATACAGACACTGTTCTAATTGCTATTACATTATTATTCATGTCTTCTTCATGTTTTAACTATATTATTATTTTTTGAGTGCTGAGTTTGGTAGGTTCTTTATAGATGTTAGATATTAACCCTTTATCAGATATGTCATTTGTAAATATCTTCTCCCATTCTGTAGATTGATTTTTTGTGTTAATCATTTCTTTTGCTGTGCAAAAGCTTTTTATCTTGATGAAGTCCAATAGTTTATTTTTGCTTTTATTTCCCTTACCTCAGGAAACCTACCTAGGAAGAAATTGCTATGGCCCATATCAAGGAAGCTACTGCCTATATTCTTTCAGATTTTGATGGCTTCCTGTCTCACATGTAGATCTTTCATCCATTTTGAATTTACTTTTGTGTGTGGTATATGAAAGGGGTCCAGTTTCATTCTTTTGCATATTTGTGTCCAGTCTTTCCAACACCATTTGTTGAAGAGACTGTTTCCCATTGAATAGTCTTTTCTGCTTTGTTAATGATTAGTTGACCATATAGTTGTGAGTTCCTTTTTGGGTTTTCTATTCTATTCCATTCATTTGTCATTCTTTTTCTAATTCTGTTAAGTGTAAGGTTAGGTTGTGTATTTGAGACTTTTCTTGTCTCTGGAGATGGGCCTGCATTGCTACATATTTCCCTCTTATAACTGGTTTTGCTACATCCCAAACGTTTTGGACCTTGTGTTTTCATTTTCATTTGTTTCTACATATTTTCTTTTTATGTCTTCTTTAATCTCCTGGTTAACCCATTCATTCTTTAGTACTATGCTATTTAACTTCCATGTATTTGTGGTCTTTACAAATTTTTTCTTTTGGTTTACTGCAGTTTCATAGTGTTGTGGTCAGAAAAGATGCATAGTATGATCTCAATCTTTTTGTACTTGTTGGGGTCTCATTTGTGATCTAGTATGTGATCTACTCTGGAGAATGCCCTATGTGCACTTGAAAAGAATGTGTATTCTGCTGCTTTAGGA
Organism: Canis aureus; assembly: GCF_053574225.1. Lineage (NCBI taxonomy): Eukaryota > Metazoa > Chordata > Mammalia > Carnivora > Canidae > Canis > Canis aureus. Next base: position 8,535,328 of record NC_135638.1, read on the forward strand.
TGAAATGGTCTGAATATATTTGATAAATCCATCTTGTCCTGTATGTCATTCATTGTTTCCTTGTTAATTTTGAGCTTAGATTATCTTTGCATTGGAGTGTTAAAGTCCCCTACACTTATTGTAATATTATCAATAAGTTCCTTTATGTTTGTTACTGATTGTTGAATATATTTCGTGCTTCCAAGTCGCGGTCATCAATATTTACAATTATTAGATCTTCTTGTTGGATAGACCCCTTAATTGTGATTATAGTGCCCTTCTTCAGCTCTTGTTACAGTCTTTGGCTTAAAATTTAGTTTGTCTGATATAAGTATTGCTATTCTGGCTTTCTTTTGATGTCTATTAGCATGACAAATGTTTCTCTATCCCCTCATTTTTAGTCTTCAGGTGTCTTTAGGTCTAAAATGGAGTCTCTTGTAGGCAGTAGGAGCATTTGGTTGATTTACACTCAGAGTAATTATTGACAGATATGCATTCATTGTCATTTTATTATCATTTTGTCATTGTTTCTGGAGATTTTCTCTGTTCCTTTCTAGTCTTTGTTACTTTTGCCTTTCCTTCCCACTCAAAGAGTTCTCCTTAGTATTTCTTGCAGTGCTGATTCAGTGGTCATAAATTCCTTTAGTTTTTGTTTGTCTAGGAAACTCTTTATCTCTCCTTATTTTCTGATGATAGCTTTGCTGGATAGAGTACCCTTGGTGGCAGATTTTTCCCCTTCAGCATATTGACTATATCATGCCACTGTCTTCTAGCTTCCTAAGTTTCTGTGGATAGATCTGCTGCTAGCCTTATGGGTCTTCCCTTGTAAGTTAGGGACTTCTTTTGTCTTTTTACTTTTAGGATTTTTAATTTATGACTATGTTTTGCAAATTTAACTACAATATGTTTTGGTGTTGGCCTGCTTTGTTGATTTTTTTATAGATTTTATTTATTCATTCCTGAGAGACACACACACAGAGAGAGAGAGAGAGAGAGAGAGAGAGGCAGAGACACAGGCAGAGGAGAAGTAGGCTCCATGGAGGGAGCCCGATGCGGGACTCGATCCTGGGACTCCAGGATCACACCCAGGGCCAAAGGCAGCACTAAACCCCTGAGCCACCTGGCTGCCCTATTGATTTTTATGGGAGTTCTCTGTCCCTCCTGGATATGGATATGTTTCCTTTCCCAGATTAAAAGAGTTTTCAGCTATTATTTCCTCAAATAAAACTTCTCCTTTTTCTTTCTCTTCTCTGGAACTCTTATGATATGAATGTTATTATATCTGATGGAGTCACTGAGTTCCCTAAATCTACTCTCGAGATCCATTTTTCCTCTTTCTCTCTTTTGTTCAACTTCATTATTTTCCACAATTCTCTCTATCACTTAAGTTTCTCTGCTTCTTCTATCCTTGTGGTCATTATATCTAGTTGGTTTTGAGTCACAGTTATTGCATTTTCATTTTGGCTTGATTGTTTTTTAGCTCTTTTATCTCTGCAGAAATGGTCTCCCTGATGTCTTCCATGTTTTTCTTGAGCAAGTACTTATTTGTCACTATTGCTTTAAATTCTGGATCAGGCATGTTACGTATATCTCTTTGGATTAGAATTCTGGCTATTACATTTTCTTATTCTTTCTTTTGGGATCAATTTCTCCATCTTGGCATTTTGTCTAGATCTGTTTTCTTCTGTATGGTAGTAAAGCCTGTTGTGTTTCCTCTTCTTGAGAGTCATAGCTTTATGAAGAAGAGTTTATATAGTGTCCAGGCCTGGCACTTCAGTGTCTCTGATGTGCTGTGTACACTCTGCTGCTGTGTTTTGGCTGCTCTATCCCTTAGGTCAGTCCTCTGCAGAGGTTCTCCTTGCCTGTGGTGGGCAGTGTTTGGACCTTGGCCAAAGTATGGCAAGTTTTAACTAGATGTGCTCTGATCTGTTTGCTAAAAGAGATCTTATGCTATTTCCACTAGAACTGAAGCTTTACAGAGCTCTGTGGTTGGTCGACATGGTGCATGTGGGAGTTTAGTTTAGAAGGTTATAATTTTTACAATGACAAAATAAAAGAGACAACAGTTTTATGTGGGAAGTAGAAAGAAGTGGAAGAAAGTGCTCTATAAAGAGCTTGAGCATTGCCTCAGCTTCTCAAGAAAAGTTCTATTTACTCATGAAAAAGTTGAATAGATGAATGTTCTATTATTAAAAGGTATTTCATTGTATCCTGTTTCCAAAGGATTTGAATTAAATAAATTCTTAATTTATTTTAATTTAATTTCCATCTACCCACTGGATAATTATTTAAATGAGCAATTTTTTTTACTTTGTGTAATTGTTTAAGATATTGTTCACCTTTATCGTAGTGTTACTACAATTATAGGGCTAAATTTGAAGTCAACAATGGAACTACATACTTCTTACAAAGCATGTTTGGATGTATTCTATGGATACTAATAGATCTTTGTCAAATTGCCAAATCAATTGAGAACAAAAACAATGGTTTTATAGTGCATAGTTGCATTAATTTCCTGCAATTACTGCAACAAATTGTCACAAACTAGGTGGCTTAAATTGTGAAGCTTATTTATTGGTAGATCTAGAGGCTAGATTTCTGAAATCAAGGTGTCAGCAGGGCGCTCCCCCAGAAGAATCACTAGGCAAGGAATCTATTTCTTCCCTTTTTTAGCCTCTGGTGGTTGCTGGCATGCCTTAACACTCCCTGTCTGCTGGCTCATCACTCCAATCCATCACCCCATCACTTTCTCTTCTACTTGTGTCTCAATGACATCTCCCTTGAATTCTTCTTATAAAGATAAGAAGATCTGTGTAGATGGCAGATAAGGCCCACCTGGTTAATCTGGGATAAGGTCTTCCTCTCAAGAACCTTTCTTTCTTTATTTTTTTAAGACTTTTTAAATTTATTTATTCATGGGATACACACAGAGAGAAGCAGAGACACAGGCAGAGGGAGAAAGAGGCTCCATGCAGGGAGCCCAATATGGGACTCTATTGTTGGACTCCAGGATCATGCCCTGAGCTGAAGGCAGACGCTCAACCACTGAGCCAACCAGGCATCCCAAGGTCTTCCTCTCAAGAGCCCTAAGGTTACCATACCTTTTGCCATATAAGGTAATATTCACAAGCTCAAGGATTAGGAAGTAAATATTATCTGTGGGGAGTCATTTTTTCTGCCACAATAATAAAAGGTATAATCTAACTACAAAATTTATATTTGTATTTATCAAGCTGTTAAAATGCTTGCAATTTTTTCAGATTTATTTATTTACAGAAAAAGAAAGAGAGCGAGCATGGAGGGGAGAGAGAGAGAAAGAGAAATAATCTTAAGCAGACATCTCTCTGAGCATAGGGCATGCTCAGACCTTGAGATCTCACAACCTTGAGATCATGACCTGAGCCCAAGTCAAGTGTTGGAAGCTTAACCAGCTGAGCCACCCAGATACTTGGAATTTTTCAAATGTGAGTTGTGTCTAACAAATCAGAACTTCTCCAGATATTTTCAAGCAACCAATATATTTAGGTTTTAATAGCAATGCATTTTACTTCTATTGGTTAAATTTTTAGGACTTTGCATCCAGACTCTAATAAAATTATGATTTAGTTTTAAAGATCTCATGTACATGCATCTAGATACCAATATTTTATATATGGGCAAAAAATTATGAAATAAAACAAAATTTATAATGAAAATTAACAGAAACATATTTAATGATATTTCTATCCATAATATTTCTGAGATAAATTATTAAAGCTCCTATGATTATAAGAGTAGAAGTTGTTTTCATAGAATGTTAAAATTACTAAATTTTACCTGGTAGTTGCATATTTCCAAATATGCAGAAAGATGTACAATTAAATCATGAGGAAAGAGATTTTTTTTAAAAAGCAGAAGTTTCATGGGAGAAAATTAAATTTTCTTGCATTACGAAAGAAATTGTAATATAGAAAGATACAAATAGAAATACAGGATCATACTTAAGTGAACTTGGCAAATAAATTTAGAAAATAAAGTAATAAAAACACATAATCTGAATTTGTATCTAAAGATAATCAATGTCACCACCATAAGTCCTTTAGTAAAAATAAAAATTAAAGATGAAGCTGAAAGATCAAGTGGTGAGCAGGCCCTTTAGCAGTCTTGGGAATATTTGCTAATGGCAACAACTAAAGGGCATGAGTTTTAAGGACTAAAATGAAAAGGAAGGAAAAATGTATTCTCTTACAAGTTGGGGAATAAAATCAAACATGCTACATAATGAGAACATAAATTACAAATATATATCAATGAAAACATGAGTTACAAATATCTGTCCATAGTTAATAAGTCACTGAGAAAGTTACGTTTAGCTTGAGTTCCGGGATAGGATGAAAAGTAACTCTCATGAACATTTATAAATAATGGCTTGTACTCACAAGAGTCTTGGGAGAGGAGATAGGGTGGTCTGTATTCAAATATCTCTGGGAAATACTAGGAAAATTTTGTTCTAACTTTGAGGTGGTGGGTGAGAGCACAGCTTCACTTAAATTGTACTTGAGAATCCTGTCTGGTGTTTGTAGTAGGAGTTTAGGCTGACACACACAGCTATGCATACATCTATGAAGCAATAAAGCACTCTGGCTGAAATTAAAAATGAAATAAAGCAACCCATGCAAGTGCAGACTGCCAAGGGTACTAAGGAATAGAGAAAATGGATTTGAAAAGATCTATTCCATACAATACTCTGAATAACTAAAATGGCTCCCACATTAAATTCTTTCCATTATTAGTATCACTGTTGTCTTTAATCTCTCTGCCTCTGTACTATCAAAATGGATTCTTAATTGTTTTCCTGGTTTTCTACTGCCTCTATCTTTTCAACCATCATCATATTGCTTAGACTGATTCATTCTTCTAAAACTTTTACTAGGTATCTTTTACTAATAAAACTTCTTTAATGATACCATGGTAGCTATAAGATAAAGCACAAGTACATGAATATGGCATTTAAAAAGCCTCAGACAATTTATAGTTTGGTCTGAGTTTGTAATCATTACAAATAAGCACCTGACCTTAGCTGGGTTCTTTGATCCACTCTCCTGAATCATCTGCAAGGCATATATTGCCTTATGTTATTTTTTCTTTCTTTCCTAGAATTATCATTCCTACCCTCTGCCCAACTATATCCAATAGAAATACTTTCTTCCATTTAATTTCTACTGTATCTGTTAAGAGATAGTCATTTAACATTTATCATTGTAAATAATGTATATGTCCATGAGTTACTGAAAAGTATTTTAATGAAAGATATTTGTGATCCATCTCATTACTTTAAAATCAGTCATTATTTTTTTTAATTATTAAATCTCTTAAAATCAAATCTAGTCAAAGTACCCTACACAGTAATAAATTCATTGTAGCTACTCAAATATTTGATTTTATATAATTTTTGAATGCATTTCTTTTAATTTCCACAAAAGCATACAGAATGCTTTGTATATAATAGATGCTCAATAAAAATATTAATTGATTAAAACCAAATTAAGAAATTGTTAAAAAGCACTTACAAAAGAGACCAACTTCGATAGAATGGATGATTAGAGTACTATTTTTGGTTCCGAAGTACAGAACACAGACTCAATCTAAGTTTAAATAGAAAAGGGTTTATCAGAAGGCATTAGGAAGCTCTAGGAGGACCATGAAACCAGGTGTCAATACTACAATAAAAAAAAAATTAGCCAATGAAAGGCCCACCCACAATATAGAGCTCTTCTAAAGGAAGCCTCTCTCCTGCACATCGCTTTTATAGCTAGGGGCAAAATCAGAACCACAACCCTCATTGCTATGCCTGTAAAAAGACCTGCTCCCTGACTTCTTCCAAATGTTGTATAACCAAATTTGTTGGAAAGAATTCAGGCCATAGTCAAAATTAAATATTTTCAAAAAAGTTTCTACGAGGGATCCCTGGGTGGCTCAGCAGTTTAGCGCCTGCCTTCAGCCTAGGGCATGACCCCAGAGTCCCAGGATCAAGTCCCATGTCGGGCTCCCTGCATGAAGCCTGCTTCTCCATTTGCCTATATCTCTGCCTCTCTCTCTCTCTCTCTCTCTCTCTGTGTGTGTGTGTCTCTCATGAATAAATAAATAAAATCTTTATAAAAAAAAGTTTCTAGGAGATGTAGTCTTTAGCTTTTCTAGCCTCTACAGTAAAGGAAGGCAGGTTAAAGGTATTTGAAAGGGGCACTGAGAAAATATAATCAGCGGTATCTATCATGCTAAGAAAATGTTTCTTATAGTGATATTTATAAAAACAGTGTATACAATGACAAATATAAAAAGTAGGAAGGCAATTAAACTTGAACTATATTTATCAGTAATCATTCCATTCCTAATTATGTTATAGATAGTGGGCTGCATATATATAGTTCATAAATTTGAATATAATGGCTAAAAATAAAAATGAATAATTGATAGTCTACAAATTTTTGCTTCTTGTGATTTCTTTGAAGAGAATATTCTTTCAACTGCCTTTAATTGGTGTGGCCCTTAATACCATGCTAATGCTTGTCTTATTTGATATCATCTCAAGTTAAGGTTAGCTTTAATTATACTTGGGTTTAAAACACTGTGACCCATCAGCATTCTTAATTGTTGGCTGATTGTAATCATATAATCCCCTTAAATTTCTACTCAAAGATAGAATGAAGCAACAAATTTTGTTTTAATTGAGACTTAACAACAAAAGTATGTCCAAATATACTAAGATTTATTTAGTTAATACCTTTCCCTTGTATAGAGAAAATATATGCTAATCCACACATACTGAGCAGCAAAGAGTTGAATTATTTACTCCTGGAAGAAATGTGCCATAACTTTAGCTCAAGGCAAACACTGACTTCGAAATATTCATTCAACCTTTCATTCAACATATAAAGACCTACAAATTCTAGGTACTCTCTTGTGTACTGAAAAATGCGATGGACATGTTCCAGAGGAGTGTGAAATCTAGTAAGAAAACCAGCTCATAGCTTATTGGTAAATAACATGATGCAAGCTAAGATAGAACAGGGGTTAGCAAATTTTAGCCCATGGGTCAAATCTGGGTTGAGACTTATTTCTGTACATTCCTCCAGCTAAAAACATATTTTATAATTTTAAAGAGGCTGAAAAGGAGAAGATGAAGAAAAAGAAGAAGAGTTAGAAGAATAGGACAAAGAAGAAGAGGAGGAAGGAGAGTAGGAAGTGGGAAGGAACAGCAACAGACTATACATGATTTGCAAAACTTAAAATATTTACTATCTGGCCTTTTATAGAAGTTTGCTGAACCCTCAGAATGGAATGAATAGAGTCTCCCAGAGTAGAGTGACATCAGTAGAATCTAAGTTGGTATAAGAAAAATGATCTTAACAATAAGTAAATTCAATGAGGTGAAGGTTGAGGAATTACTCTAAGAAGTGGAAACAGCATTTGTAAAGATCTTGAGAGGAAGGAGTAATAAAGGTCATAAAAATCCAGAATGACTGAAACGTGAACAGGAAAAAAAGATTACTCAATATAAAACTTGGAGACACAGGCAAGACCCGGATGCAACTGGTCTTTTAAACTGTATTAAGGATTTTGTATCTTAATAACAATGAGAAGAATAAATATGCTAAGGAGTTGAACGATAAGATAAACTTTATTTTAGTACCAGTCAGTATAGTTGAGTGTATATGATATAGTATAAACTGTGGGAAAGGAAAGTGGGGACAAGAGGAGAGAAGATGTTAAAGTGGTGACAGGATTCTGGGGCTGGGTAAGAAGCATTCTAGTAAAAATGGTACATGTCAAAGACAAGGAGAAAATCTCAAAAGCAACAGGAGAAAAATGACTCATCACTTAGAGGTGAGCCACAGTAAGACAAAAAGCTCACTTCTCAACAACAACAACAAAAAACCCTTGAAACTAGAAGACAATGAATAATGTATTCAAAGTGTGCCAAAAACAGAATATCAACACTATCAACAAAGATATCTTTCAAAAAGGAGAAACAGCCCCAGTTTAAATAAATCTGACATTATCTGTTGCTATCACAAATACTAAAGGAACTTCTTCAGACTGGAAGTAAGCAATACCAATCAGAAATTCAAATCTGCTAGAAAAATTAAAAAGTACTGTTAAAGGTAAATATATAATTATAAAAGTCAGCATAAGTGCACATTGCTGCTTCTTCTTTTAAATGACTTGGAGAGTGATTGTGTGAAATAATAGGTACACAATCCTGATTCGAGGTCTGTAATATAGATGTGTATACATTCACCAATAACAACACAAGGTGGCAGGTTGGAATAAACTAATATTGGACTAAGGAAAGGATATCAGATGGTATATCAGATCCGCAGGAATAAATGAAGATAACTAGAAATGGTAAATAAGGTATTTAATATAACAAACACTATAAAAATATACTTGCACTACTTTCTTCTCACAGTTCTTTTAAGATATGTAAGATTAGATAATATAATAACAATTTATTGTTCAATCTGAACATATATAAATGTGATATGTATAATGATAATAGCACATAAAGAATGAAAATCAAGTTATATATTGTAATATTTCTATATCTAGCTGGAATTAAGTTAGTAAAAATCTGAAGTAGATTCTGATAAGTTGAGATATATTTTATTAGCCCTGGAACAAACATAAAGGAAATAACAAAAATAGTGAAAAATCAGTTTTTCTGATCTAGCTTTCAAGGAGCTTGGGAGTCAGTACTTCATTCTAACAAGTAAAGACTTAAAAAAAAAAAAAAACAACCTTGAAAAATCAAGAATTTTTAACTCGTAAGAGGAATGAGGTCAAAGGGCAAGCTGCTGCCCCCGCAAACTGGAGAGACTAACCAGCAAATACAAAGAATCACAACTTAGCAGAAAAGAAACCTCCTTAGAAACCAGTGCTGGGGGTAGGAAAATCTAAACTGTACTTGACAAACTGCTGAAGCTTCACTGTGGACAAATCTGAGCTTAAAATTCCAAGGGAAAAAAAATAAAATAAAAAAATAAAATTCCAAGGGGACCCAGGATTCAGAAGACCCCACACTTTCATGAGTTTTATCTCCTGGATCTTTACTAAGTTCCTACAATATATATTAGAGAAAAATTTCTCATGTTTCTGGCATGAAATAAGCAAGGCACTCTGTTTTTAACAAGGCTTGCCCTCAGGGGAAGCTAGTTAACCAGTCTAACCTAATGGGGTTTTATCAGATCCTAACTGAACTAGAGAAGGGAAGTAACTAACTTCAGCCCACACCGGCCATCCTGTCCAATCTAATGTGGGGGTGCAGATGGGTGGAGAAGACTAAGAAGTATAAGTGAAAGTCCCATTCCTGAGGCATAAGCCCACTGAAACACTGAGCCCTAATCATAAGACTATAAAACACTTCTTCCCCTAAACCTTATGACCATATTACTAAAACCTACTTAAAGAAGTTGTGTTAAAAAAAAAAAAGAAGTTGTATTTACAAAGTACCTCATGCCCAACTATCAAGAAAAATGTCAAGAGAATGAGAAGACCAGGCACAGCTGGGGAGAAAATATTTGCAAAAGATATATCTGAAAAAGCACCGTTATCCAAAATAAACAACTCCTAACAATAACCAAAAAATTTGATTAAAAGATGGGCCAAGACCTTAACAGACACCTCACCAAAAAAGATGTATAGATTGGAAATAGACATGTGAGCAGATGCTTCATTCAAATTCTATCAGGGAAACGCAAATTAGAACAACAGTGAAATATCGCTACACATCTACTTAAGTGGACAAAATCCAGAACACTGACGACACCAAATGCTTATGTAGATGTGGAATAACATGAACTCTCACTAATGATGGGAATGCAAAAAGGTACAGCCACTTAAGAAGACAGTTTGGCAGTTTCTTACAAAACTAAACTTACTATTAATATACTATCCAGGAACTGTGCTCCTTGATATTTACCCAAAGTTGAAAACTTATGTCCATACAAAAATCTGCCTAAGGATGTTTATAACAGCTTCATTTATAAATTTCCAAAATCCGGAAGCAACAAAGATTTCCTTCAGTAGATGGATGGATAAATATCCAGATAAGAGAATATTATCCAGCATTCAAAAGAAATGAACTATTAAACCACAAAAAGACATAGAAAAACCTTAAATATATATTATTGAGTGAAAGAGAACATTCTAAAAAGGGTACATACTGTATGTTTCTAATTCTATGAGACTCTGGAAATAGCAAAAACATTAAAAAAAAAACAGCAAAAAGATAAGTGGTCGCCAGTTGTTAGGGAAGGGTAGGGAATGGATGTATGGAGTGCAGAGGATTTTTAGGGCAGTGAAATTATATGATACTGTGATGGTGGATAAATATCATTACATATTCATCCAACTCAGAGAATGTCCGACACCAGAAGTGAGACGTAAAGGAAATTATGAGCTTTGTCTGATGATGTTCCAATGATAATGATGGTTTAATGTAGGTTTATTACTTGTAACAAATGTACTAGTCTCATGGAGCACATTAATAGTGGGAAAATGCTATGCAAGATTGGGGTAGGAGTACATGTGAAACCTCTGTTCCTTCTGCTCACTTTTGCTGTGACCCTAAAACTGCTCTTAACAAATCTATTAAGAAATCAACAAATGAATTAATATATTACACTGGAAAATATCCAGTCAATACAAAAGATGCCCATAAGAAAGGAATGGAGGGGGAAAAATCAAAATCAATAGCGTCTCTAAAGTACAAGCCTGGTTACGGATGCTCAAGAATGTACAATCCAACTAAAGAGTTTAAAACCCTACAGAGTTATTTGATATGCAAGAACCTGAAGCCAAAGAGTTACTGGAATCTAGAGCCCAGAACTTTACACTTCTGTTTGGTAGAGGTTCAAAGTACATATTTGTGTCTGAAACTCTCCACTTTTCATTTGGGAAGACGAGATTTTTTTTAACTGTTATTATATTGTCCTATTGTATCTTTCAGAGCTAAATTGGTTACTTTTTTTAAGTATCTCTAGTTATGGTTTGCTATGTCATATTCTGCTTGGAAAAGATAGAGCATAATGATATAAGCACCTTAACAATAAAATATTCATAAAGAGTTTACTGATGCCAAGTTAACTTTTTTTTCTTATACACAATAACCACAGAAACAGGCTGATTAGTGAGAAAAGCTGGTTGTCTTTTTCCAGCCAGTCTTACTTTGAAAAAATAAATAACATCTGGGAAGACTTTAATCGGTGTGATACAAACCGGACATGCCCAAATTACTAGCAGCATTGTACACATTCATTATAGTCAGGATCCCTGGGCATGTGAAGCAAAAGTAAGAAGACTTAGGAAGTTAACAAAGGAAATAGAGCCAGAGATAAGCTTTACTTATTTCATAGATTGCCAAGGATTAATTCTAAATTCTATCAAGCTTTTGAATAATTAACTAAATCTCACTGAAACTTCATCCAATATACATTCTTAAAAGAAGATCAAAACACACATAATTATGCCTTGGAAATCATACTCATGCTAATTTTAAACCAAGATAATAAAAGTATAATTTGAGCTAGAGCCTCTACATTTTCTGATAAAAATTCAAAATAAATCTTGAGCAAAGTCGAGAAGTATTACATCTAATGCTTCTCTTTGATATATCAAGTTTGTCACTGTCATATAAGAAAATCTGATTAGGTTGACAGAATTTATTCTTCACCTAGGTATGTTTATTTATAAGAACCACAGTATTTCAGGGCTGAAAGAGGCTTTGAAGATCATTTACTGTAATTGTCATTCCTCTCTAAGGAGGACAAATGATTTTTAAAACTTTATAAATGTAAGCACCACATATTTATATTTGCGAATCAGTGGGAAAATAATGCTACTTTTGACTTATTCAACATAATCACAGTCCATTGCAATAAATAGAGTCCACCATTATTTTTAAACGCATTTACTAAAAAGAACTTGAACCCAATATTAGTCTAAGAAACTGCATCAACTCAGTACTACCTTGGGATCCCTGGATGGCTCAGCGGTTTAGCACCTGCCTTCAGCCCAGGGTGTGATCCTGGAGACCCAGGATCAAGTCCCACATTGGGCTCCCTGAATGGAGCCTACTTCTCCCTCTGCCTGTGTCTCTGCCTCTCTCTCTCTCTCTGTATGTGTGTCTCTCATAAATAAATAAAATCTTTTAAAGAAAATCAGTACTACCTTAATTCTGATGCCAAATTTAAGAATTTTAGATTGATATTTTAGACTGAGACACATATTAGTCATCATTAGTAATCAAATACATTAAAAGCTCGTAATTATTCCCCTTTCTAAAATTCCACATTCTTTTAGCTCACATACATAATTGAAAATATTTTTGATTACAGTTTTTTTCAACCTTTTTATTTTATTTTGTAAGAGATTTTATTTATTTATTTGAGAGAGAGAGAGAGCAATGGAGAGAGAGAGCACAAGCAGCAGGAGGAGCAGAGAGAGGAGACAATGAGCACAGAGCCCCGTGTGGGGCTTCATCCAATGACCCTGAGATCACGACCTCAGCTGAAATCAAAAGTCTAACGCTTAACTGACTGAGCTGCCCAGGAGCCCCTCTTTCCTTCTTTACAATAACCTAAAATATATTAATATTCTTATAGATGGGCAAGACTGAGACATTATTTTTTTTTATATACAAAATAGCCCTGGAAATGAGGCATGGACCAAAATGTGCTGTTTCTGATACAAAAGGAGGAACCCATGATAAATCAAAACAGCCATATTTTTTTAAAAATTGTTTCTATACAATACATATGCTAAATTTAGAAGTGCTCAATTCCTAATTTTTCCCAAGTCAGGTACTACTTGCTTTCTTAAATGTACTGTTGGCCAAAAATGGCATTCATAACTCATTAGAAAAAAATGTTTCATGAACAAAAATACATCTAAAATTCAACTTTTCCAAGAAAGAAAAAATATATATAAATATGGGTTAAAAAATATGGGTTAAACACTAGTTTTTAAGAGTGATAATAAAATATAAAAATAAGAACTGGAAAAAATTGGAAATAACTTAGTAAAGGGCTATCATCTCACCAAACTTAGCAAGTTTATTAGAGAATCTCAGTTTTTGAAGCATAATCTTGCCTCTAGTGATATTTACTTTTCTTCTAATAAAGGAACCTTCTGTATTGGTTCTATGCTATACCTCACTTTTCTATTACACAGTGACTCCCTTAAAGGATATATTACTCAGATTTTTCTTAACTCCACCATATTTTTATTAACAGTCACATTATGGAATTTGCAACTCAGACTCATTCTTTTTAGAAGGTTAAATTTAATTCAGAAATGTTCTCCTCCTGCCAACATTTCCCTCATATTTATGGTTCTGTAGGTATGAAATGGAAGTATTTCTCTCAAACACTATCTCTTCTATTATAATCCATTGTTCCACTACAGAGAAAAACCAAGCAAGGCTGCAAACCTCTCTCTGTTGTTTGTGGCTATCTCTTGTAGGGCAAAAGATCTCCTTATTGAAGGAAATCTACCCACAGTTCCTCTTATGTTGGTGTCTTAGTCAGTTTGGGCTGATACAACAAATATCATAGGCTGGATGGCCTAAACAACAAACATTTATTTCTCACAGTTTTGGATGCTGAAAAAGTCCAAGATCAAGATGCCAGCAGATTCAGTGTCTGGTAAGATCCCTCTTTCTTGTTTGCAGACAACTGCCTTCTTGTATCCTCATATGACCGAGAAAGAGATAATCTCTCTTATGTTTCTTTTTATAAAGGCATTAAACCCATACATAAGGGCTCCACGTTAATGACTTAATCATCTCTCAAAGGTCCCTCCTCCAAATAACATCATATTGGAGATTAGGGCTTCAATATGAGTTTTGTGGGACACAAACATTCAATCCATAGAAGGTGACATCTCTTACTTAATGGGCTCTCATTGACAGAAACAGTTGTACAAAATGACTTAATGCCACTTACACCTTTTGTGTACATGTAAGCAGGAAATCCATACAACCCTGCCATGCCAAATATTGGAAATGTTGGCAGCTTCACTGCTGCTACCCCTTATCTCAGCCTCACCTTTTCTCTATCTTTCCACTAATAATGTGCAGTGCAGGTACAGAGAAGCAAACTTGCTGCTTAAGTAGGTTTCCAATCAGAAGAAAAGGAAAAATGAATATAACTTCTCACTGCATTTCCCCTTATGGTCCTTGTGTTAACTGTCAGGGTGGTGCAAGAAGGGCAGGGCCATGGAGAAGTATAAAGGGATATGGAAATAAGGTCAGTTCTGAGATCAGTTTTCAAGCCAATACAGAATGATTTTTTAATAAAAACAGGCAATAAGCTAAATGTCCAATTAAAAGTCTACATTAAGAAATTAGGGAAACACTCATATGAATAAATATTATATAAAACATTAAAATTATAAAAAAGTATAAATTCCAATAATACGTTATGTAAAGAAAATGATCCAAAATTGCATTAAACTCACTGTGACCTGGTGGAAATTTTTTCCATTTAATGAGTGCAACTAATTCATATATGGATAAAGTAGGCCATTCTTCATAATATGGACATTTACGAATTAATTTCACCTTTTGCTTATTTTCAAGTTTTATTTTTTCCTGAAAAAGTCATTTAAAAAGAAGGAAAAATGAATAGCAGATAGATAAATGGCAATAACAGAAAATAAAGGTCATATGAATGTAAATTGCATAAAATACATTTGAATTTTGTAGGACCATCATTCTATAATCATATAACCATACTGAAATTTAGTCTTCAGATCTGCTACTAAAATTATATTTTCCCACCTTTCATAATATTTTTAGACTTCCATAAATGTTTTAGCATTTTTAAGAAATCCTGTCATAGTCAAGACTAAACTCAAAAGTTATACCTGATAATATTGAATAACTGATACTTATATTATTAGAGACCTAAATCAAGAAGATGGATGTCTCCTCATCTCCCTCCAACCTGAGCACACAACTAGCTGATGCCAATGGTTTGTTGCACCTGCTCCAGACTTAGATCCTATCAAGAAAAGCTGGCAGAGAAGGACAATGGGGGCCTTTCAATGCAGTCATTTATATAAACTTTCTCTGTCATCAGGAAAGGAGAAATCAAAAAGAGGGAACATTTTGGAGTTGACTAAAGTAGAATAAATCAGTAAACATAAAGTAAATAAGTTATCTTAATGTAGCTGAATTAAGGGGTCAGAATTAAGTTGTGATCACCTATTCATGTGACCCTGGGTCTATTAAAGCAATGAAATAGCATACCAATCACTTCCAAGTATTTTTTCTCCTCAGATGGACTGTACAGATTTAGAGATCTGTCTGTAAGATTATCTGGTATCCCTAACACATGACAAGCTGTTGACATCCAAAACATATGTTTGTTGAATGAATACATGAATAAATGAATGTATAAATGAATGGATTTTAAATTCAGGAAAAACCAAAAGTGCTAAAGATATACACAAAATATATCCAGGGAGATCTTTCTTTCCACTTCAACTACCCATCATCATCAAAAGCTTAGATAATGTTCATCAAATAAGCCACATTTTTATGGCTCCAAGTCAAGTTATATTAAAAAATAAAAAAGATATGAACATCTTCTGTCTAGAGATAAAACTTGAATTTACACACATATTGTGTTAATATATAGATTAGGTATGCTCATACCGATTTTAACCTCGCATAATTCTTTGCAGAGATTTTAAGAATTTCACAGTCTTCTTCTGTGATCACCGAGTACTCCTTTGTTTCTGATTCAGTCTGAGCTGCAACTTCCAGAGTCCCAAAGGTACTCCACTGTCCAAGCTGTAAAAAATACAGATGTAATTTAAACTTCATTATCACTCATCAACATAAAAATACCAGTAGTGGTGGTAATAGAAGCAGTCTCGAAGAGTCTGCAAAAAGGATGATGGCAGGTCAAACGCCAACTCTGTGAAAGAAGGGGATCTAAACAGTCTTGCAAGGCTGTCATACTTCTGCCCGATGCTACCTTCCCAAAGAAGGAAAAGCTTCCACTTTTTCACTAGCATGAAAGAAATAACTTATAAGATAGATCTTCTGTTTTATCCACTGATTCATTTTAAGTACCTGGAATAATGCTTGAAACATAGCACCCATTCAATAAATATTTGTTGAAAGAGTGAAGAAAAAAGTACACTGGTCTTCTGTTTATTTTATTATTCTCACACGTTGGTAGTAATAATGAAAATTAATATAGTGTTATGCAGTATATAAATATATACACATACACACATGTAGAGTCTCCTAATACAATATGTAAAAAATAAATATTTAGCATGCTAAAAATGTTACACTAGAACGATATTGTAATTATTAGGATATAATGAGAATATACGTAGTTACATAGAGGATCTATATTCATGTTTGCCTGGGGGAAAATATATACCATGGATAATACATATCTATGAAATTGAGAAGCTTCTCTGGGAAAATATCAGGTCTATATGGCTAAGATAATATAAGAGGACCTCCACTCTTCCATTTTAAATCCATAGAAAGGCTGAATTGTTTTCTTTCTATCCAAGCTCGAGCTTGGATAGCTGAGCTTCAATCTGCAAGTCCAGAAATAAAGAGGAATTTTAAACAATTACTGATGAAGCCAAAGTGGTTCACAGTGATATGAGACTAGGATACAGGCCTAAAGGGTTAAGTTCCAGGATTTGTCATACATGTGGAAATAGATGAGACCCAGGACCATACAAGGTAAGGAATTGAAATTGAGCTCTCTTGCCTAAAGCCTAGGACCTTGGAGAATCACCTCTATGTGAAATGGAGGTAACAAAAACTCCACCCACTAATCTAGCTAGGGAACTGGGTAGAGTTGTCACAAAATCAGGTTCCTAGGTCTATAACTTGCGTAGGTGAATAGTATACATTTACACATAGTGCAGGACTCCTAGCTTAAAAATTACTGTACAGTCTGCTACACAACTAGTAAAACACCTAGAATCCAGGAACATGCAAATTTAAAACCTTAGGTATGAATTGACGATAAAAGGAATTCACATAGGAAGCAATCCATGTTAATAACAAAATCACAATAAAAAATTACAAGCCTCACAAGTGACAAAACCCCTATGGGAGGAACTCAACAAAGAACCTGAAAAAATATTGAACAACCTAAAAAAAGCTATATGCAATCAATATATTAGATTATAAAATTGGAGTATAACATGATGGAAGCAAAAGGAGGCATTTTGCAAAAGAATAAAATTAAACTTTTATAAGTAAAAAACAATTATTACAAAAACTCAGCGGATACTTTAGTTAAAACTTAAGAAATAATTCATGAAATGAATTATTATATCCATGAGTAAAACATTCAGAATAAAACATATAAAATATAGAGGGATTTTGATATAAGACTTTAAGAAATGTGAAAGAAAGATGGTGGCCATTCAGCATATATCTATTAGGATTTCCAGAAGAAACCAAAAATAATGGGAGAGGAGTAATTATCACATCAGTGATACTGGTCCCAAATTTTCCAGAATAGGGACGATGTGACTCTTAGAAATGAAGGAACAATACCAAACCCAAAGACAAATACAAAACAGTTGATAAAAATGGGTAAATGTAAATAAAATTTATTGGCATGCAATATTTTTAAAATAAATAATATAGGGTACCTGTAAAATAACATAGATTTAAACACTTTTACAACAGCAAATACAAAGAGAAGAGCAGGAAGATAAAAGTTATTGAGAATCTTTATACTTTCAAACTAGGAAATAAAAAGGATTATATAAGTGTTCATAGTTAAAACTGCAAATTTAATAGTATAGAAATTGGAACTTCACAAATGGAAAAGACAATAAACATGACACAAAAAAGTGACGAAATTTACTATATCCCTAAAATATATAACACCTATAATTTGACCTAAATAGGACAACAAAAACAAATAATTATAGAAAATGACAAATTATCAAAAAAAAAATAACTTCCAGAAAAAAACAACTAAACAAATCACACACAAAAGAAACATTCTCAACCTTACTAATAGAGAAATGTTTATTCATCTATCAGATTGGAAATATTAAAGTACTCTAACTTATGAGACTGGAGTAATATTTTCATACGTAACTCGGGAAACTCTAAAAACTTTTTAAAATGAGAAATAATCTGGCAATATTTACTAAAATAAACAAAGAATGTATGAAATGAAATACTTTATCCTGACACTCGTCTCATAGGATCTACCTTACAGAAAAATGCATTCCTAAGGATATATATATATATTTAAAAATTTTATTTATTCATTTGAGAGAGAGATTGAGAGAGGAAGAAAGAGAGCACCAGTGGAGGGGAGAGGCAGAGGGAGAGGGAGAAGCAGACTCCCCGCTGAGCAAGAACCCAATGCAGGGCTCAATCCCAGGTCCTGGGATCATGACCTGAGCTGAAGGCTCAACTAACTGAGCCACCTAGGTGACCCCTTAAAGATATATTTACAATAAGTTTAATGTATCACTTTTTAATAACCCCCAACTGGAGTCTTTTTTAATGGCCACTAATTAACGTGTGTTTGTGTGTGTATTCAATTAAGTCTAAGTTTTTACATACTGTTTAAAATTAGTAAAATCTATGTATCTTAACCTTTAACAATTCTTATAATAAAAAAAATAGCAGGTAAAAATATATGTTGAAAATTTTTATAAACTGAACAGTTACAAAGAAAGTAATCTGTATTAGTTTATATAATTGTTCATATGTTTATGTGGACTCAGAGAAAGTTGTGCAAGTATAAATACCAGGCCATTCAGGGGAGAAGTGGGGCTAAAATGACAAAAGATTTAATTATCTTTCCCTTAAAACATATTTTCTTTCAGTTACAACACTGAGTATGTATTAAATTTTAAGTTTCGGACATTTTAAGAGAGATTTAAAATGCAGATTCAGAATAACATGTTATGTTATTTTCCACACCTATGTTATCTCTCTTGATATTTTTATAGTGATATATGAAATATATTAAATGATATATATTAGACATATATAGTTATCTCTGAATGATGAAAGTGCAGATAACTATCATTGTTTACTATATAACTGTATTTTCTGAAATTTTCAATAAACGTAGCAATTTTGAAATCTGGCAATATTACAAAGCTATTTAAATTATGCACAAGTCCATCCTTCTCAATTTGGAGGAAAACATTCATTAAGGTTAGATAGATCATCGTATTTTGCTGGAAATGGTTGTTGGAAGTAACAAAAGGAGCCATTTCTCTCACTTCTAAATTCTCATGCTATTTTACTGAAAAATAGATAATTATCTTTATTGGGAAATGATGTATTCCCATGATTGAAAATTATTACACTTTTCTAATAATATATGAGCCAAACAATTGCTTCTGAAAAACAAGAGTTGGTAAATCATTAAGATTTATTTTGAGTAAAAACACTGTTGATGTTTGTTTCAAGCAGCATTTTACTGTTTCTAAAAAACAATAGACTTTTACAAGTATAATTTTTGTTCCTCTTGTATTATTTTTCTAATGCTTCTAGCTTTCAGGCATTTACACATTAAACAAGATCAATAACTAAAGTTGGAATTGCTATTTTTAAACCAAGGAAAGGTCCTGTTCCTAACCCTGTGGAACAATTTTTCTCCCTAAGAGACTGAAGAGGCAGGGACTGGAGGCCTGGGTGGCTCAGTGGTTGAGCATCGGCCTTTGGCTCAGGGCTTGATTCCAGGATCCGGGATGGAGTCTTGCATTGGGCTCCCTGTAAGGCACCTGCTTCTCCCTTTGCCTATGCGTCTGCCTCTCTCTGTGTATCTCTCATGAATAAATAAAATCTTTAAAAAAAAAAAAAGAGTCTGAAGAGGCAGGCAGAAAATACAAAGCCTCTTTAGATCAAGGGTTCAGAGTCTTGGTACAAGGATGGGCTTTTTAGAAGATTCTTGAACTCCTCCTGTCTCATTCCACAGTTTGTGATTCTTTCTCAGTTTGTAAATTTCTGTTGTTTTTATTTCTTTGAATGACTTTCTACAGCTTTCATTAGATTCTCAAAGGTGTCTATGTCTCAGAAAAAAAAAATTGCATTTCCCCTATGATTAAAATGGCTCATTTAGAAAGTACATTCTCATAACCAAATAATGTTGTACAATAAGAAAGTAATGTGAAAATGCCGCATTTTATAATCTCTGACATGCTTATGGTGGACTTGGGCCATATTCGGGGTAAATGTGATACCTAAAAGGTAGAAGCAGGAACCAACCTGAATGTAAGGACAGCCTGATTGGGACTACTCAACCCACTGGTTAAGAGACCGACATGCCTGCCTAAATTCCCTGGGTACATTCATTCCAAACCTGTATGCTGAGCCAAAGAGGAAAACATTTCCAGTCTACAGGAAAAGAATTGATATTTGAAGGTTGTATGAATAACTATGCAGTCTCTATGTAAAACCTACAACTCAAGACAATTGTAGATTTGGTCAATAAAGTCTTCTTTAAAAGTTGTCTAAATAAAGCTTCCGATTATGTTTCTCATACACTTTGGCAAGAAGAGTCTAAATATCATAATAGATCAGAAAAGTAGAAGAAATTCTTTTTATTTTCTCCAAAACAGAGAGTTTCTTCAAACATTCTCAGGGCATTTCTACCTTCTCAATCATTTACATGAAGCTCTTTTCTGAAATACCTAACACACTGACTGTTGATTTGAATTCTACCCAGTTTCAGACCCAGTTTAATTCCTGTCTCTTTTCTAAAGCTACCTACATCACCCCAGTCTGATTTCTAATAAATTATGTGCTCTATTATATTGTTCTATAATATGCTTTCATAAGTAAGGGCATTCTAAAAATATTAAATATATTATATTACTATCTTAAAACTTTGAGGATAAAGAAATGTGTTCCTTGCCTCTAACACAGGAAGATTTTCAGCAGCAAAGGAACCTGGGTTGAATAATCATCATTTGGTACCACGTTAAGACCTGTGCAATTATAATTAAATATCCTTAAGTTTTAAAGGTTTAGTAGTAAAACATTAACTTCTCTATTAGGTAAATGTTAAAGTTGGCATATAGGGTTTATCTGATGCTTACTTAATTCCACTGTGATTATAGGACATAATCA
This sequence comes from Canis aureus, assembly GCF_053574225.1. NCBI lineage: Eukaryota > Metazoa > Chordata > Mammalia > Carnivora > Canidae > Canis > Canis aureus. The sequence goes on from NC_135638.1 coordinate 8,556,446, forward strand.
TTTGAAATTTGTTGAGACTCAATTTATACCCTAGCACTAAATCAATTTTAAAAATGTTCCATGTGCAGGGACACCTGAGTGGCTCAGTGGTTGAGCATCTGCCTTTGGCTCACTTTGTGATCCCAGGGTCCTGGGAATGAGTCCCACATCAGGCTCCCCGCAGGGAGCTTGCTTCTCCCTCTACCTATGTCTGCCATTCTCTCTCATGAATAAATAAATATTTTTTTAAAAAGTACCATGTACACTTAAGAGGAACATACATTCTGCAATTGTTTGCAACATTGAATACAGGTCTATTAAATCAAGTTTGTTAATTGTGTTGTTTAGAATTTCTGTATCTCCACTGATATGTGTGTGTGTGTGTGTGTGTGTGTGTGTGTGTGTGTGTGTGTATTTGGTCTGGTTCCCTATCCCTTAGTGATATCTATTAAAATCATCTTCTATAGTTGTGGATTTGTTTACTTTTCTCTTTCTTTCTTTCTTTCTTTCTTTCTTTCTTTCTTTCTTTCTTTCTTTTTCTTTCTTTCTTCTTTCTTTCTTTCTTTTTCTTCTTTATCAATATTTATGTATTTTGAGGTAATAATTTTCAGTGCATACAAATTTCACTTTAATTATGAAATATCCCTTTTTACCTTTAATAATGTTCTTGGAATAAAGTCTACTTTGCCTACTATTAGTAGAGCTACACCAGCCTTCTTTGGGTTAGTGTAATCTGGTTTATCATCTTGCATTATTTTAATTTGCAACTTCCTGTGTATTTGTAATAAGGTGTGTCAGCATTTAGTTTTAGGTTTAAATTGATAGACTAACACGTTTATCAGAACTTCTTATCCTTGCTGGATACAGAACTCTTAATTGCTACCCGTTAAATGCTATGAGACTGATGACAATTCTTGTTAGATTTGTAGTTGCATATTTTTACTTGCTTACTGTGATGGTTAATTTTGTGTGTCAACTTGACTGGGTCATGGAATACCCAGGTAAATTGTTCAAATATTATTCTGGGTGTTTCTGGATGAGCTGAACATTTAAATTAGTTCACAGAATAAAGAAGATTGGTTTCTGTACTGTGGCAGGGTTCATTCAATCAGCTGAAGACCTGATTAAAACAAAAGACAGATCCACAACCCAATAAGGAAGAATTTAGGAAATTCTTTATCCAGTGGCCGTTAAGTTGATTTTCCTAGACATCAGTGATTATTGGTTTTACAGCATCTTCCAGACTTTGGACCCAAACTAGGTATTAGTCTGGCAGATTTTGGATTTGCTAGTCTCCATAACTGCCTAAGCCGATTCCTTATCGATCTCTATCATCTATCTATCTATCTATCTATCTATCTATCTATCATCTATCTATCATCTATCATCTATCTATATCTATCTATCTATCTATCATCTATCTTTCTACCCATCTAGCTATCCATCTATCCATCCTGCTGGTTCTGACATACAGATTTTTACAGGTTTTTAGCCTCTTGTTCCATAAAGCTTAGGATTAAGCAAATACCTGAAAGAAAAGAAAGGCATATCAGGCTACCTTTCCTCTGATTATCTTTTATCCCAGTATCTCAGCTCCTCAAATTCTGATTGTCTACTTAGACTGAACTCTGGTTCAGTTTTGCCACTCTGGTACTCTAAGATTCCTGAAAGTTCTGATCTACTTCTTTCTGTTTAGTTATTCATCCCCATGAGGCTTACAAATTGGCAGATGCCTCAAAGAGAAGCAACAGGAAATGCCTGGCTCAAAACAATATTTCCTTTCTTTCTTGGCCCTTCAAATCCTGGTTCCCTTGGTTGCTCTTAAATACTTTCAGACAGTTGCTTGATTGGTTGCTTTTATCCAGCTTTTATCATGTTCTCAGCAGGGAGATTGGTTTAATGCAAGCCACTCATCATAGTCAAAAACATGAGCCTTGGCAAATTAAAGTGTTTCTTTAAAACAAGATCTACCTCTGTTTCTTTTGTTCGGACTTTGTTTGCTTGCCCTTATCATCCCTATATGAAGTGGGAGACAAAAATCACTCAGAATAATCAATCAGACAATGATATCTAAATCTTTCTCATAGAAAATAAAGGAAGGGTGGAGATGCTGGCAAGATAGTCCAGGAATTTTTACTTAAATTAGGATCAAATTAGAAAAATTATCTGAAGAGTCTTATCCTGGTTTTGACTTTCTCTTCCCAAAAATCAATGGAGAAAAATTAGATGGTAGCTTCTCAATACAAGGAAGGAATTAGTAACCCCAAGGGGGGGAAATTATATATTATATATATGTGTGTGTGTGTGTGTGTGTGTATGTGTGTATATATATACACACACATATATATATTCCATCTCATTTTCTCTTTCCTTCTCTACATATATCATATACATGATAAGCAAATAAATGGATACTAATGTATTAATAACAAAATTTCTAATGCCTGAACTATTCAAATACTAATAATAATGTAAGTACTGAGCACTCATTTCTCCTCTGCAGGGTATATATGTCTTATGTACTTGTGTGTCCTGTTTAGTTTTCTCTGTCAATTAAATTGTTTAAGTCTTTTAAAACCCATAAATTTTCTAGTACGCATAAGAGACATATCTACGAGTGCAGGAAAGGTGTAGATGGACAAAGAAAATAGTACCTGAAGAACTCACAGGAAACATGTTCTTGTATAAGTGTCACAGTACCTACGATGTAAAACCTTCTGAACAGCCCAGGCTGCATTCTATTCACACATGAGTACCATTCAGCTGATAGCCAGGAACTGAATCTCAGATATATCCCAAAGATTTCCTTCTACATTATTATTATATTTTTTTATGTTTTAGAAAGATCAACTTCAGTACAGACTGGAACAACAGTTTCCTTCTCCTGTCGTTAGATTTGGACTGCTGACTTTTTTTTTGCCAAAGAGAGATAGTCTTTTATTCTATATCCTCAGAAGGTCCTAAATAACTACACTAAATTCTGAAGAGGTCAACCAGTGTGACTCAACACTCATTCATCTAATTTGAAAATAGTGAATGTATAATTCAACCAGAAGTATAGTTAAAAAATTAAACCAATTAATTAAAAAATAACACTTGGACAAATAAAATATATTTCATAATTTTCTAAACATTGTTAATGCTCAATAAATATTGCTGACTAGTTATAGATGAGAAAAGTCATTTTTCATAACATTATTTGAGATATTTTTACTTTCTTATTACAAGGAAGAAATCAATCTATCTGATGTGTAGGAGTACACCATTCAACCACTAGAAATAATCATTCTAGCGTGTCAGTGAAATTGCTCTTTCACTATGATGTTATATTGCAGAAAATTTAACAACGAGTGGCATATTCACAATCACTTAAGAGTAAACACTAAGAACTAAAAATACTTCTATATTTTAATAGAAAATACAATGTCAATTAAAGAAAATCTACTATCTACTGTAAATAATCATAAACTTCAAAAACTTAGCATGTAAATCTTAGTAAAAAATTAATGGAGCATATGTTAAAATGCATACTTTATAGGTATTCATACATAAGTGCTCACCACAATTCATTAGCTATTGTAGTTATAAAATCTAAAGTTCTTTAATGGATTGACATCAGTCATGTGTTATATGGTTTTTCATTTTTAAATTAATTGCTCTGTTGTGATTAGAATTTTAAATGAAAAATGGTATATTTTGGTAGCTTTATATAGTTGACTTTTTAATAAGCCAGACACACTGCTTTCTCACTTTATATTCAAAATAGAACATTTTATTCACATAACGCTGAATTCAATGGCTCATATATCCATTTATTCTGAGTTTAATATGTTCTTATAAAGAAGATTCAGTTGAATAAGCTTAGATATAAACTGAAATAACTATGTCAGCCTAATCTCAATGTGAAAATGATTTAATATTTACATTTTTGCTTATACTTAAAGTAAGTATTTTGAACTGCCCCTTGGGATTTTCCATATTCACCATTAAAGAATTATAATTTTCTTAACTATACTCTCTACTTTTATAATTGTTGAGCTTACTTTTTAAACTTTTCAATGAATAACAGACACATAAAAGTACCAATAAAATGAGCCCCTATAGGCCCACTCTCTGACTCAAGAAATCAAATTTTCCTATTTAGGTAGACGTAGCCATTATCCTAATTATCAGGATATTAAATTTTAACTATATCTTAGTAAAACTGTATGAAACTACAAGATAGTGTGGTTTTACTTATTTCTTCACATTATTTTAAATAATAGTAAACATTATTCTGTGTTTTTGCCGAACATTGTTTTTCAAATACAACTATGTTAATGTAGTTCATTCACTTTTCCTCGCTGCATGACAATACTCATTTATTAGAATTTATTATTTTGCTGATGAGCATTTTTGCTGTCAGTATTTGACTATAAAATGGTATAAGCATTATTATACGTGTCATGTCTTCTTTATACCATATATAGCTATTTTTCTAAGATACAGGCCTAAGGATGCAGTTTCTAAGCTATAGGATGTGTTACCACTTTAACATCTAAAACCAAAACTGTTTTCTAAAATACAGGTTTTGCCTTATACTCCTTCATGCATCATGAATGCATGCAATGTCTATTTCTGCAAGTCTCCAACATTATGTATTTTCTGATTTCTAATATTTTCCAATTTGATAGTAAGTAATATTATTGATTACACTTGTTATTTATTTTCATTTATTTCAAAGTGTAAAAAGTATTCACTATAGGGATCCCTGGGTGGCGCAGCGGTTTGGCGCCTGCCTTTGGCCCAGGGCGTGATCCCGGAGAACCGGGATCGAATCCCACATCGGGCTCCCTGTGCATGGAGCCTGCTTCTCCCTCTGCCTGTGTCTCTGCCTCCCTCTCTCTCTGTAACTATCATAAAAAAAAAAAAAAAAAAAAAAAAGTATTCACTATATATTTACTGGATTGCTAAAGTGGTAGAACTGTTTCATTTGTCAATTCCTTAATTCATAGTTTCTCTTCAGTAAAAGATTGATTTATATGTTTTGAATTTTTCATCATAATTTCCCTTTATTTGTAGATCATTATATATTCCAAATTTTAATCCTTTGCCATTTACATGTGTTGAAAAAAATCTTCATCCAAAGTGTGCCTTCTCTTTACTGAGTATCATGGGATGAACAAAACCTAATTGTTATATATTTTTTTTTGTTTTAAGGTTTTATTTGAATTCTCCTTAGGTTACATATAGTGTAATATTAGCTCCTGGAGTCAATTTTAGTGATTCATCACTTACCTATAACACCCAGTAGTCATCATAAGTGCCTTCCTTTAATACTCATCACCCATTAGCCCATCCCACCACCCACCTCCCCTCCAGCAACCCTGATTGTTCTCTATAGTTAAGAGTCTCTAATGGTTTGCCTCCTTCTCTTTTTTTTTTTCTCCTGTGTTCATCTGTTTTGTTTCTTAAATTCTACATATGAATTAAATATATGCTATTTGTCTTTCTCTGGCTGATTTTTTTTATTGGAGTTCAATTTGCCAACATATAGCATATCACCCAGTGCTCATCCCGTCAAGTGCCCCCCTCAGTGCCCGTCACCCAGTCACCCCAACCCCCTGCTCACCTCCCTTTCCACTACCCCTTGTCCATTTCCCAGAGTTAGGTGTCTCTCATGTTCTGTCATCCTCACCGATATTTTCACTCATTTTCTCTCCTTTCCCCTTTATTCCCTTTCACTATATTTTATATTCCCCGAATGAATGAGACTATATAATGTTTGTCCTTCTCCGACTGGCTTATTTCACTCAGCATAATACCCTCCAGTTCCATCCATGTCGAAGTAAATGGTGGATATTTGTCGTTTCTAATGGCTGAGGAATATTCCATTGTATACATAGACCACACCTTCTTTATCCATTCATCTTTCGATGGACACCAAGGCTCCTTCCACAGTTGGGCTATTGTGGACATTGCTGCTAGAAACATCGGGGTGCAGGTGTCCCGGCGTTTCATTGCATTTGTATCTTTGGGGTAAATCCCCAACAGTGCAATTGCTGGGTCGTAGGGCAGGTCTATTTTTAACTCTTTGAGGAACCTCCACAGTTTTCCAGAGAGGCTGTACCAGTTCACATTCCCACCAACAGTGCAAGAGAGTTCCCCTTTCTCTACATCCTCTCCAACATTTGTTGTTTCCTGTCTTGTTAATTTTCCCCATTCTCACTGGTGTGAGGTGGTATCTTATTGTGGTTTTGATTTGTATTTCCCTGATGGCAAGTGATGCAGAGCATTTTCTTATGTGCTTGTTGGCCATGTCTATGTCTTCCTCTGTGAGATTTCTGTTCATGTGTTTTGCCCATTTCATGATTGGATTGTTTGTTTCTTTATGTTGGGTTAATAAGTTCTTTATAGATCTTGGATACTAGCCCTTTATCTGATAGGTCATTTCCAAATATCTTCTCCCATTCTGTAGGTTGTCTTTGAGTTTTGTTGACTGTTTCTTGTGCTGTATAGAAGCTTTTTATCTTGATTAAGTCCCAATAATTCATTTTTGTTTTTGTTTCCCTTGCCTTCATAGATGTATCTTGCAAGAAGCTACTGTGGCCAAAATCAAAAAGGGTGTTGCTTGTGTTCTCTAGGATTTTGATGGATCTCTGGCTGATTTAAATTGCCTAGCATAATATACTCAAGCTCCATCCACATCACTAAGATTTCATTCCTTTTGATGGCTGAGTAATATTCCATTTTACACGTGTGTGTGTGTGTGTGTGTGTGTGTGTGTGTGTGTGTGTATGCACCACATCTTCTGTATCCATTCATCAGCGATGGACATTTGGGTTCTTTCCATAATTCGGGTATTGTTAATAATACTGCTATAAATATTGGGAGCATGTGCCCCTTTAAATCAGTATTTTTATATCCTTTGGGTAAATACCTACTATCACAATTGCTGGATTCTAAGATAGTTCTATTTTTTAACTTTTTGAGGAACCTCCACACTATTCTCCAGAGTGGCTGCACCAGTTTTCATTCCCTTCAACAGTGTAAGAGGGTTCCCTTTTCTCTGCGTCTTCACTAACATCTGTTGTTTCCTATGTTGTTAATTTTAGCCATTCTGACAGGTGTGTTTTGATTTGTATTTGTAGGGTTTTTTTTAGGATTCTATTTATTTATCCATGGAGGCACGGAGAGAGAGGCAGAGACATAGGCAGAGGGAGAAGCAGGCGAGCCTGATGCCGGGACTTGATCCTGGAACCCTGAGATCACACCCTGAGCCAAAGGCGGATGCTCAACCACTGAGCCACCCAGGAGGACCTGTATCCGTAGTTTTGATTTGTATTTCCCTGATGCTGAGTGATGTTTAGTATCTTTTCTTGTGTCTGTTAGCCATCTGGCTGTCTTCTTTGGAAAATTGTCTATTCATGTCTTCAGCCCATTTCTTAACTGATGATTAGTTTTTTGAATGTTGATTTTAATAAGTTCTTTATAGATTTTGGATACTAACCCATTATCAGATATGTCATTTGCAGATATCTTCTTGCATTCTGTAGGTTGCCTTTCAGTTTTGCTGATTGTTTCCTTTGCTGTGTACAAGCTTTTTATCTTGATGAAGACTCAAAAGTTTATTATTACTTTTATTTCCCTTGCCTCTGGAGACATGTCTACTAAGAAGTTGCTACAGCCAATGTGAAAGAGGTTTCTGCTTCTGTTCTCCTTTAATGGTTTCCTGTCTCACATTTAGGTATTTCATCCATTTTTAATTTATTTTTATGTATGGTGTAAAAATGTGGTCCAGTTAAAACTTGCTTGATTTTAATTTGCGGGGGCGGGAGGAGCAGAGGGAAAGATGATAAAGAGGATCTTTAGTAGGCTCCATGACTAGTGCAAACCCCGATGTAGGGTTCTAGATCATGACACTGACTGATATCATGACCTAAGCCAAAACCAATGCTGGACAGTTAACTGAGCCACTCAGGTGCCCCACAACTTTCTCGATTTTAAACAAACATCCTTATAGTATACTCCTGTAAGTTTCTTATTTTAAATGCTTTTGCTATCATGACATTATAAAGAAATTCTACCACATATTCTTAAAATACTTCAGCTAATTCTTTTATAATTAAGTTTGTGATCCCAAATTGATTTTTACGGATGTTGTGAAGTAGACAGTAGTTTTATCTATTCTATTCATACAAATAACCAATTGCCTTAGCTTATGTTAATGAATCATCCCACCATTTTCCCCACGGTTTTTCAAGATACTGTTTTGCATCAAGAGTGCTTACATATGTGGATTTAATTTTGGGACTCTGGCGGCCCATATGTTCATCTGAGCCACTATTAGCCACTATAAAAGCACCCTATCAATTATATAGACTAATTTTAAGTCTTGATATCTGGTAGGACAAGAACCCCTTTCCCAAGTGTCTTCTTCAGGAATATTTATCTATTTTTAGCCTTTTGCTCTTAGGTATAATTTTTAGAACCAACTTGTCAAGTTCCAAAAGAAAAATGGATTTTTTTCACTGTAATTGCACAAAACTTATAGGCCATTTTGGGAGACTTGTCATCTTAAAACATTAAATGTTTCAAACATAGGGTAAATATATTTAAGTCTTCTTTACTATCTCTTAATAAATACAAATGTTCTCCAAAAAAATCATAATTTTTATTATATGTTTTCTCAATACTCAATATTTTGTGTAGCTATTGAATACAATATTTTTATTAATGATTTATTAATGATATTTTCTAACTATATTTCTGTGAATTCTCTCTTATATTCTCATTCAAAATGCATTTATAACATAGAAAATAATTTATTATATTTTAGTCAGTTCTAGTTGTTTTCATTTAGAAGAAGGAGTTGACCAACTTTCTGCAATGACTAGAAAGCAGATGTTGTCAGTTTTACAGGCCATATAGTCTCTGTTACCACTATTCAACTCTGTCATTGTGGAATAAAAGCAGTCACAAACAGTATATAACAAATGGCTGTGGTGTATACTAATAAAACATATCCACAACAAAAATCTGTAGTCAGATTTTGCCCAAGGGCTTGAGTTTGTCAATCTGAGATCTAGAGCTTCATTTATATTACCGAGTCATCATATACTTTATTATTATTTTTTAACCTTAAAATGTGTGAGTTAATCATGCCATAAGATTAAGTAAAAATGATTAGTATTTAACATAACAGAATTATTTTACTTGATACACGGTGTAAAAGAGTATTACTAAAATATAATATTCATATAGTTTACATTTTAGAAATTACAGTATCCAGATTTTAAAAATTGATATATTTCCTACTGTAGTAGCCCCTCTAGTCCTCAAAATGTTTTATATCTAATTTTCTTTGGTTTTGGAAATCATATTTTCAGGCTTATTATATTTATATGCTAACTATAAGTAAACTATGTCATGTAAACATCTATTAAACTCTCTTAGGAATAAGGTATAAAGATTGGGAAATTTGCTTGCTTAGGTAAAATGTAATTAGTCTGCTATAAAGGCCTTTTGGTTTATCATTCTGCTAATCTTAGAAGAAATTGACAAATTCATTCTTGTTAGATAAAATATTACTGCATTACTGCATGTGAATATAAATCCTCAAATCCTCAAATTCCTTTGAGAAAACAAATACACAAGTTTATCTGATAACAATTGTGCATGTGTGCATGTGTTTTTATATGTTGGTTGAGTAAAGTTTTAGTTACTTTTTAAAAGAATTATCACCATCCAGAATGTATTCCAGTGAAGGTTTACTAAAACCTTTAATTAACATTTTCTGATTTTCAATAATATATCTAGTTAGGTGTATACTTTGTCCAGTTTGATTTATGCAGATAGATTTCTGAAGATGGGTAAAAGCAATTTCTTAAACAATTGTTTGGGGAAAAATAAAAGCCAGTTAATTAAGCCAGTTAAAAATAAATAAGAATTGACTTCCAGTACTATTACATACATAGACGCACACACACACACACACACACAATTTCCATACAAATGAAAGCTTATAAAAGAGAAGTAAATTATGACATCATAATTGACAAGGACATTAAGTAAATATGAACATTATTTTTAATTAAAGTAAAACAGAGTTGAGACCAGTATATACTATCATAGTTGTGATCATTCTTTTCAGGTGATATTAAAGTAATAAACATATATAAAAGGAATTCAACTTAAACCACAAAAAGTTCAAACCTCATTGTCAAGGTAGGGCCTGGTGCTCTGACTTTTTGCTCCCACAATGACCTATGCTTATTTACTCACCTAATAATAAAATCAAACTGAAACTATCAGTTGCATTTCTAGCCATCTCCACCACATCATCATCTCCAAGGCCACAACAATTTCTTATTTGTCTCAGTACCAAACACATAGTAGATGTTAAAAATATCTTTTGAACTGAGCTGATCATAAGAAAAATTCCAAAAATATAATCTTTTATCAGACTAGATAAAGCCTTCATAAAGTATTTAAAAATTTCGGATGCTAAAGTGGCAAATTTCATGATTTTCTATCTCAACTGGCAGAACCAAGATGAAAGTTTATATTCCTGCCTTTGACCAGGGCATATGTTAATGAGATTCTTAAAAGCAGAGAAAGGAAATAAAATGATTAAACTATAGTTGAAATGTAATACTATGAAAGGGGAGGAGCCTCATCTGAGACTCAGTTGGAATGTTTTTGCTGTTCTAATTCCATTTCTTTTGTCTAATAATAATCTAAAAAATTCATAATGTCCAGGGATCCTCTATACTGTGCTCAATAAAAAATTTGTTAAGGAACAAAACATAGTTCTTGAATTATGCTTAAACATACTTGGATTTTTTGCCATTGACAAGATGAAGAGAAGTACAAATTTAAGGTTTTGTTTATGATACTCTAAGTGGTATCCTCACACCTTTAACTGTCACTAATCTATGAGAAATATACCAGTCACTAAAAGAACACTTTTCATGGCCAATCCTAGTCCCATAGGGGGAAAAAATGGTGCTTGGTCTTCAGAGTATTGCTATGCTCAGACACATCTCAAATAATTGGTGGTTTAATTTCAAATGCCTCCAAATAAAGAAATAGTATATAGTAAGAAAGCACTATTACAAAGAGCTTGAGATGCATTGAAATGTTAAAGCACATTGAATAAAACACTGAGGTTGTTTGTTGCTAGAAAAAGTGGGAAGAATCAAATATCTCTCAGGGAAAACCATATACTGAGAAAGGCAATCTGATGGAGGAACTTAGTAACACATAAAGCCAACTTCAAAGAATTTATTACTATGTGTTTTCACAAGCTGTCAAGAATCTCAAAAGAACACTTCAAAGATTTATGGTGTTAGTGGAGAAAATATTTGCTATACAGAACCCAAAAAAATCATTTTTGTTGTTTATGGTTTTTTAATTACTGATCTTTAGACTTGAAAAAGAAGAATGTTGGTCCTCAAAACTGTTAACTCAGAGAAGAAAAAGGGATGGATTTGTTGAAGAGGAAATAAACACTGGAGATGTGAAACGCCTGCAATGGTGAGAAACTTGTATCAACTGGAACAGCAATCTGGGACTGGCTAAATCTGGTCAACTGCACAAGTTTCCATAGCCGACCAATGGGAGAGCCACCCATGATGCCTAGATTCAAAATGCTTAATTATGCAGTTATTCAAGGAAGTATTTTTTTCACCTGGACAATAGTATAGTTTTATTAATTTGAATTTATGGTTTTATAGTCATGGATGATGTTATAAGAAAACAGATATTTTATATACACATTAATCTTGCAGCAGCAGTCTATTTTGTCTTAATTCTGCTCTTAAGACATAAAATGTTTTCTGATTCTAGGCACCATACTCTAGACTTCATAAATATTAGCTCACTGAATACCCATAACAACACTGTGATGTGACTTTGTTACTACATTCATTTTTTTAATGATGAGAATTAGACTTAGGAGGCTAAGTAACTTTTCCAAGGTCACACAGCTGATAAGTAGCAGAACGAATATTGGAACTCAGGCAGTCTGGATCAATCATTTGTCTGTGCTATCTTTGCTCAGGGCTAGGTGCAGAATAGGTGAGGAAAGATAGCTAGTGGATGTTGAAAAATGATAACTACAGATAATTCACTTTCACATTAATTAGTTAAAAAATTGGCTGCACTTAACAGATTTTTCAAAAATTTAAGAGTTTGCAATTTTTGTGTTAAATGAGAGGAACAAATTTTTCTAAATGGCATTCCTTTCCTTTAAAAACTTGTAATCATTTATTCCTTCTTTACAGCATAGTGCTACTTTCATGCACAGATGTACTCTGACAGGTAAATAAAAATAAAACAGTAAATTAAAAAATGAGTAAATTTTTTACATGTACAAAGCTTATTGCCAGTACCTTCTACATCTTATATCCTATGGTCTTTTCCTAATTTTCCATGCCTCATTCCTTTCCTCTCACCATCTTCACTGACCTCAAATTGTCCCTTGACTACTTGGGTCACAATTGTGCCTCAATCACATTCTTGGAGACTTTATATTTAGAGCAATTTTAGGTTTACAATAAAAATGAGAGGAAGGTACAGAGATTTCCCATACATACCCTGCCCCACACATGTACATTCTCCCTCTTCATCAACATCACTCACCAGAATGGTATAAATTTTTTAGCAAGAATGAACCTAGAGATGCCTGGGTGGCTCAGTGGTTTAGCATCTGCCTTTGGCCCAGGATGTGATCCTGGAGTCCTGGGATCGAGTCCCACTTCAGGCTCATGCATGGAGCCTGCTTCTCCCTCTGCCTGTATCTCTGCCTCTGTGTGTGTGTCTCTAAAGAATAAATAAATAAAATCTTAAAAAAAAAAAAAGAATGAAGCTAAATTGACACATAATTTTTGCCCAAACTCCCTAACTTACATTATGGTTCATTCCTGGTGTGGTACATTTTAAAGATTTGGACATGAATGTATCATAGTATCTTTTATTGTTATGAAAACATACAGACTATTTTTACTGCCCTAAACATCCTCTGTGATTTGTCCATTCATCTTTCCCTCTCTATTACTCCCGGCAACCACTAATTTTTAAAAATGTCCAATGTTGGGATGCCAGGATGGTTCAGTGGTTAAGCATCTGCCTTCAACTCAGGGCATGATCCTGGAGTCCTGGGATCAAGACCCACATTGGGCTTCCTGCGTGGAGCCTGCTTCTCCCTCTGCCTGTGTCTCTGTCTCTCTCTCTGGGTCTCTCATGAATAAATAAAATCTTAAAAAAAAATGGCCATGGCTGTGTCTTTTCCAGAATGTCCTATAGTTGGAATTATACAGAACACAACATTCTCAGATTGGCTTCTTTCACTTAGTAATATGCATTTAAGGTTCTTTTATATCTGTTCATAATGTGACAGCTCATTCCTTTTTAGCACTGAATAATGTTCCATTGTCTGGATATGCAACAACTTATTTTTCCATTCACCTACTAAGAAACATCTTATTCTTTTCAAGTTTTGGCAATTATGAAAAAAGCTATTATTAACATCTCTGTGCAGGATTTTGTGTAGAATGTTTTCAATTCCTTTGGGTAAATACCACAAAGTGTAATTTTTGAATCATATGGTAAGGGTATATTTAGTTTTCTTAGAGACCACCAAACGTTCTTCCAAGAGGCTGTACCATTTCACATTTCCACCAGCAAGAAATGAGAGTTTCCTGTTGCTCTGTGTCCCCACCACCTTTTGGTGTTGTCAGTGTTATAGATTTTGCTATTCTAATAGGTGGTATTTCATTGTTGTTTTAATTTGCATTTCCCTGATAAAATATGATGCAGAGTACCCTTTTCATATGTTTATTTGCCACCTGTATATCTTCTTCGGTGAGATGTCTGTTAAGGTTATTGATCCAGTTCTGTTTTGGTCCAGGTTGGTTTCTTACTGTTAAGATTTAAGAGTTCTTTAAATGTAGGTAACAGACCTTCATCAGATGCATCTTTTGATAATACTTCCTCCCAGTCTGTCGTTTGTCTTCCCATTCTCTTGATACTATCTTTTTGCAGAGCAGAAGTTTTTAATTTTAGTAAAGTACAGCCTATTGATTATTCTTTTCACAGTTTGTGTCTTTGGTATTGTATCTAAAAAGTCATCACATACCCAAAGTCATCTAGCTGTTATAGCACTATTTGTTGAAAAGACTGTATTTACTCCATTATATTGCTTTGCTCCCTTGTCAAAGATCAATTGGCTGCATTTATGAGGTTCTATTCCTGACTTTTCTATTCTGTTCCATTTATCTATTTATTTGTTCTTTCACCAGTAGGACACTGTCTTAATTATTGTAGCTTTATAGTAAGTCTTGAAGTCGAGTAATATCAATCCTCCACCTTTCTTCTCTTTCAATATTGTGTTGGCAATTCTGGGATCTTCTGTCTCTTCATATAAACTGTAGGGTCAATTTGCTGATATCTATGAAATAACTTGCTAGGAATTTGTTTGGGATTGCACTGAGTCTACAGATCAAGTTGAGAAGAACTGACATCTTGGCAATATTGAAACTTCCTATCCTAAACATGGAATATCTCTCCATTTATTTAGCTGTTTTATTCATCAGAATGTTGTAGTTTTCCTCATATATATATATATATATATATATATATATATATATATATATAATGGTAGATTCATACCTAAGTATTTCATTTTTAGGAATGCTAACACAAATGGTTTTGTGTTTTTCATTTCAAATTCCACTTGTTCACTGTTGGCATATAGAAAAGCAATTGACTTTTTACATTAACCTTATACTCTGCAACTTTGCAATATTATTAGTTCCTAGAGTTTTTGGTTGATGCTTTCAGATTTTCTACATAGATAGCCATGTGCTCTATAAAAGAGTTTTATTTCCTCCATCCCAGTCTGTATATCTTTTATTTTATTTTCTTGATGTATTGAATAAGCAAAGAATACCACTATAATGTTTAAAAGGAACTGTGAGGGATGCCTGGGTGGCTCAGCAGTTGAGCATCTGCCTTTGGCTCAGAGCATGATCCCGGCATCCGGGATGGGGCTCCCTGCATGGAGCCTGCTTCTCCCTCTGCCAGTGTCTCTGCCTCTCTCTCTGTGTCTCTTACGAATAAGTAAATAAATCTTAAAAAAAAAAAAAAGGAATTGCGAGAGGGAACATATTTGCCCTATACCTGATCTTAGTGGAAAATGTTTATGTTTTTCATTATTAAGTTTATTGCTAATTGTAGATTCTTCTGTAGACAGTTTCTAGCAAGTTTAGAAAGTCTACTTCTCTTCCTAGTTTACTGAGAGTTTTTATCATAAATGGGTTTTGAATTTTGCTTTTCATGCATCCATTGATATGATCATGTAATTTTGTTTTTCATCTGTTGATGTGATCAATATATTAATTGATTTTCAAATGTTGAATCAGCCTTGCACACCTGGGATAAATCCTACTTGGTCATGATATATAATTATTTTTGTACTTTTTTGGACTTGAATAATGTAAGTACTTTATAATAACAGTCCTAATTATTCCCTCTTATCCCTTTTATTATCACTGTAATTTGCTTATACATAAACATAGCTAAGCATTTATACTTATAGTTATAAATATATATTTATACAAAAATATATATAATAGATAAATTTAATAACAAATAATAATATAATATACACAATATATAATAGTAATAAATAAAAACATAAATATATATTTATAAGCATACATAATCAAATACAGTGTTGGTATTGTCATTTTGAACAAATTGTTATCTGTAAGATCAAGTAAGAAGGAGAAAATTAAGAAGTTTTTATCTTACTTATTCCTTCTCTGCTCCTCTTCCTTTCTTCTGTGTAGATCTTAATTTCTGACCTACATCGTTACCTTTCTCTCTAAAGATTTCTTTTACCAGTCATTGCAAGGCACCTCTACCAGCAACAAATTGAGAAAATTTTTATTTTTCCATCTCTTTTGAAACCTTTCAAAAGGAAACAGGGTACACAGAATTCTAGGTTGGTGGTATTTTTTATTATACCTCTCAACACTTTAACTATTTCACTCCACTCTTTTCTTGCTTGTGTGATCTCTGAGAAATCAGATTAAATTCTTTGTTCCTCGATATGTAAGATGATTTTTCTTTCCCTCTGACTTCTTTCAGAATTTCTTTTTCTTTAAATTTCTGTGATTTGAAAATGATGCCAGAATGTAGGGGTTTGTTGTTGTTTTGTTTTGGCATTTATCCTGCTTAGTGTTCTCTGAGATTCTAATCGGAGGTTTATTGCCTGACATTACTTTGGAGAAACTCTTATTAGTCATGTCATTATTGCTTCAAGTATTTTTTCTGTTCTTTTCTCTTTCTTAATCTTCTGGTAATCCCATGACGCACATGTAAGACCTTTTGTAGTTGTTCCAAGGTCCCTGAATATTCTGTTCCTTTGTTTTCAGCCTTCATTCTCTTGGTTTTTCACTTTTGAAGATTTCTTATGAGATATCTCAAGCTCAGAGATTCTTTCCTCAGCCCATCAAGCGTGCTAATAAGCCCATCAAAAGCATTCTTGATTTCTATTACACTGTTTTTGACCTCTAACATTTTTCTTTGTTTCTTTCTTAGGATTCCATCTCTCACGTTGTCCAGTCGGTCTTACTTACTGTCTGCTTTACCCATTAGAGCACTTAGCATATCAGTAATAGTTGACAATGTGTAGTCTTGTTGTTTTTTTGTTTGTTATCCTGCTTTGTGTTCATTATGCTCCTGGATTTCACAATATTGTATGGAGTTCCCACTAAGCCTGGGTTACCCTGGAGATTTTAACTCTCAGAGTTGTCTATTCTAAGCTTCCAACAATTTGTTAGGGTTCAGCTTTTCCTAGTGCCACACTGGTTCCCTAGATGGTTTCTACTCCTGAGTTTGTGCACTGGTAAGCATGTGCCATGTATTTGCTGATCTGTCTTTCTAATCTTGCAGGTTGTTGTTTGCCCTTTGCCCTTCCGTCCTTTATGGATGCAAGTAGAGTTGTTGATATTACAGTCTATTTAGCTTTTTTACTTGTTGATACAACAGAATGCTGATTTCCAAGCTCCTTATATACACAATTGCTCCCATTTATTTTTACTATTCTCCTTATCTTCTAATTCCCACATCTTGCAATCATGACTATTCAATTCACATTTAATATTTTTTTGTTCTTTTTGTCTGTCTTTTTCTGATTTTAGTTCCCCAATAGTAGTTCTAGATCTTCATTCCCTGAATTTGGCCCTTATGTGCTCAATTCTGTTCATTAATTCTCTCTGTAGCTCTAGTCTGCCAATCTACTTCTGTATCTCTATTGCAATAATAATCAACAGTTACTTCAATATTTCCCTGTTTATTAGTCAGAGGAGAGATAAAATGTGCCACTTTGGTAATATGAAAACAGTGAAATGAAAGAACTGTTGCCAGGTGGACCGGGGAGACCCCAAGCCTTGAGGCCTCAGGCCAGTCCATTTCAAAGACGTCACCAAAATCCTCACAAGAAAGAATTCAAGGACAAATATGGTAGAGAGACACAAGTGGAAGTATACTCTTGAGATGTGATAACTGATGAGCTCAAGAGAAAGAGCGAGCTCTGTTCCTGGGTTTGGGTTTTTATCTTTTATTAACAGTTCTTAACAAGAGAGTAGAATATTCATTACTTGGAGTGGGAATTTCTTAGAAGCAGGGTGTGATGCCTTTTCTTTCTTATTTGGTCAGGGGTTTCTGGCCTACTTTGTCAACCATCTTGGGCCTTGTGGCTCACTGTGGCTTTGTTTTGGAGTGCTGCCAGGATAGGTAGCTAACCATGACTTCTTTGTTGGCCTCCAGGCATCCTGTTAGAGCCTAATTGCCTCTAACAGAACTACTTCTCAGGTGGGATATTGGGATACTGGGAAATCAGGTGGGATATTGTCATATTCTGGGATTAGGACAGTAAGGGTAGAGCCACCTCTCCTAGGCCTATAAAGAGAGAGACGTGAGAACTTGAAGTCTGCATTGTGAGGATTGTTTGATCAGTCCTGTGACCCTCAGGTGAGAGATTCAGTCAGTGACACTGCACATCAGGACCCAGGGAATAAATACACACATCCACACTCTCCTGCCTCTTTCTGTTCTCCCACTGGTCCTTTTCCTGACTAAATCCAATCAGCCAATCAGGGGGAAAAAGAGCTCTTGGATTTAATCCCTACAGGTTAGCATCAGGGCAGAGAGCAAGGTGGAAAACAATAGAGACTAGCTCTGATGACTAAAAGAAGGGAAAGGGAAGATATCTAAACTTTATTGCCTTAGCTTTTTAACTTATTGTTTAAACTGCTTTTGAATATTTGACTTAGCCCTACCTTGCTACTTTCTCTCTCTCCTTCTCTAGATCTGCCTTTCATTCATTTACCATTGAATTTCCCAAACTTTGCAATAATGGATGCTTGCTCATTTTCATTTCTATATTACTGCTTAAAACAGGATCCAACTTTTTGTTACAGTTATTAAACACTTGAATAGAGACTATCTCTTGTTATTTAATTTGTATGTGTACATATATTGAGCCCCCAACTAGACTGTAGGCTCTTCAGAGGCAAGAAAAAAAATTCCTCTAAGTTTTAGGTCCCCCAAGTTTAACAAAGCTTTATAAATACTGTATATTAGATTTTAAACTTGAGAGTAAGAATGTCACATTCATTTTTGCTTCCCCAGTACTCAGCAGTCAATATATAGCACAAAGTTTATGCTTATTTAAGGTTTGTTGAATCAACTACATTAAAATAACCAGGAAAATAATAAATTATGTACTCCTATTTACTTATTCTCTAAGTAAAGTAATAAATTGTTTCTCTGATTATAAAGTTTACAGAGTCTAGATATGAAATGGTTTCTTCATGTAAATATAATCATTGAAATAACATAATTGATTTTGAATTATGTTAAAATTCCTACTTTAATAACAAAATATTGAAAGTCAATTATCATCATTTGATGTTAGTCAACCAATTTCATTGAATAGAATATAAAGAAAAAATATATTTTGTGTCACATTTATGTAAACATATAAAAGAAAAATACTTTTCTTTTTTAAATATAAAATCCAGCATATCTTAAACTACAATTGAACCGTATTTATCATAATAATGCATATAACTCTGGTAATAATAGCAAGGAAAAAATAGAAATGAATGGCAGAAGGGATACCAGGGACTTAATCTAATTTAAATGTCTTTATGTATTTGTTGTTCTATCAAAAACATTGCTATTGTTATCAATTTATGTGGGAATACATAATCTGCTCATTAGATTGCAATCAAAATGGGTTCTACAATGATGCTTTTCAAACATACTTACCTTCACAGCACTTGAAAAATATTTTCTGCAAGGAAGCCTTCCTAAGAAGTATAATATTAAAAAGATAAACACAGAAGAGTTCTCTTCTTGACATAAGGTATGGGTGCCACTGTGGGGAGCAATGAAATGTTCTACCCCAAACTTTGATTGCCCTTAGTAGTTCTAAAATGACTAAGGAGTAAAATTAGAAAAATAGCGTGATGAACATCTGTCTTTTGAGTTGTACCACAGAATTTGAAAAAAAAAAAAAAAACAGTAATTGGTGCCTAGACAGAAGTGGTCAATCCAGTTTCTAAGAAAGAATGTAATATAGCAAAAACACCAACCATACTCAATACTCAAAATATTAGTAAGAAAATACCACAAAAACCAGAGAACTGAAATTACACCAAATAGCTCACAGGTCCTGTTTTTATAGATAATTTTGCTGATCTGTAGAATGATTAAATTATCTTGCATAATTACTGAACTAATGCTTGAGACTTTGTGTCAGAAATGTATTCACATACTCAATAGCAATTCCTCAATCCTGCCTTACTTGCTCACAGAAGCCTGATTTTGTTCAGGAAACAGGCTACAAAGTGCCCAGAGATCATGACTAAGCCCTTGGAGCTGAATCTTGATTGCTCTAAGCTTATAAATGGTGATCGCATTCAACTTTGTCAATTTTCAGTTGAAAAGTGAACTTAGTCCATTTGAGATGTTATAACAAAATATCATAGATCGGGTGGCTTATAAGCAGCAGAAATTTATTGCTCACAGCTCTGGAAGCTGGAGTCTAAGATCAAGGTACAAGCATAGTTGGATAAGAACCTTCTGGATTGCAGATTCACTGCTGTATCTTTACATAGAGAAAGAGGCAAGGAATCTTCTCTGGAGCCTCTTTTATACTGGCACCAATCTCCTTCAGAGGGCCCTGCCCTCAAAACCTAATCATTTGCTAAAGTCCCCACCTACTAATACCATCACTTTGAAAATGAGTATTTCAACATACACATTTTGAGGAGATACAAATATTCTGACCACCCATGGGCCTATGACCCAGTCTGGCCAATGAGAAAGAAGTAGAAGTCTGTGGCTTGTGTGGATTTCCTGGAAATGCTTTTTTTTCACTGATAAAAAGATACATGATGAAGAACCATCCCTCACTCCATGCCTGGAAAAGTGACAATTGAGAGACAAATCTGAAGAAGAAAGCCAGTATTCTAGGGATGGCAGAACAGAAAAATAGGCAAGTTCCTGAATCCGGATGACATCATTATGGCCCTAAATTAACCAATCCCTGAGCCATCTATCTCCAGACTTCCCTTATGTGACATAATACTTATTGCTTAAACCATTATCAATAGAGGTTTAGATTATACACATTGAAAAATCTTGACTGATACAGAGGTTTAGACCAAATTCTCTAACCACATTTCATAATATGGATTTCAACTATAAGAAGAAAAATAATTTTTATATTAAGAAAATGACAATATATTCAAAGTTCATATTAATGTAAAAAATTCTGACAGTTATGCTGGATCTAGTTTGCCAAAAATGAAACCCTAAACTTCCCAGTATGATCAATTCCCATTCCCAGTATGATCAATGACTGAAAGAGATTATAGAAATTATGACTTGGGAAATGAAAAAAGTATAAATTAGTTTATTTTAGAAGTGGTGGGAAAATTACAGAAGAGGCTTGCCAGTGCCTTAACTCATCATTTCTTCATTCTGTGTCTGTTAGAAAATTTTAAACATCAAAATAGTGAAGAATACCAAGGTAATTACAAAAAAAATAAAAATAAAAAGAAGAACTGGAACCTGAAGGCATTACTTCTGGAAACCTTCCTGCAGATGCAATAGGCACCGAAGTAAAGCAAATGAGACAGCTATGAGACAGTAGTCCAAGAGTCCTCTGGACTTCTAAAAAACCTGTTTTACATGAATAATTACTTTTATATAATAGTGTAGATTGTAAAAGTGATCCTTACAAATAAGAGATCTATTTACTCACTCAAAATATATACCTGAGAAATAACAGCATCTGGGATGCCTCCTGCTTCACTCTGATGAGAATCTTTTTTTTTTTTTTTAATTTAAAGCATAATCTTGAACACATGAGATGAAACAAGGGTGTTTGCACGGTGGTGGTGTTGAATTGTGTCAGGGGCATTTACTGTTAACTGTTCTGGGTGGGAATAAGAACAAGTTACAGACACCTGAAAGCAAAAAAGTTGATTTTCTAATACGCTATCTTCAAGAAGTTTGGTATGATGATCTGCAATTGCACAGCTGCTTGAGGAACTTGGGATGGACGAACTATGTCAATGATCTCAGCACGCAGAAGTGAACCGCCCCTTGAGATAGAATAAATGAGTCCAGAAAAGCATTAATTAAAAATGTAATGGGTGAAGCATCTGTGTGACTCAGTTGGTTAAGTGTCTGCCTTAGACTCAGGTCATGATCCCACGATTTGGGGATCAAGGCCCACTTTGGGTTTCCTGCTCAGTGAGGAGTGTGCTTCTCCCTCTCCCTCTGGCCCTCTCCCCTGCTCGTGATCTCTCTCTCTCAAAGGAACAAAATTTTAAAATCTTTAAAAAAATGTAATGGGTAAAAAATGTTTTGTGTGATTTTTTGTGTCAATGTGGGCTCATCAATTGTAATAAGTGTATCACTCTTGTGAAGGATGTTGACAATGAAGGAGGCTACTCATGTGTGGGGTAAGGGGTATCATCCTCTCCATTTTGCTGTGATCCTAAAACTGCTCTTACCAAAATTAAAACTTTTTTTAAATTATAATTTTTTAAAAACAAATATAATGATAGAAGCAAGAGTTTCTGGATTCAAACATAATTTTTCAAATTTAGCAAAATTAGGAGGAACTGAATAAAGGGACTATTCTAAAAACTGAATTTGTAATATGGAGACTAAAGACCTTTACATAAAAAAAGAGCGAAATTGCTAATAGAAATCATTTGTGAAAAAAATTAAATAGTTAAGAGGTATCTGAGGGATATTGAACATAAGTTCTAAGATTTCTCAAGGAGGAAAAGTGGAAGCTACAATTAAAAATAAAAATATGATTATTAGGACAGGTTATAGAAAGTTGTATTTAATAGTATAGGCTTTAAAGCAAAACTGTCCAGGTTTCGGTCCAAACCCCACCATTTTTGAGCTGTACATTTGCAAACAGTTTACTTAATTTCTTATTACTTTGGCTTCTTTTGTTATAAAATAGTATAAAAACAATAATGCCTACTTTGAAGTTGCTTTTTATTATATGACCAAAATATTTAATTATTTAATCTTCATCAAGAGTTTTAAATAAAAACCGGGCATATGGTAAGAACTCAATAGTATTAGGACCCTTATCATAAAGGTTATTAATGATAAAAAAGTAAACATTATCAAAATGCGTATATAAATAGTAAATCTTCCAAAAATACTTTGGAGAAAGGAAAATGTCAAAAATGCTTAATATAAAAGTACATAAAAACCCTTTAAACTATGACTATAGTTTCATTAACATATGATGTCTCTTGGATAATTTAAATAGAATATTTTCAAAATTTGACAAATCAAGCAGGTAAAAATATGTATAATAGCAAGGAATATAATGATGCAATCAATCTTAAAAACAGTGTGTAAAAAATAATTTTTAATACAAAGAGGAAGTCAAAACAAATCACAATTATTTGGAAATTTAGTGGTTGTGTTGAGCCAATAGGACTAGCAATCAAAAAACTATAAAGTTACTTTGCAAACCACATGAAAAATACATTTGAGATCTTCAAAGCTATAAATGTAAAAGTAAAATCAATAAAGGTATGGAATGATGGGCACCCCGGTGGCTCAGTGGTTTAGCACCACCTTTGGCGGTGGGCGTGATCCTGGAGACCCAGGATAGAGTCCCACATTGGGCTCCTGCATGAAGCCTGCTTCTCTCTCTGCCTGTGTCTCTGCCCCATCCGTACCTCTCTCTCTCTCTCTCTGTCTTTCATGAATAAATAAATAAAATCTTTAGGGAAAAAAAAGGTATAGAATGAAATTTTTAAAAAAACAATGTTTATAAAGTCATGGTGACAGAGTGACTCAGAGGCCTTTAAGATAAAAATCAATATATTTGATTACATAAAAATTGATATATCTGTAATGATAAAAAAAAACATAAAGTGAAAGCATGAGCAATATAATAGACTGGAAGATCATATATGCAACATAAATAATAGAAAAAAGCTAAATCACTACTATACTCAAAGATCTTACAAATTAATAAGCAAAAAGACTAAGAAAAACCTGAAGGTAAAATGAGCACAATATGAAATAGGCATTACATAGAAGACATGCAAACATCTACAAAGCAGAAACTATACTATATCTCTACTTCCAAATAAGTGTTATGAAATTAACACCTATTTTAAATCTTGTACAAAGTTGAAATTATGTATCATATAAATTCTTTAAATCCACTATTTAAAAAAGGCAAGAAAAACAATAGTATACTTGAATATATTTCAATGTCTTCAAAATTAATAAAGTAGTCAAATGAGAAACAGTCCTTTTAAAAGAAAGATCAAGAGGAATATAAAACAAATTGAAAGCTTTAATTATATGAAGTATATGCTTTTGAAGTAAGATAGATCTGATTTAATGCTGCTATATAAAGTCTTTTTATGACGTTATTAAAAAATTACTGGTAAACAGACTTAATATGTACCAATAAACATCTCTCCTTTATTGCTTTTATAATACAAGAGCTGTAAGAACATCTCATAGTATAATTTTTACTTTCTAAATTTATTTTCAAATAGTAATAAATGTGCTATGATCTGATGTTTAGAGTTACACAACCCATTCTAATTCTGTAAAAAGTCCACTACATGTAGTAATGGTAAGAAATATCCTTATGGGGCAGCCCTGGTGACTCAGCAGTTTAGCGCTGCCTTCACTCCAGGGCCTGATCCTGGAGATCGGATCAAGTCCCATGTCAGGCTCCCTGCATGGAACCTGCTTCTCCCTCTGCCGGTCTCTCTCTCTCTCTCTCTCTCTCTCTGCCTCTCATGAATAAATGGCTAAAATCTTAAAAGAAAAGAAAGGAAAAGGAAAATAAAATAAAAGAAAAGAAAGGAAAGGAAAGAAAAAAAGAAAAGAAAAGAAAGAAAAGAAAAGAAAAAAGAAAAGAAAGAAAAGAAAAGAAAAGAAAAAAAGAAAAGAAAAAAGAAAAGAAAAGAAAGAAAAGAAGAAAAATATCCTTATGTTTTAACTAAATCACAAACTATCTCTATTAAGTTTTTAAATGATGGAGGGCCATTTAGATGTTAAGTTTCAATTCATTATAGCAAAAATATTTTTTGAGTGACTTTCTAATTTTTAACTTTTAAATATTCCAATATTTATCTTTCATTTTTAAGAAAATAATTGCACATGTTTTAAACATATCAATTTAGATATAACAAATGCAGTATTTAAAAATAGGAACTTTGAATCAATGGGGATTAAATCCTATATCATTTGCAATTTAATTGAATCAAAACATTTCATAGTTCATCCTTGCTATTTTGAAGCCTCTGCTTGATTAGATTACACAGAATTTAAGATTTTCTTATTGAACACCATAAATATTTCTGGAATACTACACTATAGGCATCAGAAAAAATAAGCTCCCTGACTTTAAGGAGTCACTTTTACATTGGGGTTAGGATAGGTATCTGGGGGGACCAATATCTAAATAACAGCAAAAATTTATTCAAAACAATCTGTGAATAAATTAGATAGAGATAGAGGGGATTAGTAGAAGTCTGGACTGGGACTGAAACCTTGAGGAGTGTTGTGATATGGAGAAATACAAGGAAAAGAATGAGGGGAACTGAGTTTCGAACAAAGTATACCCAGAAAGTCAGGCAGTACCCACCATTCTCAGAAATCTGGAAGCAGATAAATTAGATACTTAAAGATAAATCAATTATCCTTATAAAACATGATCTTGTCTTTACTTTTCAAAATATCCCAATGATTCTGCTGGGCTCAGAACTTAAAATCAACTGGAATAAATTCCCATTTGAAATTATTGGTTGAGTTTTACTCTGGGTCTAAGAGATGAAATTGCTATTCAATTGTCTTATAAAAGAGATGTGTTATTTATCATGTGGAAACAACCATTTATCAATATCTCTGAAGTTACCCCAAATTTTCTCCAAATATCTGATAAAATCTGAATTGTATTGGACAGTATGAGTAAGACTCTCATGGCTCGATTGCTCTCAGCTAAGAAAGATACACTGTGCTGATAACACAGATTAGAAATACTTTGCAGTTAGGAGACTGAAAAGTTGGGATTTAATAGTACAGTGATTAATTCACTCAAAATATTTTCACTCTAAATTAAAGATACATACATACTTACAGCAAATTGGTTTTAACAAACTCTGACCCCCACAGCCCTTATCACCTACTTCTCACTCACACTGACTAGCCAACAATTGATATAAGCCAACAAAGAAGATTTTAAGGAATAGATTAATTTCCATAAAACATAAAAATTAATGTAAATATCAACAATTAAATTTATGCAGCAATTATATTACGTATATGTGCTCATTATCTTTGGTTATCCAATATATACAATTACAAAGGGAGGCAGAACCATTGCCTTTTCTTATTTTAACAAGGATGTAAGTGGTATAATTATAGTTCCCCAAATTATTGCAAATAAATATCATTTTGTTTTCTTTATGCATGGGTACTGGTATCATATTATTTAATTATTTGATTTGTACAGGCACAAGCTATGAATTTAATCACTGCATTTCATGCTCTTATATTATTCCTGGGCCACAGTAGTGATCACATGATTATTCTTCCTTCTTCATGTACCAGATACCATGCTAGATACTTCTGTTATTATTCTTTTCAAAACTATACCACATATGAGTTTTTGTATACAATGCTATTGTGAGTATAAGTCAATGTCCATAATTTCCAGTAGTGTCCAAGTATGAATCCCTTAATCCTAAAATACTCTACTCTCCCACCTATTTTTCTAGCCCTATCTCCAAATTATTCCCTTAGATGGATTTATCATTCTAGTTAATTCATTATCAACAATATTTGGTCACGATATCTTTTGAATTCTGACTTAGTTTTCCTAACAGCCCTTTATCGCCATAGAAAACGCCTCCTTTCATATGCTATTTCAATCCATTTTATTTAATTTTTTATAGATTTTATTTATTCATGAGAGACATGGAGAGAGAGGAAGAGACACAGGCAGAAGGAGAAGCAGGCTGTCTGTGGGGAGCCTAATGCAGGATTCGATCCCAGGATGCCAGGATCACAACCTGAGTCAAAGGTAGATGCTCAACCACTGGGTCACTCAAGTGTCCCTATGTCTATCCATTTTAAATTTAACTTTTTCAATCTATCTTTTTTATCTATTGCCTGCCAAAAGCTACTACTCTTTCCTTTAGGCTTGAATAATTAATTGCTGCCTACAAAGTTCATTCGGCAATTGATATATATTGCTAATGTATAATAATCAAAACAAGATTTATTGAGCCTTTATTGGGTTAAGCACTTTCATGAATCATCTTATTTCAGCCTCAAACAGCACCACTTGGAAGATATTGTTAGTAGTATTACTACCATTAAATTTATCTTAGAAATAAAGAAACAGGGGCACCTGGAGGGCTCAGTGGGTTGAGAAAT
Organism: Canis aureus; assembly: GCF_053574225.1. Classification (NCBI taxonomy): domain Eukaryota; kingdom Metazoa; phylum Chordata; class Mammalia; order Carnivora; family Canidae; genus Canis; species Canis aureus. The sequence goes on from NC_135638.1 coordinate 8,583,440, forward strand.
GGACTCTTGGTTTCGTCTCAGGTCAGGATCTCAGGGTTGTGAGATTGAGCCCCTCTTTGGGCCCTGTGCTCAGCATGGAGCCTACTTGAGACTCTATGTCCTTCTCCTTCTGCCCCTCCCCAGTGCTCCTACGTGTGTGTGTGCTTTCTCTCTCTAAAATAAATAGATAAATCTTTAGAAAGAAGGAAGGACGGAAGGACGGAAGGAAAGAAAGAAAAGAAAGAAAGAAAGAAAGAAAGAAAGAAAGAAAGAAAGAAAGAAAGAGAAAGAAAGGGGAAAGAGAGAGAGAGAAAGAGAGAAAGAAAGAGAGAAAGAAAGGAGGGAGCTTTGGAAAAATTAAGGACCATATCCAAAAGGTCAAACAGTCAGTAAATAACAGACCCAGGCTTCAAGCCTAGAACTATCTCACACTATCTACCCTTTTATCCTCACTTTTATTATTTCAAATTGCACTTCGTATTTTCCTTAATCTCTACCTCCTCTCTCTTATAAGTATAGTTTCATATATATATATATATATATATATATATATATATATATATATATATAAAATAATGGTATGGATGTATTACATTCTGGGTGTTCTATACATTCCTTTAGCATATAAGTATCTACAACATAAAAATGTACACTTCAGGGGATCCCTGGGTGGCTCAGCGGTTTGGTGCCTGCCTTTGGCCCAGGGCGCGATCCTGGAGTCCGGGGATCGAGTCCCACGACGGGTTCCCTGCATGGAGCCTGCTTCTCCCTCTGCCTGTGCCTCTGCCTCTCTCTCTCTCTCTCTCTCTCTCTCATAAATAACTAAATAACTAAATAAATCTTTTAAAAAATGTACACTTCTACTTGGTAAGTAGTGCGATGAAATTTTGGAGATTGTGACAAAGCTAGATAGCTACAACAAAACTAAATCCTGGAAAGAAAGCATTGATGGTTACACACAATTACCATGTTAAACAGGATCCAAAAATGGGTTAAGATTATGAATTAGCCAGATACCCCAATCGGAAAACTGACTAAGCTTCTTTATAACCTAATAAATGAATGAAAGTAAGTAAATTCTAATGAATTAACCAGGGAAATGAGAAGGGACATGCTGTGCACCTGATTTGGTGGATAGGGGAGCATAGACACGAAGAGCTGTGAAGTAGGTATTATTATTATTCCCATTTTATAGATGAAGCAATTAAGTTTTAAGTAATTTGTCCAAAATAGACAAGTAAGTGGCCAAAAAAGGAAAATTTATTTTAAAAAGCTGGTTTTTAAAAGCTGTGCTATATTACTGCTACTATGACATAAAGCTGTACTGCCATACACGCCAGCAGTGGCAAAACAAAAAAAATAAAATTCAGTTAAACGAGCTCAGTACAATTAAACATGGCCATCCAAACCACCAAAATGGTTTAAGCTATTACCTTACAACTAAAAGATCTAATACCATATAAAAATGTATGCTAAAGATGAGCATTCATGTATCTGCAAAGATATATTTATTTTTGTTATCTTAATATTAAGTGATACTAGCTTCTGAAACCAGTACGTTTATTTAGAAGTCCAAAAGTCATTTTAGTCCACCTTTAGCCAAAATTTTGATACAGCATTCTCAATCTCTGCAACACAGAACAAAGAAGCAGGATTTCTCCTTGGTGCTATTTCATAGTTCCCGTTGGTCACTGTGCATGCACATTTGTCACTCAATGACCTGAAATTCTGATTTAAAAGCTTACTCTAGGAACACCTGAGTGGCTCAGCAGTTGAGCTTCTGCCTTTGGCTCAGGTAGGGATCCCAAGATCCTGGGATTGAGTCCCACATCTGGCTCCCTGCGGGGAACCTATCTCTCCCTCTGCCTATGTCTCTACCTCTCTCTCTCTCTCTCTCTCTCTCTCTCTCTCTCTCTCTGTGTGTGTGTGTGTGTGTGTCTCAGGAATAAATAAATAAAAATATTTTTAAAATAAAAATTTACTCTAAGAATTACATCTACTTATTCTATTTTAAAATTCCACTCAAGAAATCAACATGTTTGCTTAGAAGACAGGAACACTAGGTGATTGAATAATAGTCTGGGCTTAAAAATCAACAAACTAGGGTTCCATTTCAATCTGAGTATTGACTATGTGACCTGAGACAAATAACTAAAATCTTAGTTTCCTCAATGATAATAAATATATGTCTCATAGAGTTGCTATGAGGATTTCACTTTATGAAAGTCTTAATTTAGCCTTAACTTAGTGTATGTACATAGTAGATACTCATTAAATAACAGTTGCTATTATAATTCAGCATCTTTCCCATCACTGCTTTCATCATCAGACTTACGATTGGAGTATTAATTGTTTCTACTTCCAACTCTCACCTAGCAAAGCTGTCAAGCCAATTCATATATTTTATAAGTTTATATTTAGAAATATAAACAACAAAATATTAGGTTCTATTTTCAACACTATTATTTTTAAGCCTGTACTTTTAAACATTACAACTTCTTTGGGCAACTATTTACCAGTTTTATGAAAAGTTAAGTATTTATTTTATCCATCAACCAATAATTTCATTCCTACGTATTTATCCAAGAGAAATAAAAACATCTGGCACAAAAAACTTTGTACCTGATAATTGTTGCTTTGGAAATAACTCAGATGTCTATAAGTAGAATAATAGATAAATAAGTTGTGGTATATTCATATAACTGAATACTATTAAGCAACCAAATGGATACAGGCAACATCCTGACACTCTTAAGATCTAGACTTGTATTTCAAACTGTCAACACACCTTTCCACTTGGATATATTTTTGCATTTCAAAATAGTGAATCTAAAACACCAAATTAGGGGATCCCTGAGTGGCTCAGTGGTTAAGCGCCTGCCTTTGGCCAGGGCATTATTCTGGAGTCCCAGGATCGAGTCCCATGTCCCATGTGCCATGTTGGTCTCCCTGCGTGGAGCCTGCTTCTCCCTCTGCCTGTGTCTGTGCCTCTCTCTCTCTCTCTCTGTGTCTCTCATGAATAAATAAATAAAATCTCTAAAAAAAAGTTCTTTAAAAAAATTAAAAAATAAAACACCAAATTAGAACTCTACATTTTCTCTCTTAAATCCTCTCTACCTCAGTCTTCTCAATCCCAATAAATGATATTAACATTCACCAATTTCTCTAAAATTCTAGAAATGATCACTAAGTCATGTCTTTCAGTTACTTTTTGTGTCCAATCCATAAGCAAGTTCTGTCAATTTTACATACTAAATATATCCCACATCCATCTATACCTATACTTCTCTACTAAGCAACACTATCCAGACAAATAACAGTTCCACATGCACTATTACCAGAACCTTCTTACTGATTTCCCTGCTTTGCCTCCTTCACCACATTTTGCAAATCCACTATACTCTACCCACAACAGACAAAATGACTTTTTCACGTGTAAAATACACTACAATACTCCCCTGCCTTAAAAAAAAAAAAGTTAGTAAATATTTTTAAAATAACAGTTATTTTCATATTCAAATGAAGAATTAATGGAACCCAAAAGATATGATTTGATTGTTTCTTTAAAATGCTCATAAGTTGTGTTTTTGTTTTTGTTGTTTTTGTTTTTGTTTTTGTTTTAAGTAGTCTTCATGCCCAGCATGGAGCCCAACAGAGGGTTTGAACTCATGATGCTGAGATCAAGACCTGAATGCTCATAACTTTTTTAAAAAGATTTTTTTAAATTTATTTATGAGAGACAGAGACAGAGAGAAGCAGAGAGAGAAGGGAGCAGGAAGCCTGATGCAGGACTTGATCCCAGGAGCCCAGGATCACGACCTGAGCCTAATCCAGATGCTTAATTGACTGAGCCATCCAGGTGCCCCACTCATAATTTTTTATTAAAAAATATAGGAGCAAAGACAGGCTTACTTCCACATAAGTCTTAACTTTTCTGTCTATTATAAATATCAATCATATATTAGTTAGGCTGTTTATTTTTAAGGCAAAATTTATTAAGGCATTCTTCAGGAAAGGGAAAGTTTAATTTTAAAAGCACATCCTGACACAGAGCAAAGTGATTAAATAATCAGGGAAGTCCGCTGGCTCTAGCATGAAAATATTAAATAACTGTGAGCAAAAATCAAATCTCTTGAAAACAACAGTAATCAAAAGACACCAGAGTATGACACAAACTGTCAGATTAATCTTTCTAAAATGTATGAAGTTAACACTCTTTTCAAGTGATTAGTATAGTTCCTTACTGTGCTTTCATCAAAGAAGAACTCTTCCAACTAGCTCTAAAGATAAACTACAGGGGCACCTCGGTGGCTCAGTGGTTGAGCGTCTGCCTTTGGCTCAAGGAGTGATCTCAGGGTCCTGGGATGAACCCTCGCACTGCGTTCTCTGCTTAGCATGGAGTCTTTTGAGACTCTTTCTCCCTCTCACACCTCTTCTCACTTTCTCTCTCTCTCTCAAATAAATAAATAAAATCTTTTTAAAATAATAAAAATAAAAGAAGAAATAGGACAGCCCAAATGCAAAATTAGTAAAAAAAAAAAAAAAAAGAATTAAAAGCAAAAACACCAATAATAATAATAATAATAACTGTAGGATAAAATTCAGTTCTCATAATATGCTACACATTGTTCTCAGTGCTTATATAATCTCACTTAATACAATGATCTATGAGGTCATTATTATTAGCTTAGTTTTTACAGATAAGGAAACTTAAGCAGAGAGCCTTAGTAGATTGTCTGTTTTCAGAGCTGCAATGTAGCTTGACTGCATCATTTGTGTTCTTAAAGTGGTGTTATCATGGTCACTGCATAAGGCCACACAACGTGAGGAAAACACAGATGTCCCTGGAGGCTCCTTCAATATATGTTCTATTCTACGGAATTCTATAAAATAAACAGATATTGCCTTTCTTTATTGATCTATAAACTATCTCCACTTCGAGACATAATTCAAGCTCCTTAACTCCAATGACATGTTCCTGACCACTCTAAACCACAATGAACTTTCTCTTCCTCCAAACAAGAGTTATTTACAAGCATTCCTTATGTTTTATTTCAGTAATCCTTGGTTCCATCACAATGTTGTCAAATAATAGGTGTGTGTGTTTTTGTGTGTGTGTCTGTGTGTTGATTTGTATGCCTGCTTGGAGACATGCTTACAAAAATCCATAAACAAAGCCAGATCTGTAAGAGACATGAATAGAATATCACTGTCTCAATATTAACAAGAGCAGGAGGATGAGAAAAATAAATATTTTATTATTTATAATTTTTATTATTGAGAAATACTAATTTTGTAAGAATCATCAAGGCAACAAAGCATCCAACCTGCTTAAGAATAATATGCAAGGGATCCCTGGGTGGCGCAGCGGTTTAGCGCCTGCCTTTGGCCCAGGGCGCGATCCCCTCAGACCCGGGGTCGAATCCCACGTCAGGCTCCCGGTGCATGGAGCCTGCTTCTCCCTCTGCCTGTGTCTCTGCCTCTCTCTCTCTCTCTCTCTGTGACTATCATAAATAAATAAAAATTAAAAAAAATAATAAAAAAAAGAATAATATGCAATTAGTCAACTCAGTCATGTCTTATTTTTAGATTTAATGAACTAATTTGCTAAAGAAGAGCACAAAAAATTATCACATTAAGGGTTTGAACTTTAATTAGTTAAATTATATATATTCAAGGGAAATCTATTTTCTCCCATCTAGGATGCTATCAGGTCATCTAACAAATGCTCACAATGGGTCACAAGATACAACTATGCAAAGCTCTCATAAATAGAGAGAAAGGGCCTCAAAATGTTGATGACCATTTAAGCATCTCCCTTGGCTCCTAGGACCCTGTCACAGTTCTAGTTCTGCTCTTTTGCTGGGTTCTTTGGTGGCTCTTTTCCATCTTTCAAAGTATGGAATTAATCAAATTTGCTCCTTGAATTGAGCCCTTTCTTTTTAATACTGTTTTTTTAAAATCAGAGTCATTATTTATTTTTGTGGTTTGCATATCACGTGTCGTTGTAGATAATTCCAAAATCTACATCTGTAGTCTTTTCAAGATTGTGTCATAAACCCACCACAACTCTTAACACACACAAAAAAATCTTACAGAGTACAAATACTTGATAAAACTAGTCAATTTAACTGTGAATCTGTAGCATCAGGGAAAAAATACCTTTCCTTTTAATAGCTAACTGGTTGAAACTAAATTTTTATGTAGCAAATGCACACAGTAAAGAGCTACATTTCAATATCTTAGCTTTTGCCAAATTGTAGTGGGTTTCAAGAAAAAAATAAAATTACATGTAAATTTTCTGTGGAAATAAGTGAATAAAAAAATGTGTCCTTACATTCTATGTATTATGTGTATTCTATGTGTATATATATATATATATAGAATATATCATACTATATATACATAATAGGATAGGATATATAATTATATAATATGTAACAAATATAATAGGATATATATGATTACATCATATATAATAATTAGAACATTTGCTTTTTTCTATGTGTTGTGGATAAGCACATATTTAATTGCATATGAATTATATCACACATATATATACATATATAAATAAAATGGGATATTGTAGGTATACCAATGAATATTAAATGCAATTTTTCTAATTATCCCAGAAAGTTAAACTTATATTTATATAAATTTAAGTTGTATATAATAAAATTTATTTCTATAAAGGCTAGAGAGATAATAGATACTTATGTCACAGTGCTTGTTGGAGTTTTCCTATTTCCTAAAGTGACTTTTTTCCTGTTGTTTCAGAGTGACAGGGACTAAAGTTTGGAGAACTCGCACAGAGATTCAGAGATTGTAAAATCAGTTTTGTGAACTTTAGCTCATTTCCTAACTCAAGAGATTGTAAGCTGAGATCAGGAAACTGAGAACAAAGCTTGTTCAGTAAGAGTTTGTCAGAGTCTTCTCCCTTCTGTCCCTTTCCTTTCTCCCAGAGGCTCAAAGTGAGGAGCTAGGAATTTGAGAGAATAAGTGTGTGACTCTACCTGTCCCATCAGCCAGGTACGTTCACAAAAGGTAACCAGTGTGGGACTGCCCAGAGAAAGGAGTGAAGCTGGAGAATTCCCAGAAAATGTGAACCCCCAAAAGAAAGACCAGTGGTCTTCTAACTGCCCAAAGCCTTGGATGAAGGATATAGTATTAAATAATCCCCTAGAGGAGATAGCACCCTTCTAGGGTGTTACAGGGAAAAGAATACATAAAGCACTGCATCTAGACATCAAATCACAAAAGATAACCAAAGACTTTTACTTCTAATATCCACCCTCCCTTCCTTCTTGATCTTGGCTGCAAAGAGTCAGAAAAAGCCACTAGTTAGTTGAATAGGATTCATAGTAAGAAAAGAGGAATGAATAACCCCTTTCTCCACTGCAGAATTATGGCACAATAAGGCACAAGCTGGGCTGTCAAGCATGACAGTTAGAAATTTTGATATGAAGACAGCTCTAGAAATTATAATATCTAAAAAAATGAGATTATTTGTTAATACATAGGATCTGACTGAGATTTTATCCAGAGAACAGGGAAGAATAATGCTACATAGCTTGTTTAAAAACTTAGGTATGAATAAGAAATAAAGCTATTTTATAATTTTACTCTACTGTGTCCAACTTATTCAATACATATTTTTAAACAAATGATTTTCTTTACATATGATTTCAAATGTGTTTTTTATTCTTAAAAGAAAACTTCTGCTAATAAACTGGAAATTTCTTTTAATAATTACTGAGGATCTTCAACTTAAGTATTTGCTTTTATAATGTTGCTAAATGTTATGTTATAATGTCAAAAATATATTTTAATAAAAGACAGGACATAGCAAAATACATATTTATATATTAAATACAAAAGTTTATAAAGTTTAAAATATTGTTATGATTACATGTGTGAGGATGTGTGTGTTACCATGCCATACTGAGATGACTCTAAAGAAATCTGATTTTCTTTATGATTGCTATTTGAAAAATTGTGAGGTTAATTAGAAAAGATAAAATAAATTTTAAAAATTAAAACTACTTAGAATCATTAAGCTGATGATCTTGTAAAGGAAAATATATTTTTTCTCTCCTTTACTTACATAAAACACTATAATAGAAAAGTGTTTTTGTTTTAATGTACAAATCAATGTCCAGAAAAGCAAAAACAAAAATTCTTGCTGTATATTTGTGTCACACTAATTTTTTGAGCCCAGTTTACATTGATAGTAGGGAGGAAATACAGCAGTTTGTATCTTAAGAAAAATGAATCTGATCTTTAGACTGTATTTTTTCACCTATGTTCATTATACTCAGATAGTGCCCACTTGTTTATAAAACCATTAGAAGTTTAAATTAGAAGAGTAAAGATAGTATTTTTTTTCTTCTTTGTTCTTTGGTTGTCTGATACAACACAATAAAAAAGAAAATAATAGCAAAGAAGCCAAATAGATGGAAGGAAAAAATATTTTTCTTTTATTTGAGAAAATCACAAAAACTCCTTAGCACAAATCTTTGAGAGTCATACCATTTTTATTTTTTAAAGTCCCATTAAATAAATAAACAAAAAGTTCAACAACAAAACTTAGGCATAGTGCAACATGTCTTAAAACTCACATTTCTTACAGGAGACAATGGCAAGGAAAATTGTCCTTGGCAATTATATCCTTGTTGGCAAGGATTATTTAAATTTTTAACAATCTGAAATAAATTTTAGTTAATAATCATATACTTGTTCCTTAGCAGACTTAAATGAAAGCCTCAGGGTTGCTGACAGCTAAGAAATTTGTCTGCCTTTATTTCTATTCTATATTTTCAAAATATTCTATCAGAAGTAGGGGGGGAAAGGACTCTAGAGCTGTGAACTGCCTGTCAGCCAGTTTGCAATAAAAATCCATGACTGTAGTACTGATAGCACTGCTAGTCCCTGGCATACTGTAGTACTACAACTGATAAAACTTTTAATGGTATTGAACAGGAATGGAGTGTTGGCAGAAAAGAATGCACTGAAAATTACAATACCTCAGACCTTTGAGATGTTGGAGGATGAATAATTATAAGAATCACAGAATAGAATGCCTATTGCTTGGTGATATCAGTACATTGGAGAAAGACAGAGAAGGTTGAAGAAAATCAATCATCAGCTTAAGGTGAAGTAAGCAATCCAAGGGCTCCATAGCAGCATATAAATGAAATCTCCTCTTCTATAGTTGGAAGACAGAAAAAGCTGAGTACTGGGCCTAGTATTTAATTATAAGAATAGTGTAGCTCAAGATCAAGTTGCATTCACAGCCCCAGCAAGTATTCTGCTGAACCCTAAAACTTGGGTAAATGACTTTAAAACCTGAATACATTAAGTGTCACAATGGCCATCTGTTACATGAGAAAATGGAGATGGAGAATGCGTTTAAAAATGTAGTTTTCACCTAGATCTGGTTCACAGTAACTCCACGGGGTCCACAGACCTACCTCATGGCAATTTCCATAGGCCTTAAATGTATGATTTGAGTGGAGACTTACCTTACATTGGTTTCTTGGCCTTAGTGGTCAGAGCACTTATTAAGGAAGATCCTCTGAGGAGGATACAAAAAGCCTTCTTAAAGAAATAATGACTAAAAACTTCCCAAGCATGAAGAAGGAAACAGACATTAAGATTTGAGAAGCCCAAAGATTCCAAGTAGGCTGAATATAAAGAGGTCTACATCAAGACATATTATGATTAAATTTTCAAGTCAAAGACAAAGATAGTTTTGAAAGCAGCAAGAGAAAGGTAATTTATCACACTAGGAATTATCAGTGGATTTTTAGTAGAAACCTCACAGGCCAGGAAAGAATAGAATGATATATTTGAGGTACCAAAAGAAAGAAAATTGCCAAAGACTATATCAGAACTATCCTTTAAAATGAAAGACTTTCTCAGACAATGAAAACTGAGGAAGTTCATCACCACTAGATGGGCCTTAGAAGAACAGCTAAACAGATTTCTTCAAATTGAAACAAAAGCATACTAAACAGTAATGTAAAAGCACATGGAAACACAACTTTGACTGGTAAAGGTAAATATACAATCAAATATAGAATAATGCAGTATGGTAATGGTGGTACATAAATTTATTCAAATCATAATAAAAAAAAGTTAGAAAACAGATATTAAGAATAACTATAACCACAAAAACTGTTAAAGGATATACAATATAAGAAGAAGTAAACTCTGGCTACAAGTACACAAGGAAGGGTAAAGTAGAGAGATTTTGTATGTGATTGAAGTTGTTATCAATTTAAGAAATGTAATCACAAGATATTTAGTGATACACAAAAGATAAAGAGAAAAGAATCAAAGCAAATCTCTATAAAAATGTCACCAAGTAACAAAGGATGACAAGAGAGCAAATAACTACCAACAGAAAGATAATAATTAACAAAATGACAATAGTAAATTCATGTTTATTGTTAATCATTTTAATTTTTATGTATCAAACTCTGCAATAAAAAGACATAGAGTGGCTGAAGAGATCAAAATAAAACAAGAACCAGTAATATACTGTATGGATTACTGGTAAGAGATTTACTTTAGATATAAGGACACAGATAATAATAGACTTCAATAGCCCACATTAAAAAGTGGATAAAGCAATGAAACGCCGGGACACCTGCACTCCGATGTTTCTAGCAGCAATGGCCACGATAGCCAAACTGTGGAAGGAGCCTCGGTGTCCAACGAAAGATGAATGGATAAAGAAGATGTGGTTTATGTATACAATGGAATATTACTCAGCTATTAGAAATGACAAATACCCACCATTTGCTTCAACGTGGATGGAACTGGAGGGTATTATGCTGAGTGAAGTAAGTCAGTCGGAGAAGGACAAACATTATATGTTCTCATTCATTTGGGGAATATAAATAATAGTGAAAGGGAAAATAAGGGAAGGGAGAAGAAATGTGTGGGAAATATCAGAAACGGAGACAGAACGTAAAGACTGCTAACTCTGGGAAACGAACTAGGGGTGGTAGAAGGGGAGGAGGGTGGGGGGTGGGAGTGAATGGGTGACGGGCACTGGGTGTTATTCTGTATGTTAGTAAATTGAACACCAATAAAAAAAAATAAATAAATAAAAAAAAAGTGGATAAAGCATTCACAGAGAAAATCAACAAAGTGCTGACCTGAACACTAAAGACCAAATGGACCTAACAGACCTATTAGGGAACCTTCCACCCAATAGCAGAATATATAGTCTTCTCAAAACACAAGGAATATTCTCCAGGATAGATCACATGTTAGGTCACAAAACATCTTAATAAATTTAAGATCAAAATCATCCCAAACATATATTTCAACAACAATAAAATGAAACTGGAAATCAATAACTATAAGGAGAGGGGAAAATTCACAAATATGTAGAAACTAAAAAGCATACATTTAAATGCAATTTTAAAAATATATCAAGACAAACCAAAAAAAGCACCACATACCAAACTTATGCTATGTAGTAAAAGTAGTCCTAAAAGGAATACTTATAGTGATAAATGCTTATATTTAAAAAGATTTCAAAATAATTTCATACCCTAATGAACTAGAAAAAGAATAAATTGAGCCCAAAGTTAGCAGAAGGTAGAAAATAATGAATATTAGAGCAGAAATAAACCAAATAGAGAATGAAAAACAATTTAAAAAACAATAATACTAAGAGTTTTTTTTAAAAGGATAAAATTGATAAACTCTTAGTCTAAGAAAAACGAGAATCTTTAAATATATAAAATCAAAAATGAAAGAGGAAAGATTAAAACCTACAGCTGAGAAATAAAAAGCATTATTAAAGATTAATATGAACTGTTTCATGCCAATAAATTGGATAGCCAAGAAAAAAGGATTTGTTTTTAGAAATATATATCTTACTAAAAGTAAATCAAATGAATAGAAGACTGAGAAGATGTATAACAAATAAGGAGACTGAAACAGTAATCAAAAATCTCCCAGCTATGAAAAGCCCAGGACAGAATGAATTCACAACTGAATTATGCCAAACATTCAAAAAAGAATCGATACCAATCTTTCTTAAATTCTTCCAAAAACTAGAAAAGAGATCACTTAAACTCATTAAATGAGGCCAACTTCAGCCTAATATCAAAGCCAGACAAAAACACCTTTAGGAAAGAAAACTAAAGGCCAATATCCCTTTAGAGGAATGCAAATGTAAAAACAAAAACAAGCTAAATAAAATATTAATGAAATAAATTCAACAGCACACTAAAAGGATTATACACCATAACCAAGTGGGATCTATTCCTGCAATGCAAGGATAGCTCAAGATTTGTAGATTACACAATGTGATTCACCACAGTAGAATTAAAGGGGGGGGGGGGAGAATTAAAGGGAAAAACTGCATGATACTCTTAACAGATATAGGAAAAGCATTTGACAAAATTCAACATCCACTCATGTTAAACTTAGTGCTATAGAAAGAATAGCCATAGCTATAGAAGGAATGTACCTCAACAAAATAAAGGCCATATACAAAATGCTAATAGCTAACAGTATAAGCAATGAAGGAAAAACTGAAAGATTTTCCTTTAAGATCAGTCCAAAGCAAGAATATCCATTCTTGCCACTTCTGTTCAACATAGTACTGAATTCCTAGACAGAGAAATTGGATGGAAGGAAAAGAGGAGGAGGAGGAGGAGGAGGAGGAGGAGAAGGAGAAGAAGAAAGCATCACCAGCACAACCACCACCACCACCAATGATGACAAGTGGAAGAGGGAGGGAGAGGAGAGATAGAAAGAAAGAAAGAAAAAAAGACATCCAAATAGGAAAGAAGGAAGAGAAATTATGTTTGCAGATGGTAAAGTCTTAGGTATACAAAACCCCAAAATTCTACCAAAAAAACTGTTAGAAATAATAAATGAATTCAGGAAAGTTGCAGAATACCAAATCAACATAAAAAAATCAGTGGCTTTTCTATACATGAGGAACAAACTATACAAAAAGAAATTGAGAAAACAATGTTATTGACAAGAACAACAAAAAGAATTAAATACTTAGGAATAAACTTAACCAAAGAGGTAAAAGACATATACACTAAAAATTAGAAAACATTGATGAAGGAAATGAAAGAAGACACAGATAAATAGAAAGAAACATCTTGTGTTCATAAGACAAAAAGTTATTATAAACTGTCCAAAGCAAATTCAACAACACAGTTAAAGGTATACAACATAGCAAGGGGGAATTATGTCTTAAATACAAGGATGCTTTAACATAAACAAATCAAATGTGATACAACAGACTTACAGAATGAAAGATAAAAATCATATCATCTCAATATATATTTTTTAAAAAGCATTTGACAAAATACATGATAAATTCATAATAAAAACCCTCAACAAACTGGGTATAGAAGGATCATGCCTCAACATAATAAAGGCCATAAACACAAAAAACCCACAGCTAACATTATATCAATAATAAAATGTTAAAAGCCTTTCCTTTAAGATCAGGAACAAGACAAGTGTGCCACTTGCACTGCTATTACTCATCACAGTGTTGGAATTCCCAGCAAGAATAATTAGTCAAGAGAAAGAAATACAAGGCCTCCAAATCAGGAAGCAGCAAAATTTTCATTATTTGCAGATGATATGACCTTATATACAGAAAATTCTAACGACTCCACCAAAAACTGTTAGAATTAATAAATGAGTTCAGTAAAGATGCAGAATACAAAAATCAACATACAGAAATATGTGGCATTTCTTTACATTAATAATGAACTATGCAACTAATAACAACAGAGAAATTAAGAAAATAAGCCCATTTACAATTGCATCACAAAGAATAAAATATATAAAAGTAAATTTGACCAAGGAGGTGAAAGACTTGTACTGAAAACTATAAGTCATCAATGAAAGAAATTAAAGGAGGCATAATAAATGGAAAGATACTCTGTGCTCATGGATTGGAAGAATCAATATTTTTTCAAATCTCCATGTTACCCAGAGCAATCTGCAGATTCAATATAATCTCTATCAAAATTCCAATGGCATTTTTCACAGAAATATAACAATCCTAAAATTTGTGTGAAACCACAGAAGACTACAAATAGCCAAAGCAATCCTGAGAAAGAAAACAGCTAGAGTCACCATACTTCCTGCTTTCAAACCATATTATAAAGTTATAGTAATCATATGGTATGATACTGGCTTAAAAATAGACACATGGGCCAATGGAACAGAATAGAGAGCTGAGAAATAGACTCTTATATAGTCAACTAATATTTGACAAAATCATCCAGAAATTTAGTGAGGGAAACAATAGTTTTTTTTTTTTAACATATAGGGCTGGGAAAACTGAATAAACACATAAAAAATGAAATCGGACGCTTACATCATCCACAAAAATTAACTTGAAATACATTAAAAGACTTACAGTTAGGATCTGATACCTTAAAACTCCTAGAAGAAAACACAGGGAATAAAGATTCTTGACATTGATCTTTACAATCATTTTGGATACAATACCATTTGGATACAATACCCAAACCAAATGCAACAAAAGTGAAAATCAACAAGTGGGACTATATCAAAACTAAAAAGCTTCGGAACAGCAAAAGAAACAACAAAATGAAAGACAATACATATAATGAGAGAAAATATTTGCAAACGATATATCAGATAATGGGTTAATATCCAAAATATAGGGGATCCCTGGGTGGCTCAGTGATTTAGTGCCTGCCTTTGGCCCAGGGCGCGATCCTGGAGTCCCGGGATCGAGTCCCACGTCAGGCTCCCAGCATGGAGCCTGCTTCTCCCTCCTCCTGTGTCTCTGCCTCTCTCTCTCTCTCTCTCTCTCATAAATAAATAAATCTTTTAAAAAATAAATAAAAATTAAAAAAACTTTTAAAAAATATATCCAAAATATATAAGGAACTCCTACAACTCTAAAACAACTAAACACAATCTTATGTAAAAATGGGCAGAAGAACTAAATAGATGTTTTACCAAAGAAGACAACCAAATGGCTAATATATACAGAAAAGATGCTCATAGTATCTACTCATCAGGGAAATGCAAATCAAAGCCACAATGGGAAATCATGCATTCTAACAGAATGGCTATCCTCAAGAAGTTAAGAGATAACATGTGTTAGTGAGGATGTGGAGAAAAATAAACCCTTATAGAATGTTGGTGGTAATATAAATTGGTTCAGCCAATATGGAAAGCAGTATGGTATTCCTTAAAACAGTTAAAAATAGAACTACTATATAATCCAGTAATTCCACTTCTGGGTATATATCCAAAAGAAATGAAAACAAGATATTGAGAAGATATCTGCTCCTCCATGTTTACTATAGGATTATTCACAAGGCCCAAGATATAGAAACAATCTAAGTGTCTGTCAATGGGTGAATAGGAAAGAAGATATGTTATATATACAATAGAATATTATTCAGCCATGAGAAAGAAGAAAATACTGTCATTTGTGACAACACAGATGGACCTTGAGGGCATTATGCTAAGTGAGATAAGTCAAAGACAACTATTGTATGATATCACTTATATGTGAAATTTTAAAAAGCCAAACTAGAAGAACAAGGCATTACACTTCTTGATTTCAAACTATATTATAAAACTACGCTGATCAAAACAGAACACTACTGGCATAAAGGCAGACATGAAGACCAGTGGAATAGAATAGAGAGCCCAGAAAAAAATCCATACAGTTATGGTTACTAATCTTCCACAAGAGTACCAAGAAACATACTGATTAAAGGATAGTCTCATAAATAAATGATGTTGGGAAAACTAGATATACATATGCAGAGCAATAAATGTGGACTCATCTCGCACCACATACAAAAACCATCTCAAAATGGGTTAAAGTTTTAAAGATTAGACCTGAAACCATAAAACTCTTAGAAGAAAACAGAAAAGTTTTTTGATATTATTCTAGGCAATGATTTTTTGGATATGACACCCAAAGCACAAAAAACAAAAGGAAAAATAGACAAGTGAGACTGCATCAAACCTAAACGCTTCTGCAGAGCAGAAGAAACAGTTGACCAAGTGAAAGGCAACCTACAGAATAGGATAAAATATTTGTAAACCATTTATCTGAATGAGGTTAATATATATCCAAAATATATAAGAAACACAACTCAATAGGAAAGAAACAAAGAACTCACATTATGAGAAAAGAACCTAAATAATCGTCTCTCTAAAGAAGATATATAAATGACCAACATGTATATGAAAAAGTGCTCAACATGTCTAATCATCAGGAAAATGCAAGTCAAAACCACAGTGAATTATCACTATATACCTGCTACAATGGCTATCATCAAAAAGATAAAAGGTAAGTGTTGACAAAGATGTGGAGGAAAGAGAATCCTTGTAAATTGTAGAAATGTAAATTAGTACAGAAATTAGTATAGAGTTTCCCCCCAAAACTTAGAACTACCATGTAATCCAGCAATCTCACTTCTGTGTAGACAATTAAAGAAAAAAAACTCTCCAGGAAATATCAGCATTTCCATGCTCTTTGCAGCATTAGTTACAATAGCCAACATATGGAAACAATTTAAATGTTTATCCACTGATGCATGGATAAAGAAAATGCCAATTGCTACAACATGGATGAACCTGAAGGACAGTATGTTAAGTGAAATAAACCAGACATAGAAAAACAAATATTGTATGATCTCACTTACATGTGTAATCTAAAATAGTCAAAATCATAGAGGCAGAGAGTAAAATGTTGGTTACCAGGGGTTGGGGTAGAGGACATGAAGAGAAATTGCTCAAAGCTTCAGTTATGAAAGGTGAGTAAATCCTAGAGATCTAATTTAAGGCATGGTGACTAAAGTCAACAATACTGTACCATATTCTCATCACAAAAAGATTATAACTATGTGAGATGATGAATATGGTAATTCGCTTGATTGTGGTGATAATTTTACCTTATTTACATTTAAGATGTACACCTTAAATATATACAATTTTTATTTTTCAATTATACTTCAATAAAACTGGAGAAAAAATACTATATCGCAGGAAGAATGACAGATGGGTGCCACCTTTATAGACCTACTGTAGAATTCAGAGGTGGCGGTCCTATCACATTCCCATTTTAATTCATGAGTTTTGCCTTCGTCAAACAAATAGATCCTGTAAGAATGGAGTTAACTACTACAAAGTGGACCAAGTAGCCTTATTCCACAGTTGATATGCCAGTGTGGAATTTTTTTTCGAAAGCATATTGAATGGCATCAGGTATATGGTATGTGGCCATTGAGTGGCAAATGTATTCTTTTTCATCTCTACCAAGAAATATCAGAAACTGGGCAGCCCGGGTGGCTCAGCGGTTTAGCGCCACCTTCAGGGCATGATCCTGGAGACCCAGGATCAAGTCCCATGTCAGGCTCCCTGCATGGAGCCTGCTTCTCCCTCTGCCTGTGTCTATGCCTCTCTGTGTGTGTGTCTCTCATGAATAAATAAATAAAATCTTTAAAGAAAGAATAATCAGAAACATTACCCATTTATGTGTGATCAATAACAATATACTTTTACATTTATGTCTAATTTTTTATCTTTGTCTTTCTTTCTTAGTTTTATCTATTCTCATTCTTTTTGAACCTGACTTCAATCCATAGTGAAAAATAATTTGGCTTTAACTGGCTTCATTGGCTCTTTTCTACTCCGAACATCTTGACCTCTCTAAATCTAAAATTGGCTTTTTAAGCTACAATTCTAGTCAAACCACATTTGATCCCTATGGAGAGTATCCAGAGATCCAGAAAGATATTGAACTTTAATTTTTTGACCACCTGATAGTCTCAAAATAATACATACAAGCAGGGGATTTTCTTCAAGTAAGACTTTTCAAATGTAATGGAATCAAACTCTTGATCGCCTTAGCATTTGCTCTTCAGATAAACAGGATAAGCATGCATTCTTGACTTTATTAAAAGACCTTTCATAATCTGTCCTCTGTCTCTTTCTCCTCAAATCACCTGTTCTGTCTCCCTTATCCCTCTTGGATATGACACCAAAAGCACAGGTAACAAAAGCAATAGACAAGTAAGACTGCATTAAACTAAAAAGCTTCTGTAGAACAGAAGAAAACAGTTGATCAAGTGAAAGGCAACCTACAGAATAGGAGAAAATATTTGTAAACCATATAGCTGAAAATATACCCAAAATATATAAGAAAGACAACTCAATAGGAAAGAAACAAAACTCAAATTATGAGAAAAGAATCTAAATAATCATCTTATTATTATCTCAAACTACCCTTCTTCCTCACTAGTGATCCAACCACATTGGCCTTGTCCTAGTTATCAAATATACTATATAATCCCTGCCAATGGGTTGGTATGTTGTTGAAGGCATTCCTCATTAAAATTTCTTAAACGAATTTCAAGTTCAATGTTAATAGTAAATTTTCATTTTTAAAAGATACATTATCTTAATACTTAACTCACTGAAGACATTTGGATTTACATAATCTGGAAGAGATCAAATTTTATAACAATGATACCTTATTGTTTATGGAAGAAGCAAATATTCATTTCTTACTGTTGGGTCATGTGTTTGTACCTCAGCAAGTAAAAAGTTTTTGATGCCTTCACTGACAACAAATCCTTGGAAACTCTGAGGTATAAGGGAGGCTGTTGACTCATCTTCTTCAATGAGATTACCATATGCCTTTGTTTGAAGTCGGGCGGACCCTTTCAGTATTATATAAAATCCATCATTTCCAACCACTGAAACAGAAGAAAACCAAAAAAGATATACTGTTGACTTTATTTCCCAAGCTCTTTGATATAGACATGACCACACATGTATTACACTTGCTTTGCTTTTAGTGGATTTCTTTTAGTTTATGCAATGAGGACTGTAATCTAGCACTTAGGCATTCACAACTAATTCACTCAAATAAAAAGAATAGAAAAGACATGTATCCATATTTGGAGAATTCTTTGCTGACAATTATAAATCCTCTGATAGAACTGATAGATCTAGAAAAAAAGCCATGGTAACATATTGCAATTAATAGACTTAAGACTTTGAGAAAAACAGGATCAGAAAACTCCTGAACTGCTTAAAATGTTACTTCCCTTCAAAAATGCCATTTTGATTAATTTATATAGGTAACTATATATTAATATATATAATTTATAAATATTTATATGTTATATATATAATTTTTATTTGTCTTTGCCCTGAATATAATGATGATTGCTCACAGAAGCTAGTTTGGAGAGGGAGATCACTAGGAAGAAGTGTTTTTTTCCAGTATTTCTCCTACTCCACATTATAACTCTCCACAATCTGTCATCTAATTCCAATTCTTGAAGTTTAACTATGTTCCTGTAAGTCTGGTTGGTTTATTCAGTTGTGACCATTTTGAGTGCAACTTAAATCTGTTTTAGTTCTTCTGAAGCCTGACCTTTTGAAGAAGCAGGGCATGGGAACTGGATGATGTCACTTTCTAATAGTTTACATTACTTTATAGGATTGGAGCAAATTATTCAAGTGCAGTGAAAAGAACTTTTCTTAAATTTTGCTTATTATCTTGCTATAAATAGAAACTTCACAAATTGATTTTTAGGAACAAATGCCTAAGTGATGAAAATTGCTTGCCTTATCTACTTTTTTTTTTTTTTTCAAATGAGTGCTTTATTAGTGGGGCTTTACTGGTCAAAATCTGTACACAAGATAGTGACTTTGTCTTCTTTAAAGCAAGGGTTGTGTTTACTTGAATGCCCAAGCTTAAAATAGTTTCCTTTCTGGATAGCACAATATCACGTCTTACTAAACATCTAATCTATGTAGAAACATTGTTTTTAAATAGCTATCAAGTGAGCTATATGAGAACTATATTGTAGAAAGTTCACTATAAAGGTAAAATATAATATTTGGTCCCAGTATTGCATTCATTGTGTAATTTTGGGAGACTCAAATATTTCTAGGCTCAACTTCCAGTTGTCATGCTAAATCAAATTATGCACAAAACTGTCATGCTAAAATTGTCATGGTAATTCAAATTATCTATATGTATTAAATTTTTCTGTATTTTTTTCAATTATTCAGTGGATATAATAAATTTTTATGTGGAAATTACAGAGTTTAAATAAATTATAAATTCCAAAATCAATATAAATAACCAAATTATACCAATGAGAAGATTATTTTTAAAAATTTTGGCCAGTTTGAATTAATAACATTTTAGAGATACAGATGAAAAGATTTTTTTAAATTATGTTTGAATTAGTTAATACTTAAAACTTCATATCAAATAATATCATTTTGGAAATATTTCACCTAATATAAAATGCATAAAGCATTTTATTCAAATATCTTACATAAATCTATGTCCTTAATTTCCTTATCATCACTTGGATCATTTCTCCAGTCATACAACACAGTTCTCAGAAAGATTATCTTTAACTGGTTTGGATTACAGTATGTTTTGTGTCTTTATGTAATAAAGCTCCTAGAAATATTATCTCTCCTTTTTTCTATCCTCCTTTTTTTAAGATTTTATTTCTTCATGAGAAACACAGAGACATAGGCAGAGGGTAAAGAAGCTCACTGAGGGGAACCCAATGTGGACTCAATCCCAGGACCCCAGGATCACGACCTTAGCCAAAGATGAGCCACCACTGAGCCACCCAGGTGCCCCCTTAGAAATATTATCTCAAGCTACAAGTACTGTAATCATTTGCCTGACATTGACAAGTGTTTTTTAGCTGTTAATTTTAAATTTCATAAAATAATTGTTCAATTTACTGCTCATTTTTTTTTAAGTAGGCTCCATGCCCAGGGTGGAGTCAAACATGGGGCTTGAACTAATGACCCTAAGATCAAGATCTGCGCCAAGAACAAGTCAGACACTGCAAAAAAATTTTTTTCCCCAAAATTAAAAAAAAATAGAAAAAGTATGAGAAAAAATAAATCTTCAATACAAACCATAATTTTTATAAATGCATTTATTTTGAAACAGAGAAAGAGGAGGGGTAGAGGGAGAGAGAGAAAGAAACAGAATAATTTAAATTAACAACTGAAAAAAAATAAATATTGGCAAGGATCTGAAGCAAATAGAATCCTCATACATTGTTGGTGGGAATGCAAAGTTAGTTGTTTAATTGCTTTGTAAAAAGTCTGGCAGTTTCTAATACAATGAAACATATATCTAACCTATGTTCCAGTAATCAGCTCTACGTGTTTACTTAGAAGAAGCAAAAATAGATGTTCACAAAAGGAGTATTACCAGCAGCTTTAGCATAATACCTAAAGGAGCTAAAAGCTGGAAATGGTTCAGGTATCCAATCAGAAGAAAATATATTTTAAAAATCTCTGATAGATACACACAGTGAAATACTACTCAGCCATAAAAATGAACTATTAATTCATGTGACATGAATGAATCTCAAAAATATTACAGTAATTGAAAGAAGGCTTTTACAAAAGAGTCTTTATCATTTTATTTTGTTCTAAAGTTCTAAAAGCTCCCCACAAAACTGATTTATACAAGAAGAAGGAAGGAAGGAAGGAAGGAAAGAAGGAATGGAGGGAGGGAGGAAGGAAAGAGAAGAAAGAAAACACAAGCAGTTGCCTCTGATGAGTGGGCCAGATTGGAAAGAAACATGGAAGGAAATTGGTAAAGTTCTGTATCATGATAGGGGTTTAGATTACAGTATTTGTCAAAACTCATCAAGTGATACACTTAAGGTGTATATATGCACATCATTTTATGTAAATTTTACCTTTAAAAATAAAGGACTGGAAAGAAATATTGAATTCTAGGTAAACAATGAAGTGTTTAGGAGTGAAATGTCCTCATTCTATGCACATCAGTAGAAAGGAATACGATGCAAACATAGTGGGGGAAAACTAGGAAAAAATGTGCAACTACAAGTCGATAACATTTTTTAATCTCTTTGTCCACTGTTCCAAACATATTACATATATTAACACTTTTTATCATCTTAGCAACTGTATGACTCAGGTACTAGGAGTGTTCCAATAATACAACTGTGGAAACTGAGGGCACTGAGAAATTATACATCCAGCCCCAGCTCAGAGAGCCAGTAGTGGTGGAGCTAGTATTAAACACAACAATTACTGTGCCAGCCTGGGTAAGTCATCATAGCATCAGTGTTCTCTCCCTGCCTGCTGTTCTACTCTTTCCCTTTCTTTCAATGTATTTTATAGAACTGTGGTTTTAATTATGGTAAGGTAAGACTATATGTGTGACTTATACAGATATCATGTTTCATTTTAAGAGAAAAAAGGCACATTTGAAAGTAATATATGCTAGTTTAAAATGTTAAATAAAAAGTCAATATATGTATACCTAAGTACATATTTATGGCATAAACATTACGTAACAAAAGCAAACCTAGAAAAGGGTTTGATAGTGTAATTGTCCATAAGAAAATGAAGAGTAATTTAAACTCATCAAAAAAGACATTGTTCATTATTGAGCAAAATAACAGTGTTTGATTAGAATTGTGACTATACTTTCCCTAGATTTTCTCTATATGGTTACTGTTCTTAGATCTGTTTTTTTTTTTTTTAAGATTTAAGATTTCATTTATTTATTAATGAGAGACACACACAGAGAGACAGAGAGAGAGAGAGAGGCAGAGACACAGGCAGAGGGAGAAGCAGGCTCCATGCAGGGAGCCCGACATGGGACTCAATCCCGGGTGTCCAGGATCAGGCCCTGGACTGAAGGCAGCAATAAACTGCTGAGCCACCCGGGCTGCCCTGTTCTTAGATCTTAATGAGTGGATTGACTATTTCTTTAAAAATGGCTCATTAAAGAACAACCTTTCTATCTAGGGTTCCAAAATCCAGAAACGTAGCTTGGCCTGTTATCTAAATATACTAAACTTGTCATGAAGAGTAAGTATCACATATTGAGTATCAAATATTTGCCATGAACTATGCTCGTGCTCTAGCACTAATTCTTTTAATAATCCTAAATATCATACATCATTAATTCATTTTTCAGCTGAAGAAATTAAGGCTCAGAATAATTAAGTAATTTCTTAAAAATCACTTAAGCACCTTAACTTCTGGAGGTTTTCAAATATATTCCAACATCTGAAGGATATATACAACATATACAAACCCACAAAAACACATATATATACACATATAGGAGTGCTGTTTGTGCCTGTAGTATATTACACGTGTATTTGCACAGTATGCTATTGTGTATAAGTATATATATTTATATGTCTAAAATAAAATGTGTACATATGTGTATATAAATAAAAATAAATATATATAGACACATATACATAGAAGTAACTTATAGATTTTATAAAGAATTTCAATAAGGATTGAAATAATTCTTATTACCTTGTTACAAAGTTCAGTCAGAAGTTAAGCCTCAATTATTTCCTAAAAGTAATGTAACTAATTTAATTTTTACTTAGTTATGAATACATCAAAATTAGTTTCATAAATATTAAAAAATAAAAGAATTTAAAATAACTTTCAGAAATAGTTGCAGAATGAGATAAACTTTGGGGTGACTTCTTCATACAAACATTTGGGGAGAAAAAAGGAAAATCATCATTCAAATAAAAAGTAACATAAATTGAATTAAAAATAAGTAATCAAAAAAAATAAAAATGAATAATCAAAAAGAGTATGGAATATAGCAGAAAAATTAACAGAAAATTTTCAGAATTCATGTAACATCCGAAACTGGTCCTCAAATATATATATAAATGATATACACACAATAAAAGAGATAAAATGCAATAGAATTAAACTCTCAAATGACAATTGAAATATTACTTAAAAATCACTAAGTGGTATTAAACTTATGAATTGTGACAAAAACATATTTATTAACAATGTAAGATAAATAGAAGCTTTTGAAATTCCTAAGCAATGAGAGGGAACTAATAGCATAGGCTCCTTATACAAATTTTCAAAATACACAAAATTACTTCATATCATTTTTGGGAAATAAAAAGAATACTCCAAGCATCTAAGAAAAATTTGACTATAAGAATTAAAACAATACAGATCAAAATGCCATTCAATCTTGATTCCCAGACTTTACCAAAGTAAAATAATTCAATAAAATCAAGTTGCTTAAGGATGAATTTCACAGGGATGCCTGGGTGGCTCAGCGGTTGAGCATCTGCCTTTGGCTCAGGGCTTGATCCTGAGGTTCTAGGATCAAGTTCCCCATCAGGCTCCCTGTGGGGAGCCTGCTTCTCCCTCTGCCTATGTCCCTGCCTTTCTCTCTCTGTGTCTCTCATGAATAAATAAATAAATCTTCAAAAAAAGAATAGATTTCATAAAATTATTTATCTTTCCAACCTCCATGATATGAAACTTCCACGTATATTTTCATAAGGACTTGAAGAAATATGAAGTTTGATTAAAGCAAACATGTTTGGGAATTTCTGGCTAAGAATCTCCCACTCTCTGGTTCAGCTAAAAGCAACTATTCTAAAAGGATTTAAATGTTTCAAGGAATTGTAATTGGATGAACAAAGTTATATTGTCACCTGGTTATTCTTACTTGGCCTATAAAATTGAATTTAAGTGTTATGTGTTTACCAGGGAGCCCTTCCTGACCTCTGCCTTGCTCCCATCCATCCTAATTTACGCCCCTCCCCTGTGATCTTATTTCACAGAATTTCTGTCATGACACTGCATTTCCAGTGTCTGCCAACAGATTCTAACCTCTTGGAGAAGAATCTCTAACTTTGCTCTCTGTCCCTCCAGCCCAGAGCACATTACCTGGATTATTTTAGGCACTTAGCAAATACTCGAATGAATGAAAACTTCATTAATGATCCTTATTGTGTTTCTCTCCAAAGAATCGTCTAAAACATTTGGGGAACAACTCATTTTTTTTTCCTTAGAATACTATTGAGAAATAAGACAAAATTCCTTGATGGCCTATTTTATTCTCAGTCCATTACGTGGGAACTTAGGAAAATACCAGAAAGTTATGCCACTTTTAAGCCCGGTAGTTTAATTCATAGAATCCTCGTTACAAGATCTAAATGGTCCCAGAGATAACATAACAAAAGCAATGAATAACCTTTTAACAACTTTTATTATATTAAGGTATCTTTGGAGATGGGATTTTTGCTCTTTGAGGTAATTTTTCTTCCCATAACGTACCAGGAGAAGTTATTTGAAGCCCATGTCTCATAACCTTTTTTTGAATGCTACTATAATCTGTGGAAGATAAAATACAAGGAAAACTGGATATTTATTTTAAGATTTAAAAAACCTCAAATAAATAAATCTAGAGCTAACTGGAATGGATGAAATTTCTTTTATTTTATTTTGGGCACTGACCTTCCACTGAAGTAGTATTAATTCTGACATTTCCTTTCAAATATTTGTAGAGATTTCATAAAGGGAGAAATCATAATTTCACAAATTGTTGGTAATTGTTTTTAATAATCTTCAAATTTATTATTTAATATTTTTACTTAGTTCTTCTTACCGAAAAAAAACACTACAAAAATTCCATATTTCAAATTGCTTGTTCATATCCATAACATGTATATTGAGACCAAGGCCTTTGATTTTTCTCCAGTAATAGATTTCATTCACTCATTTAGACTCTACCTTATTATCTAAGGAATTATAAACAAGCTTATAAAAATGTATGCAATATGGTTTTAAAAGTTAATGAAGAAATAGAATAAAGAAAAATTGGGTAAGAAAAAAAGGAGGCAGGAATAAATTAAATTACAAAACAAAATCTGTGAAATGCTATATATTTGCAAGGAAATAGTACTGAGTCAGTGAACAATTTTTCCTCCGTTTTCCTTACCTTAAATTTTTTAATATAATCAGTTACCCGATTTAGCAACTACAAGAGATTTTAAAAATGACTTGACTGGAAGTCTCAATACCACTGAATATATTTCCTCCCAGGAGTTCTCAAAAAAAGAAAATAATATATTGTAAATACAACTAACTTTTTTACTAAACGCATTATTTAAAATATCTTGTGCCAAGTTATGACAGACTATTTCTAAGTTTCTTATATAAGATCAAAAGGATGGCTGGCATCTGGGCATATGCACCTAGGATTGATTCACCAATACAATCCAAAGATGTTACTTTATTTGAAAGAAAGAATAAGTGACATCTATTTTCAGACTATCATAAAACAAAAATTACTGTGTTCTTAGACAAATTTTAAATCAGCACTATGTATTCAAGAATGCATTGGTTGGCAATTACCTATGCTAGCGATTAATGCATACATTCATTTGTCAGATATTTATTGGATGACTAGTTTGTCCAAGCACTGCAGGTTAGAGCATATTTCAGATTAAGAACTTAAGTGTATTAGTGTCAGCTCTGTTGCTGGGTGAAGTGAGGTGAGAGAAGATAGCTTGGAAAGCTGAAGAACTTGAGGCCAAGTCATGCCTGAAGAAAGTGTTATGGTATCTATGTCTAGAGGTAGGCAGGCGGTAAATTAAGAATTTTTTTTTTTACCTTTAAAAATAAATGGAAGCACCTACAACACACAAAGAATGTGTTTTTCCTGACCTCGAATTTCATAATATTGAACATTTTAAAGTAGTTATCTAAAGCTTTCTGGTCTATTAAAAAAAAGAAAAAGTCTCAGTAAAGATTTCTTTTTTTTTTAAATATCTACTCTTAAGAAATATAAGTTCCAGGTGGATTTTCCACTATTTTCTTGTTTTAAAATATATCCCTTGATAACAAGATGAAAGTTTTGTTTGCGATTTTTAATAAGTGTCAATTAATCTAGAAATAAGTCTATATAAATATCTATGTAAATAATAATTTGAGCTTGGGCTTTAGAATTTTTGGCTTATCAAAGCCATTCTTTCTAATAATAATTAAATATCATGAAGAGTTGTTTATTAATGCCACTATTTCTATTGTTTCCAATGAATAATTTGTTATAAATTACTTTATACATTAACTTTTAAAAGCTCTTTGGCTATACATTGATTAAAAAATTCTACTTTAAAATATACCAATAATTTTTAATGAAACATCATTTACTCCAAATTATAAGCTAGCTTAAATCTTGATTAAAGTACATAATGACTCAAAATATTTTTTCTTAAATTTTCATTGATTCCTAATGTTAAGATATACCACATTCTAATCCTAAATGTATAACTTAGTAAATTTTTAAATTCCATGGGAAAAAATTATAGATATAAAACTGAGTGATGATTTGACTCATTTCCTCTACAAACTACAAAGTTTGGGGCCAATACATCATTTAAATAACTTTTATTATTTTACATGTTTTTTCTAACTTCCGACTTCTGAACACTAAAACCATTATCTTTCCTATAATCACATTTTTCAATGTTCCATTTAAAGTTTTAAAATGAACATTTTTATATTTTCTTTTACTACTAAAAAAATTTTTAACCCTCTTATTAGTATGACTTACAAAATGCCACAGTATATTCTGTAGACATTTAAAAGAAAAATTTACATTAAATGTTAAATCTAGGCCACCATGAAAAGGACACATCACCTCAAGAACCATTCTAATGGTAGATAATAGCATCATCATGCAGAACTGTTCTCACATGAGAAAAGATCATAAAAGCAATACTGCTTTCTATGATTCATCACGAAGCCGACATCCTAGATTATCGATAAAAGAAGTGTATCATTAATGTTACATACTGCCTTTGGGAAGGCTTACTGATGATATGCACTAAAAAACACTGTTTCTTGATACTGTACAATTGCGAGTGTAATTTATTAAGGAATTTTTATTTTATTATTTTATTTTACTTCACTTTACTTCATTTAATTTTTGCTTGAAGAGCCAGTAAAGGGTAAGAGAAAACAAAAGGTTGGCTTTGGATTCAAAGCTCAGGTTCAACCCTTCACTAGAGCTGAACTAGTAAGGCTGAATTTCAGTCTTCAAACACAAGGGATAGTCCTACAAAGCGAGGTCTCCCCAATAATTAACAGTGGTAAAAAGAATTACATATCATGAAACATTGTTATGCTAATATAAGGTATTTTTAAAAAGCTAATAGGAAAGAAGTTTCTTTCACTATGGTAGTATTCCCCTAGTTATGTTGCACAGGGCTGCTTCCTGAGAGGGCTAGTGGTGAGAAAAACACAGGGTAACTTGTTCCTGAAGTCATTTAGTGTCGGTGTAGTGTCCTACAGGAAATACTCAGTGCATGCTGGCAGTTTTAACTCCTTGAACTTTCACAAAGTCTATTTCCTCAGAAAACTCATTTCTGTTTGTTTGTTCTTTATATTTTTAACGTTTAAGATTTATTAAGGCTTACCGACTTCAAATTTCAGGGATCTCCAGGTACTGGCAAGTATTAAGGTACTAGTGGTCTCCAGTGGTTTCTGATTGTTTTTTTTAAAGGTACTTTAAAAAATAGCTTATAGCTTATAGCCAACAGAAAGAATGAAGCCCATCATACAACGTGGATGAACCACAAAGACATGTGAAGTGAAAGAAGCCACACAAAAAAGTTAACATATATTGTATGATTCTATTCATATGAATTTTCCAAAATAGGTAAATCCTTAAAGACAGAAAACAGACTAGTGGTTATCAGGGGCTGGGAAAATGTGAGAATGGAAAGTAACTCCTGTTGTGTTTGGGGTTTCATTTTGGGCAGACGAAAATATCTGGAACTAGATAGCAGAGACAGTTCCACAACATTTTGAATGTTCTAAATGCCACTGAATTGTACACTTACAAATGATTAATGAATATTATGTGAATTTTACCTCAGACTTTGTTTTAAATATTTATTTATTTGAGAGAGAGATAGAGAGAGACGGAGAGAGAGAGAGAGAGGGGATGAGCAGAAGGGGCAGAAGGAGAGAGAATCTCAAAAGCCTGCGATCACAACCTGAGTCAAAACTCAGAGTCTGACACTTAAAGGACTGAGCCACCAAGCACCCCATCAAGCTTAAAAAGACATCATTGAGATAAAATTCAAATTCCATGGAACTCATTCTTTTTAAAATATACAATTCAGTGGTTTTTTTTTTAGTATATTCAAAGAGATGTACAGTCCACATCATGATCTAATGTTAGAATACTTTCATTATCCCCAAAGGAAACTCATACTCATCAGTCATACCTCATGCCCCATTCCCCCAAGTTCCTGGCAACCTCTAATTGTTGTTTCAAGTGAATTTTCCTATTCTAGAGAGTTCATATCAGTGAAATTATAAATATGTGATTTTTTAAACTACCTTCTTTCATTTAACGTAATGTTTTCAAGATTCATCTAGATCGTAGCATGTATCAGTACGTTATTCCCTTGTATTGCCAAATAATACTCTATGATGAGGATATAGGATATTTTTAAAAATTAATTCATCTTTTGATGGCAATCTGGGCTGTTTCCAGTTAGGGGCTATTGTGAATAAATCAGTGAACATTTGTGTACAAGTTTCAAATGAATGTATGTTTTCATTTCTCTGGCATATCTGAATAGAATTACTGCGTGAAATGCTAACTTTATGTTTAACATTTGAGGAGCTGCCAAAATATTTTAATAAGCGGCTTCACCATTTTACTACCCCATCATACATGTGTGAGTTTCAATTTGTCTACATCTTCAACAACACTTAGTATTGTCTATTGTTTATATTTAAACCATCCTACCAGTTATGGAATGGTATATAATTGTGGTTTTGATTTATAAACTTCTAATGAGTAACGATATTGAGCTTTTTAATATGCTTATTGACTATTTGTATATCTTCTTTTGAAATATACCTTCAGATAGTTTGTGCTCATTTTTCAATTAGGTTAATTGCCTTTTTATTATTGAGCTGAAAGAGTTCTTCATAATCTGGATATGAGTCTCTTACAGCTATATGATTTGCAAAAACTTTCTCGCATTCCAAGGGTTGCATTTTCATTTCTTGATTGTGCTCATTGAAGTTCAAAATTTTAAATTTTTATAAAATCCAAATTCTCTATTTCTCTTTGTCACTTGTGCTTTCTGTGTCATATTTTATATATATATATATATATATATATATATATATATATATATATATATCCTAATCCATGGTCACAAAGATTGGTTTGTAAATTTTCCTCTAAGAGTTCTATAGTTGTGTTCTTTCATTTAGGTCTTCGATCCATTTTAGATTAATAATTATACATGGTGTGAGTTAAAGGTCTGACTTAATATTTTAGCATACAGATGGATATAGAGATGTGTCAGTACCATTTGTTGAAAAATTATCTTTTCTGGAATTGAATTTTCCTGACATTCTTGTTGTAAATCAATTGACCATGAAATTAAAGCTTTATTTCTGCACTTTCAATTTTATTTCATTAATCAATATCTATCTTTGTAAAAAAAAAATATCTATCTTTGTGCCAGTGTTAAGCTGCCTTGAAACTGTAGGTTTATAATAAGTTTCAAAATCAGATATGTGTGTCCTCCAACTTTGTCATTTGTTTCCTAAAAACGTTTTTGCTTTTCAGGACCCTCTAAATATTACCATAAGTTTACCAACCCCTACAAAAAGATAGCTGATATTTTCATTAGAGATTGTGTTAAATATGTAGAACAATTTAGGAGTATTACCATTTAAACAGTATTATGTCTTTTGATCTATGAACATTGGAGATCTATTTATTTACACTTCATCTATTCCTAAATAGATTATGTTTTTGAGGCTACTGTAAATGGAATTGCTTTCTTTCTTTTTTTTTCAGGTTGTTGCTCCTTTAAATATTTGGTAGACTTCAACATAAAGCCATCGGGATCTGGCCTTTTCTTTGTGGGGATATTTTGCATTTTTAATTACTAATTAAATATATTTATTTGATATAGATCTATTTAGTTATTTCTATTTCTTCTTGAACCGTTTTGATAGTTTATATCTTTCTAGAAATTTGTTCATTATATCTAAGTTATATAATTTTTTTGGCATACAGTTATTCAATGTATTCCCTTATAATCTTTTTTTTTATTTTTTATGAGGTCAACAATGATGCCCACTTTTTCATTGCTGACTTTAGTAATTTGAATGTTCTTGATAAATCTAGATAAATGTTTGTCTATTTTGTTGTTCTTTACAAAGAACATAGTATCGGTTTTGATTTTCTCTACTGTTTTTATGTTCTTTATTTCACTTATGTTCATTATAAAATTTCTTTCTTTCATTCTCTGCTTGTTTTGGGATTGGTTTTTGTTTTTGTTTGGTTGGCTCTGTGAATAGGTCTATTCTTGGAAGCCACCAGACAGGTCAAATTGTGACAAATCATCTGGATGGAACTATTTTTTTTAAAAATCTTATTTATTTGAGATAGAGAGAGAATGAGAGCATGCACAAGACGGGGAGCAGCAGAAGAAGAGGGATCACAACCTGAGCTGAAGGCAGACATTTAACTGACTGAGCCATCCAGGTGTTCCTGGATGGAACTTATAAGAGGGATGCAAACCTATCCTGCCACCTCCAATGGCTGTTTTTACAGCTACCATAACTGCAAAGCTGCTGCTTTTTAGGTTACTGCAGAGTGAAGTTATATTAAGATGGGAAGATGGGAAGTCAAAATGCTGTAAAACTCACTTTTCTTACCAAGATTCCACATTTTTTCTGAAATAAACACACCTGGATTATTATAAGTTTTTTCCAGAGTTCTGAAAAAGTTGATATTGGCAGTTTTTGACAGTCCTTTCATTCCATTTATGGATTTTTGGAGGTCCTTACCCTGTCATTCCAAAAATGCTTCTCTGGTTTATTTATTTTTGCAGCTGTTTGTTTTAACATCCATTATCTGCAGCTGAACTCCATGAACACTCTTTAGGAAATGTCAGCCTAAAACACTGAAGAAAACATTACCTTCAGAAATCTTATTGCCCTTCAAATATTAAATTCACAGTGTCATTTTTTTCAGTTCTTATCTTGTATGTTGACATAGCCTGGCATCTTATATATGTGTCATCTGACCACTCTGCCTGTATTGCCTTGTCCAGCTTAGTATCTCTGTCTCTCTAGTTCCTCTTTTGTAAAATGAGGATTATAACCACACGTGCCATAGAATTTCAAAAGCATTATGCAAGGTAGTACTTATAAGCTATTTAGAATAGTGCCAGATCAATAAATATCATATAAAATATATAATTATTCTGTGAAAAATGCTGTTGGAGTACTAATAGGGATTTCGGTTAAATCTGTAGGTTGCTTTGGGTAGTATAGACATTTTAATAATGTTTGTTTCTCTATTCCATGAGCATGCAATGTCTTTCCATTTCTCTATGTTGTCTTCAATTTCTTTCATCAGTATTTTACAGTTTTCGGAGAACAAGTCTTTCACCTGTTTAAGTTTATTTGTAGATATTTTTAATTGGTTTTGGTGGAATTGTAAATGGGCTTGTTTTTTAATTTCCTGCTTCTTCATTATTAGTTTGTAGGAATGCAACAGAATTATGTACGTTGATTTTGTATCCCACAACTTTAGTGAAATCATTTATCAATTGTAGCAGTTTTTTGGTGGAGTTTTTAGGGTTTCCTATTTATAGTGTCATGTCACTTGCAAATAGTGAGTTTTACTTCTTCCTTACCAATCTGGATGCCTTTTATTTCTTGCTGTGTCTAATTACTGGGGCTAGGTCTTCTAATACTGTTAAATGAAAGTGGTGAGAGTAGATATTCTTGTCTTGTTCCAGATCTTACAGGAAAGGTCTCAGCTTTGCACCATTGAGTATGATGTTAGAGGTGGATTTTTCATATAAGGCCTTTATGATGTTGAGGTATGTTCCCTCTAGATCTCCTTTGCAGAGAGTTTTTATCATAAATGGGTGTTGTACTTTGTCAAATGCTTTTTCTACATCTATTGAAAAGGTCAAATGGGTTTTTTCTTTCTTTCTGTTTGTTACTGATGTGATTTATCACATTAATTGTTTCATGAACATTGAACTATCTTTGTATCCAGAAATAAATCCCACTTGATTATGGTGAATGATTTTTTGATGTATTGTTAAATTCAGTTTGTGAATATTTCATTGAGGATTTTTGCATCTATATCATCAGAGATATTGGACTATAGTTCTCTTTTTTGTGGTATCTTTATCTGGCATTGGTATCACGATGATCCTGGCCTCAGAGAATGAATTTGGAAGTTCTCCTTCCTCTTATTTTGGGGAATAGTTTGAGAAGAATAGGTATTAACTCTTCTTTTAATGGTTGGTAGGGGGATCCCTGGGTGGCTCAGCAGTTTAGCGCCGCCTTCAGCCCAGGGTGTGGTCCTGGAGACCTGGGATCGAGTCTGGCGTTGGGCTCCCTGTGTGGAACCTGCTTCTCCCTCTGCCTGTGTCTCTGCCTTTCTTCCTCTCTCTGTTTCTCTCATGAATACATAAATTATTAAAAAAATAAATGGTTGGTAGGATTCACCTGGGAGCCATTTAGTCCTGGACTTTTGGGGGAGTTTTTTGATTACTGATTCAATTTCATTGCTGGTAATAAATCTGTTCAAGTTTTCTAGTTCTTCTTAGCTTCAGTTTTGTAGATTATGATTTTAGGAATTTATCCAGTTCTTCCAGGTTGTCAATTTGTTGGCATATAGGTTTTCATAATATTCTGTTACAATTGTTTAAATTTCTGTGTTGGTTGTTTTTCTTCTCTTTCATTGGTGATTTTGTTTATTTGGATCTTTTCTCTCTCTCTCTGTCTGTCTCTCTCTCTATTTCTCTCTGTCTCTGTCTCTCTCTCTTTGGTAAGTAGTTAGAGGTTTACCAGTTTCTCAAAGGAAGACATACAGAACAGCAACAGACACATGAAAAGATGCTCAATATCACTCAACATCAGGGAAATGCAAATAAAAACTACAATGAGGTATCACCTTGCACCTTTTGGAATGGCTAAAATAAAAAACACCAGAAACAAGTATTGGTGACGATAGTGAGAAGAAAAGAACCCTCTTGCACTGTTGATGGAATGCAACCGGTACAGCCACTGTGGAAAATAATATGGAGGTTCCTCAAAAAATTACACTAATTCAAAGGGATACAAGCATCCTTATGTTTATTGCAGCATTATTTACAATATCCAAACTATAGAAGCAACCTAACTGTCCTCTGATTGATGAATGGATAAGGAAGATTTAGTATAGTGTGTGTGTATGTGTGTGTGTGTGTGTGTGTGTGTGTGTCTGTGTGTGAATATTACTCAGCCATAAAAAAGAATGCAATCTTGCCATTTGGAACAACATGGATAGAGCTAGAGAATATAATGCTAAACAAAATAAGTCAGTCAGAGAAAGACAAATGTCATGATCTCACTCATAGTAGAATTTAAGAAACAAAACAAACAAGCAAAGGGGAAAAAAGAAAGAGAAAGAGAGAAAGGGAAAGCAAGAAACAAACTCTTAACTAGAGAGAACAAACTGATGGTTACCAGAGGGGAGGTAGGTGGGAGGATGGGTTAAATGGTGATGGGGATTAAGGAACTCACTTGTGACGAGCACCGGGTGATGTTTGGAATTGGTGAATTATAATTATGGGATTCTTGAATGTAACACTGTATGTTAACTAACTGGAATTAAAACAAAAACTTTAAAAAAACAAAACAATGAAAAAATAAAACAAAATATGTAATTATCATCATTTAA
This sequence comes from Canis aureus, assembly GCF_053574225.1. Classification (NCBI taxonomy): domain Eukaryota; kingdom Metazoa; phylum Chordata; class Mammalia; order Carnivora; family Canidae; genus Canis; species Canis aureus. Next base: position 8,618,043 of record NC_135638.1, read on the forward strand.
AAAATTTCTAGCCCTTCTCTATTCCTGTGCTTTATTTTCTCATAGAACATAGTTCTTTAAATTATATTATTTTTTAATTTGCTATTTGTTTATTTCCTGTTTTCCCAAATGAGAAAATAAGTTCCAGTGATAATCACTAGCAAACACTCAATACACAATCAATTAAATGAGTTTATGTTTATATTATTGTAGGAAATGGAAACTAATTCTATGTAATTTTCCTTCCAAACATTTAGCACAATATCACATTGCTTTTTTTGCACATATAACATAACTATATAAAAATAATATTTTAAAAATAACTCCTCATAATTGGAGAAAGCTGTCAACTCTTCTGAGATATGGCAATCCAAGAATTAGTCTAGAGAAGTTGAAAAATATTAGTTATATTCTGATTATTTTTAATAAAATCAGGTAGATTTTTAAAAATACATTAATTTCTAGATCCTGAGTAGCGCAATTATAAAAAGCAACCTGAAAAGTATGTGTTTTTTCATGCTTTTTTTTTTAAGATTTATTTATTTAAGAGAGAGAGAGCACACGCCATGCACAGGCATGCTCACAAGAGTTGGGAGGATAGGGGCAGAGAGAAAGAAAGAGAATTTTTTAAAAATTTATTTATTCATAGAGACACAGAGAGAGAGAATGAGAGAGAGGCAGAGAGAGAAGCAGGCTCCATGCAGGGAGCCCAACGTGGGACTCAATCCTGGGTCTCCAGAATCACACCCCGGGCTGCAGGCGGTGCTAAACCGCTGAGCCACAGGGGCTGCCCGAGAAAGAGTCTTAAGCAGACTCCATGCTAAGTTGGAACCCAACTTGGGGCTTCATCTCGTGACCCTGAAATCATGACCTAAGTTGAAACCAAGAGTCCACAGTTTACCGCAGCGCACCACCCAGGAACCCCAGTAGTCTTTTATTAATTGAAAATATTCCAATAACAAAAATGAAGAAAGTTATGCATATGGGGCTTCTGTTCTGGTATTACTTATTAATACTCCTGTATCAAATGCTCAGAGCAGGTATTTGTTGTGCTTGGGTAGTCCATGTTCCGATCAGGTGTTGAATAGTTCTAACATCATCTCTGGTTACAAGTTTCACTATTTAGAAAGTAAGATTCCATGGCAACATTAGAGAAATAAATATGGGAAGGGTCTCTAGTTTTGTCATGTGATTGAAGAGTTTGTAGTTTTGTTTGCATTAATTTTTCTCAAAGCTTCACAACCATCTTTTGGACAAGGAAAGATAGAAATGAAACTGGGTCCTCATAATGCAGATAAAGATGGAAAAAGGTTTCTGGCTAGATTTCAAGGATAAATCTGCACGAACCATAGGGAATAACACCTTAGTTGCAGTGAAAGCATATCCATACTTTAGGATCAATGCATGTTCTTCAAGGCATGTTTGTTTTTAAGAGAACTTAATATTTATGGTAGGACTAAATATTTGCCTATTTCTATTATAAGAGCCTATTATTTGAATTATGGTTAACTTACTTCTGGAAAAGATGCCCACTAAATTTTTTTAATGAGATTTAGCTACTGTGTTTTTATATATTATATGAAATTTAAACCACAACAGAAAAGAAAGTCTATAAAAGGCTAAAAAATTTTTGAAATTTAGTAACATAAAAATATTTTCAACATTAAAAATAAATGCAAGAGTTTATTTAAATAAGGAGCTATGGTGTTTTTGAAAAATAACCTCATAAAAGGTGGGAATAAAATGAAAGAAAATGAAAGAAATAAAAAACACCATAAGACTTAATGGACTCCAAAAAGAAAACAGTAAAGGTGATAAAGATATAAAAGAAAAAAATCCCATATAGTAATTATTTCATGGAAATCTATAAATGTTAATATAAAGGTAGATAGTAATAAAATTTTGATCTGAGATCTAATTCCATGTTAGCCACTAAATTGAATTCTGAAGTAAGTTAATTCTCTTAGCTTTCATAAGCTTTAGGTTGCCAATCATAAAAATGCTCGCTGATCAGGCCATAATATAAGAGATCCAATGGAAAACTCTTGAAATCACTTAAATTAAGTAACATATACCTATAGCTATATATCTATATAGCATACAGAAACATATTATACATAATATATAGTTTATACAGTATTTTTATTACAGTAATATAGATGGTATTTAGACATAGTACTATTAATATAGTAAATAAATAATATGCAATATAAGTAATCTTATTATAGTAATTGTGTTGTGCCACTTTCACCTAGAGATATGTATTTATGTTACTTAGTACTTAAAATCATAATATTGTTATCCCTGTTAATATTTTATTAAGAAAGCTGAATGAGTGAGAGGCTAAGTGAGTAATGGTGAGTTTAGGAAGGGTCTTAACAACACTCCAAAGAACCTGCCAGAAGAGACCAGAAAATGCAAATAGCTGTGTGAATTTCAGGCAAGAAACCAAAGCCTAAGCCACAGACAAAAGTCAGCAGCCTGGTGAAGAGGGGCTTCTGGGGGGAACACTTTAAATAACAGAAGGAGTGAAAGGCACACATGAATAAAGAAAAGGGAGAGAGAAAGACACTTGGTTGCACCTGTTTTTCAAATTGGCTGAATGAAGAGATTTACAAAGGTCAGATATTTAATGAGTTGACTGCTTTGTTAGTGAAATAGATCTGGACTGTCAGAATCAGATGTCTTAAAAACTCAAGAGAAGGATTTTGACAGAGGTTTATGTAAAGACAGAGACTTCTACAATTTTTATAAAGTATTTGAAAATATGCTGTATTGAAAAATGAATTGAAAACCCTTATTTAATATGAAAGACCAAATTAAAGTTGATATGTATTTGTCAAGGAATGAAAGTTCACATTTTAATAGTCAATCACCCACGTTGTAAGATACCATCAGAATACAGTTTTTAAAAACCTTTTTGAGAAAAACAAATACATAGCTACAAACACTAGCCCATGAATATACCTTTATTGTGAAAAATTCAATACAAATATATGCAGGAGAAAGAGTTACTTGTTTCCCTTCATTGTCCTTCAATTCTTCTCCCCTCCATGAAGCTAAATATTTAAAATACATATTTTTGTAGTATTTTTCTGGATCTACTTCTTTGTACTTTTACTATGAATTTTATATATGTATATATGCAGATAATGTGTGTATATATAACTTCAAGTTTTTCATAAATATGTGAAAATATGACCATATTATTTATATAACTCTACAACCTCTCTACTCCTATTGTCTTTAATAATTTTAATAAGTTTCCATGTCAATATACAGAGAGATCTACCTCCATCTTTTTAACAACTGCCTAGAATTCCATTGAATACATATATCATGTAATCTGTCTTCCATTCCATGGAAGAGATGTATCATAATGTAATCTAACTTCTATTAAAGTTCATCTAGGTTGTTTCCATATTTTACCATAATAAATATGATTTCAGGCATTTATGATAAAAATAAATTAATTTTTAACTTACTATCCTCAAGCTAATGCAAAGCAACGTTGAATGTTCTTTCTTGCCTTTCAAAATCATTTTATCCTTTGCAAAACTCCTATGATTTAATTTTCACTGCTAGATGTCAGATTAAATGAAACTAATTATAAGAGATGACCACTAGGGGAAAAATCTTGAAATATGTCAATAGACATATGACATATTTCAATAGACACATGTTCTCCAAAATTATAGTTAGATTTTAAATGTCATGATCCAGATGAACCACTTTATAAAATAGTGACATAATGGACAGAGAATGAGTTTAGCATTAAGGATAAAGTGTGTTTGAAATTCAATTCTAATCAGGAATATTCTGCATGATATTTTGTGCCTTAGGCTTCTCAACTGTAGAGAATAATTATTATCTACTTTTTAATTATTTTTTTACATTTTTTATTGAAGTAATAGTGAAACGGATTAAACGGGAAAGAGGGAAAATGAGTGGGAAATATCTATTTTTATTTGTATCTGTAAGGAATAAATAAGGGATATCCTCTGATATAAAGAAGGTATTAGGGATCCCTGGGTGGCGCAGCGGTTTGGCGCCTGCCTTTGGCCCAGGGTGTGATCCTGGAGACCCGGGATCGAATCCCACATTGGGCTCCCGGTGCATGGAGCCTGCTTCTCCCTCTGCCTGTGTCTCTGCGCCTCTCTCTCTCTCTGTGACTATCATAAATAAATAAAAATTAAAAAATTTATATTAAAAAAAAGAAGGTATTAAATAAACTTAATTCTACTTTTCTAAAAGGTATCTGACAAATGCAAAAACTGGTGTTGAATTCTGTTGGGATAGGTGTGTATGTAGCTGTGTGTGTGTGTGTGTATTTGTATATCCCTCAAAAATTACAATATAAAATACTTCTATTAATGTGCCCACATGCATCCTTGGTATAAAAGGACTAGAAATTTAAATCTGTCTGGAGAGATATTGTTCCCAATATTTGGTTCAGTAAATAAATAAAGTCAAATTGCTGGATAAGTCAAATTGCTATGACCATTTGCTAAGAAAACCAATGCTAGATTGTTATTAAATGTGTGTATCAATGAGTGGTTTTCAAAATATGGTTCCCATACTAACAGTGTCAGCTGGGAAATTGTTGGAAATGCAATTAAGCCCCATCCCACACCTACCAAATCGAAACTTTAGAACTGAACACAGAAATATGAGTTTCCTGGGTGATTCTGAGAAATCACTAGTGGAAAAAACACTAGTATATATCTTTAAAACAGACATACCAACATGTGGGATGTTATTCATTTATAAAATATACCCAAGCAGTACATTTTTAATGTATCACATGAAAATATGAATATTATAGAGAACTCAAAATAGTGACATATATTTTATGTTCCCAAATTCCAGATTAGTCTGTTACCTGTGCTGCCTTTTACCCAGGTTTCGGAAATGACACTCTTACTAAGTGTTTTCAGATGCTCATCAGGTAGCTGACAGGTCAAATCTGGAATTGTTTTCAGCATCTTCCACACAATTTTGTGTTCATGCAGCGTCCTGTAAATGGGCCTTAAAACAACATCAAAAAGATTACAAATTGAGAGAACATAGCTTAACTACAAAGAAATAAACCAAAAATTATTGATTTTTGAGCTTTCAAATTTGCATTTCTTTTTTTTATTCAAGGTTTGCTTAAGGATACCTATGATGATATTCTGTTTATCAACTTTAGAATTTTTTCTCCTTCCAGCACTAAGATGCACATCCATGAAACTTTTTAAAATGTTTTAAAGATTGATTGATTGATTGATTCATGAAAGACAGAGAGAGAGGCAGAGACATAGGCAGAGGGAGAAGCAGGCACTCCATGGGGATCCCGATGTGGGACTTGATCCCGAGACCCCACGGTCATGACCTGAGACAAAGAGATGTTCAACCACTGAGCCACCCAGGTGGCTCCATCACATCCATGAAACTTTAAACCAGGAAATTACATAGTCCTTTTACCTTCCTTTTTAGAAAACTCAGTGCTTCAATTGTAAGGTTGTATCTTTTATTATTACTCATCATAATAATAAAGACCTCTTTCATATAGTAAAAAGACTTTTTAATCCAGTGTATACTTTTGATCTTTTACTTACTCTTAAAGTTAAATGAATCTACAATTTAACATCTGATAAATATTTTAACTCCAAAAATGCATATGTAATTTTAAGTAAAACAGTCATCATAGATGGATGATATTTATTTTCTTTAATCATTAAATTCACTATTTTATAAATATAATACCATAATAAAAATACAAAATTTATGTTGACCCTAAGTTCTCAAGTGACTAAGACTATCATACCATTGTTAAACACTCAGTATTTTTCAAGCAATTTTTAAAAATTATTGTGAAAAATCAATTTAGCAGCAGCAAGGGAATTTGGGATACTCACATATGTGGGTTTGCCAGAAACAGTCCCAGTTTAGATGTAATGTCCAGTTGAGCCACCTGGTATACATGTTTTTGTGTGTATATGTTTACTGGATGACAATATATGTTGTGTTTTTTGTTTTTTTCTTGTAGGTTCTAGCAAAAAAGTGTTGGAAAAATGCTAATATAGTGAATCGTCTTAAGAAATAGTCTTAAAAAAACTGGGTTCCTAGATAATATTTAAAAGTGTGTACTTCAGATGCAGTAATAATGATTAGTGTTAATAAATAGCATATTATAACCAAAACCTATAATATGTATCATTGATTTGGCAATGAAACGAGAGGTGGTTAAAAAATAGTATCACAGACCCCCCCCCAAAAAAGGCAAAACATTTGATATATTGGTTGCCTACAATAATTTGGAAGGCATACCAAGTGTCTAGGAAACCTATTGTTTTATATAAAGTAGCTGGAAAGAGCTAGAAAGTTACTTTGTTTTGTTTGCTCAATGTTACTTTTTTTTGCAATGTATTATCAGGTGGCTAAAACTGGACAGTTTTCAAGCATACATGAAAAGTAATAAAGAAGATCTAGAAATGTGGGGAATGACTGTAAAAGCCAAGTGCTTTTTGATCCCATACAACAACAACAACAACAACCAATTGAAAGAAATTTGACTGTCAAAAGTCTATCACATGTTCTCAGTTAAATAAATGTAGGTACTTAGCACTGTGCCAAAGGTCTAATTAGAAGCTTTGCCTTCTCAACCAAGACTATTGTTACAGAAGAACCTAGGATAGCCTTCATTAAGAGAGAGAGGCAGAGAGAAAAGAACAGAACCCTGGATTTGGTTATTGGAATGTGGAAGATACTGGAGACAGATCAGAAACACTGACAAATGAACTGCACAGTCCAAATTCTGAAATTCCCATGAAACTTTTCAATTGATTCTAACATACACTCCTGTGTTTACCATCCTCAAGATGGTAAATCAAGACATTCATGTCTGAAAACTTGGCCTTCACTTCCCCTCTTTAAACATGGCCTTCCTTCACTTCTCTCTCAGTTTCTACCTTTATCATTTGTCAGGAACTGTTTTTAACATACATCATACCCACTCTTTCTTTACCTGTTCAATATACAAAAGCTGTTAGGAAACAGATTAACAAGAAAGAAAAATTCACACATTGAGAAATGTTTGGAAAACTATAATATCCAAACTATCATTAGTACAAAAGAATTGTTTTTTCTTATATTAATTGTCATTACTATCATTATTATCATTATGAGTTATCAGGCCACAGGCAATGGTATGAAAGAAAATGTTTTTCCCTTGAATTTTCATTTAGTAACCTGTATGTCTATTTCTAACTAATCAGTCACCTGTATGTCTATTTCCAGCTAATCACAAAAAGCAAAATGTTAGTATAGGCCAAGTATTTAGAAACACATTAGTTGGAAACAAAATAATTTCAGGATTTTCCTTTTTTTACTTCTTTTTCTTCTGATGATTATACAGAGCCTCAGAGCTAATAGTGTCATTAAAAGTTACAGTGCTGGGTTCTGACAATCAGTACTTATGTGCATTGGCATCTAATGAGTTGAAACTATCATGAATATCCATTGGCATCCATGATGACATCCACTGAATTCCTAAGTGTTTCCAGTTGTAGGTATATATATCATCTAGATTTTTGTTAAGCTCTTGCTAAACCTGTTGACTTGTTCACTCAGCTAGTTTTTCACATTCCTTGTAGTAAGGAGAGAGTTTGATTGCCTCAGTGATATCTCTGAAGCAATGAGAAACTAGTTAGGGCTCTCTTAAGGCCTCTATATCCCTAATACTAGCTCACTCACATTTACTCAGATGTGCAGAGAAATGGAGTTTCTGCATTTTTCTACAACTTAGTCTAACAGTTTCCCATCTACGAGGTTAGAGTTAAACAAAACAAAACAAAACAAAATCCTTGCTTGTTCCTTGTAACAATATGACATATCTTCTGATACAGGCTCCATTTAACTTAAATGTTGAGGATACTTGGAAGTTTAGCTTTCTGTACCAGCTGATTTATATGGTTTTTCTTCAAGGACTTAAAGACTCTTTAGTAAAAATATCTAGTCTTCCAGAGTTACTCTAGTCACAGTTCTTTATCCCAGAGGTGGTGCAAGTATATCCAGGGATCAACTGTGTCCTTCTGGCATTGGCTAGAGGAACAATTGGTCTGCATGTGCCGAAAATTTTACCAAAGAAATATAATCAACTTATGTTACAGAACACATAAAAATAGCCATTAAGCTTGGATAGGATGTTTGCCAATAAAACAAGAGTAAATCAGAACAGTCAACTACAAATAAGGGGATAAAACAAGGAGAATATGCTGTAAAAAATAATATTCAAACTGAGAATCAAAGAGGTTAATTGTCTCAAGGACACATAGCTAATAATAATAAAAAAAGAAACTGAAATGCTAAAAATTGCTAAGTAACGACCAAATCATGCTAACACACACCACAAACGTGCGCACAGAAACACGCAAAAAAACTAAATTTAAATAGAATAATTCCAGACACACAAAACAAGTTAATAAGTTCTGTAATAGAAAAAAGCACCCAATTTTCTTATTTATTTATTTATGATTTTATTTATTTATTTATGAAGGACACAGAGAGAGAGGCAGAGACATAGCCAGAAGGAGAAGCAGGCTCCCTGCAGGGAGCTCAATGTGGGACTAAATCCCAGGACCCTGGTATCATGACCTCAGCCAAAGGCAGATGCTCAACCACTGAGCCACCCAGGTGCCCCCAATTTCCTCATTTAAAACGGTCAAATGGGGCAGCCCTGGTGGCGCAGCGGTTTGGCGAATCCTGGAGACCCGGGATCGAGTCCCACATCGGACTTCCTGCGTGGAGCCTGCTTCTCCCTCTGCCTGTGTCTCTGCCTTTCTCTCTCTCTCTCTCTGAATAAATAAATAAATCTTTAAAAAAATTATTAAAACGGTCAAATATTATATATAGAAAGGTACACATGATAGTTTAGGTAATATATTTAAAGTTGAAAATAAGTAGTCAATAATAGAGAAACAGTTAAAGTATTTGACTGCATGTTTTCAAGAAGATAGTATTTAGGTTATTACAGAATCAGGGATATAGTGTAGAATCTTATGTAGAAAGATAAACTTGCAGTATTGGCGACATGTTATTAAGGCATACATTGCATGGTGCAAATATATCAGAAATACTCTAGGGGCAAGTTTTATCTGAATCTTAATGACCTGATTTTACAATTGAAAAGTATCATAATTAAAATATTCACTGCAGACATTCCATTTATGAATTAGAACTGAGTGATTCAGAAATTACTATCTTCTATTGTTTCCTTTGCATAACTGATTTTAAAGTGTCAACTTATCTCCTCAATTATTGCCATCATCTGATTTCCTCTTCCTTTAAAACAAGATAACTGTACACGAGGCCAAACTTGAAACAATAATTATCAAGTTAATGTTATTTTATCCATTAAATTATCATCCTAAATTGTTGAGTACAGCTTGGCAAAAGAATTTTATTTACATTAAATTTAAAATACCAAAAAAAATAAAAAAATAAAAAAATAAAAAAAATAAATAAATAAATAAATTTAAAATACCTAAACTGTTTAATTTGAAGAACTGACTATCTCGTATTAGAAGTTCTGTTAAGACAGATTTCTATTCAGGGTGCGTAGGCGGCTCCTTCAGTCTCTTAATTTTGGCTCAGGTCATGATCTCAGGGTCAAGAGTTGGAGTCCAGTGTCCAGTAAGATTTTCTCTCTCCCTCTGCCTCCACATTCCCCCGTCCCCTCCAGCCCTGCTTGGCTAGCTCACACATTCTCTCTCTCTCTCATTTCAAAAAAAAAAAAAAAAAAAAAAAGACAGCTTCCTATTTTTCTGTGGTCTAACAGAAAAAGAAAAACAAACAAACAAACAAACAAAAAAACAGGAGTAATTCTGACTGCAAGACCTCACTCAGGAAGGGTTGCCCATGAAGGTCTCTAATATGAAAGCGAACATCAGAGATGCTATTTTTTTTTTTTTTTACTTCTCAATGAATTATAAACATCAAAGAAAATATCTTTAGGTCCTGTCATAAAACAAATTTTAATTGAAAGTAAAGATATTTGAAGATAGAATGGATTCATAAATTTGAAGAGCTGTCAAAGTAAAGAGGGATTAAGATTATTCTGGCGATTATGAATACAGAGGTTATAAGATCAATTTTTTTCTAATTAAAAGGTTAATTTAAAATATTAAAGACAATAAAACAGATCCTTGGGGATATATATATACACACACACACACATACACACACAAAATTCAAGTGTTAGTTCCCTATCAAAATCCTCCTGCTGTTTGGGTTCCCACTTTCTTTTAATAATGGTTAAAAATAACCAACTAAACAGAAATCAACAGGAGACTCAGTCTCATGTGCTGTTAGAAACTGGTTAATCCTCTAATATCCCTGAGAATTTGGGGATGCTTATGTTTCTCCCAGTAGTTTCTTGTGGTTTTCCTATTTTCACTGAATGCTTAATTTCTGGTCTAGAAAGCAGAATCTGCTATGATCAATTTTATTTGTTTTCTTTTAAATAACATCATGCCTATGTATGAGAGTCAGGTCAAATAGAGAAGAGATTACCACTTGTTTCAGTTTTTCATATTTTCACTAATACTATTATGTAATTCTTTACATAAGGATTGTACAAGAGAGGTAGTATTCAAAAACACATACACTAACAGTCACAGAGCAGTTTGTTCAAACTAAACCTTACACAGAGTGTGCATAAATAAAGCCAATAAAAGCATAACTAAAAAAAAAAAAAGAAGAAAAAGCATAACTAAACTAGTTTAAAGAACGGAGAACAGGTTAGTTTCCACACAAGGTATAGTTTCCACATGTTCCAACATGCACACTGGAAGGAGCTGTGAGGAATCCACAGGGCTGATGGAGAATTATAGGAAATCCAAGCTTTCTTTCAGCATGGATATTCTATTATTTTAATTAGTTGATTTCCCACTATATTTTATTTATATTGTCGTACAATTATAAGGAATTACATTTTCTAATACAATTTCTTCCTTTCAAAATGAGAAAGTCAAGGGGCACCTGGGTGGCTCAGTCAGTTAAGCATCTGCCTTTGGCTTAGGTCATGATCCCAGGGTCCTGGGATAGAGCCCCACATGACTGGGGGTGTGGGAGGGGGAGAGGGGCCAGGCAGTTCTTACTTTGCTCAGTGGGTAGCCTGCTTCTCCCTCTTCCTCTGCCACTACCCTTGCTTGTGCTCTCTCTCTCTCCCTCTCTGTCAAATAAATAAATAAAATATTTTTTTAAAAATGAAAGAGTTGAGTCTTAGATATGTTAAGTAGCTTGTCCAAACTCACTCTAATTATAAATAGCACAGCCAGGATTTTATCCCAGGCAGTCTCACTCTGGAGTCCAGATCCTCATCTCTTTATCCACTATACCATGTCAAATCATCTAGTGATTTTTATTTATTTTCAGTTACTAGGCTAATTGAGTTAGGGCAGGGGCTGTTCCAGGTTTTGTTGAGTCTGCCACATAAATAAAAAAAGAACACAAATTTAAAATTAAGAAATCGGTACAAGTGGGAATACAGTTAGCCCTTGAATAATGCAGGAGTTAGAGGCACTGATCCTCTACAGAGTCAAAAATCCACATATAGGGACGCCTGAGTGGCTCAGTGGTTGAGTATCTGCCTTCGGCCCAGAGCACGGTCCTGGGGTCCAGGATTGAGTCCTGCATCAGACTCTTTGCAGGGAGCCCGCTTCTCCCTCTGCCTGAGTCTCTCTTTCTCTTTCTCTCTGTGTGTCTCTCATGAATAAATAAATAAAATCTTTTTAAAAATCCACATATAACTTTTAACTCCCCCAAACCTTATGTACTAAATAGCCAACTGTTGATGAGAAACTTTACTGATTAAACACAGTTGATTCATACATATTTTGTATGTTATACATATTATATGCTGTATTCTTACAATAAACTAGAGAAAATAAGACATTATTATGAAAATCATAATTTAAAAAATACTACAATGCTGTATTTTACTAATGAAAAAAAACTCTGTGTATAAGTGGACCTGCACAGTTTACACCTGTGTGTTCAAGTCAACTGCAGCTATTTAGAAAGAGAAGAAAGCACTACAAATTATAATATTTAAAAGCTGGATGGTTTTGAAACATCACAAAATCCAGGAAAAAATGCTACAGTACTTTTATTGATTAGTAGCCTAGGTACATCTATAATATCTATTTTGATAAAATTTGTACTGCACTTCCTATATATTTCTACTTCTTTGCATGACAGTAATTTTATATTTTTTATTGACAGAATAGAGTCTTCTCTTGAACTTGGTAATTTTTTAAAATTATTCCTAATAATTTAGAAATATTTCTTTCAGTTTTACAACTGATTTAGTAGCATAACAAATTTTCAGTATTCTTATCAAATTTGGGAAAATCCATATCCACATTTATTTCATCTATGAGCTATGAGATTTGGAAAGCTTTTCCATAGTTAATTATTTCCATATATATTCTAAAGTATGTGCCAGGCCGCAGCCCACACGTGCCTAGTACCAGGATGCCATATTATATATGGCGGTAAGGCTGTAGTTCTTTCTTCATGTCAAGATGCTATTCAATCCACTCTGTGTGGCAGAGTTATTCCTGATAGCCATTCATACACAAGCATAATGAGCAATAACTTGCATATGTAGCAGTGACTAAGAATCAAAAATGATATCTCACTTGACCAAAGTGAGATCTCTAATGCAGTTTTCCATAAACCAAATTCCCAAGACGCTGAAAGCCACTCCAATGCCAGATGACATGAAAGTGAAAAGTAAGTAAAGGAAATTGGCAGGCAAAGGGGGAAAAAAAGTTATCACAGTCAAATTATCTCACTTTTGCAAACGTTACAGAAGCTATGAACATGTGAATACATTTCTAGGGCTTCTCCCAGGGTCTTGGATGAGACCCATGCAAATCAAATGACAAACCTAAAGTTTAAGCTTCATTACCTCCAAGGTAAATCTACCTCTGAGTTAAGCAAAAGAAACAATAAGAAGAAAATGGGATCAGTAATCAAGGTTGATTAAAAACAGAAGGCTTTGAGTCTGGAGTCAAAAATAGGTTAAAAAAAAGGGAGACAGAGTAGGAAGAAACACAGAGCAAAGTAAAGCCATGAGCCTGAATCAGAGGCCATGTAGAAATTGCTTCAAATGAACAATTAGAGAAAAAAAAAATGGTAAAAATGGCATGGTAAATCATCAGCTGAGCGCACAATACCTAGGAATCTATTACATTTGGACACATCTGTCCCCATAACACATGCCCTGTATGCCCAGCCACATGAGTCCCTCAAAGACTTGCTTTATTTTTCTTTTAAGATTTTATTTATTTATTCATGAGAGACACACAGAGAGAGGCAAAGACACAGGCAGAGGGAGAAGCAGGCTCTCCAAGGGAACCCGATGTGGGACTTGATCCTGGGACTACAGGATCACACCCTGGGCCGAAGGCAGGCGCCAAACCGCTGAGCCACCCAGGGATCCCCAAAGACTTGCTTAATTCAATGCCCTTATGTGTATCCTCACACATGAACATTTTCAGAAACTGAACAACTAAAATCTCTGGGCTTTAGAAGGTACACAGCATTTTATCAAGTGTTTTGTGAGCCAGAGATTAGTGGAATAGAAAAATCTAGCTAAAAAGATCACTTTAATTAAAGGATACACACATGCATACCTTTGGGCCTCTTCAATAGTTTTCAAAGCAGAATTTATTTCACTTATAAGAGAAGTTTGAGGGCAGCCCAGGTGGCTCAGCAGTTTAATGCTGCCTTTAGCCCAGGGCCTGGTCCTGGAGACTTGGGATCGAATCCCACATCAGATTCCCTGCGTGGAGCCTGCTTCTCCCTCTGCCTGTGTCTCTGCCTCTCTCTCTCTCTCTCTCTCTCTCTCTCTGTCTTTCATGAATAAATAAAATCTTTAAAAAAAAGAAATAAGAGAAGTTTGAGAAAGTGACCCTCCCTATGTCATTTATTTATCCATTTTCCTGTATTTTTTCAAGTAATTCACTATAAAACCATTTTTCTGGAATTTTGTGTGCACTTGAAATTTTTCGTGAATCATTAATCATTAATATGCACATCACTTTCTGTCTGACTTTTCGTTTGAATTGCCTAATCAGTCAAGGATGAATGAACAGAATAACAATTGATTTTATTTGATCATCCAAATTCATATGACAAATGTTGATTATTATCAGTTTTTCCAGAAATTGAGTTTGGTCATACATATGGAGTGCAGACATCAGAATCACAGCATGATCTGGGTTCTCCTTGCTATTCCAATACACAGTTGAAAATTGAAAGATCAGCAACAGCAACTATAACTGTTCCTTTCAAGCTTAAAAAAATGCTTTTATGATTATAAAATAGCTTATTTTTAAAAATGTTTCTTTCTCCTTGATATTGGGGAAGATGATCTTTTTTCCTTAAAAGACATGTTGTATGACCAGAATAGAATTGAAGATTTCCCTTCATTTCATAAGGACAGGACTGAAGAAAATAATAAGCTAGGCTGCTAACTGGAATTTTTTAAAAAAGAGTGGGGACATCATAAAACAAGATTCAAATGGCTTAAGTTTCTATGTATTCTTGACTCCAACACCAAAATTCTGGATTTTGAGAATCCTCAGGAAAGAAACCTCATCAAAAAGCACTTCCATAGCATCTTTCACAAATTCATCCCGTAAGACCTGAGTGGTTAGCAATAGCCACACAAAAAAAGAGCATAAGTAAAGTCTCAAAATACAGTTGGCCCTTGAACAACATGCGTATGAACTGTGTGGTCCAATTAAACGTAGACTTTTTACAGTCCAGCACTATAAAAATATAAATGAATTTTCTCTTCTTTATGATATTTCTTAATAACATTATTTCTCTAGTTTACTGTATCATAAAAATACAGTATATAATACATGTACCATATGAAATACATGTTAATAGACTGCTAACATTATCAGTAAGGTTTCTGGTAAACAGTAGGCTATTAAGTAGTTTAAGTTTTTTGGGAGTCAAAAGTTACACATGGATTTTCAACTACATGGTGGTGATGGTGATGGGAGGAGGAGTTGGTGCTCCTAATCTCTACATTGTTCAAAAGTCAGTTCTTCAAAAGTCGCCTGTAATTTCAATCCTAAACACACTTAGCAGCAGTAAACAAAATATCCTTGGACTACTAAAACACACAGATGTTTAAAACTTTTATTTTAGGTTTTCTACATTTTTTATGCTTAGACACTTGAAATGGCTGCTTCCAAGACACAAAACTGATGAGACGGATTTTTCTGTAAAAGAAATTGACAGGCAATTTTGTTGGGATTCTTAATTATTCTTAACATAATCACCGTATTTATCTTTTCTGTGCTCAAAGGAATGCAATAACTACGTGTCAGATTCAGAAGGCAAGCAAAAGCTTCTACCCACATTTTGGATTTTGGTGTCAGCTAAAAAAGAGCCTCTACTGTTTAACCATTCATTCATTCATTTGCTTATTCAGCAAATAGTTTTGTGCAATGGTTAATTTCAGGTATTATTCTAAATAAATACTATATGATTTGGCATATAATAAATACAAATATGTTCCTTGCCTCACACAATTTAAAATTCAGTAAGAAAGTCCTACATTAAACACAATTTATGTCTGTGGAAGTGTACAGCACTGTGTTCCATGGAAACAGTGAGACATACCTAGTCTAGGGTGGTCAGAAAATATTTCCAGAAATTATAGGGGTAGGTTGGGCAATGGGGAAAGGGAAGATAATAGTGTTGCATGCACAAGTAATTGCTTGTTTAAAGGTCCAGAGTTATGTATTCAAGAAACACTTAGGGAAGAAAGCCCAGAGTGGTTGGAGCAGAGAGGACAATGAGGAAATTGGACATAAAGTGAGGCTAAAGAGACAGGCAAGAGGAAGGGTATGTAAACCTTGTCACGAATTTTAGACTTTGTCATAAAGAAAGGTAAAGATACCAAGGGCTTTATTAAAAGGAATAACAAGAGATCTGCATTTTTGAAAGTTCATTCTTGCTACAGAGAATGGATTAGAGTATTTTAAGACAAAAGCACTGAAATCAGGTAGGAGGATATTATAGCAGAATATAGATAAAAATTCTATCTAGTAGGTCAAGTTTTTAAAATTAGTTTGGAATATGTTAACTTAATGAATCACGCAAAATACAGTACAAAAAAACTGTCAGGCAGGTAAATCATCCCTTCACAAGAGTAACACTGTTCTCACCAATATTATCAATATTGTGACTGAAGAGATTTCCTTTGTCAGGATGGCTGACTGGTAATGCCAGTTTGAAAATTTCCCATCCAAAACAATCTGTTATGTTTAGTGTCTTGAATTTCTGACTACATTTCAGTTACTGTCAAAATGCTAACCAGGAAAAATGAAACAGAAATATTCTGTTATTCCCCTCTTTAGCATACCTTTCAAAATATATTCTATTCTTATCTAATGTTAGGACCATGAAAATCTACAAACTTGAATTTTCTTAGGTTAGTTCTAACTTTTTCATAATTTGAGGAGGGGAAATATAAGTTTAGCAAAGACACAAATAGTCACATGTATCAGATGTATGAATGTATGTATGGATGCATGGATGGATGGATGGATAGACAGAGTTGCAGACATATATATGTAATTAAAATATGTATCTGGATTTCAGTATCTATCTATAGATATTTTGAACATCATATTCTACATATCTGAAAAAATATATATTTGTAGATAGACATTGAAATTGATATTGAAATCTATATTATACTAGCCTAAATTTATATATATCTATTATATATATATAGATACGTATCTGGTGATATATATATATCTGTATATACATATTAGAAGGTAGCTATATATTTTCATTTTTAATTATAAAAATGTTGCTTTTTTGTAGAATGATGAGAAAATGACAATATAGAGAAAAACCACTAGACACTGAGTAAAAGAAAAACTAAAATGTTGGATAATGTTGTCAATTATGTACTTCAATATTTGCTTCTCAGCAGGAAAAATCTGACACTCAAATTGATTTTTTTAAACTGATGATAATTAATGTATTTCTATTTCCTTCTGGGATGCATAAAAATGTTTGAGCTAAATTTAGTGCCAAGACACATCAACTATGTTAGCTAAGGTATATTATATTACATTTAAAATAGGAATTGATTTATTTAAATAAATTTAAAATAAGAGTAGGAATTCAAGAATAAATTGAAAATAGCAATTAAATTTATAATAAATTTAAAATAGTAACTTGTATTGTGGTTCACTGAATACTATGAGACTCAAAGAACAGATTTTTGGGGTTTTTCCCAACAGTTTTATACACTTCTTAAAAAGAATCTCTTTTGTCATTGTTGGTTTTTTTGGTTTTTTGTTTTTTAACTTTGGAAGAACTTGAAGTGGATATGGCAAGAACTTGAAGTGGATATGGCAAGTGGATATGATATGGATATGGATAGCTAGAACTAGGGCATGGAATGGAGCTAGTAAGGAAGTATTTTTATTTCTTAATTAGATCGGGTAGTTGAAGAAAGAGAAAAAAATCTTGGAAGACCATCAGGTTCCTGACTTATGAAATTATGAGTGTGGGGTGGAATTTAATGAGATGGAAAAGGCTTATTCTTCTTAAGATAATAATAAAATAATAAGCTTCTAAGCAAGTTTAGTAGAATGAACAAGAGTCCAGTTTTAGATTTAGAAAGTGAGATATGCCAAGTAATCACATCAAGTAGATAACTGATCCAAATCACTACAGGGGAAAAACATTTTTTTAAATAGAATAAATGCTTATAGGCATCTGCTTCTGGGAAAGATAGATGAACAGGGACTTGATGTACTCTCTTGCCTGAAACAACTAAAAAAATGAGATAACATATATAAAACAATGGTTTACAGACATTGAATATCAGGCAGAAAAAAACCATGATCCCTAGAAACAAGATAGAAACAAAGGTAAGATGCATGATTTCCCTAGTGTAACAGAAGAAAATTTCTATGCTGCAGGATGAGAAAAGGAAACCCAGTCTTCCAGAGTTGAAAAGTCATATCCAAGAGTCAGGAGTTAAGGTGGCCAGAGTACACAGAGAAAATTATTGTAGAAGAGAGAAATGCAGAGAGAAGAAAGAGAGCTCCAACATTTTGTGAAGAGTACTTGCTGAGTCTTTAGTATTATCATTGCTTGTATGTGAATAAATTATCATAGGCTGGAAATTGACTCACCTGAAAATGTCAGAGGGAACAATATGTGGAGCTCAGTCATGTCTGGGAGCTTTCCAAAAGGCAGAGTGGAAACCTTGTAATGGACATAGGATAAAGGACTCATGAAGGTTTGGCTGTAGTATTAAGGAAAAATAACCCTAGACTAAATGCTATACTGATCCTGCCTAAAAAATTCCTAAAGTCAAAATTTAAAAGGATTATGGTTTCCAATAAATTTAACCTGAAACAAAGCTCAAAATTATGTATAATAATATAAAAATATTCAGCAATGAAGTAAAATAATCACAAAGACAGGTATCTAATCAAATATTACAGGCCTGCAAATCAAATACTATTAGATCTTCAAGGATAAATAACAAATATACAATTATAGTCACAGATTTCAATATCCTTTTTTAAAAAATTGATATAAAAATATAGCAAATAAAGCTATAGAAATCTTGAACAACTTGACCTGATATTTATAGAATACTACCCCCTCCCAATGAGAGCAAAATATACATTATTTTCAATTGTACCTGAAACATTTACCAAGATAGATATTATGTATCATGAAACAAGTTTCAGTATATTTATAAGGAACCATATCAAGAAATGTATAGCCCCAGAGCACAATAGAATTAAATTAAAAATCAATAACAGAAAGCTCTCTGAAAAATTTTCAAATATTTTAATTTGCAAACTAAATAACATATTTCTAAATAACTCACACATCAAGAGAAACCAAAAGGAGAATTAGAAAGTTTTTTGAACTAAATGAAAATAAAAATTCAACATATTAAAATTTGTGGGATATAGTAGTAGTTATAAAGAAACATACCATTAAATGCCTATATTAGAAAGAAGAAATGGTTAGAACCAATGACCTCAGCTTCCACCTCAAAAAACTAAAAAAAGAAGTTAAATCCAAAACAAACAGTAAAAAAAAGGAATATTAAGAATCAGAGTAGAATCCAAGCAGGGTAGAAAATCAATGAAATAATGAAATTAAAATCTGGTTCTTTGAAATCAGTAAATCTGATAAACCTCTAGCCATATTGAGCAAGAATAAAATAGTGAAGATACAAATAACCAACATCAAGAATGACAGATATGGCATCTTTGTAGATTATTTGGGTATTTAAAGAGTAAGAAGTGAATATCATGAACAATTTTATGTTAATAGACTCAACAACTGGATGAAATGAATAGATTCCTTAAAATAGCAAAACTATTTACTGTCACCGAAGAAGAAAGAGATAATTTACATGGTCATATATCTGATTTTTAAAAATTAAATTTGAAATTACAAAAGTGAACAAGGAAACCTTGAAAGGTTTTATCCATCTACTATATATTGTCTTTATTATGGTAATGGTTTCAAAGATGTACGAGTAGACCTTTGCCAAATGTATCAAATTGTACATTTTTAACATGTGTAGTTTGTCATGTTAATTGTAACTCAATAAAATAACTTAAAAAATAATAGATTTTTTTATTTAAAATCCAGACATTATTGTGCTAATCACCTTCCTCCAAAGTAACTTTTAAAAATAGGAATATAAAAACAATAACAAAACATCAAAGAGATAAGGGAAGATTTCATCAGTTGATAAGAGGATGCCTCATATTTCAAGGGAAGAAAATGTATAGAAGAGTATAGACAGATGAAATCCAGAGTATTCTTATGAGAGGCAGTTGCAGCAGAGTACGTTGTTCATGTGCTTTGCAGAATTCAAAAAGACCCTGGAGCTGTCTATAGCAAATAAAATGGAGGAAAAAATAGAAGTGGAGATACAATCAGAAGTGTTAGTTCAAAGCCACAATTCTGCAAAATTACTTCTTAACCTAGAATGAAAATAAGAGTATGTATATAATAAGTAAGGAAAACATACTTAAGCGACAACACACAACATAACACATTATATATGTAACATATATATAATGAATATAATATATATATATATATATATAAAACAAAACGTATTATGTTTCGGTGTACTTTTTGAGAAATATTTTCAAAACTAATGCAAAGTGGTGAGTGAAAGTGAAAGATAATCAAACTATATATTTTCCAAAATACAAGTATTTGTAGAATAAACTCATTGTTTTCTGAAAACAACCAACTCATGTTTAAAATGCAGCAAATAAACTGCTCAGTATTTACCCAAAGGATACAAATGTAGTAATCTAAAGGGGTACCTGCACCCCAATGTTTATAGCAGCAGTGTCCACGATAGTGAAACTATAGGAAGACCCCAGATATGTCCACCAACAGATGATTGGATAAAAATACCTGGTATATATACATATAATGGAATGTTACTCAGCCATCAGAAAGATGAAATCTTACTATTCGCACGGACACAGATGGAACTAGAAGGTATTATGCTAAGTGAAATAAGTCAATCAGAGAAAGATAATTATCATATGATTCCACTCAGACGTGGAATTTAAGAAACAAAACAGATGATCATAGAAAGGAGGGAAAAATAAGGTAAGACAAAATCAGAGAGGGAGACAAACCATAAGAGACTCTTTATCATAGGAAACAAATTGAGAGTTACTGGAGGGTAGGTATATGGGGGGATGGGGTAACTGGGTGATGGGCACTAGGAAGGCCCATGATTTAATGAGCACTGGGTGTTATATCCAACTGATAGATCACTCACCTCTACCTCTGAAATTATTGATACGCTATAAGTTAATTAATTGAATTTGAAGAAAATAAAATTTAAAAAATTAAATATATTTTTATTTTTTATTAAAGATTTTATTTATTCATAGAGAGAGGCAGAGACACAGGCAGAGGGAGAAGCAGGCCGCATGCAGGGAGCCTGACGTGGGACTCAATCCTGGGTCTCTAGGATCATGCCCTAGATCGAAGGCGGTGCTAAACTGCTGAGCCACCCGACTGCCCTAAATATATTTTTTAAATGCAGTGAATAAATTGTTTTTTCACCCTATATTTTCTAATATATTTGGGAAATATAGTAACCCGTGTTTTTGTTTTGTTGTGTTTTGTTGTTTTCTACATTTCCAGGGCAGTCTCATGTATGCCTTGACCTCTACTCAAAGGCAAATGACCCTGAGAAGTAGGTTTCCATCTCTTCTTTTCTCGAATTCTTTTATAGAATACTCTGCTCAGATGTCTTACTAACTCATCACACAAAAAATAAATCCTTTACATTAACATTTAACTGCTTTTTTGAGGAGTATTTAATCATATTTTCCTTTTATTCGTTTTGGTAGTAAAGCTACATTTAATCTCTATTTAAAAGAAAAAACCTAAATTTAGTCATTTTTAAATAATATCTTCAAAATAATTCTTTCTCTTCAAAATGGTAATTACATTTTAATAGCCTTCATACTAATACATGTTTTAAAATGCAACTTTCAAAGCAAATTAAATTATATTCCGTCTTATTAATGACCTATTCCTTCAACTAACACCATATGTGATAAAAATTATTTCTTCATTGTTTCCTACATTTTAACTCAATTATTTTATTAAAATCTTTAAATTTTTTTGCTTTACGGAAACTATTCAGAGATTCAATTAGTTTCTCTAGAAATGTTCAAGACCTTACTTCCAGTTATCAACTGCCATCAAAACAAATCTCTGCCCTTAAGTTTGTGAAATTGTTTTGTGTTCTGGATATATTTTGAAGGGTCAAGAAAATATGACCACTTCTTATCCTTCTACTGTTACCAGACTGATCCAATCCTCATTTTCACCTGTATTAATGTAATGATTTATTAAATGTTCTCCCTTGTTTAATAATGTAGCCAAAGGGATAATTTAAAAAATATAAGTCAGGGGGAACCTGGGTGGCTCAACAGGTTGAGCGCCAACTTTTGGTTTCAGCTCAGGTCATGATCTCATGGGTTGTGAGATCAAGCCCCATGCTGGGATCCCCACTAGCAGGGAGTCTGCTTAAAGATTCTCTCCCTCCACCCCTCCTTCTCCTTCAAAAATAAATCAATCAAATAAAAAAAAATAAAAATTTAATCCAGGTTTTGTCCCTGGATTTCTCAGGGCTCCAAGTAAAAGCCCAAGTTTTTACAATGGACCAAACTGTCTGTCTTTTAAAGTTCTTCCACTTATCCATTCCCATTTAGTCACATTGGTCTCTTTGCTACCTTTCAAAAACACCAAGCAAAAAAAAAATAAATAAATAAAATAAAATAAAATAAAAAAACAAACAAACAAACAAAAAAAAAAACACCAAGCAAACTCCCACCTTAGGGTTACTGCATTTCTTATTTCCTCTTTTTCAAATGCTATTTCCCAAGATACCTGCATGGTTTGCTCCCTTGCTTCACATTTCTGCTCAAATGTCAGCTTCTCCGTGAGACTTTTTCTGAGGACTTCTAGATACAACTTATTTATTCACCTCTACTCCTACTAAGACCCATGATTCTCTAATCTTTCTCCATAATACTAATCACTTTCTGAAACATCATGGATTTTCTTTTTTGTTATTGCTGTTGTCTCCTACTAGTATACAAGCAAACTGAAAGCAGGGTCTGTATTAGGTTCTGTACTATGAATAAGGGTTGATATTTAAAAGATGCTCAATAAATATTTGTTGCAAAAATGAGATATTTTACTTTCTCCTTAGGCCACTGCTACTTAATAATAAATTTCCCAAATTGCTTTCAAGCTGCAAGACTACCAATTTACTTAAAGCAAGTGAATTTTGCTTTAATGTTTATCATTATTACATTACGTTTTGTATCTTCTCTACATACTCTCTTCAACTACTCAAAATCATGCCAAATCTTCTATTTGTTCTAATTATCCTCATAGCTGTCTTCCTCCTAGTACATTAGAAAACTGATGATTTTTATAATAATAAACTTTTAGTACAGTATAAAATTTTATAATTTTATTTGCTTACCATGATCAATTAATGAAGGAATATGAATTGCATTTATCTCAAAGTTACTGGCTACAATGTGATTAAAATAGAAATATGGGGCTTCTGAACAAAAATAAAACTTCAAGTGCTTGGCGTTTTACTTATCATAAAAATGTGTGATAAAGATGATAAGAAGCACAGTGTTAATCTCTGTGTCAGTGGTTTTAGGAAAAGAAAAGCCATTATTCTTCAGATGCTGACATTCATTATTAGTGCTAGATTGGTTCAGCGACATGTAGAATTTAGAACTCTACAATTGTATTATAAAACTTTCTCAGTATTGTAATTCCTACATGAAAATAACTTCCTTATTTTGAAGATAAAATTCATTTTCTGATCTTTTCCTTTCATTGGAATAATCATTTTATAAAATAATTTTCAACATTGTGAAGTTTCCTAGGAAAAGTCTATTTTTAGGAAGTAGCAAATTGAGACATACTATTACAATTTAGATCCTGATGATTACCTCTTAAATGGTCCCTTTTACATTTTAGTTCCCCTTAATATCACTTTAATTTTCTCTACTCCCTTCCAGGAAAAAATGAATAAATATAAAAATAAAAATAATTAACATTTGAATAGCATTTTAAGATTTTCAAAGCACTTTTACTTATATTACCCCATTTAACCTTAACAATACTGTGAATTTATGTAGTTATTTTTCCATTATCTAGTTAAAAAACATCAGGAACTCAGACCTCAAATAATACTGATAATGTCAGACACAGCATAAGCCTAATTCTAGATATCATTTTCTTCCTTCTGTCATTATTCCTAAGGTAGTATAAAGAAATAGCATTTTTATAATAATTTTATCTAAATTACTATTATTTATATTTATCTTGGTTTTTCATAATGTATGAAGCCAGAAGAACAAAGAATAAACAAAAATATTGGTCATAAGTATCTTGTATTACAAATTTTGTCTTAAAACTAAAAGTCAGGAAATACTCCTGATAAGAATTATGAAAAATCACTTTTAATCTAGGTTAACAAATTGATATAACCCTTGCCAGACTGCATTCAATGCAAGTGTGATTTAATTAAGGCTACTACTGGACTTGAGATTTGAATAATTGAAAACTAAAGGAATGTAATAAAGATACACAATCATGTTTTCTGGATCTCTAAATCACAATATAGTCATCTAGCAATGCCATTTGGAACTATATTGGAAACTGAGAAAAATATATATATGCCCTCTACATGTTCATGCTAAAATACCTTCCCATAGTTTGAGATAAGTGGAAAATATTAATAAAATGCTCTACAACAGCAACAACAAAAAGAATAGATATAAAGCCTGCATTGCTCTGTCAGTTCACACACTGTTATTGACCTACATAAATCCACCTAGCAAGGACCCAACAACCGCTTGGTTATTTAGAAATCGTAGACATATGGGAAATGACAGTACTCATCATTGAACAAAAAAACAGAGCTATAAAACTAACAAAAACAATGATCTGTCTTTTTAAAATTTTTGTAATTTGTTCATCATGGTATTTTATATTAATTTAGATTTTTCAAAATATTGCACCAGGGGCATCTGGGTTGCTCAGTGGTTGATCTACCTTTGGCTCAAGTCATGATCCTGTGGTCCTGGGATTGAGTTTTGCATCAGGCTCCCCAAAGGGAGCCTGCTTCTCCCTCTGCCTGTGTCTCTGCCTCTCTGTGTGTGTCTCTTATGAATAAATAAAATCTTTTAAAAATATATTGCACCAAATATTTTACCTTGATTACTGAGAGTCTGGGGAATCTCTTCCCCTTAAATTTAGCACCTCATCTTAATCCTAGACCTTCTCCAGGTACATTTTTAAGTATCACTGAAAAAAGATAACTGAAACACTGTAACTACAGATTGAAATAACTCAATAACAAAAATAGTAAGTTTTGTTACACCATAGTATAGTGAGCTAATGAGTTCTAGAGTCAGACTTCCTAAATCTCAACCTCACCAGTTGTGAATAAGGTAACTTTATTAGACCTATCTATGCCTCAGCTTCATTTTCTGTAAAATAAAGCTAATAAAGAAAATCTCTGTCAGAAAATTATTTGACATATTAACACATTAAAAATCATCTTGAAGAGTACCTAGCAGAGTAGGCTCTTAAAGATGATGACTATTATCATATGTATATCAAGTCCTATGAATTATTATTAATATAACTATTATATTATTATATATTATATAGTATATTAATATAACTATTATATTAATAATAATAATAATCTTCAATACAGGGCTTGAACTCATGACCCTGATGTCAAGACCTGAGTTGAGATCAAGAGCCATATGCTTAACCAACTGATCATAGGCACCCCTAAGCGCTATGCAATTTTAAAATAAGAAAAATATATATCACCCTATTGCCAGTTTATTCTAGAGACACACTAAGAATGTTTGAGTAATGGATGCTAACCATATCCTCTTATCTTTCTGAAAAAAAAATAGCATTTTCAAAAAACATATTTTTGAAAAAAAATATTTTCAAGGATTTATAATGTATCACCATTTCCACACACTGCCAAATGGATGTTTAAAAATTTGAAGAAGCTTGGGATTACTTTCTTTCTTAGCCCATGGTAGATGTAAGGAAATCATAAATGAATTTTCGTGAATGACTCGTATAAGTTTAACGTTATGAATACATGAGCACACAGATTGAGAAGTTAGGAGATAATAAAACAAAAAAAGTGTATACATCTTTTAATATTTCTTACATTGCAAAATAATAGTTATTTCATGGTGTGTATTATTAACAGCCCTACTTAAGTTTTTAGTCACTCCTTAGTTCCTCACAGCACATCACCAAAAAGGGCTCCACATCATAAAGATCCAGCAGTGCTTACTCACAGACAGAATTTGAAAAATTTTTGCCTTCTGGCCTTATGTGCTTATGTCTTTAATGTATATGTTCCCATCTACAGTGAAAGTTATCTTTCATACTTTAGCTTATTAATATGTTCCTGGCTGTGAATTGATTCTTCTAAACAGCACACATATACAAGCCTCAGCATTCTATTACTCCACCTTGATGCTTGATCTTTTCATCCATCTATCTATACCCCATTTATACTTTTTTTTATATTCTATCCAGCTTTGGCGGGGCGGGGGGGGGGGTAAACATTTATCCCTTTTGACCTAAGTTCTCACTAGATACAAATGGGAATTATATACATTGCCTACAAAACTGTGATGATCTTCTTAAACAAATAAATATTGTGTCTTATTAGTTCCTACCACAAAATCTTCACAAGTACTTTGAAAGAAAAACAAAAAGAATGATTTTTTTAAAATTCCTTATTTTTTTTTATGTGGCTGCTTCCTAAATAGTAAATGATCTCTCTACATTATTAGGTCAACATTACATGAAATGAGAGAGGGGAATTATAACGATAGACATTTTCTTTGTTAAATTTTATCTGAGCTTCAGTTATGTGGGAATCGCATAGGAAAACAGGTGGTAATGAGCTCAGGAAGAAGACAGATTGGGTGGAGTCACGTGGTTCTTAATGAGTAAAAAGTGTTATCTGGCTGTTAAAAATGAAGGCTATTCAATGAAGATCAAGATTGAAGACCAGTAAAATAGAAAGAGGTAGGTATCCGACTGCCACCACTGCAGGCAAGGATAGAATCTAACAAGACAATCCAGTTGAAAGAGTTATTTCAAAATCCAAAGAATTGAACAAATGTACTAAATAGGTTCAAAGGCATGGAAAGCTCAGCTATATAGTGAACCCCGCAAGTGCAAGTAAGCACAGGTGTTCTTAATTGGGGATAAGAGTAATTTAGGTCAGATAAGTGGATTCTGTACCATTTTGTGATAGTTATATTTTTCTGCCCATCTGCTTCACCCCAATTTCCTTAGATTAAAAAATGCTTTTTTACATTAATAGCACTCTGTTTTCTTCACTTTGAACTTTTCCTCAATTTCAACATTATCTCTCACAGACAAAACTCTTTCTTTCAATATTGATTTTAGGACTTTTTTTCTTCAGTTCAAATGCTTAGCATCAACATCAGCTGGAGACTTTTTAGAAATGCACATTCCAGACCAAGTGACTCAGAATGTCTGGGATTAGGGTCCAACAATACATTTCACAAACTTTGCAGGTGGTTCTGATGTATATACGACTTTGAAGGCTCACGCTTTGTCATGCACTATTGAATCAATTAGCTAATGTTTGAAGCAATAAAATATATTTAGCTGTGTAGCTCCACTAAAACTGTCTCAGAACTTTGTGGAGAGAAGGGGTTCTAGAGTAAAATGTAATCTAAATTAGAAAGATGGAAAAGATTCATGAGAATTTAAATCATTTAAAGCTCATCCTATCTCTTTCCTAGTGTCCAGAGAGGATTTTAATTAAAGAAATTTGATAGTTGTCAAATACTGTTATATACACATTACATAATTATATGAATAATAGATAGTATATAATCATATATACTTTTTGTTAGAAAAAAGCCAATATTTTAATTCATGTTTTTTTCTCCACCATTTAAAGTTATAGTTTATTTTAAAAATCATATATGTTGTTCTCTTTAAATGTTAAATACTGAGGTACAACTAGCCTTTAGAATTTAAATTGTTCTATAATTATGTGTTACCTGTTATTTATAGCTTCAGGGTTTAGTTTTATTACATATATACCATGTAATATATATGTGTGTACATATATATACTTTCTTAGTATTTCTTTATTCTACCTAATTTCACAAATATTTTCAGGTGGCATTAAAAAATGCACTTTAAGAAAAGTAATGAGAAAATAAATATAGAATAATGAGAATATAATCACAAGTAGAAATTAAGACCAAATAAAGGAGGTGGAACAAAAGAGAAAGCCTAGACAGAGATCACAATACATACAGGAACACAAAGATAATAGATATTTCAATTAAATTGGAAAAATAGTCTGACACACTGATAAGGGTATAAAATAAAGTGGGACCCTATAACCCATGCAATATAAAAAATGTATGCCACAGAAATTAAAGGCTAAAATGTAAAATCTAAACAGTATCAATAACTTCAACAGAAGAAATTTTAATCTCTCTACAAATGACAGAGAAGTTGAAAAGACCATTGTTCAAACCAAGAAAGGAAACTGAGGTGAGAGAGCCAGTGCAGAATGTAACATAATGAATAGAGAAGTTGAATCAATATGTTGTATACCTGAAACTAATGTAAAATTATGTGTTGATTATACTCAATTTAAAAAAAAATTAAGGGATGTAAAAACCAATTCATAGATAAGTGTGACCAAGTGGCTAATAAAAATATGAAAAAAGGGGCAACATCACTAACAATTAGAAAACTTTAATTAAATAACAATGACTTTAACTTCACATATTATCAAAAATTAAAAGAATCATTAACATTAATTATAAGGAAAAAAAAAACATTAATTATAAGGCTTAGTCGGATGTAAGGTTAGGATGCTATCCTACATTACTGTGAGTTTTTGGAAATGTTTAGGAATATAAAATGGAAATATACATGTTAAAGCAAATAAGAAATATACCCTGACCCAGAGTTCCAACTCTTAGGAATTGAAAAATAGGCATCATCACAAGAATGTTTATAAAGTCTCTCAATTGGGAGATTACTGTTAGAAACACTAAAGATACATTAAAAATTTATTAACTCTATAACCATCACCTGGAGATATTTCTATGATATAACTGGTAATTGAGAAAAACAATCTAAAATATATCAATATTATCCCAATGCTATAAAATTAGCAATAATAAATCCTTCTGATCATACATTATGTACATTTATCTACACAGCACTCTGTTGACATTTAATTGGTGGAAATAAGCCAATTTTCTAAATGGCAATTTAAAATAAATGTCCTTACAAACAAAGAATACATGTTATGATCTCATTCGTAAGCATGAATGTTTTTGAGTATAGTATTAAAGAGATACTTGAAAGGAGGATCACAAAAGTGTTAACAGTAATAACATCAAAGTTGTGGGATTTAAGATAAATGTTACTTTATTCTTTATATTTCCATGTAATGTGGGGTATTTTTATAATGAACATGTATTATTTCTATGATTAAAAATTAAAAGTACTTTATATGATCACATAGCAGCTTCAACAGTTGAGCTTCAAAAATGGCCTTGAGGACTTTGTTCAAAATTACAGAGTACAGCCTGTAATTCTTTTAGCAATAAAAAAGAAATATTAAATACATAATTATACACTGTGTCAAAAAAGGAAAAAGTGTGTGTGTGTGTGTGTGTGTGTGTGTTTTGCGTGTGTGTGTGTGTGTGCCTGTAGTGGAGATGCAAGTTCCTGACACCGATTGTTCTGGAAGGCTTTCTTCAGAAAGAAACATGAAAGGGTAAGTAGAACGCTGAGTTGCCAGCCAGCCTTTAAAAACTGTGACAAGAATATTTAGGAAATAACTGTCCAAATAGAATCAAGTGTATAGGCAAAGATTAGAAATCCTGAGGGAAAAAAAGAGAAGCTGACAAGAGACTGGGGTAACCAGGACAATGAGAAGGGCTGGACTTTGGGAAGAATGCAGTAGGGCAAGATTCTTTAGGCCATTTGCGGATTTGTTAAGGAGTTCAGGATTTTATTAGAATTAAGGAGTTCAGGATTTTATTAGAAGAGAAATGGTAAATCAACAAAATGACGTAACTGGAGAAGCAATGAAATTTAGTTTGTGTTTTGAAAAGAGCATTCCAGCAATTATGTGATTATCAAACTAGAAGGCTAAAGTAGTGGACACAAAGAACCTGCAAAGGAAGCTATTTACAGTGTCCAGGTGAGATGATTTCACTGTGAATGGAATGAAGAAAACAAATTCTATATTTTAGAGATCAGCCTGAAAAGAATTACTGATATTGGGGTATAAAAGAGATAGTAAGTATCAAGTGTGGAGCCTGAGAAAAATTAAGGCCACCCCACCTAAAGTTTAGCATTAGCACAAGTACAGCCATCTTAGGCCCCTGTGAATAAGAGCTGAACTTTATGGGAAAAACTGCAGAATATCCTCAATGTCCTTGGCAGGTAATCCCATATCAGAAAGACAACAGAGCTCAGAATTGCCCTCAGCAGAGAATCCCATATCAGAAAGACAACAGAGCCCAGGCCCATGGTAGAAAGTCTCATATTAGAATGAGAACAGAGCTCAATGCCCTTGAAGGCCCCACATCAGAATGTAAACAGAACTTGGAGAAATTCTTCCACCCCTTCTGAAAATCCCCTAGACCAGCCTATAAAAAAAAACAGCTGTAACCCACTTCGAGGTCCAAGTCCCTGCTCCGCTGTGTTGGGTATACTTGGACCCAAGCTCGAGCTTGCTAATAAACCCTCGTGCGCTTGCATTGGTGTTGGCTCCTTAGTGGTTTCTCGGATTCGCAATCTTGAGCACAACATCAAGTACGATGCCCAGGTTTGTCACTCAATGGATCCTGGTCTTCTTCACAGAGAGAGAGAGAGAGAGAAAGAGAGAGAGAGAAATGGAAAAGAAACAGCTTTAGAATCATTGAGAGTAGGGCAAGTGAGTAGTAGAAACCAAGAATTCTATTTTGATTATGGTAAGTAGGAGATGCCTATAAGGCCTTCAAGGAGACAGTTCCATATATGGATGTAGAGTTCAGGAAGAAAAAAAAAAGTCATGGCTTATTTGTTTTTGTAATCTCACAACGGCTAGGGACTATATTTTGTTTCACAGTCCATAACCTTTTACTTAGAAATTTCACTTGCAGGAAGTTATATTTAGGAAATTAAAAACATGGACAAAATTCATTTACAATAATGTTATCATATATTATGGCAAAGAAGCTGTAGGGAAATATGTATAAATAAGAAATGAGCAATATTACAGAGAAAGGCCAGACAAAATTTAATGACTTGTTAGCTGTGAATGCTAGGAGAAAGGAGTTAAGAATGAGAATTAGAAAAGATGCATGGGGATACCTGGGTGGCTCAGTGGTTTAGCGACTGCCTTTGGCCCAGGGTGTGATCCTGGAGTCTCAGGATTGAGTCCCAGGATCAAGTCCCAGGATCAAGTCCCACGTCCAGCTCCCTGCATGGGGCCTGCTTCTCCCTCTGTCTGTGTCTCTGCCTCTCTCTCTCTCTCTTTCTGTGTCTCTCATGAATAAATAAATAAAATCTTTAAAAAAAGAAAAAGATGTATGATTTTTAATTTGTTGAGGCTTGTTTTGTGGACTAATATGTGATCGTTTCTAGAGAATGCTCCGTGTGCATGTGAAAGGAATGTGTAGTCTATGTTTTAGGATGGAATGGTGTGAATATATTTGTTAAATTCATCTGGTCCAGTGTGTCATTCAAAGCCACTGTTTTCTGTTCAAATGATCTGTCCATCATTGTAAGTGGGTGGTTAACACTATGAAATTATAAATCAACCACAAGAAAAAACCTGGAAAGACTATGAATACATGAAGGTGAAATAATATGCTACTAAACAATGAATGGATCAACCAAGAAATCAAAGAGGAAATCAAAAATTACATGGAAACAAACAAAAATGAAAATACAATGGTCCAAAACCTTTGGAATGAAGCAAAAGCAATTCTAAGAGGGAAGTTTATAGCAATACTGGCCTACTTCAAGAAGCAAGAAAAATCTCAAATAAACAACCTAACATTACACCTAAAAAGGCTCTAGAAAAATAACAACAAAGAAAACTCCAAACCAGCAGAAGGAAGAAAATAGTAGATTAGAAATAAATCATATAAAAACTAAAAAAACCCCAATAGAACAAATCAATGAAACCAGAAAATGGTTCTTTGAAAAGATAAAAAAAATTGATAAACCTCTGGCCAGACTCATTGAGAGAGAGAGAGAGAGAGAGAGAGAGAGGGACTCAAATAAAATCACCAGTGAAAGAGGAAAAATAACAACCAACACCATAGAAATACAATTATAAGAGAATATTATGAAAAACTATATGCCAACAAATTAGACAACCTAGAAGAAATGGATAAATTCCTAAAAACATATAGCCTACCAAAACTGAAGCAAGAAGAAATAGAAAATATGAACAAACTGATTAGCAGCAAAGAACTCTCAACAAATGAAAGTCCAGGATCAGATAGTTTCACAGAAAATTCTACCAAACTTTTAAAAAGAAGAGTTAATATCTTTTTTAAAACTATTCCAAAATATAGAAGGAAAACCCAAATTTGTTCTATGGGGTATCACCTTAATACCAAAACCAGATAAAGACACCATAAAAAGAACTCCAAGCCAATATCTCTGATGAATATAGATGCAAAAATCCTCAACAAAATACTAGCAAACTGAATTTAACAATACATTTAAAAAGTCATTCACTACCATCAAGTGAGACTTATACCTGGGATGCAAAGGTAGTTCAATATTTGCAAATCAATCAACATCATACATCACATCAACAATAGAAAGGATAAAAGCCATAATAAGTCCATCTCAATAAATGCAGAAAAAGCATTTGACAAAATACAACATCCATTCATGATAAAAGCCCTCAACAAAATAAGATTAGAAGAAAACTACCTCAACATAGTAAAGGCCATATATGAAAAACCCACAGCAAACATCATACTCCATGGGGAAAAACTGAGAGCTTATCTCCTAAGATCAGGAAAAAGACAAGGATGTCCACTCTCACCACTTTTATTTAACATAGCATTGGAAATTCTAGCCACAGCAAGTAGACAACAAAAAGAAATAAAAGGTCTCCAAATTGGTAAGAAAGAAATAACACTTTCACTATTTGCAGATGACATGATAATATGTATAAGAAACCCTAAAGACTCCACCAAAAACTGCTAGAACTGATAAATGAATTCAGTAAAGCCACAGGATACAAAACCAATGTGTAGAAATCTTTTGCATTCCATACACTAATAATGAAGCAGTGGAAAAAGAAATTTAGAAACAATCTAATTTACAATTACACCAAAAATAATAAGATACCTAGGAATAAACATAACCAAAGAGGTGAAAGTCCTAAATTCTGAAAACTATTAAACATTAATGAAAGAAATTGAAGATAACATAAAGAAATAGACATTCCATGCTCATGGATTGGAAGGACAAATATTGTTAAAATGTCTATACTACCCAGAGCAATCTATAGATTTAATGCAATTCCTATCAAAATACTAACAGCATTTTTCAGTTTTTCACAGAACAAACAGTACTAAAATTTGTTTCACAAAAGACCCCGAAGAGCCAAAGCAATTTTGAGAAAGAAACGCAATGCTGGGGGCACCTGGGCGGCTCAGTTCGTTGAGCATCTGCCTTTGGCTCAGGTCATGATCCCAGGATCCTGGGATCGAGTCCTGCATTGAGCTCCCCGCAGGGAGCCTGCTTCTCCCTCTGCTCATATCTCTGCCTCTCTCTGTGTCTCTCATGAATAATTAAATAAAATCTTAAAAAAAAAGAAAGAAAGAAAAAAAAAAAAGCAAAGCTAGAGGCATTACAATTCCAGACTTTAAATTATTCTACACAGCTGTAGTCTAGATTAAGACAGTATGGTACTGGCACAAAAATAGACACATAGGTCAATAGAATAAAAAACCTAGAAATAAACCCATAATTACGTGGTCAGTTAATTTTTGACAAAGCAGGAAAGGATGTCCGACAGGAAAACAATAGTTTCTTCAACAAAAGGTGTGAAGAAAACTGGACAGCAACATGCAAAGAATGGACCACTTTCTTATACCATATACAAAAGTAAACTTAAAATGGATTAAAAATTTAAACATGAGACCTAAAACCATAAAAGTCCTAGGAGAGAACACAAGCAGTAATTACATTACCTATAGCGACATTTTTCTAGATATGTTTCCTAAGACAAGGCAAATAAAAAACAAAATAAATATATTGGGACTACATCAAAATAAAAACCTTCTACACAATGAAACGATCAATAAAACTAAAAGACAACCTATGGAATAGAAGAGGATATTTGCAAATGACATATCTGATAAAGGGTTAGTATCCAAAATATATAAAGAACTTATACAACTCATCACCCAAAAACCAAATAATTCAATTTAAAAATGGGTAGAAGACAAACAGACATTTATCCAAGGAAGACACCCAGATGGCAACAGGCATATGAAAAGGTGCTCAACATTATTCATCATCAGGGAAATGCAAATCAAAACTACATGAGATATCACCTCACATCTGTCAGAACGGTTAAAATGAACACAGGGAACAACAGGTTTTGGAGAGAAAAAAGGAACCCTCTTGTTCTGTTGGTGGGAATGCAAACTGGCTCAGTCACGGTGGGCAACAATATGGAGGTTCCTCAAAAAGTTAAAAATAGAGCTACTCTATGATCCAGTAATCACACTATTAGATATTTACCCCCAAATGCAAAAACGCTAATTCAAAGGGATACATGTACCCTGTGTGCATAGCAGCATTACCTACAACAGCTATATTATGAAAGCAGCCCAAGTGTCCACTGAGAGATAAATGATAAAAAAAGATGTGGTACATATACATATATATGATGGAATATTATTCAGCCATAAATAAAGAGTGATATCAGGCCATTTGCAATGACATGGATGGAGCCAGAGATTATAATATTAAGCAAATAAGTTAGAGGACAAATACCGCATAATCTTACTCATATGTAAAATTTAATAAATAAAATGAGAAAAGAAAGAAAAAGAGAGAGGAAGAGACAAACCAAGACACAGACTCTTAACTATAGAGAACAAACTGATGGTTACCAGAGGGCAAGGGAGTAGAGAGAAGGGTAAAATAAGCAATAGGGATTAAGGTGTCCACTTATGGTGAGCACTGGGTGATGTACAGAATAGCTGAATCACTATATTATACATCTGAAACTAATATAACACTGTAATCTAACTATACTGAAGTTAAAATAAACTTTAAAAAACAAAAACAAAAAATTCAAATGAATGAATGAATGATATGGAACCTAAATTGTCTGGGTAAGTGGTACCTTACATGGGATAGTTATTGAGAAACTTGAATGGAAAATTGAGGGGTATTTTCAAATGTTAATATTGAAGTCATAGTGAAAATTGTCCAATGAGATTTGAAGTTGTATAGAACTGCTATGAGTCAAGATTAAAAACTTGAGAATGATGTTGAAATTATAAAAAAGCAGAACACTTTAATTTCTAGGTCTGCAACAAACTGGTATAAATTTGATATATCAAACTCTTCTAATTAATTTCTAAATTTCCTTGCAACTTTCACATACTCAGCAATATTAAGTATGAAAAAAATTAGTTGAGAATATTTTTGAGTTTTTGCAATATAGGTCAATGTTTAAAGATTTTGCTTAATATTGCCATGGTATGTATGTTTTTGTTTGTTCCTTTTATGGAATAACCATTTCAGCTTATGCTCAGAACAGAAAATTCTTAGTCCTGATGAAATCAGTCATAAATCCTTGCCCCTTTTCTGCCAGGCTATGCAGTATGACAGGAAAATGCACAATACTATATTCAAACAATTGGAAAATGCTCGGTACAACTGGAAAAGCTGTTGAGTCATTAGTTCTGAAAATATTCTTGAATGGTAGTATAATATATCTATTAATTACCATAATGAAAACATATAAGTAAATAGTAGATAACAATCTCATTTTCTTAGCTCTAAAAATGAGGAAACTTAAAAAATAAAATCAGAAAATGCTTGTTTCTTGATTCTTTCTGAAGGTACATCTCTTAGATGGTTTAGTATAGTAAAATTTTATTTTTTATGGCATGATTTGCTTTTAAGAGTGTCATCTTAAAAATAAAAGATTATTAATAATAGTTTCATATTTATTAGCTGAATCTACCTTTAAATATTTCTAATTAAGAAAACACATACCTCTTATTCAATCTAAAATCTCTAGTTTTTATTAGTTTATAATCAACAGGAAAAAAATTTAAACCAAAATAATCATCAGCATTATTTTTAAAAACAATTTTTATGCTAGTGAACTTTTCTCCAGTGTTAAGTGGACAAAGAATTAACTTTCCAAAATAAAATATGAAAGCAATATATCATCCTTTCTTTGAATTTTCTACTAATAAAACCTCTCAGAATTAATTATTGGTCAGGTTTTAGAAAAACTTTTCTACATTTTTTCATTTTTTCTGATTTTACATTTCTAATTCATGCAGATGCAGATAAAAAGTAAGAGTCAAAGACTGTTTTTCAAAGGCCTTACAATGTGTTTGAATACTTTCAGCATCTCTGGACCAACTCCGTGAAGAAGTCCTGATCAGAGCAATTTTCTCACACCAAGACCTAAGTTTGAAATTGTTTTGTCATGTTATGAAATGGTGCTATTATTACATTTTTTGCCTTTATATCTTATGTACTAGAGCTTTACAATGTCCTGAATAAGAAAATTTGTACTGTTTTAACAATATGATATACCTTATTTTCTTCTATATTTAGAAGTAGATATATACTTATATTTATGAGTTACTCATAAAGCATTTCTGATAAAATACATTCTCTGAAAAAGTTATATTGATTTAGAGCTTCCAGGGAGTTAATCCAACCTAAAAGATAGCTTATCAAATTTAATTTTCATTTGAAATTCTAGATTGTTTTTTATGTGAATCCAATTGCTATTTCACCTAATAATTTTGCTCTCCGTGTTTTCTTTTTTTCTTAAATACACAGATCCTACATATTTTATCACTTTGCTAGTCCTTTTTGATACTCTTCAACTTTGTACTGTCAGTAAGAAGTATAGAAGAAATTGATATTGCCTTCACTATCAGCCTCCCCTTCATAACTTTAGAAATACAACCCCCTGCAAGTTTTAGCTGCGTAATGATGGCTCCCTCCCTTGCAGCTGGTTATGTCTGAGGGCTTGACTTCTTGTTAATACACTGTGAATGAATGTGATGTGTTAACTTCCATTTCACACGCATAAAGGGAAAATTGTTTTCCCTCCATTTCCACTCTTATTTTTCCCTTTGTAGGCTACGTGGAGGTGACCTATCTTTCTCCACTAAAACAAAGACAATATCCCAGGGGATATCAGAGTAACATGATAAAAGCAAATTTAGTCCTTGAATATATTGCTAACACAGAGACTCCCACCAGCCCAAACTTCTCTCGTCTGTCATACAAGTGAGAAATAAAGCTCTAGATATTTAAGTCACTGTATTTTAGGATCTGTTAGAGTGGCTAAGCCAGTTCCTTAAAGCAAGATGTTTGAGTCATGGGAAATACACCCTATGATAGTCCAATCATTGAATAGTGCTCTCCATTCTAATATATCCTGGATTTTGTAATTGTCATAGGTCATTGTGTCTGATTATAAAATCCTGTTTAAAAAATAAGTTTAAATGAAGTTTTGTCTAGTTCAGAAACCTTCCTATCCCTTACTTGTTCAAGACTCAGTGCCTTTTCTACTAGGCACAGATTCCTTTACAGAGTTATATTTTGACTTGAAGTGGTTTCTTTAAAGACCATCTGTTGGTCAGAATATGAAATTCTTAATAATTTAAATATATCCTATTGTTTTAAAGTGTTGACAGCATTGTTCTAGAAGAACATATTGATGATTCAAGGTCAATTTTGACCGTCATGTCTAATGTCACTCTTCTACAAATAAATCATAGAGGATATTTATATACTTCTCTTTACAGTATTTGTTTTTTAAATGGTGTTGATGAACACCATTTTATGATAAAGTTGGTATTATAAGCTAGAACTGAAGAAAAATATATTATAAAAAGCTCCTCTTATTTTTACATCTTTTTGTTATTTGTACCTATGAAAAATGTAATAATATATTTACAATCTTAATAATATATTTCAGAAAAATATAAATTTAATTTAGAGTAAAATTAAAATACTTAAAAGTTTGTTCTTATAGGTAACATTTGGAAATAGATTTCTTACAATATTATTTACACAAAAATAACTTGGAGTTCAGAAACACTTCAAAATGATAAAAATTAATCATCTTACAGATATTTTTAAATTTACTGGATAATTTAACACAAGAAAATATGCATATGTACGTGTTTAGAGATGACATATTTTCTAGGCTTAAACATCAGATGTGTAGTCTCATCCTAATGGAAAACCATAACACACTAGTCTCCTTTTTTTTTTTTTTTAATTTTCTCTGTAGTTCCATGAATCTTTATGTATTTGGATGCTATTTCAGTAGGTATCTAAAACTTTAGAACTGTAATATCGGGATCCCTGGGTGGCGCAGCGGTTTAGCGCCTGCCTTTGGCCCAGGGCGCGATCCTGGAGACCCGGGATCGAATCCCACATCGGGCTCCCGGTGCATGGAGCCTGCTTCTCCCTCTGCCTTTGTCTCTGGCGCTCTCTGTCTCTCAGTCTTTCATGAATAAATAAATAAATAAAATCTTAAAAAAAAAAAAAAGAACTGTAATATCTTCTTGATGAATTAAATCTTTTATCATTACATAAGGTCCTTATAATAGTTGTTGCCTTACAGTCTATTTTGTCTAAAACCAATATAAGTACACCAGCTTTCCTTCAGTTAGTATTTGCCTGATATATCTTGCT
Source organism: Canis aureus (assembly GCF_053574225.1). NCBI lineage: Eukaryota > Metazoa > Chordata > Mammalia > Carnivora > Canidae > Canis > Canis aureus. The sequence continues at coordinate 8,656,689 of NC_135638.1, forward strand.
TTTTTTTTAACAAAATGCTAATTTGTTTAAAAATAAATTCACTTAAAACAAAGCACAAATGGTAAAATAACTGTAATTGTAGGTATTTTCATGCCATAAGGAGCTCTCACAATCACAAAGAAATGAACGACCAAAGTGAGTCTACTGCATTTCACTGGTTTGGAAATTCCTGAGGAATAAAGTAAGCTCAAATTGATATGTTCTTAGTAAAACTATTGTTTCAAATGCTTTCTCTATTTCTCAAATTAAAGTTAGCTACTGACATTTCTCAAGTGAAGGAACCTCATCCTACTGCAAGGGTTCCTGATTCTGCGCGTCATTTCAACTTCACTAAAGCCACTGCCACTTAGAGGAAGCACCTGAATTTCTAATTTTTAAGATGGGAGAGTGTAGATACTATCATTCTTAGGGATATTGGCCTCATCATTGGACAGATGGGTTAGGGTTGAAGTTATACTTCATTAAAATTGGGGATAATTGATACAGCTATGTACTCTGATGGGAAGGTGACCCAGGGCTGATTAAATCACTTATTGCCAAATGAGTGACAGACAGACTCTCTCTTCCAAGGTCCCAGAAGGAAACGTGGCCACAGCAGTTTGTCTGGTTCACTTATAATGAAGATATCATATATTATGCCCTCCATTTTGTTTGTTCTCGTTGGGGCTTTTCAAAAATGAAAACTAGCTTGTGGATTGTACAGTTACGAATGTTTAAAACATATATTTGGGGACATACTAGTTGTTTCACATTATAGTTTTCCCCCTAAAGATTTTAATTAAATTCTAGGCCAAAAAAGACACAAGGAAATAGGATCACACACTGTACTTTAAACTGTGTTTTAGGAGATGATGGACTGACTGTGTCTTTGTAGTGGCCAGATTTTTTAATATTACAGAATGAGTTTTATTCAATTTTTAAACATTTCTCCAGCTTTCAGATCTATTTGACATATAACTGCATAATTTTAATGAGCACAAATGACTTGGTATATGTATGTATTACAAAATGATTACAACAATAAGGTTAGTTAATATATGCATTGCCTCAGGGCACCTGGCTCTTGGTTTTGGCTCAGGGTCATGAGATCGAGCCCCACTTCAGGTTCTGCACCCAGTGCAGAGTCTGCTTAAGGCTTTCTCTTCCTCTGCCCCTTCCTACCACGTGCTTTCTGTCTCTCAAATAAATCTATATATATATATATATATATGCATTGCCTCACATAGTTTTTTTTTGAAGTGAGAACTTTAAAGTCCTACTCTTTTAACAGCTTTCAAATGTACAATACAGCATTCTTAATTATAGTTACCATGCTGTATGTTACACCCCCAGAACTTACTCATCTTATAATTGGATCAGCATCACCCATTACTCTGTACCTGGTAACCATCAATCACCTCTGTGTTTCTATGAGTTTGGTTTTTAAATTTATCTATTTATTTACTCTTTTTTAAAAATCTGAATATAGTTGACACACAATGCCACATTAGTTTCAGGTGGACAACATAGTGATTCAACAACTCTGTATGTTATGGTATGTTCATCACAATTGTAGCTACCATCCATCACCATGCAGTACTCTAATAACACCATTAACTATATTCCCCACACTGTACCTTTTACTTCCATAATTTATTAATCTGGAAGCCTGTATTTCCCACTCCCCTTCACACATTTTATTCATCTCTTCACCCACTCTCCTCTGGCAACCAACAGTTTATTCTCTGTATTTATAGGTCTGATTCTGGGTTTTGCTTATTTACTCATTTGTTTTATTTTTTAGATTCCACATATAAGGGAAATTATATGGCATTTGTCTTTCTCAGTCTGACTTATTTCCTTAGACTAATACCTTCTAGGTCCAAGCATGTTGTTAGAAATGGTATTCTTCTTTTTTATGGCTGCATAATATCTCATAATATATATGCCACATTATATACATATATATGCCACATTACATATATAGACAAATACACCATATCTACTTTAACTATTCATCTGTCAATGGACACTTGGATAAATATAGGGGTGCATGTATCTTTTCAAATTACTGTTTTTTTGTTTTCTTTGGTAAATACCCAGAATTATTGCACCATATGATACTTCTATTTTTAATTTTGAGAGGACTTCCACACTGTCTTCCCCAGTGGCTACACCAATTTACATTCCCACCAATAGTGCATATGGATCCTTTTTCTCCATATTCCCATCAGCACTTGTTATTTCTTGTCTTTTTTAATTTTAGTGATTCTAACAGGTATAAAGTGATATCTCCTTGTGGTTTTGATTTGCATTTCCCTAATGATGAGTGATGTCAAGCATCTTTTTATATGTCTGTTGGCCATGTGTATGTCTTCTTTGAAAAAATGTCTATTCAGGTCCTCTGCCTATTTTTAAATCAGATTACTTTTTCCACTGTTAGTGTTGAGTTGTATAAATTCTTTAAACACTTTAGATATTAACCCCTTATTGAATATATCATTTGAAAATATCTTCTCCCATTCAGTAAGTTATCTTTTTTTTTTATGGTTTCCTTTATTATGCAAAAGATTTTTATTTTGAAGTATTCCCAATAGTTTATTTTTGCTTCTATTTTCTTTTACCGAGGAGACATAACTAGAAAAATGTTACTATGGCCAATGTCAAAGAAATTATTGCATATGTTCTCCTCTAGGAGTTTTATGGTTTCAGGTTTGCCTGGTATATATTTTTCTTTTTCTTTTTTTTAACATTCTATGGGTTGTCTTCCTTTTCTTGGTAGTTTTCTACAAAGCAAAAGTTTTAAACAAAAGTTTTAAATTTTGGTTAAGTCCAATTTATCTCTTTTATCCCCTGTTACTTTTGCTTTGGTGTCACATTTAAGAATCCATCACCTGGGATTCCTGGGTGGTGCAGCGGTTTGGCGCCTGCCTTTGGCCCAGGGCGCGATCCTGGAGACCCGGGATCAAATCCCATGTCGGGCTCCCGGTGCATGGAGCCTGCTTCTCCCTCTGCCTGTGTTTCTGTCTCTCTCTCTCTCTCTCTCTCTCTCTGTGTGACTATCATAAATAAATAAAAATTTAAAAAAATAAAAAATAAAAAAGAATCCACCACCTAATTCAGTTATTATGATTGATTCCTGTGTTTTCTTCTCTAAGTGTTACTTCTTACATTTAAGTATTTGTTCCATTGAGTTATTTATTTTTGTATATGGTGTGAATAATGGCTTCATTTCATTCTTTTATATAGGTCTATCCAGTTGTCCCAGCTCCACTTGTTGAAATGATTATCTACAGTGTTTTTGAGTGTATCTCTTTGTATGGCTTTTTTTAGTGGTTGCTCTAGGTATTATGTTACAGGTACACAATTTGTCAAAATCTATGTGGTCAATGTTTTACAAGTTTAAGTGAAATATAGAAACTTTACCTCTTTTTATGTATTCTACCCTTCTCCATTTATAATTGTCTTAAATGTTCCCTGTGTATGCATTTAGATTCATATTAGAGAGTGTTATAATTTTTGTTTCAACCATGAAACATAATTAGAATACTTAGGAGGAGAAAGAAAGTCTACCCACAGTTTTGCTGTTTCTGTGACTTCCCTCTTTCTGGATGGTCCAAAATTCCTTCTTTGGACATTGCCTATGTTTAGAGAACTTTCTTTAGTCATTTATTTTTTCTAGGATAGGTCTGCTGGTGACAAATTCACTTAGTGTTCCTTCATCTGAGAATGTCTTGATTTCTGCTTCATTCCTGACAGGTATTTTGAATTGATAGTTCTCTTTCAGCACCTAAAAAATATTGTTCCACTTTTTTTTTTTTTTTAGCTCCATGGTTTCTTTTTCTTTTAGCTCATTTTTTAATATGCTTTTTAAAATTACTACTAGGTTAGCTTTTTTATAATGTATTCATAGTCCATGCATTTTTTATTTATTTGTGAGTTTACTTGTGAATTAGTGCTGCTTTTTCTTTTTTTAACCTTTTGACCCACTTTTCCCACACCCTACCTGCTATCTTTGGCAACCACCAATCTGTTCTCTGTATCTATGAGCTCATATTTTTGTTTTTGTTTTGTTTTTAAATCTACATATGAGAGAGATTATGCAGTTCTGTCCTCTCTGTCTGACTTATTTCACTTAGCATGCTACTTTCTTAATTACCATGCAAGGACAAGAGTTCTTTTGTTGTTTGTGTTGGCAATCATATATGGTTGTTTTTTAAATATTAAAATATAAGCATTTATTTTTAATTATAAATGCTATTATGTCATTAGTTGGAATAAGTGTATCCCAGTCCAGTGCCTTGATCAGAGGAGACCCTCAACAGCCAGAAATAAGTGTATAAGAAATTTAGGAAGCAGAAATATAAGGCTAAGACCTGGCAGCCCAGGGACGGCAATCATGTTTTCAGAAGGATGGACCAAGAGCCTTGGGTTGATTATAGAAGGTCCTGTTCAGATGATATCAGAAACTGTGTCCAGAAAAGCAACTTCCACACTATGGCAGATTGAAAGGCTAGTCACACAACATCATGCCCGCAAAAGGCAGGACAAAGATTTATCATGTCCCCAGGAAGAAGGCAGCCATGGAAATGAGAGTTCTTAACTCTCTTAATTCCTTCCCTGCCCTTCCTTGCCCAAAGTGCAAAAACAGAAAAGCCACAGCCAAGAGCTCTGCCCCACACTGCACCATGTTTTATTTCATCAATTGTGTCTTCAATGTTTTAATTCTACTTTCTATAGAAACTAGAAGAATAATTTCTGAATCAACCCCATTTCTTTTATATCTCATGAAAATTCCCAAAAATTATGTGAACTGATTTTTATGTACAGTTTTGTGACTAAACTAAAAGAATATTCTTCTGTCTCATTTAAATCAACAAAAGCAACTGGCATTTATAAAATATAGCTTGAAGGATTATGCACTGGCAAGGATTATAGCAGGTACTAATAGAACCTGATTCTATACTTACTTGAAATTCAACACTAACCATTCATAATCTAATGCAAATAAACATCCATTGAAATGCAACAAGTGAAATGATACACTCAGATTCTACTATAAAACTAAGGGTTTGGCAGCTCGTTAACTACAAAAGAAAAAAAGAGATTACTAGAAACTAAAAAAAGATTGAAATAAGTAATGAATGCCATAAGCCCTCCTCAAATTATGTAAAAACAGATTTATAGCTTGATCCTGCCAAATGATAACTGGCAGACTATTAAATTGCTTGGAAAATGAGATATGTTATTTTCTGCATAATGTCACTTGCATAACAATGAAAAGTGCTTGCTAAGGAATGGTTCTGCTTTAGTTCTTGCTCACTTTCTTTTACTCCAGAAACGTGTATTTAATGTAAACTCTTGGATTGATATTATGCTCACAATCTTTATGTAATACTGGGAAGTGACAGACCCAGAATAAAAAGTATTTAAATACACCAGAGTATCCATTACTTTGCTATAAGATCGCAGACAGCTGTGTCTGTAAAGACCCCCAACTCTCCAATTTATGTTAAGAATGAATGTAACTTACTATTCAGCATAAACTATCAAGCTTTCATTACAGTTTCCTATGATATCTCGACAGCACCATGCACTGATGGTAATTTTGATATACATATAATCCATTTCACCAAAAACATTAAAGGCTCACTATGGGTCTAGAGCCATTCTAATGGCTTTCTGTATTAACTCATTTAATCTTATCAGGTATCTAAAGAGGGGACCCTAAGCAAAAGAAGAAATGGAGGCACAGAGATGTTACACAACTTATACAAGGTCAAAGGTACTAAAGTGTGGAGTCAAGATTTTTATTTCAGGCAGTTTGACTTAAGAAAGATCAATTCTAAGGCCAAATTAGTAATACTGAAGGCAAATCTTCTTTATTGAGTACCTTCTGAGGATCAGACACTAAAGTACTTTGTATATAATAATTCTTACAGTTTGTATAAAAACCTATGATATAAGCATCATTAACCCAGTTTTATAGATTAAAAAACAAAACACCAAAGTATCGTAAGTTTAGTCATATGAAGCAATAATTAATGAATCCTAAATTTTTTTGTCTGACTCCAAAGCCTATGCTATTGACAAGAATATATGGCCTCCTTTTGGTTTACTCCAACATTATAACACATATCAAATAAGAAATCTATTTACTCATGCCAAGCATTTTTTTGTACTTCAAAAATTAGTAGCTTGCTTTGCACAGTAAAAGGAAAAATAAAATATGCTAGGAATGAAAGTATATCAATTATTCACACTCCAAACTCAGAACCAAGCCTTCATGATTGTGAGATCCCTCTGCCCTGCCTGAGCTTGTTTAACAGAAAATTAGCCCTGAGTGCCCATTGAAGCCACCAGGCAAAACCCTCTGTGTGTAGGCACTTTAAAAAGAAGATGGGGCAGGGCAAGAGAAGAATGTTATTTATTTATTTATTTATTTATTTATTTATTTATTTATTGTCAGCCAAAACACAGTCTGCCTGCTGCATTCTGCTGAATGCAAAAGAAAATCAAATGTGTCTCTGTATAATCAGTTGTCAATGATTCCCAAGTAACAAGGACAATCATAATGTGGGAGTACCAACATATCCCTTAACTTTGAGCAAGATGGTCACTTTTGGCCTGCATTCTGCAAATTCAAGAGACATCAAGTTAGCCATTGGTGTCAAGATTTCTCATCATGTTGTTTTGCATTGTGTACATTCCACATTTATTATTATAATATTGTTTTCTAATTATTTTCAGATTTATCAGAACACATGGAAAGACACGCACACACACTTACTGCATAAATTATTCAAAATCATCCTCATAGACCAATGATTAAAGAGCTGATTTAAAATGAAATAGTATTGTTAATCAGCTTTAAACCTCAGATATCAAATGGTGTATAAACAATTGCTGATAAATCTGCAACATTAGCTTGCTTTTTAGAGAGGACAGTTTATTAAGATAATGTTCATGTGCTGGTACATCTGCCATTAAAGCTTATGCATGCAGACAATTGCACCAAGCTTTACTATTCTAATAACACTGCCTATGCAAGGAGTCACAGGCTCATTTAGCTCTGTACCTTACTCCCAAAAAGGTGACTTTCATAAAATTCTAGATCTTGGACAGCCTCCTTTCCCCAAATACATATAGAAAATAAGTGTACTTTTCTTTCTCCTACTTACTTTCTGCTAAAATTCCAGCAAGGAACTGAGTTTCTGACTAATAATTGCTGGAGTACACTACACTTTTGAATATAACCTTTTATGGGAGAAACAAAAAAGACAAAGAGAACACCATGATTCTCTATTATTTATTTCTATAGTAGATTGAAACTCCAGACTTGATTAAAATTAAATTTGTCAGAAGAGGCACCTGGGTGGCTCAGTCGGTTAAGTGGCTAAGTACCAAAAACTTAAGAAAGGTCAATTCTAAGGCCAAATTAGTAATACTGAGTACCTTTGAGTACTTTGTATATAATAATTCATTCCAGTTTGTATAAAAACCTATGATATGAACCCCCTGTCAGTCTTCAAACTTAGTGGGGAATCGGCTTAAGGATACTCTCTTTCCCTCTCCTTTCCCCCTCCCCACCACTCACACACACTCTCTTTCTCTAAAATAAATAAATAAATCTTTAAATTTGTTGAAGGGCATTACACAGCACCAGCACTTTGAAATATAAACCCTGCAAAAAATAATTGAAATAGCAAACCACAAAGACATATCTGTGTATATGTCTGATTACAAGTGCATTTTATCAGATACATTTAAAACATGGAAATATTTGTGAACAAAACAAATTAATCCTTAGTTGTCAAATCGAGTGAAAACTTTGGTTTCATTTGGAAAATGAGAATAACTGTCTTTACCTTAAAGAGTTGTCTTGACGACTAAACAAGTTGCTGTGTGTGTAGTTCTAGACTACAGATGTCTCCAAACTTCAGACAGATATATGCAATAAGCAACTAGACAAGTCTACTTGAATGTTCCTAAAGCATGCCAGCCCAGTTTTACGTTTTCACCAAGCCAGATGTAATTTACCCTCATTCAAAAATCTGGGAGTTGTCCTCCACTTTTTCTCTCTTGCATCACACATCTACTCAGTCTCATAGTTTTGCTGATTCAACCTCCTAAATATATGTCCATATTCCCTTACTGATATTAACACTGTCACTGGTATCCTTCAAGATCTGACCATTTCTCGCCTGGATCCCTGCTGTCTTTTTAAATTGGTTTCTCAGCTTCTGTTTGTGCCCCTTCTTCTATGCTGTCACTAAAGCAGCTGAAATCAAATCTGACTATGGTACTCCTTGTTAAGCCACTTTAGTAGCTTCTATTATCTATCCGATAAAGATGAAATTCCTTAAGGTCTGGATCTCTTAGAGGAAAATACGTATCACCTCCTTAGCTGGCAAATTATGAAGATACGGAGAAATAAAACAGAAGGATGAGGGATGGATAACTAAAACCTCTCCTTTATTACTGAGAAAGCTGTGGTGGAAATATGGTTTATATTTACAAACCAAGTATGCCTCAATACTGAATACCAGAATCAGGAAAATTACCCTCCCAGCCCCAGGCAGTGCTGAACCAAAGCAATTCTTCCCATCTGGAGAAGGTGCTCCCAGTTGGCAGCACACCTGAAGAAAAGGAATGGTTTCTTCTAGGAGTTTTACAGTTTCATGTCTTATCCTTAAGTCTTTAATCCACTTTGAGTTGATTTTTGTGTGTGTTTTAAGATAAGTGTACAAGTTCATTCTTTTGCATGTCGATATCCAGTTTTCCCAGCACCATTTGTTGAAGAGATTATCCTTTCTCCACACTTGTGGCTCCTTTGTCTTAGATCAGTTGACTATATGTATATGTGTGATTGTATTTTGAGACTCTCTATTCTGTTCTACTAGTCTGTATGTCCATCTTTATGCCAGACATTAGTCTTGGCAATGATTTCTTGTACATGACAACAAAAGCAAAAATTGGCAAATGAGACTGTATCAAACTAAAAAGCTTTTACTCAGCAAAAGAATATAAACAAAATAAAGAGACAACCTATGGAATGGGTGAAAATATTTGAAAATGACATGTCTGATAAAAGGTAATATATAAGACACTCCTTCAATTCAATAACACAAAAAACAACTTTTTTAAGTGGAAGGATTTGAATACACATTTCTCAAAGAAGACATACAAATGCCCAACAGGTATATGAAAAGGTGCTCAACATCACTAATCTTCAGGGAAATGCAAATAAAACCTCAATGAGGTATCACCTCACACTTGTTAGAATGGCTATTATAAAAACAAGAATTAAAAATTATGATGAGGATGTACAGTGATTAGAACTATTGTACACTGTTGGTGAGAATGTAAAAAAAATATAGGGACCTTGGAAAATAGCATGGAAGTTCATCAAAAAATTAAAAATAAGAATATCATATGATCCAGGTATTCCACTTCTTGTTTTTATCCAAAAGAAATGAACATACTATCCGTAAGAGACATCAGCATTGTCATGTTCTTTGCAACATTACCCAATATGTCAAAACAACCTATTATCCATTAATATATGAAGGGATAAAGAAAATGTAGTGTGTTATGTATTCAGAAGTACTATACTATTTAAACCTTTTTAAAAAAAATCCTGCTATATTAGACAATGTGATGAATCCTGAGGACATTATGCTAAGTGAAATAAGCCAGATACAGGACAACAAATATTGCATGATACCATTTACATGAGGTATCTGAAATACTCAAACGCATAGAACCAAAGAATAGAATGGTAGTTGCCTTTGTGCTGAGGCAAGGGAGAAACCGGGAAGTTGCTGCTCAACAAGTATAAAATTTCAGTTATGCAAGATAATTAGCTTCTAAGGATCTACTGTACATTTTCCCTATAGTTACCAACACTGTATTGTGCACTTAATATTTTGTTAAAATATCTCATGTTAAATGTTTTTACAAAAATGAAAAAAAAATTTAGGTTTAGTTTAAAAAAGCAGCTTACCTCTTGAGAGGTGGTTCCACACAACCCCCTTAGAATGAAGTAAAGCTGGGTGTATCACACCAATAGAGTACCTTTCTACTGGAAAGAAAAATATCAGGTGTGTTATCCCCTAATGGCCAGGCTGGCCAAACAAGGCCTGTATGATCTGACCTCTAGAGCTTCTCCTGGAGCCCCATCCTCTGACACCCCTTGTCACCCTGTCTGGGTATTGCTATCAATTTCAAATTGTGTTTCATAGAATGTTAATACATTTTAAAGGTGTTATTTATTTATTTATTCATGAAAGACACACACACAGAGAGAGAGAGAGAGGCAGAGTCACAGGCAGAGGGAGAAGCAGGCTCCATGCCAGGAGCCCGACGCGGGACTCAATCCTGGGACTCCAGGATCACAACCTGGGCCAAAGGCAGGAGCCAAACCGCCGAGCCACCCAGGGATCCCCCTGTTAATACATTTTAAATAAAAAAGAGATGTTAATAGAGGAAATTCTATGATCAAACAATTTTGAAAAATTTTGGACCTAATAGAGAAAACATCTTTCCTCAACTATACGGTACTTCAGATCCCTTATTATACTAATGGACATTATGACTTTCCAAGAAGGAGATAGACCATGCACTTGTTTCCAAATCATCTTGCAGAATGTTTCCTGAGGTACACTTTGGAAAATGCTATAGTAAAAACATTTCACTGGCAGTTCTGAACAGATCTTATTCTCCTACTGAATGTGCTGTCCCTGTTGCTCAAATGTACTTCCCTCCTCTTTTTCACCAATTTCCCATGACCCTTTAAGACTTGATTTAAGTTCACCTCTTGCATCTTTCTCAGCCCCTAGACTTGCTTCCCACTCTCCCACTGCTGTTTCTTTTTTTTTTTAAGTTTGTTTGTTTGTTTATTTATTTATTTATTTATTTATTTATTTATTTGAGAGAGAAAGAGAGCATGAGCAGGGAGAGGAGCAGAGGAGGAGGGTGAAAGAGATTCCCCACTGAGCAGGAAGTCTGATGTGGGGCTTGACCCCAGGAACCTCAAGATCATGATTTGAACCAAAGGTAGACACATAACTGACTGGGCCACCCAGATGCCCCTCCTGTGTTTCTTTAGATCTTTTAAGCTCCTGCAATCATATCACTTTCATTGTGTATTATTGTTGATTTTCCTTTGTCCATTTTATCAAATAGGAATAATAAAAGGTTAGAAAATCTTTTGTCTTTTATCTTAAATAGCTTAAAAATGTTAGGCATTTGATAATGGTATAAAAAAGAATGCATTTGAACTTCTTTGGATGTCAGTTCAAACAACATGATGCTCTTGCTGTCTGCTCCATTCTAGTCTCAACAATCACCTGCCCCATGCCGTATTTCAGTCATCCTGAACATCATTCACTTCAGCCCTGTTTCTTGCCTCTTTCAGGGCATTCCCATATATTCCCTCTTTCTGGAGTTTTTAAATCTTCTGCCTACTATACGCCTTATTTATTTTTCATACATTTCAGTTCTCTAGGACCTTCCAAAATGAGATGAAAGCTCTCAAAGTATAGCTTACCTCTCTCCAACTTATGTTATTTCAGTTGCTTATTTAGTTGTATATTCTATGTAAATTCAGCACCACGTCTACCCTGTTCACTAATGTGTCTTCATTGATGAACAAGTGCCTGACACATTGTAGATGAGCTACTAGTTGTCATGAAATGAACAATAAGTTATGCTTCTTACCAAACTCCACATACCAGTCTGTTTGGAATTTTACAATATTCATTTAATCAATGTCCCACTACTCTGTCTGCTTTTACATAGGTTATGGGTGAATATTTTACTTTTACTTTTCTTTTTCCTATTCCCAGTGCTTCTGTCCATAATTTGTCACCTGTATGGTAGGACATGACTTACAAATCAATCCCTACCTCCTCCATGCCATACTGTTGTCTCTCTCAACAAATTATAGCCTACAAGTCCCTCAGGTTAACTAGAGCATACAAGAGGCTGAGAAACTCTACAAGGGCTTGTTTCCATTGACATTAAAACAGAGGGTCACACTATATCTAGAAAATTCATGTGGAAATGGCAGTCTGATATATTTCTTCAGAGAACAAAAACAATTACAGATAAGCAATTTCCTTTCCCAAGAGACTAGTAAAGTGCTTTCCTTGTGTCACTTTTCAATATTTTATGTTGTGGTGAGTAACTACATCTTTTCCTTCCAATTAGAAAAGCTATCAACAAGCTGTAGAGTAAATAGCTAAACAGTAAAGTAAAAAACATATGTGAAAAAAAAAAAAAAACAAAAAAACAAAAACAAAACATATGTGAGCATACAACCCCAAACCACTGTTGATTTCAAAATTGACCAGATACAGGGATGTTTTAGAACATCCTTCTCAACAAGTGTTGAAATTCTATTAATATAACTCTATTAATTCTATTCTACTAATATAATTATTTTCCTTCCATCTTGTGTTTATTTTTTGGAAGTTGTTTTGATTTTTATTTTAAATGAGGAACATGACTAGATTAAAAACCATAAAGGAGGCAGAATAAGACGCAATTTCCTGAAACTACAAAGTTTCCCCCAAAGCAAAAATATGTTGTTTCATTTAACTCTGATATCTTACAATTTTCTTTTTTTTTTAAAGAACTAATATGTGTTTATTATAGACAATCTGCAAAATAAAAAAAATCTGAAAACTCATCATAGAAATCCCAGAAAGTCAATGTGAGGGTAGGATTATATATAAGCATTTGGAATTTTTATGTTTAATATACAGAGCTGGTTGGGAGTTATCAATCTGGAACTTCCTTGCAAAGGAACATAAGATTAGTTCTACACAAATTTTCGAAATAAGTGAAATTTGGGCTATCACAATGTTCAAAAATATCTCCTTAGCCTTCCTCTTTAGCTAAGCCCTAATAGTTATTTTCTTCTATAATTACACTCTTGTCTCAGTCCTCCATGCTATGGCTAACTCCAGATTCTTCCCACATTGATCCACCCTGCATATGACTTACAGGTTTCCTTTTATCAAAATAAATATAATGGTGTCAGTCTTCACATTAAACACATTTATATCCTCTTTCTATTGTAAGATCTTTGAGGTACATACTAGGTCTTTGTTATTCTAACTTTGACTTCTCTAATCTTATTATTGAGGGTTTAAATAAGACAAAGAAAATGAACTCATTTAATGCCAAAACAATTACTGTTGTAATAATTATTATTATGATGATAATGCTACATAAAAACATAAAATTTAAAGTTTTTATAAATTTTACGATTGTTAAAATAAAAAATATAAACTTTTGGATATGAAAATTGACCAAAATATGACCCATAATCTCTCAACCATAGTTAACCACTATTAATTTGTTGTAATATGGCTTCCTGAAACATTTTTTTCTTTTTTTAATAATAAATTTATTTTTTATTGGTGTTCAATTTGCCAACATACAGAATAACACCCAATGCTCATCCCGTCAAGTGCCCCCCTCAGTGCCCGTCACCCATTCACCCCCACCCCCTGCCCTCCTCCCCTTCCACCACCCCTAGTTTGTTTCCCAGAGTTAGGAGTCTTTATGTTCTATCTCCCTTTCTGATATTTCCTACCCATTTCTTCTCCCTTCCCTTCTATTCCCTTTCACTATTATTTATATTCCCCAAATGAATGAGAAGATATAATGTTTGTCCTTCTCTGACTGACTTATTTCACTCAGCATAATACCCTCCAGTTCCATCCACATTTTTTTCATATGCACTTACATAGTCTAGATTAACAAAGGTTTTTAATTTAATTGAGGCCGAAACACACTTATGATAATTCAAAGAATGAGAGTGTATGGTACAGAAATATGTAGGAAAAATGAATGACTAACACTAATCTCTCCATCTCATAATAGTTCCCTCGTCCTTGGTAAATACTCAGAGAATATACAGGGGTAAATCTAGAGTGGCTGGGGAGCCATACATTGGGCTTGCATGATGGTGGTATAGCTTATTCCTCTTCCTTGTTTTAATTTTCTTCATGAAACAACATCACTGCTATGGTCTCAATGTTTGTGTCCCTCCCAAAACTTACAGTGAGAATTCTAACTCCCAATATGATGGTGTTAGAAGATGAGGCCATTGGAAGGTGTTTATACAATGAAGATGGAGCCCTCATGAATGGGGTTAGTGTTTTATAAAAGAGACCTCGCAGTGTTCCCTTGCCCTTTCCATCCTGTAAGAATAAAATGAGAAGTCTGTGACACAGAAAAGAGCCCTCACATGACCATGCTGGCACCCAGAGCTCAGAGCATAGACTTCCTATAACAAAGCAGTAAGAATTAAATGTTTGTTGTTTATAAGCTGTACAACACAATATGTAGTATTTTATTATAGCAGCCCAAACAGAGTAAGACTACCATCTATATACTATACTTTTCCCTCACAGTTTAACTGAAGTTTGATCAACAAATAACAATTGTATATATTTAAGGGATACAATGTGATGTTTGGATATACCCATATATTGTGAAATGATTTCCACAATCAAGCTATTTAACATAGCCATTACCTCTTACAGTTACCATTTTTAGTGTGGGGGATGAGAAGACTTCAGATCTACTCCCTTGGTAAATTTCAAATATATAATATGTTATTATTAAATATAGTCACCATGCTGTATACTAGATTTCCAGAACTTGTTTATTTTAATGATTTATTTATTTTTATTTATGATAGACACAGAGAAAAGAGAAAGAGGCAGAGACACAGGAGGAGGGAGAAGTAGGCTCCATGCCAGGAGCCCGACGTGGGACTCGATCCTGGGACTCCAGGATCGCGCCCGGGGCCCAAGGCAGGTGCCAAACCACTGAGCCATCCAGGGATCCCCCTTATAACAAAGTTTATACTCACTGACCACCATCTCCCATTTCACCACTACACCTTCATCCTCACCCACACCCCCACACCCCTACCCCTGTCCATATAACCACCATTCTCCTCTCTGGTACTATGAGTTCAACATTTTTAGATTTCACATGTAAGGGAGATTATGCTATGATTAGCAGCTGTAAAATCATAGCAGTCCACTTTAGGGTGGTATCATCTAGTTAGCAGAAATTTCTGAAAATATAGGCTCTAATTTGTTTGTTTTTCTCTTTTATACTCAGGTCTGAGTGACTGAGGCTACCTACCATATTATTTTGAATCAGATCCAGCTCCCTCTTCAGCAGGGTTGGGGAATTTTGGCAATACACAACTCACAAAAGCTTGGTGGCCTGCCTGTCAACATTTTTCACAGGGACTCTGTGGTCTATAAATTATAGATCTCAGCATGTTAGTTTATTCACACTTCTAGATTAATATTCCTCCTTGGCTGCCACAGAACATTCTGGGTTCAAATCTAATTCTGTCTCTTCCTCGTTAAGCCTTAGAAAAGTAATTAACCTCCCTGAATCTGTTCCGTAAAACAAACAACAGTAGCGATAAGTATTTTATAGTGCTCCCATAGGAAATGACAAAATTTGAATGCATAATGATGTATATATGTTTATTCATAAGTCCAACATATAGTAATTCCAAACGACTTAATGACAAATCAAACCACCTCTAAGGCAAGAAATTTTTTTTTTAAATGTGAATGTTTTTATAAAAGACTAAAACCTAGCATAAAACCAGAGTGAAAGGGGGAAAAAGATTAAATCTTGACAAAGTTGAAAGTAAGAAATGTGACTAATTCACATGAAGTTAATTTATTAAAACATTATTCAGAATAATAAAATATTTTCCTATAGTATTTACACAAAAGTTGATCTTATGGCTATGTGAACATATACAAAATTTTCCTATCTGATGATGTATTTCCTTCATAGAGTGTAAAAATTTCAAAGAAAATACTAATTGGGTGTTCTAAAGGAAAAAAACAGTATTCTAAAAATTTCAGACTCCCTTTCCGGAAAAGTATTCTGCATGAAATAGAGAAAGAAAACTTATGCTAAAAATATGAAAACACAAAGAAGAATCACTCCACAAAGAATCAGAACGTAAAACAGTGAAAAAACTCAGAGGGTAATATAGCTTAACAAAACAGTTCAATCAATCCTTCCATGCATAGGAATTCACTAATAAATGAATCTGCCCTGACACTTTCATTTTTTTGTCCAGGCTGCTCAAAATTAAAATTTATCATTCTGGAAGTTGTTCACAGTTCTATGTACTAAAAAGTAGGCCAGATTGTATCATATTCAAATCCTATTTGACTAGATAGAAATAAATTACTATTCATGTGCAGTTTTTGGAATTTCTCAAAGTTAAACCAATTTAGTAGAAATTACCCTGAGCAGTTTTTCAAGAAGTTTTAGGTTAACTCAAAAGTTTAATAAGACATTAACAAATGTAGTCAGAAATGTACATTTAAATTCTTAGATGATAAGACTATTAGCTGTTATTAACAGGTGATCATACTAATACCACATAAGTAAAAATATATTAATTAAAAATGGCAGAAAAGTATTTCCTTCATAATGCAATAGATATTGCAATAGATATTTAATGAGCAATAGCACAGGGCCAGATGCTATTCTAGGAATGAATGATACACTGATGAAAAATAAATAAGACGTTGCTGCTCTCATGAATGTTATATTAAGAGAATAGGAGGTAAAGAATATTAGACAGATGACAGAGAAAAAATATGTGGGGCCCCTGGTTGGCTCAGTGATTGAGCGTCTGCCTTTGGCTCATGTCATGATCTCATGGTTTCTGGATCCTGTCTCACATCGGGCTCCCCACAGGGAGCCTGCTTCTCCCTCTGCCTGTGTCTCTGTCTCTCTCTCTCTCTCTGTGTCTCTCATGAATAAATAAAATATTTTTTAAAAATCTGGTAATTCGACATGTTATATAGAGATAGAACAGAATGATCTAATAAAGAGTGACTGAGTGACTCTCATAATCTAACAGGCCTCAAAGAAATAATGTCAGTCTGAGAAATGAATAAGACACAAAGGTCAGTCTTCTAAAGACAGAGAGGTAGTGAATTTCAGGAAGAAGCAGCAAACTCTAAAGGCATGGTGGTAACTGAGGAGATGGTATGGAAGAGAGGATTTTGTAAACATATAAAGAATTTGAATTGTATATTAACTGTCAATGTAAGCCACTAGATTTAAAGCAGAGTATAAATATAATATGATTTGTATTTTTTAAGTGTATTTAAAAAAAAGCCAAACCCTAGGTGTCTGTTAGTGTATTAAGAAAGCAGAGTAAGGAGTAGTAGGCTATCATGGTGACAAAAGAAAGCAGAGTAAGGAGTAGTAGGCTATCATGGAGAAATGAGAGTGACTTGTATGATAGTATCATCGTGGAGATGGAAAGAAATGAAAAGACTCAGACCATTATTTGAAAATATACTTTAATACGACTTACCAATGGAGGCAAAAGTGAGGGAAAATCAGAAATTACAGGTAAATCCCATGCTTTAGCTGGAGTCAGTAGGAGGATGGCACAATGCTGATTACCAAAATGGAGAGGATGAGCAGGCAAATGAGACTAGTAGGAGAGTGGAATTTGCTTTTAGTCATTTAATGGCAATAAAGAGATAATATTCAAAGACAGGGGACTCAATGAAGTCAATAAATAATGTAAGTGAAGTTGAAAGCACCATTGAAAACTTAATACTAAAGGCACTGGAGAAATGCCTTACAAATATCTATTTCATGATACTCTGTTAAGGCAGGTTACATAATCATACATTAGGAAATTAAGAAAGTAAAAACATAGGAATAAATATATAACTAAGTACCAGTTGTAGTGCAGAGAATTTGATTAACATTTTAAAAATAATGTCATGACAATATATAAAAAATTATTTATGTGAAAATATATTAGAAAATATATTAGAGTGAGCTTCAGCAACAGAAAGCGAATCTCACTTATGAAAAAAGTTTGATTATAATACTTACAAAATCAGAATGGACACTGGACACTATTAGATTTCAGCAACACAGAATCTAAATAGCATTTATATTTAACCAAAACTCCAAAATATTTGGGGACAGAACTCCATCTTCTAATATAGAAGCAAAAGGGGAGTAGAAAATAACATCTTTAAATTTTTAGCTCAAGGCATTAACTACAAACCAAGAATTTTCTATATATGTGATAAAGTAGCTATGGTAGCCAAAAGTAGACAGCAAAGTATGGTCCCACAGACTGCTAACTTATTCTGAACACATAGTCTTATCATTTTTATAAAGTTGCGACTTTCTGAGAGAATCTGGTACCCCATGAACTAATATGGGAATAAAAGGAAATATTCACAAAATTTGAAAACCCAGAATCCCAAGCCTTTCTTGTCTCTTGATTCATTAAGTTTAAAGTTAATCAATACCTTAAACCCTTTCACAAATAATAGAAAGGATTTCTTTTTTTTAATTATTTTTTATGATAGTCACACACACACAGAGAGAGAGAGGCAAAGACATAGGCAGAGGGAGAAGCAGGCTCCATGCACCGGGAGCCCGACGTGGGATTCGATCCCTGGTCTCCAGGATCGCGCCCTGGGCCAAAGGCAGGCGCCAAACCGCTGCACCACCCAGGGATCCCTAGAAAGGATTTCTAAACATTTTAAATCTATTCAATTTCCATTTCACATATTGTTTTCTGTTAGTTTATTTCTATCCTGATATAAGTGATTGAAGGTTATTTCCATCATGATCATCATAATTTTTTACAGACAATAATCAGTTTACCACATGAATTTTATCCAGATTATTTGCCTATGATTTCTTCTTGCATATCAAACCTGGGCCCTGGGATCATTTTACTTCATCATAAATACAACCTTAAAAGTTCCTTTGGTGAACATTTTAAACTTTGTGTATCTGAAAATGTCTTTATTTTGCCCTGATACATGAAAGACATTTTTGGTGAGTACAAATTCTAAAGTTGACATTAACTTTTCTCAATAATTTAAAAATTTTTTTAGTCTACTATCCTTTTGCATCTATTATACTATAGAGAAGTCTACCCTCAGCCCATTTTCATTCCTTTGTAATAGATGTTTCTTTTCTTTGTGGTTGCTCTAAAATTTTCACATCATATTGTTCTGAAAATTCACCACAAAGCATCTAAGTAAGAATCTCTTTTGACACCTTCTTAGTATTTGTTGTATATTTATGTCTTTCATTATTTCTGGACAACCATCAACTATTATGTTTTCAAATATTACCATTCTTCTTCTTTTTCACATTTTTTATTGTAGCTTAATCCTATTTCCTTCCTCAGATGTTGCCTTTTTAAATTTAATTCAATTTTATTTTGAGAATTAATTTATTTTAGAAATTCTTTTTTTTAAAGATTTTATTTATTTATTCATGAGACACAGAAAGAGAGGCAGAGATATAAGCAAAGGGGGAAGGAGGCTTCCTATGGGGAGCCTGGTGTGGAATTCAATCCCTGGACTTAATCCCTGGACCCCGATATCATGACCTGAGCCAAAGGTAGACACTCAACCACTGAGCCACCCAGGTGACCCTATTTTAACAATTCTTGAAGTGAATTAAGATTTATATTTGTTATAATTTATCCAGGATATAATGTAATTTTATCAGAGGGGCCCTTTATAGTTATTTTATCAGGAAGATTTATTTTGTAACACTTCCAAAGGTAGAACTAGATTGCTATCTTAATGTTTTTAAAACCACATGTAGAAGTAAATTATTCTGACTGGACTGATAGAAATGTGCCTATTTAATTATAAACTGAGAGCATATTTGTGAACATTGATTTTGACTGTGCTTTATTGAGTTAAATGTGTTGATATGGTTGCCTTTAATAGACAATCTGCAGGCTTAAACAACTCACTAGATTCATAATGGTTTGCTGTGTTAATTAGCACAAACCTAGAACCAATACTCAAAAGAAGTGAGATCAAGACACCCCTTTTCATATTATGGAGAAAGAAATAATGAAGACTTGAAGTTAAGAATTTTTTTTAATTAATTAATTTATTTATTTATTTATTCAGAGAGAGCGAGAGAGAGGCAGAGGAAGAAGCAGGCTCCATGCAGGAAGCCTGAAGTGGGACTCGATCCCGGATCTCCAGGATCACACCCTGGGCTTCTGGCGGCAATAAACCACTGCACCACCAGGGCTGCCCCTTGAAGTTAAGAATTAAAAATTGGCTATATATTATGGCTATAAAAGCAACTGAAATGGGTTGCCTCATCCTAATGGGGCTTGAATAACTTTGGTGGAAAGGCCAAGTAACAGCTACTAACTATAACAATGAGGATACTATGGTAACAAAATGGCTTGAATTGTGAATATCTTAGGCTGTGGCTGATTAATTATAGAGTTCCTAAAATAGACTCAAAAACCTAAGTTTGAGAAGAGACACCACTTCTGTTTTGTTCAGTACTATATCCTAGTGTCTAGAGCTATGGCTGGTACCTAGCAGAAACACAATAAATATTTGTTAATAAATGAAAACACAGCACACTAAAATCATATAACAAACACAACAAAATATTCCAGGTTTTTGAAAAAAAAGATTGAACAGCCAGGAGAGTGAAAATGCCTCACCAGATTCTCATATTTCAGTCTGTCTATGAATCTTACTTATTTTTAATCTTAATTTCTTTAAAATTATTGATTGATTAGAAGCCCCCTCAAAAAAAATGTATCACTACCTGTGTAACTCTGTGTACTTAATCTGAAGAAGAGACAAAATGCACAAGTCTGGAAATGTTAATAAATGCCACATTGTATTATGTATGTTTCAGTACCAAAGTATGACTTTGTTTTACATTTAATATCTGAACTTTTTATAACATTGCAGAGAGAGTGATATGTATTTAAGGTAATTCTATTACAATTAAGTTAAATATTGCTAATGTTTAAACGATTCTGGCTTCATAAGATTCAATATGCATCCTGAAGCTCATAATTAAACATTATAACTAAACTGTGACCAGTCCTACTCTTGACTGGTTATCTTAATTCTGCTTGACAATTACCAACCCTGGCAAAAGCCTGTGGCTTATTTTATCTGTTCTTGCTTCCACCTCCAGGGGGAAAATCATATTATAGTGCTGAAAGACTTCATTATCCATTAAACCCAACCTCATTGTTTTTCACAAAACCTTTACTCATCCCTTAACAGCATTCTGTCTTAATTTGCCATAATGGCTCTTTCAAATTTTGACAACTCTCCCAATAGCAACCAAAGCATTTTCTAAGTCACCCACTGGCCTTACTTTATTCTTTGCTACCCTTTTTCTTCTTTTTGCTTTCTCTTGTCAAATAGTTGGATTTTGATAACTATTTGAGAAATATATTAATAAACAGAACCATTCAGGTGAAAGTAAAGATAACTGGTGTGATTGCAGAATCAATGTTCCCATTCATTTGCAATTAAATGTTTGCAATTAAATGTTTCAAAGGTAAAGAAGTCTTTTATTTATTTTTGTTTAAAGTTTTTTTTTTAATTTTTATTTATTTATGATAGTCACAGAGAGAGAGAGAGAGAGAGAGAGAGAGGCAAAGACACAGGCAGAGAGAGAAGCAGGCTCCATGCACCGGGAGCCCGACATGGGACTTGATCCCGGGTCTCCAGGATCACGCCCTGGGCCTAAGGCATGCACTAAACCGCTGCGCCACCCAGGGATCCCTTGTTTAAAGTTTTATTTATTTATTCATAAGAGACAGAGACTGAGAGAGAGAGGAGAGATACAGGCAGAGGGAGAAGCAGGCTCCCTGCAGGGAGCACGATGCAGGACTCTATCTGAATCCTGGGATCATGATCTGAGCTGAAGGCAGGCACCTAACCGCTGAGCCACCCAGGCATCCCTAAAGAAGTCTTTAAAAGAAAGCTTTTGTCACCAGAGGAATCTAACCAATTTTAAAGAAATAATAACATTATAAATGTAATTTAGGCAATGACTGGTATTAAAAACATATGAAAAATTTAGGATGGGCCCTGAGTACTACAAAATTTTAAGATATTGTTTCCATTTTTTCAGAATATAAAAAACAATTGGACAAAAGGTCAGATTAAAATTTTTATGAGTGTTCCTATAGGACCTTTACTAATTGACCTCGTCCTTCGTTTTATACATTCGGTTAATAGTACATCTGTTGTTCATTTATCTAATGTCATTATGAATATTTAATATTTTCACCTTTTAGAATTATTATAATTTTAAAAAATTATACACAAAGAGCAATAAAAAATAAACTACTGAAATAGGCTATACTTATGAGTACTTAGGAACTGTCTAAACCTAGAGGATATTAAAAATCGTTGGAAAATCATCTGTCTTAAATGGGCTAGACATTAACTTGACTATAATTAGGAGAATTGGCTGTGCTCTGATTCTCTGACAGTTTAGAAGATGGGTCCACACAGTTATTGACTAAACTTTTATAATTTGATTAACCAGAAAGAAAAGAATATGAACACATATGTGTTTATACAGTTCCTTTCCCTTCAAGGAACAAAGAAAAAACACCAAATACAACTCCTGAACTTAAAATTAAGTTAGATACTACAACATTGATTTCTACATCTTTTATATCACCAGAAATATAGAAGTAATGTTGAAATAAGCCACAGGGAAACTTTATAAAAGAAGAATAAATTTCTATGTGGTAGTTACATGCTTAAATGGAAATTGGACAGCTTGTTAAAAAACTAAGGCCATTTCCACTCAGCATATTGCTTATGAAAAACCCAATAATGAATACCATGTATGAACTGTAAAAGCTGTAGTTGCTTAAAAATAAAAATAATTAACAATGTTAACATTTTTAAATGTTCAGAAAGTAAAGACATTAGATGTTCCTTTTATAGTCTTTTAAAAGTTAATACTTGCTAAAAATAGCAAAAGATTTAGGAGACCCAAAAAGTAACTTCGAATGATTTATGAAAGGAAGACAAGGTTCAGGAATGAGTTGTATCACACAGAGAAAATGTGAGAAGAGCCACCACATACATGCTCATAAGTCACACCTTCTCTGGGACTTCTCATTTCATCCTATGATTTTTTTTTTTTATTAAAGTTTCTGATTTGGGATACCTGGGTGGCTCAGTGGTTGAGCGTCTGCCTTCTGCTTGGGGCATGATCCTGGGGTCATGGGATTGAGTCCTGCATCAGGTTCCCTTCAGGGAGCCTGCTTCTCCCTCTGCCTATATATCTGCCTCTCTCTGTGTGTCTCTTATGAATTAATAAATAAAATATTTTTTTGGGATTCCTGGGTGGCGCAGCGGTTTGGCGCCTGCCTTTGGCCCAGGGCACGATCCTGGAGACCCGGGATCGAATCCCACATCGGGCTCTCGGTGCATGGAGCCTGCTTCTCCCTCTGCCTGTGTCTCTGCCTCTCTCTCTCTCTCTCTCTCTGTGTGTGACTATCATAAATAAATAAAAATTAAAAAAAATAAATAAAAATAAAAATAAATAAAATATTTTTTAAAAAAGTTTCTGATTCTACATACTATGGTATCTTGACAACTGAAATGGCTGAATCTTTGAATTTTTAATACTTCTCTAACATGAATCTTGATATATTACTCTAACTTTAAAAACTGAATTTAAAAAGTTTACAAAGAAATACCTTGTTTCTCTAGATTAATATTTCTGTTATAATTTCTCATTCCATATCATGACTTGAGTAAATATCAATATTTCAGCAAACCATTCTGTTTAATATTAACAGATTATCTAAACCATTAAGGCTTATTTACATTTGATATTTTATAGGATAGTCATAATTATTTGCCTGTAGTTAGTGAGGAAAAATATAAAAAGAAATATCAACTCTTTCAGCCCACAACAGTAAATGAGAAGAGCAAAATCTCTGAAGGGAGATAGTCCTGAATTTGCATCATATTTCTATCATTTCTGTAGCATGTGGTTTTGATCAACTTATATAACATTTTCAGTTTCTTCATCAGTTTAATAGAAATATCTATATTGTGCAGAGAGAGAACTAGCATGTTTGTGTGTATGTGTTTGTGTTTAAGAGAGCTAGAAAAAAGAAAGAGAGTTGGAATCCAAGTTTATGACATGCTGACATAAGGAGTAGTTATCATGTACCCAGCAATAAATGGGGAAAATATGTTTGTCAGCATTAATGTCCTGTTGTGTGTATTGGGGCACTGATTTGGAGTAACGACAAATTTATTTTCCTTTCTTTTTTAAAGAGTTTGATCTTGGTAAAAGTAATATAGCAAGTGAAATATTTATACACCAAGAACTTAGTTGTAACTTTTGATTCCTCTGAAAATTATTCTCTAATTCAAGCCCCTATTCTAGCTAAAGGTAGATAACTTAAAGTCTTTCTGACTAACCACAGTCATTTGAGGTATAAGCAAAAGCCAAACAGTTCCCTGACCTTTTCTCAGGAGAGGTCTGAATGTTTGCTATCTAGAGAGGGGGGTGCTGAGATTCTTACAGCATCATCAAATTGTGGTGGAAGCCCCTGACCGCTAGTCTTTGCTGGCATCAGCTTTTCTGTCCATCTGTTCTGGTCCCCAGGCTTGGTTGTGTTGCCATCCGTGGCTGCCTCTTCCATTCCAACAATGACAGACCTTCAAGCCTGCCAACTCAGCTAACTTCTCAGATCATTGGAAACTGCAGTTTCTCTCCTATACCACTCCTGGCTGCAGGAATCTTGGCAGTTGTATTTAGGCACCTTATGCAGATATATGCCAATTGGTACCTGTATTGGCATGCTGGCAAACATTGCTCACGTGGTTCTGGGGAACTTAAAACTCAAGGAATGTGTTGGTTTCCTGAGTTTCCCCTCCTGCCTACAAATTCCTACACACGTTGGGATTTGTTTGTGTGATGGGACAGGGGCAGGTATCTTCTTGAAACATAGTTCATTTGCAACCCTGACCTTATTCTGTTCCCTTCAACAAGTCCTATGAGAGATTTTTATCTTCTGTTTTTGTAATAATAATATTATTAACAATAAATTGGTAGCAATAATTATAATAAAATCTCTTTTTCTGTTCTAGTTTATATAGATACTGTGACCACCCTTCCATGTGACAAGGAAAACTAAGGTCTAATTAAACTGAAAGGATGAAGTAAACAGGAATTACAGGGATTATAAAAGCAAAGGCTTTATACATTTACTCTGTCATTCCTTCACACCAAGAATAGGGATTCATAATGAAAAAATAATTTAAAAAAAGAGGGCACTATCCTCAACCCACAGATGTTAAATTATCTTATCTAGCCTGCTATTTTTTTTCTAGCCTGCTAATTTAAAAATTATTTTTCAAAATGATTCTTTCATGTAAAAAATCTCAACCTCTCATACTCAATAAAGCCTCCTAAAATTCATAATTAATTTGCCTTATATATCTCTAAGTAAATAATTTACTGACATTCATTCATTTTTTCATTCCCCAGGATTTTATTGAGAATCTATTATTAACCAGGAAGTCTCTTGGATGATAAAAATCCAAAAATGAAGACATGATCCCTGATCTCATACATTTCATAGTCCAGTGGAGAGGACAATCCACAAAAGAGGTAGTCATAATATGATGTTACATTTGCATTCCCATGCAAATGCTAGAGAGAGCATCTACTAAGGAGTCAGAGATTTCCTACAGGAAGTGCAATCTAACTAAATATTAAAGGATTAACAGTTGTTAACCAGGCAAATATTGGGGAAATGTGATTTCCACAAAACAGCAAGAGCAGCTGAAGTACTATATATAGAAGGTCAGTTGTACCACAAAGATGGTAAGAAATAATGCTTGCAACCTAGGCAGTCACTAGTTAATGAATTGGTAGTCAATGAGAAATCTTTGATAGGAATCCAGCAGGGAAGTAGAGTGCTCAAAATTTCCCATTAGATAAGTCATTTGGGGACGTGTTTTTTTAACCCCTGGATTGATGACACATTGAGTTCTCGTGCCTCAAAGATGTTCTCTAGCTCTTCCATGTAAATTTTATTGCAATCAGATTGTAATTTCCTTCATTAAATGTCAGAATAATAGTCAGAACTCAGGCTCTAAGTAAAAGTTCTCCCTCTGTGTTCTTAAAGTGGTGAGGTAAGGAAAAACATAATGGAACACGGTGTGCCTCTCCCCATCCTGTATCAACTAACCACTCTGGTGACAGTAGAGAAAAAGAAGGGGGGCTTTCCAAGAAAGAATCTTAGCTATTTTTGTTGTTTTTTAAAATAGGGTAAATTTAAAACATAACACAGATTATATTTCTTGTCTTTTTTTCCAGGGGCTTCAAGAACAAAAAAGAAGAATCAGTTCATTTATCACACAATGATAATTATAGCAAAATTTGGAAAGTTGTTCATTCTACTATCTAATGGAAGAAATAAACACTAAGCATCCAAAATAATGTTCTTTCTATTATTTAAGATTCTCCTTCTAGGGATCCCTGGGTGGCGCAGCGGTTTGGCGCCTGCCTTTGGCCCAGGGCGCGATCCTGGAGACCCGGGATCGAATCCCACATCGGGCTCCCGGTGCATGGAGCCTGCTTCTTCCTCTGCCTGTGTCTCTGCCTCTCTCTCTCTCTGTGACTATCATAAATAAATAAAAATTAAAAAAAAAAAAAAGATTCTCCTTCTAAAGCAGAGATTCTTCTCTATCCCATCATTATACATAATTGTTCTTGTCAAATTCTTCCCATTCATATGCTTTTTCCATTCTTTCCATAAAATAAAGTGAAAATATCAGTAATAAAATTGTGTGCTTCTTTTTCACATATTCTATAATAGATTATAGTTTATAAGCACTCAAATTCATGTAAGAGACTAGCAGCATCTTCCACATTAAATTATGTTAACCAAAATAAATAAATAATTAACAGCAACTACATGCATAATTCAAAAAATATTTCTATCTTGCCAAATTAAATTATTTATAATTCCAAAGATATGTTATATCATATCTCAATGTATATTAGTATTTTATCTATGGTATTTTATCATTATTTCTAAAATTCTTAAGTCATTGTAATCTAACTTAGCTATACATGAAGAACAGATAAAATTACTAGTATGCAAAGAAAAAATAATCAATATAGATTGACAGTAACCTATCAAAAGTATTGGAATTAGCAAAAATAATTTTAAAGAAGTAAAAAATAACCATTGTAATGAAGCATTTCAAAACTGATATTGAGGGATCCCTGGGTGGCGCAGCAGTTTGGCACCTGCCTTTGGCCCAGGGCACGATCCTGGAGACCCGGGATCGAGTCCCACGTCGGGCTCCCGGTGCATGGAGCCTGCTTCTCCCTCTGCCTGTGTCTCTGCCTCTCTCTCCCTCTCTCTGTGTGACTATCATAAATAAATAAAAATTTAAAAAAAAACTGATATTGAATGAACAAAAAAAGAAAGAGAAATAGTAAATACAAAAATAAATTAAATGAATATTACAGATCTAAAAAAATCTAAATTAAAAAATATATATGTATGTCATTAGAGATTAACAGCCAATTGGATTTGAGAGTAAAATACAATCCGTGGATTGATGACAGATCAACAAAAATTATCCAATTTGAAGAAAGCAGGGAAAAAAGACTGAGAACAATTGAACAGAACCTCAGCAGTTTATACATTATCAAAGTCATAACATTCATGTACTGGCATGCCAAAAATAAAGAAAAGAGGAAATAAGGAAGAAAATATTTAAATAGTGGCAAACATCTTCCAAGATATTGTGGGAGACGTAAATTTATAGTTTCAAGAAGCTCAGCAAGTTCCAAACTGGATAAACATAAAGAATATTATTGCTAACTCTCTCAGAGTCAAACAGCTGAAACTTCAAAGTGAGAAGAAAATATTAAAAGTAATATCCCAAAAAAACACACTAGTATCTACAGATAAAAACAATACAAACGACCATTTCTCATCATAAAAATATAGAGGCCAGAAGAAACTGAAAAAAATGTTTAAGGTGCTGAAAAAAAAACTGAACCCAGAATTCTAAGGCAGTGAAAATATCCTGTAGGAATGAAGAAAAAGTAATGAGTAAATGTGTAAAAACTAAAAGTGTTCATCCTCAACAGACCAACACTACAAGAAATGATAAAGGAAGCTCTAAATGAAGGAAGAAAAGATACCAAATGAAAAGTTGGATCCTCGAAAGGAAATCATGGGTATCAAAAAAGGAGTTTAACTGGTTAAATACAAATACTTTTCTCAATAATAATACTTATGACTGATTAAAGCAAAATATAACATTGTACTGTGGAGTTTAAAATGTGTCTGTTTATGTGTGTATATTTGTGTTCCAATACTTTAAAAAATTAGTCTATGGATTAAAAAAAAATCAAGAAATTTAAAATTATTTAAAATGAACTATAGGGCAGCCTGCGTGGCTCAGCAGTTTAGCACCGCCTTCCGCCCAGCGCGGGATCCTGGAGACAGGGGATCAAGTCCCACTCGGGCTCCCTGCATGGAGCCTACTTCTCCTTCTGCCCGTGTTTCTGCCCCTCTCTCTCCCTGTCTCTCTCTTATGAACAAAAATCTTTAAAAAATAAATAAAATAAGATGAACTATAGAAAAGAATAAATTAGGAAAGTTGCTAGGGCAACACAGGTTTTTTTTTTTATTTTTTTAAAACTTACAGTTTTTAATGCTTACTAAGAAAAGTAAAGGAGTATAAGCCCAACATATACAGTTATAACATGTTTGGATGTAGCATACATGACAAGTGTAACCAAAATGGAGTGGGAGAAAATGAGCCTATGCTGATTTTAAGGTTTTACCATTTTGAATGAAAAGATATATTTAACTCTGAGAGTGAAAAGTCAAAAATGTAAATTGTATCTCTTGGAGAAACCATTGCAAAAAAAGTAGAATTAGAAAGCCATTACATAAGTTAACTTTAAACTATTTTTAAAAATCAATCAACCCAAAAGAAATTTGGAAACAGAGAAGATAAGAGAAATATTTACAGCAACAAAAATATGGGGAAAATGAAAAGGTAGTGAAATGGCAAAAATCAATGAAAAACGGAACTAAATTAGAGAAATTAGATTAATGCTATTGATTTAAACAATGGTTTAAATCTCTAATATAATCCATATTAACATTAGAAACCATTATATAGCCATCAAAAGTCATTGGAGTTTCTCCATTACTTACTGTGTCGGTGTGATGTGGGAAATATTTTGACAGCATTAGAAAAATCTCCTAACTTGCGAGCAACAGAACAAATCAGAGCCATGTGTGGTTTAAATACAGACTCCAAAACAAGGAGTTTTGTTTCCTTTGAAAAAGAACTTTGAAAGACTATAAGCATATATAAAAATTATATATATATATATATACACACACATATATACACACACACATATACATGTATACACAGATTTTATATTTATATATAGAGATAGAGAGATTACATATATAAATGTTAGAGTAAGCAGCTCACTAGGTTTTAACAGGATGCCTGGAGGGAGAGTCAAGGTCAGCTATCAGGAAAAGTCAGATATCTGTCCTGGCAATATTCCAAAAATAAAGCCACCAGAAACTGGATGGAACCAGACAGGCCTAAGACAAAGGCCAGAGACCTGACCAAATAAGGCAAAAAAGACCTGAAACCCTGCTCCCTCAAAAAATCCCCTCCCCAGATAATAAATATTCCACCCCAGAGTTAACAATTGTCAATAAAGGATCCAGACCCAAACCCCAAGGCGAGGCTCTCCCTTAAGCTTGTCCATTCTCACATCTCCAAAGTGCACTCTCATTTAATAAATTCTTCGCCTGTACTGCTCAACCATGGTCTGGTTTGTCCTTGGATTCTCTTCTTGTAATGAGACTGGCAACATCCTGGGGACAGACCAGGTGGAGGCCTCAGGGCCCAGGGCCAGGCAGGCGCAGGGAGCAAG
This sequence comes from Canis aureus, assembly GCF_053574225.1. Lineage (NCBI taxonomy): Eukaryota > Metazoa > Chordata > Mammalia > Carnivora > Canidae > Canis > Canis aureus. Next base: position 8,686,521 of record NC_135638.1, read on the forward strand.
GGAGGGGGTCCACCCACCCCACTGGCAACACAAATACAGAAGCACTGGTTTTGGTTTTTTATTTTTATTTTTTTCAAATTGTTTCTGACTTTCCATTATCTTAAATTGGTATGATGGAAGTTAACAGAAATTCTATAAGTTGGGTAGTTTACTTCTAAGAGAACCCCAGAAACTACATTTTAGGATGTTTCCTATTGTGTAAAACACCATTGTCAGCCTTTGGGCTCATTAGAACCAAGAGCAGAGAGATGTATGTTTTGAAGGTGTTCTGCATCCCCACACAGACACTTTTTAACAGTATTTGGTACACTGGAGACACTGAATACATGTTTATTGAATGAAAAGTGCATAAATGACACAACCTATGGACAACCGTAGGGTGTAGGTGCAATGAAATTAGAAACCTGTACCTGAAACTTTACTTATTTCTCTGAACAAATTTTCAAAGATGTTTCTGTGAAAAAGGGAAAGTATGAAGAAACAAATTCAAGGCCTTTGGCCAAACAGAAGTTATAGTCAGGAAATTAGTTAGGCATACAATTATGCCCGTGTCAAGTGTGATAAATTACAAAGTTGTGAAAGTGAAGACAAAAGTGATAAGGGATACTTCTAAAGTTAGGAAGCTCAATACTGGGCAGCAGAACCACTTAGAGTAGACATACAGTGGATGCTCATTAAATACAAAAATCAGGGCAGCTCTGGTGGCTCAGTGGTTTAGCACTGCCTTCAGCCCACTGCATGATCCTGGAGACCCGGGATCAAGTCCCATGTCAGGCTCCCTGCATGGAATGGATCTTGCTTCTCCCTCTGCCTGTCTCTCTCTTTCTCTCTGTGTGTCTCTAATAAATAAGTAAAATCTTTAAAAAAAATAAATACAAAAATCATGTAATACCTCTACATTTTATTCAGAATAGACGCCAAAGGGAACCCTGGGTGGCGCAGCGGTTTAGTGCCTGCCTTTGGCCCAGGGCGCGATCCTGGAGACCCGGGATCGAATCCCACATCAGGCTCCCGGTGCATGGAGCCTGCTTCTCCCTCCGCCTATGTCTCTGCCTCTCTCTCTCTCTCTCTCTGTGACTATCATAAATAAATAAAAATTTAAAAAATTAAAAAAAAAAAAGCTAGCAGAATAGACGCCAAAGTACTTAAACCTTATACCTACAATCTCATGCCTCACTTACTCTATTCTGGCAACAACTGGCCTCCTTGTCCTTCCTAGAAATGCTAAGCCTGGTCTTGCCTCAGGACTACTGCACCTTCTGCACACAGACTCTGCCTTCTGCTTGGTGGGCTAATCAGATCTGTCACAGTTCCCTCCTTCACAGCTATTGCCAGATGGTATTTTCTCAGTGAGGTTCACCCAGACCATCCTAATAAAAACATGCACCACACCTCTTCAAAATCAGTGGCATCCCCACCCACATCCCTTGTAATAGTCTGATTTTTCTTTTTCTATGGCACTTGTTATACATTTTAACATCATTTACAATTTTTATTTACATATTATGATTATTGTTTACTGCTTGTCTTCAGTCACAGAATATAAATACTACTAGGGCAGAGAGTCCCATCTTGTTGATTGATATATATTTAGATCCTTCTACAAGGTTAGGTGCTCAATATATTTTTAAATAAAGAAAATGTACTTTACAAATTGAATTATTTGCTGACAATCTAAATGTATTTTAAAAACTTTAGCCAAACATCTGGAATATCTTTTGTCTACAATTTACCGGGGCATATGTTCCCAAATACTAGTCCAAGGACTAAGTTAATAGTTGGGATCTTTGCAAATTTTCTCAACTAACTTTGCCAGTAAGTAATTATTCCTCTCTGTACTCAGTGAAGTATGTGATAAAAGACTAACACTATCTATATACTGTTATGTATAACATTTTTTAAAAATTAAAAAGGAAACTGAACAGTCATGCTTACCTGTTGGAAATAAGGTGTTCCTAGGCTGATGTAGCTCCCAATATCCATTGGCTACCCTTTCCTGATCAATATTCTAAAAAGTGTCTCACAGTAGATCCAGCTATCCTAGGTACATTATCAACATTTGATGTGTTCTCAGTCTTCACACGGTTCTCATAAATCATGTCCAAGTAGAATTAAGATAGTTCATTCTGTCATTTATTCAAAATTGTGTATTTAGTGCCTTCTGTGTGTCATACATGATGCTAGGTGATAAAACCTCAGTAACTAATGAATAACTTTAAAATGTGTACATTTGCTTTCATATTTATTGTCATTAACATAGTGGAAATAATTCCAAAGTGGTTGATATTAACATTAAATATAGTGAGTACCGCAATCTACATAGCAGAGACAAGTTTAGACATACATACATATATATATATAATATATGTATAATATATATGAAAATGCACATTACAATTCCTAAATGCTTTTAGAAACTGATATAAATAATGGTGCACTAATAATGCTGTGATAGGTACTACATATATGTCATAGTTTTTATTATTGCTATTATTTAAAGTATTTTTTTAATTGAAATAAAAGGTTGTATGCCTGAAATGGATGTGTTTTTAAAAAGCAAATGTCTACATATACAGTTCTAGCCACATTTGCTGATGGGTTCATTATATTCTCATCACATCTCACCTCTGGTTGAACAGATTAAGTAGATTAAGCTATTAGATTAAGGACAATGCCTTCCAAAAATAATATAATGTTGCAGGTTAACTTTATGATTGTTTTGTTCAATTGTATCATATTATACTATATTATATTAAGTTACTATATCCAAAAGCTCTTGGGTAAATTGGTGTCATTCACTGTTTGCAAACACTCTTATAATCAGATTTAAAAATTCAAGTAGAGTGAGTACTTGCAAAGGTCCTTCTACCAAAAGGAACTAGATAAATAAGAATTAGTAAACAAAAGGCAGTCTTTGAGACATGAAATGAAACTGAAGTCAGGAAAAAGGTGAAATGAAAAGTAAGAAATAATCATTGTATATATCCACTGCTTTACAAGTTAATGCCTCACTTACATATAGCTTCAGCAGAACAAAAGAAACCATTAACAACTACAACTAGAACCTATAAGAATAGGAAAATTATTTGCAAACCATATATCTGATAAGGAGTTAATATTTGAAATATATAAAGAATTTCTACAACTCAATAGCCAAAAAAAAACCAACGAAAAACATTGAAAAGTGAGTAAAGAAAATGAACAGACATTTGTCTAAAGAAGATATACAAATAGTCATTAAACAGTTATATGAAAAGGTGCTCAATGTCACTAGTCATTAGGGAAATGAAAATTAAATCCACAATGAGATATCACCTCACTTGTTAGAATGGTCATCATCAAAAAGATAAGAGATAAATACTGGTAAGGATGTGGAGAAAAGGGAGACCCAGTGCACCGTTCATGGGATTGTAAACTACTACAGACACTATGGAAAATAGTATGGAGGAACTTCAAAAAATTAAAAATAAAGCTACCATGTAATCCAGCAATTCCACTTCTGGGAATATTTCTAAAGGAAACAAAAACACTAACTCAAAAGTATATCTGCACACCCATATTCACAGCATCATTATTCATAACAGCCAAGGCATGGAGTGAAGGTGGCGCTAAACTGCTGAGCCACCCGGGCTGCTCTGAAAACCTTATCCTAAACCAAAACATTCAAACTAAAGTGTTCAAAGAGCAACTAATGAAACAAAGTAACATCTTGAACTGTATAAAGATATATTTGTGTATGAGGAATTTTACTGCACACACACCTTTTTACCAGCGACCCTATCTGAAATTTAAGTATCTGAAATTACTAAATTACATTACATGTGATGTCAATGTTCCATTTTTCTGGGTTTTCTTTTTTCATTTATTTTGCACTGAATTAAGAGACATAGTGCCACATTTTCTTTTTGAGGTGATTAAGAGATATATATTAACTTTCTATGTTAAATAAAATTAAACATACATATTTTTTCTTCATAAAATAGCCAAATACTACTTCTTGGGCCAACACAACATTAATTTAGCATCTATTATAAGCCAAGTATTGCACTGGCTATCTTACAAATTCATCTTCACTTAGTCCTTTCATGTTTAAGGTGAGTTATTATCCCTCTTTTACAGTAGAGGAAACAGAATCAGAAAGGTTAATTATCTTGCCCAAATGAATGTAGGTCTGTAAAATTCAAAAGGCCAAGCTGTTAACATACATTATCTCTCAATATTGGTAGATGCTGTAGGTGTTTCCACTAAACCCCCATATCAGGCTGCTACAACCATTCCTATTTGCTGCTTATAGCTCACACTGGCACTCTTCACTGAAGAATTGCCCTTGGCATGCATAAGCCACCTTGTCCTATGCCCATCCCCTCTGCTCTTGGACAGAACAGTCTCATTGGCACATATTATGCTTTAGAACTCCCTGTGGAATCAGGCTGACCTGTACTTGAAACCAAATTATTGCCTAGTTTCTTTCTCCATCCTGGCCTTCTTCCTTCCTTTATAGGCTTTTCTGAAGAACCCTCACATACACAGGAATCCCTTTCTCAAGCTTTGCTGCGAGGAAATCTGACTTAAGACAGTTGGTGCCAGGAGTGTCTAGAGAATAGACTCTATAGATAGGGTTTTAAAATTGGATTTCTTGTTGCCCAAATGGCAATGAAGACCTAGTCACTGGTCATAGATGGCATTTGATAATGTCCTAACAAGGTGAAGCAGGATAATTGCAGAGATTTTCACCTGTGGTGATCTAGGGAAAGAAAAAAAAAAAATATATATATATATATATATAAATATATAATTACAGACGCACTAGCCCATTTAGTGTCTTTGGCTTTGAGAGTTACAGGGAAAAAGTAACTCTAAAATTAGTGCACAACTGATTGGGTATTGCTGAAAGCTACCAGTGCATTGGAGAGATATGACAGGATCCAATCAGTTAAGCAACAATTTAAAGCAAAGTCTGGAAGTCAGAGGGCCTCCTTGGCAGAGTTTAAAGAAACTGTCATCTACTACAGTCGGAAAGTTAATTAAGCTGAAAACCAGCCTTATGACTTAATTGTAAAAATAACAGAACATCAGAGAAGCTAAATTCTCAGTCTAGACAATGCTCACAGGTCAAAGTCAGGAAAGGATGGGGACCTTGAAATTTGAAATGTGGATATCTGTTTAGATATAGTGAAAAACTTGCACCTGGGTTCCTCTGAATCTTTTGAGCTATATAAAGGATTGAGGATTATAAAGAGACCTCTAACCAAATGCCTTACAGGACAATACTTGCCATCTTTAGCGTTTCCCACCTATTCTTCTATCAGATCAGTAATGAGGGTCAAATCTCCTAAAAGTCAAAAATAGTCTAACAAGGGATGCATTGTTAAGACAGCTATGGAAGAAAATTATTTTATAACAAAGGAGTTATAGGATCTAACTAGTTTTGCACTAGGAAGCAGGTGCATAACCTGGGAATAGATCCCAAGAGTGCTGAATGGAATGAAAACTGGATAGGGGAAATCCTATCAAAAACAGGGCATTGCCCCATGACTCAGAATTTAATCCCCTAGCAATAGCTCTTAGAGAACATCCTAACATGCTGTTCCAATAGAAGCTCAGAAAAGGCAATGGCCAATATTAAATACAGATGAGATTTCAGAACTATGGAAGAAAGAATCAAAAGGCTTACAGAAGTAAGCATATTACAGCGTATTCATTATTTGAGACTGAAAGACCCTCCACCTAACGTGTTTTACAGGAGTATCCAGGACACATCTGTTTACCAAAGCAATAACAAATGTTTCAGTAAGTAAGGCACCCACATTTTTGAAAATTCTGTAGTATAAAGTTAGAGAACTAGGCTACTAGATATTCATGGGAATAATGGTTCCAGAATATCAGAGGATACATGAAAGTACTTAATTGGCAGAGGCAAGGTGAGATTAATTACTGTAATAGGCAAAAAAAAAAAAAAAAAGTATTAATGACAGCCGAGGGGAAACGTGACTCACAGGGATCTATGAGGATGGCTCACAGAATATATCCTAAAAGAAGGAGAGATAAATAGTCTAATATATAATCAAAAGAGATCAAGAATGGATGAATGGATGAACAGAAGGCAGATCAGCTTCCCAGTACATAATCAGTCCCTTGGCTAGTTCTGAAATCTGAAGCAATTCTCAAAGGCTGCATTGACTGAAAAAGAGGATAGATCTGTTTGAGAGATAATCTGGCAATCTGTCAGTCCCAAACTTGGTGACCTCCCCCAGTCCACCATCAAAGAAACCATATAATCAGGTAAGCATCCCCTGGGGGAAGGAGAATACCTATGTTTTGCCTGGGTTGTTGGATACGGGATTTGAGCTAATAGTGATATTATCGGATAAGATATTAAGTAGAGTCCTGGCAAAGGTTTATCTCACAGTTTTTCACTAGGTCACTAGACTCACTTGGTGGTCATTTTCCCAGTCCCTGAATATATAGTCAAAATGTTCGTATTTCCCTATGCAAAAAAAATTATCCCTAAATCTCTGCATAGATGCTGAGATCAACAAAAGGGGCTGTTACTGCATGCTCAATTTGAATTACATTTCAGGGTTCCTGAGAAATAGTCCAAGGAGTAAAAGTACCACTCCCTATTATTGCTAGATACACTGAGTATTTAATCTCAGTGTTTGTTTATTTTCCCCACAACAAGAAACAAAATCAAATAATTTACAGGAGGTGAATTATCATAAATTTCACCTTAACCCCTTTGCCATCTTCACATATTCCAAATTTTACTATATTAAATCCAGTTTTAATTTTGTACTTGGATATGCTGAATACATTAACTTTCTTGGTTGAAAATAATAAAATATAAGCATAATAAAGTGGAAAATAAATTAAAATAACTTTGCCAGCTGTATAAAGAACTTTTATCAAATGCTTTTTGTTTGTTTGTTTGTTTACTTATGAGAGCCTACAATTTGTTGCCATAGAGGCCATAAAGATAGGTTTGGGGTGGGGGGGCTCCTGGGTGGCTCAGTTTATTGAGTGTCCAACTCTTGATTCTGGCTCAGATCCCATGATCTTAGGGTTATGGGATTGGGCATGGGTTGAGCACCATACTAACTAGGGAGTCTGCTCGAGATTCTCTCTCTCTTTCTCTCTCTCTCTCTCTCTCTCTCTCCTCTGCCCTTCTTTCCCCTGCACATGCGCACACTCTCTCTCTCAGTAAATAAATAAATAAATAAATAAATAAATAAATAAATAAATAAAATTTTTTTTTTTTTTTTTTAAAGAGAGAGAGTAGTTTGGCTATAATACAGACCAAGGGTTTAAAAGAAATACACTTCAAGAAGTATTTCATTGTAAGCCAAGATAAGCTATATAACATCCTCATAAAAACAAGAAAAGTCATTACTATCACAAATATAGGATTGATTAAGGGTAAAGAAAAGGCAAGTATTTTTGTAAGGAGAGACTACCAAAATTCCAATATATAAAGTGAGTTAAGAAATGATCTCAGACACCAAATTAGGACTGCCTTAGTATGCATGTCATAAAAACTCAACCTTTTCCTCCCCTACATTCCCCAAAACTCCATTAACCGGATTTTAAAAATTTAGGTAGTAAGTTACCTAGAGTGTTGGTTCTTGAGAGATGTATATCAGAATCACCTGTAAAGCTTTTAAACAATGCACAAACACCAACAGCCATAATCAAGACCCACTAATTTATAATCTCCCAGGTTGGACCTAGTCATTTGTATAATTTAAAAGCCCCACAAGAATCCTTTCACAATGTATATGCATATCAAATCATCACATTGTATACTTTATATATATATATTACAATTTTTATTTGTCAATTATATCTCAAGAAAGCTGGGGAACTACAAAACTCATGAGTAATTCTCTTACATACCTCCACCTGAGAATTAATGACTGCTTGAACAACGTAGTGTTTCATTCCCCAATTTTATCTCAAAACCTTATTTTCTACAGAATGAAAAACACTTTAACTAATATCTTGTTTGAAATCAGAGCATTAAGATTTTACTTTATGCATATCCAATATGCTTAAAGAACTAGCTGACCAGTCAGGGAGCTTAACAACCACAAATATAACTTTTGTGGGAAAGTATGATTTTAATGTTAATTTACCCACAAACAGTTGGTACACAGTTGTGGGGAACTACCTATACTCAAGATTATTATGTCATCGTGGAGAGAAGAGCATTCCTCTGTCAATTAAAAATCTATTTATTATTTTTACATAGTTATATAAATATTATGATTTCAAAAGAACACAAACAAATAGAGGGATAAGCAAGTACACTAGTTGAAAAGATATATGTGTAGACAAAAAATGAATTGATAACAGGGATATTAAGAGCACTCAAATTGGTCAGGTCCTGTGCAAATGTTGTTGCAGGGTACAGGTTGGAATCTGTTCCTAAGCAAGAGAAGTTTGGGTCTTCCCAGATCTACTCCAAATCTAGACTAGTTCCATTGGTAACATACTCCAGTAATGCCAACACCATGGGGTTGAAAGACAACTAAAAGGCAGTACCCCAACAAATTAAATTCTTAAGAAACAGTCATTCATCAAATATTTATTTTATATCCACCAAGTATATATATATATATATTTTAAGTATATATATTTTACAAAAATATTTTGTCTCAAATGATAACAGTGACAGCCACATTCAATTCTAATGTAGAATGTGATAAAGGAAGATCAGAGGAAGAATTGCTATGAATTGCTGTCACTGTAACTGATTTTTTTTTTTTTTTTTTTTTTGGTGATGGGTAGTCAAGTCATTGCTCTATCAAAGATATATTCTGCCTCTAGTCCAAATTACATATATCAAATTATGTAACTATATGATAAAGTAAAGAAATTCCCCAAATAACAAAATAGCACATTCACTGACAATGACTCTTCTGCTGTGATGATCCTGGCACTTCATCTGAGGGTCAGGAAAGAAAGGGAAGCAAACTGAGCTTCAGCTTCATTAGAGTTCGAGCTGGCACCCAAAATATTTGTCCAGAAATTTTTTCTGCAATGTCCAATCCAATCCAAAATGGGGCTCATCCTACATGCAGGCTGAAGGTCTATGATCTATAGGATGAAGACACAGCAGCCATACTTGTTGAATTGGTAGCCATGCTTTTTCTGAGGAAAAGACTCTCTAGATTGAAATAAGCCCATGTCCTTTCAAGGAATGAACAAGATGTAAAAACTCCTGGTGAAAGTATTTGTCACCCAGGATATGGAAAGAAGTACAAAAAGCAAAGTTTTGACAAAAATATGAGGTAATGGCATGCCTATGATATCTCTGGCTCCTAATATCATACAGTATATCCAAATAGGTTTATGTGTTCTGTATTTTAAACTCAGTAAAATGCAAGCCTGAATTCATGATTCTTTAACTAATGTATTAATTTTAAGATAAATTTAACATGAATATTTGAAATATTCACCTATTATCCAAAAATGTGTGCTAAATTCTTAAAAAGAAGTTTTTCAATTATTTTCATTATTTTTGAAGACAATAATGTTATTCTAAGCTAATAAACGTCTTAAAAGTTTGATTTGGCCAAAACCTTGTGCATTTGCCTTTAAATTTAAAAACAATAATCTTGTCATGATTTAAATAAACTACTAATCCCATATATATTCAATTTCATTAATATTTACCAAGCAATTTTTGTGGGAACTAAAACAAAAATAATTGCTAAAACTTTGCTAAATGAAAAATTTTAACAGTTGATGTCTAATGTGACTTTTTCAAAAAGTATGTTAAAACTATTGTTTCTGAGACAAACAATGAAAATTGTTTTAATGTTTAAAATCTTAATTCACTGTTGCACCACAAAGGACAAAATAAAGTATATAAAATTCCATAAAATGGAATAAAAATTATTCATTAAGCCTTCAAATTTTTTGTGACATAAAATTACAGAACATTTTAGTAGAGCATACATTCTGTAACAATTTATATTTCATAAATCAAGCACATAGTATTGGTTTTTTTACATTTTCTTTAGGGAGGAAATTATGGCTCATGTTATGCCCAATAGTAACATTTATATCAATAATATAAATAAATAAGCATGTAGATATACACAAAGAACCTATTAGACTAGAAAGAGCAGTTATTTTTTTCTTGAATTCTTATGATGTACCAGATGTCCATGTTATAAGGTAGGCTTGATGTTTTTCTCAGTCACACTAATATTTCTCTATACTGTCATTCTTCCACTTTCCTGTACAAGTACCTTTTCCTTGGAAACCGGACATAGATCTTTTTATTTCATCTCATTAGCCTCACCAACCAGTTCATTATGCCTCCGCCTCAATCTCTGCATTTGACCATCTACGGAGGAAATCATCCAATAGCCTATTTGCTCATATCTTTGACCTCCTCGTTTCCAGTTGCCTTAATCCCCACTAATTCCCATAGCCATTCTTGAAACTTGCCATCATCAAGAAGTGTTTGAGTTCTGAAATATTAAACTCAAACACTCTGGCTTCAGACACTAACCTCCAAATATTTTGGTTCTCTTATTCCCTAACAGCCAATAAACTTGCCTTATGATCTTGCTGAGACCTCCAGTCCTTGACAACACTTTTATATACTTATTAGCTCTATTCTGTTTTTATTCCTCAACATTGTTTATTACCTTGTTCAATTCTTTGCTAAAGTCCATATCTCCCTTGTATCTTTTTCATTTTGTTACATGTTTGGGAGAATGTCAACCATGGATCAAGCAAACCATCATGATCTTCATAATCAACTAGACCCCATAATATGTTCCAGCAATCTTTCTCATCTTCTAGTACCCATAGCAACTAAAGTATATTTAAAAATCTTCTTGATTTCCCCCAACTCTATTATCACAGCAACTCCCTCTCACTCCCAGCAGATGACATCATCTCTTTCTTAAACTCTTAGTGACTTCAGGGTAACATACTTTTTTGTTATCCATTTCACTTTCAGAGCCACTCTGTATAAATCCTCCAGATCATATTCCTTTGGCTCAGTTCCTCATTTGTAAAATGAAATAAACATGCATATCTCATGGCACCGCTTGAAGATTAAATGTGTTAAAACATGTAAATAGTGCATAACCCACAAGAATTACTCAATAAATCAAGGTTTTTTGGACTCATGATTCTCTTATCTTTTCCATGTCCTTTCATTCTCACCCTCCACACCTTATCTTAGAGATCACAACAACCCTATAGTTAGCTGCAATTAAGTCTACGAGTTGATGTTTGCCAAATTTCTACCTTCAACTCAGACCTCTCAGCAGAACCATAAATCTATCTACCTAGCCATTTCCAAAGCTAACCTCATCTATTTCCAGCTTTGTTCTTTCTCAATCATTTTAAATCAATAAATGCTATCACCATTCATATAATCAGTATTGTTATTGACATTTTGTCAAGTTCTGTAATTTCCTGAGATGTGTGTAAAGCTACAATTATGATTATGATTATGATTATGGTTTTCTTTATTTCCCCATTTTGTCAGTTTTTTCAAGTTGTATAATAACCTGCATTTACATTTATAATTGTATCTTAATGTGATATTGATCCTTGTATATGAATGAAGTATTTTTTTCCCTAGTAATACTACTCATTTTTAATCCTAAAATTTTCCTTTGGTTCTTTTTCATACTTTATCTGGTGAGATTCCGCATCTGTTAAATTCATTATTATTCTGTTTTACTTCTAGTTCTTGAACATATTAATAATGACTGCTTGAAAGTCATTGTCTATTATTTCTAACATCTGGATCATCTTAGAGTTTGTATTTTTTTTTTTTTTTTTTTTTTTATTGGTGTTCAATTTACTAACATACAGAATAACACCCAGTGCCCGTCACCCATTCACTCCCACCCCCCGCCCTCCTCCCCTTCTACCACCCCTAGTTCGTTTCCCAGAGTTAGCAGTCTTTATGTTCTGTCTCCCTTTCTGATATTTCCCACACATTTCTTCTCCCTTCCCTTATTTTCCCTTTCACTATTATTTATATTCCCCAAATGAATGAGAACATATAATGTTTGTCCTTCTCCGACTGACTTACTTCACTCAGCTTAGAGTTTGTATTGACTGATATTCTCACAAACTTTTTAAAAAAAGTTTTATTTATTTATTCATGAGAGACACAGAGAGAGAGAGAGAGAGAGAGAAAGAGAGAGAGAGAAAGAGAGAGAGAGAGAGAGAGAGAGAGGCAGAGACATAGGCAGAGGGAGAAGTAGGCTCCATGCAGGGAACCTGACGTGGGACTCGATCCCAGGTCTCCAGGGTCACACCCCGGGCTGAAGGTGGTGCTAAACCGCTAAGCCACCTGGGCTGCCCCATTGAGTAACTTTTTCCTGCTACTTTATGCCTACTAATATTTTATTGTGTGCTTGGCATTGTGTTTTATACATTGTAGATACTCTGGATTTACTTTTCTTTGAAAGGTGCTGAGGTTTTAGATTCAACTGCAAAATCTATTTTTCTGTAATATGCAGCTTAAGTGTCTGCTTATTTCCTTTTTCCAGATGCTACTTTTACTAGAAAAACTGGAAAATTCTCTACAATGGGAAGACAAAGATTTTAGTATAGCTATGACATAGATTTTAGTTATCACATAGATGAGAGAAAGTCTGGCTTCACTCTATAGTTTTCCTCTTAAATTTTCCAACTATTTTGTCAACTCAGAACTCTGGCTTCTGACAACACAAGCCTTTAAAACTTTACCTTCTACTATCCTCATGCGCCACATTGAGACTTTCCATCACAAAAAAATTGCAAACTCACAAATTTCATCTGGTATCATTTTCTTTCCTCAAAGATCACATTCCCAAAAGCGTCTGCATGTTTTGAGTTACTCTCCAGTTTCTTCAAATAGTTGTTTTCTTTTAAAACATCTTACAATAGTTTATTTAGGTACTACTATTGTTATCCGTAGATTGACCAGCATGACAAAGATGCTCTAGTATGACATGTAATAGCCCAACTGCACAGAAACTTATTTTATTTGTGTTACCAATAGCCCCACCTTGCTAGACCTAATGGTCAATTCTCAGTCTTCAACTTACCCAAACTTTTAACAGAATTTGACACTCCAGCCTGGGATCACTTTCTACACTTGTCCTCTAGGTAAATACACTCCTCTGTTTTCCTCCTATTTAACTGGCCTTTTCTTGTTAGTTTCCTGGTTCTTAATCTTCTTCCAGACTTCCTAACATTAAAATTATGCCATTAATCAATTTTGCAATCTCTATGTCTACAAGCATTTCTTTAGTGATATCATCTATCAAGTGGCTTTAACAATGAGCATATTTATAGCTGTTCTTCCTATATCCATTTATCTCTAACTCACTGTTTATGATTTCCCCTCGAAAATCTGTTAATTATCTCAAATATGATTATGTCAAAATTTAAACTCTTAATGTTACATTACCTAACATGTTGTATCTGAACTTTTCAGTTATTGGTTATTGGTTATTCAGTTATTCAGTTATTCAGTTATTGTTATTGGTTATTTCCAGTTGCTCAGATAAAAATGCTGGGGTTTTCCTTGAATATTCTATTTTATCATACACTCAAACTGTTAGGAAACATTAAATGCTCAATACCTCTCAAAAAATATCCAAGAATATGTCTACAACTTGCCTTTCAAGCTAATCAAATCCACCCTGGTCACTATTTCTTATCTTGGTATTTACAATGGCCCTCACTGATTCTGCAACTTCTATCACTGCCATTCCACTATTTTTCTCAGTCATCAAAGTTATCCCCTTAAAATGTAAAACAGGTAATGTTACTTCTCTGTCAAAAATCTGTTCAATGACCTTTACAATGACCTAAAGAGTCCTATATGGTCTGGCCACTCTCTGACCTGCTCTACTTCTCTCCTATCTACTTGGCATGTGGCTGCCATTCTGATTTTTTTTCCTAAAATTGCAGACTATTACGTTTGCCCCATATTTTAAATCTTGTTTTCCCCCAATATTGTTGATTTTCTCATTATGAATATAATCAATTTAAAAAAAAAAGAATATAATCAATTTATTATATTTAAATAGTCTTCTCCCACTAGAATATAAGCATGAAGGTAATAATTTTGGGTTTTGTTATTTGAACCCAGAAGAGTGCCTAACACAAGGCTGGTAATGAGTAGTTGAACTAATAAATAAATAAATGAATCAAATCCTAAGCAACTTCCCTTTGATCTTGGGGTAGAATCCAAACCCCTAATATGTCTTATAATCTTCTGCATATTATTGTCTCTATCTACCTCCTTCAAAGACCTTCATGTCTTTAAGTCTTTCTCTCCACACAGATATTATATAGTCATGTTGTAAGTTTGGACTTCCAAGAAGTCTCTTCTTCAGAACTACCTTATCTCCCCAGTCTAGATTAGTTTTATCTTGTTTCCAGGATACTTATTATTCATTGTAGAATTTGTTTATTCAGCTAAAACTCAAAACTGCAAATCATACATAGCAAAACCATTTCTATTTTGTGCACAATTTTATTTTAAATATTTGGTCAAATGTTTTGTCAAGAATCATAATTAACGTTTGTTAAAAAGAAAACCTATTACTATTATTATTTAAGTGTTTTTAGAAGTGAGTAAACTAAAGCTTGCTTATGACTATAGAATCAGTATTTGGAATAACCAGTATTTCAAACCTATTCTCACACCACTTTCTTTCTACACAAAATATTCATGAGTTATTATAATTTTCCTATAGGAATGCTTAAATAGCAATCTATCATAGCATATTACACACTTTTCCAATATAAGTTATTGGTCATACCTAAGAATTTTTCTTTGACAAAATGAGATGGTTTTTTTCTACATCAATATGCAAAGAGTGGCATATAATGTTATAAACATACATGTTTATGTATTATCAATCTCCAACCCTCTTAAAATACTTTACACTGGTTGCATGTCACAACACAGTCAGAATTATGACGACTCTAGTGGAATTTGATGGATCAAGAAGTTAATTTACCTGTTAGGATGTCAAAAGTGCAAATCTCCCTAGTTGCTGATCACTGCAGGAAATCCTAAAAAGCTAACACCTGAGGCAACAAGGAGGGAAGTTTGAAGCAAAGCACAATCAAATGCCAGTTAATCTAATCAAATTTGTGGTGACATGCGTTGCACTAAAATTCTTCAGAATAAAGCAGTAAGAGGAAACGCTCAACAGGATGTAAACTAATGAAGAACAAAGTCAAAATCATAGTTAAAATGTTATTCTTCTCTACAAGACATACATCAAAGCAGAAAACTGCTTCTGCCCCACTGTGAAGACTATAATTATTTCTAATGGTTTATGAAGACAGAGCTTATGCTTGTCAAGTAGAGAAACATAAATGTTTTTCTTGGTACACATTGAAGTGTTTTATATGAAAAGACAACATCTTTGGAGTTAGTCACTCTTGGATATGAAAGACAGCTTTACCCATTCATTGCAAGGTATGTGATCTCCTGTGTTGCATTAGCTGTGAACCTCAGTTTCTTCTTTTGCAAATCACAGAAATTTTTTACTCCTCAGACTTAATTTTAGTCCAACTAATAATTCAAAAATTAGTTTTAAACATTATAAATACAAAATTAAAAGAAAAAAGGAACATGTCAAAAACAGAGTTGAAATGGAAAAACAAAATGAACTTTACATATAAAAGGTTCACTGCATAAGGAGATACTCAGAAAATCCAACACTTTCCTTTACCCCAGAAAGTTCAACACATCCTATAAACTTTTTTCCCTTGTCAAAAGTGAACTGTTAATGCTTAGGGAATGCTCTGGAAAGGAAAATGTCAAATGGGAGGAAAGCCATGTGATTAAGGGAGCTATGTCTGCTTCCTGGTGTACCTTGAACTTCCTTTGGTTCTTGCATTAATTTCCAGTTAATCCAGTGCTCCAGGCCCTACTTTTGGCATTTAAATGTGCCTTATCTCGAATTTCCTTTTTTTTTTTTTTTTTTTTTTTTAGAGGCAGAGACACAGGCAGAGGGAGAAGCAGGCTCCATGCAGGGAGCCCGATGTGGGACTCAATCCCGGGTCCCCAGGATCACACCCCAGGCCGCAGGCGGCGCCAAACCGCTGCGCCACCAGGGCTGCCCTCGAATTTCCTCTTAAACTGCTATAATTACTATGCACAACTTTGTAAACTAGAGGCTATAAGAGAGGAAGAGAAAAGAGCAGAATCAGAAGAAACAAAGCTCCCTCATCGTGGCCTGCTCTATGAACTTTTCTTTTTTTTTTTTTTTTTTCTATGAACTTCTCTACCACCCTGACTCTATTTTCTTTCTTGTAATCTGGAACTCAGAATCTAAGTCACTGGATGAAAGATGCATTGTTTTTCCTATCCTTTTCTCATCTGAAGGGCAGGAAATTGGTGGAAGGAAAGCACTCCAGCACAAATTTGTAGTTTTACTGAGTTCTCTCAGGTTCCTCATATTCAATCATGCTCTTTCTGCGTTAAAAATATACTTTTAAATTAAAAATTCTCTGATGTCTCTGCTATGGACTGAATTGTGTCCTCCCAAAATCCCTATGTTGAAGCCCTAACTCCAAATGTAAATATATTTAGAATTAGTCATTAAGGTTATATGAGATCACAGGGTAGGGACCTAATCTGATAATATTAGTGTCCTTACAGAAAGAAACACCAAAGGGCTCACTCTTGAAAAATGGTTCTCTCTCTGCCATGTGATGACACAGCAAGCAGGTGGCCTTCGCAGTTCAGGAAGAGAGCTCTCACTAGAAACCCAACTGGCCAGCACCTTGATCTTGGACTTCCCTACCTCCAGAATTGTCAGAAAATAAATTTTTGCTGTTTTAGACACCCAGTCTATATCTTCTTGTTATGGCAGTCTGAGTGACTAATACAGCTCCTGTTTGATTTCCCACAAAATAGTCCCTTACTGTGATATTTAAAAATACATGAAAGGACTGATTGCTTCAGAGTGTAAGAGTGATTTTAGGAACAGAAAAAAGACCAATTGCTTAACAACTGTTACTTATCATCCTCTGAGGTTACACTCAATACTACAAAAAAAACAAGGGATGTTCCAAACACAAAAACAATTACATAGTCATTCACTCAGAAGGCAATAACTGACTGCCTGCCATACGCCTAGTTACAAGGACAATAAGATTGTTGCCTTGCCAACAGGCAATTTAGTAGAGGACATAGACACATAATCTAGTAATTATGATGCAAAATCACAAGTTAAAAATAAAAGCTATTTATTGATTGTTATAATAGCAGAGAGATATCTAATCTAGTTACAGTGAAGGAAAATAAGAAAAAAAGACAATATTCAAATAGGAAGCTATCCAAAAAAGCATAAGCTTATCTCCTAATCAATTTAGTATGTTCAATGTAGGCTGTCAAGTGTATTATCTTAGGAAAGCCCTAGGTTTCCCAGGAATCCAAATCCAAACTAAACAATCCCTTAGCCCCTAAAATAGGGTAAAAGGTAATTCTAATGTGCAGCTACTAAGTTATTTTGCTCTGCATCTTGTATTTTGTGAAAACAAAACACAGTAGGAAACATAATTAACCTTCATTTAATCTGAAGCTTTTGCAGTTTAGGTGAAGAGGGTATGCTATTGTGAATGTGATGTTTTAGAAGGTTACAGACATTTGCTCACAATGCATAAATTATTTTTGCAGATTTAACAGAACTGCATTGGGCAAAAAATTTCTGAAAATTTTATTTCTCTACTAAAATCTTGGGGTCCTGCTGCCTCTATGCACACAAGGTTCACAGGAGCAAAGACTTAATAGGCATAGCAATGGGACCACAGGGCAAGAGGTAATTTGGAAATTTTAAAAATTAGCAACCTGACTATGAAATGAATAAATGGGTAAATATGACAACCCTTCTCTTTTGTAAATTATTTTTAACCATTCTAAGAAAGTGAACCGGACCAGTAAATAAATAAATAAATTTTGAAAGCATTAAAGAAAGAAAGAAACATCAAGGAAATAACAGGAAAAGGAAACATTTGCTCTAAGATCTAAGAAGAGTTTTACCTAAGAGTTTGTGCTTAATATTTCCAAAACTTGGGCCCTTCCTTTCTGTAGCATCTCTACCTCTTCTAATAGCTGCCTTTTGAGAAAGAGAGGAAAAAAGTTAAAAATTGATCCCAAAGCCACCTTACTCCGAGAAGCCTGAGCCATTAGTATTTTTGCATATCTGAATTCCAAACACAATTATCAATGCACCTGGATGATCTACAAAGTATCTCCTTCCCTTGCAATTAAGGGAGAAGTGGTAGGGTAGGGGGTTGTCACTCTCAGAAAAGCAGAACGTTATGGCAGAGACTGTACTGGTCAAGAGTGTTCTGAAGTAGATCCTGCCATGAATTCAAGAGTTATATGGCAGGCCTACTGTGTGCCAATATGCCTCAAGGCAATATCAATTTTATATACAAATGATTAGTGTAGGGTAATATGGAAGCATTTAAAGAGGAAATAATCTAGTCCCTAAAATTAGTATAGACTTCCCTGATAAAGTGACATTCAAAACTAAGGAAACCTAAGGAAATAGAAGTCATTTCCTATTGTAATTATAGGAAAAGAATATGTAGGGCTGAAAGGAGAGACAGTGAGAGATCTCTGGGAAATAAGGGGGGGGGTAATTATTGGAACTGTATAGGTCATAATGCAATAAACCTAGAACACTTAAAGCAGAGATAGTAGGAGAAAGTGATACAAGATGAAATTGGAAATGTAGGTAAGAAGCTTAGAATCAATACCAAGTATTCAGGCTACTCATTTTAAAACACTCAAATCTGTGTCTTTGGAAGCCATATAAACTTCATAAACTGATACATGAAGAAAAGATGAAGAAAGGGAAAATAGTAACTATTGAGAGACCAGATGGGTAACCAATACAGATCCTTCAGGCAGGAAGCAACTCCTCAAATTGAAGTGTGGCAGCAAATGAGGTAAAACGAGGTGGATGTATTAAATATGTCGTTCAAATGAAGTTGATGTTCTACATGGCCTGTAATTGGATTAAACATTAATAAAAACTCTGAAAATCATGGAGATCTTTACTATATTTTATAAAGGAATATCTTGAGAACTTTGCAAACTACTGCTCACAGAAATTTCCTTTAAAAATGCCACATACAAAAAAAAATTAAAAAAATAAAAATGCAACATACACTCTTTCTTAGCGCCGCCTGCAGAGGTGGCAGCCATCGATTGCTGGGCATCATGGCTGCCCTCAGACCTCTGGTGAAGCCCAAGATCGTTAAAAATAGGACCAAGAAGCTCATCCAGAACCAGTCAGACCAATATGTCAAAATTAAGTGCAACTGGCAGAAACCCAGAGGCATTGACAATAGGGTACACAGAAGATTCAAGAGCCAGATCTTGATGCTCAACATTGGTTACAGCAGCAACAAGAAATGCTTGATACTTGATTGTATCAAGTCTTTGGTTCTCTGGTGTTTGCTTCAGATTTTGACCTTCCCAGCCTTACAGTCACATGAGCCAATTTCTTAAAATAAATCCCTATCTCTACATAGCCATCCTATTGGTTCTATTTCTCCAGAGAACCATGACTAATACACTCTCTTTCCTACTGTTTCTTACTGATGGAAACAGTTGATTAAGCATCAGACTCTTGGTTTCAACTCAGGTCATGATCTCAGGATCCTGGGATCAGCCCTGCATCAGGATCCCCACTCAGCAGGGAGTGTGCTTGAGATTCTTACCCTCTCCCTCTGCCCCTCACCCCACTCATGAGTTCTCACTCTCTTTCACTCTCTCTATCTCTCAAACGAATAAATAAATCTTAAAATAGAAAAATTCCCTACTCTTGGAAATCAGCTTTTCCTGTCAACAGGCTGCTCTCTCCCAGCTAGAGAGTTTTTCCAGTCAATCCATTACTGTCAATACCTCAACCACTGTACAACACCATGCTATTTACTTGCTTTCTCCCAGGGACCACCAGGCATTCCATGTCCTGCTGCCATTTGCTGTTCACAGGTGGCCAGAAAATTGCCACTCCAGACATCTGCAACAACAATCCAAGTTCCCCACAAATGGAAAGCTCCATTTAATGCATTTCCTATAAGAATTGACCATTTACCAAATTCTATACAACAAAAGAGTTGCCAAAAAATCACATGCAAAAAAAATTTAAAAAAGGTAAAATAAGGACATAATTATCTTAGATGTCAGGAGATGAAAAAATCATGTTTATTCATATAACACTTAGCCCCTGTCATAGATATTTAGGAAGTAACAGCAAAAAGACACATTGATAAATTCAAAGTGGCAGACATGAATGAGAGAACAGGAATAGAGACAACTCTCAGGCTTCTGTTTTATGTAACTACACTAATGATAAAAGGCCCTTCATCTATTGAGAGAGGGAATACTGGAGGAAGAGCAAGTCTGAAATTAGAAGGTTGTGGAGAGATGATAAGTTAACTTTTGAGAATGTTGAATATGGGTGACCATGAGACATTCAATTTCAGAATTGAGAGACTTGAAACTCAGAAAAGAGGTAACATCTGGGGTTACAAATCGATGAAAGGATGACTTTTAGACTCTTTTCTAAGTCACTGGTGGCCCAGAAAAATTAATAGAGTAAGTAAGAAACAATAAGCCCTGAAAATTACCAGAATTTAGCAGTCAGGTACAAAAAATGGAGCCAGCACAGAAAATAAAAGTGGACTGCACAATAAGTAGGAGAGGGGAAATTTTTATATATGTGCCAGTTAAAATTTGCAATTATCAATTAATCCCAGAAATACTAAATCTGATGTAGTTTCTCTAAACTGAAAATGTGAGACAAGCAAGAACTTTCCTAGTGAATAAATAAAGTTATTCTTCAAGGATGGAAGGCTGACTAGAGTGAGAAGTGAAATCAGTAGATCTAAATCCCTAGCCTATTTCTCTTGTTATGTCTTTGTTCCTGCATACTTTAATTTCTCTTAGTTTTGTCCTTTGGAAAATTAAATTAATATATCTAACCGTAATTCTTACATCTAAGAATTGATTCAATACATAATAACAATATAGTATACTGAAATGTAGTAATCATTCCATAATGTATATGTATATCCAATCATCATACTGTGCACCTTAAATATGTATAATTCTATTTGTCAATTATTCCTTCATAAAGTTGGAAAAATAAAAAGAACTTTGAAGATAAGCAAACTAAGAATTCAGTTGCATACAATTCAAACTTTAAATGTGTCATTTGAAAAAAATATATGTTCTTAATTCTATAGTATATTGGAAACTGATATATTCTGATAAATTAATGCATTTCCAATAACTTATCTTTGTCAGATATTGGTGAATACTACATTGTCATCAGTCAACCATCCTTAGAAGGTTATTAACTTCCACACAAGGCAATAATTCAAGATAAATTAACATTCTTGGGGATATATTAGAGAATGACAAAAAGGAAATAATCTTATATGAAGCTATCTTTATAATATATGCTCTGTTTTGCCCATTCTTAAATCATTGTTTACTTATCCTTATAAATTATTTTTCCCCCTCACTCACAAATTGTACACCAATTAAATAGTAATTATATAAAATAGAAACATTACATTCTTTGAAAGGGTATAGTAGAATCACCAAGTGATTAAATGAAAACATTTTAAAGGTTTATTCACTTTACATTTGTATTCATAAAAAAATAAAATAGAAAAATGAGACATATAAAATGAAAATAAAAAGAAATATGTTCAACCTGGATTTCCATAAATAGGAAATTAAGACTGTATCTGAATATCCATCTGAGGAATTGACTAGCTGTATTATAAAATATCTACATGTTACTAATGAAAGTCATTCTGCATGAACAAGTTACATTTTCAATAGTCTCAAAGTCTAATATTATACAATTTTTAAATAGAAGGAAAGAAAAATTCTTTGGGAAAAAATAAGGCTAAATTGTAATTCCCAGCCCATTTTTTCACCTCTCACTTACTCTTCAAATCTTAGCAATATGATTGCACCTCTAAGGCTCTATAAAGAACTGATCCTTATAAAAAGGGTTTTCAATTAATAAATTCAATGGCTGATTCTAACTTCATTTTTGTCACTTTTCATAAAGTTTCTGAGATTCTTTATTAAATTATATTTAATCCCCAATAAATCCAGACATACCTTCATTTAGCCCATGCCCTACCAAGTCAATTTCTAGAATGTTAATTATATTTAATCTCTGTTTCCACTTCCCATTTCCAGACTGAACTTAACATATTTGGTTTGAAATATGAAATAACCTCAATTGATTCTTTCCATGCCCCTGTCTTCCCACCCCTTACACACATATACTTAAATCCATCCCATACAGCCACAGAAAAATATTCTTTCAGGTATACTTAGGTACTTTGGCCATGTGACCCTAAGGCCATACTTTTAATGACTACCACTGGCTATAGAATCAAGTCTATGGTTAATCTATTACTACTCTCAGCACTATTAGATTCAGTTCCACTATATTCAACCTGTTTTTTTGTCTGTCATTCCACCTACTTCACTTCAAAGATCTATCTTTCCCACCAAACAAGACTTCCTGAGAATTCTAGGATCCTTCTTACCTTCAAGCCTTGTTGTTTCTTGTTTTCTGTCTTCTACTAATCCTTTTAAAGCCTACCTCAACTATATTCTTCTCTATGAAGTTTTCCCTAAATCTCCCTCGTTGAAGCCATCTTATTTCCTGTATTATCAAATCACTATGTATTATTCATATAGCCCATATGAAGACAGAGCAAGGATTAGACTCAGGTCCCCTTACACTTAATCACAAAATACAGCATTCCTTGGCCAGGTCCATTGAAAGAAGAGCTGAAACACATGCCTGCTGAGTAAGCCCATGAAAATACAAAAGTAGGATATTCACCTAAAAAAGAAGCTCAGCTGCCAGAACCTGACCAAATCATTCTATACCAAAATGGACCAGATTAGGGAAGTTTTCAGCTATTATTAATGAAATAAAATTTCTGTCCCCTTTCTCTCTCTTCTTCTTCTAGGACTCCTATGAGTGTTATTATGTTTGATGGAGTCATTGGGTTCTCTAAGTCTATTTTTGTGTTCTATAATTCTTTGTTTTCTTTTTTGTTCCCCAGCACTGATCTTTTATGAACTTTCTCCCTCATCATAATACTATACATCATGTGCAAGGGTAGAGATTTAACAGGCTAATTAGACATGCAACACATGAAGAAGCATGATCTTTAAGTACACAGACGCCAAAAAAAAAAGAAAAAAATCCCACCTCTATGTATTTAGACTTCACTCCTTTTCCTAAGGCTCTTTAAAGCTCTCCTCAATCTCTCCTCAGAAAGCCAGCCTAAGGATTCTTACCTTTGTACTAGAGCATAAGTCCCAAAAAAGACTTGCCTGGAACTCACACCTGGCTTCTTGTCAATTTATATTGTTTAGAGAGCCGAAGAGCCCAGTTTCATTATCAATATCATATTTGACAGTATATAATTACTCATGTTCATGCCATATTTATTCTCTAAGATTGTCAGTTTTGTTAGAGATTCTTTTTTCGTTGTACTTCTGTGCACCAAAATATCAAGAACAATATAAATGCTTAATTATTTTTTTGTTATACTGCATTAAACATTTCAATTTGCTTTCAAAGAGACTTGGCTTTTAAACCCATTTCTCAAAAAAATTACTCTCTTACCTTTATAAAGAGATATAAGGTTAATGAGAGCTTTTCATAACAAAATGCTAATAAAATCAATGCCAAAATTTACTCCTCCCTAGTATTTTTTTTACATCTTTATTTTTTTTAAATATTCATTTATTTACTTATGAGAGACCCAGAGAGAGAGAGAATTAGAGAGGCAGAGACACAGGCAGAGGGAGAAGCAGGCTCCATGCTGGGAGCCTGATGTGGGCCTTGATCCCTGGACTCCAGGATCACGCCCTGGGCCAAAGGCGGCGCTAAACTGCTGAGCCACCCAGGGATTCCCCCTCCTCCCTAGTAATTTTAATCATAATACTATTACTACTTTTAACAATAAAATATTTCCTCCAGGAATTATTTAAAATTATCATGATTAAATATTATTAAAAAGTTAAATTATTTAAGCACAGTATTTTAAAACAAGCACTACTAAAAAGAGTTATGACTATTAAATGTCAGGGTACAGAAAATCTGATATTCATCAATAATTTATAAAATAACTTATAAAAGTCACAAATGCTCTTTTAATATTATCCCAACAGATAGCTATGGCATACGGATAGATAAAGCATCCCACTGTCCTCAGTCAGGCACAATATAACTAAGACTACTTAGTTTTGCTATGCAAAGAGCATTTTATTGGGCATTTCATGCCAAAAGGGGCCAATTGAATTACAACAATCCATCATTAGCAATCCATTAACCTCTAACATTACTTAATATTCATAAGTATTAGTAGGTGGCAATGTCAAAGGTGAAACATTTGAAAAATGTCTTTGAAACATGGGGAAAAAAACTAATATGCCTTTCAATTTGAAAGTTACAGTCATAAGCAGGCATGCATACAACCTGGCCTTTGGAAAAGAGGATAGAACTTTTGCAATCAATTTATCACTTCAAAAAAGCCATTATATAGTGACAAATGACTATGTGCACATAATGTGATCACAAAATTTTTCTTTTTCAGAAAAAACATGGGGTAATGGAAAGAGCTGCAGACTCACAGCCAAAGAAATTGTGTTCTCTCCCAGGCTTCAACACCTGCCACCCACATGACCTTTGTCAAGTCATTTAGTATCTCTGGTCTCTGTTACCTCATCTGTAAAATAAAAAGGTAAACTCAATGATCTCTCAAGTAATTCCAAGTTCTAAAATTCTAAGACTCTCAGGAATATATTTCAATGGAAGAATATCCAAGACTTTTGTCTTACAATATCCCTCAACAATATGCTTACTGCTGTTTTGCCACACAATGCCATATTTTGCTCTATTTTTTGATGTAGATAGTGAATTTTTTCCATTCACTTTAAATCTTCAATGTGTCTAGTTTTGGTTCTTCATACCCACTAGGTATTCAAAAAATATGTATAATAGATACTAAGAAGTGTTTCGCTAACATCGATGTTTCTGCTTCCCAGGTAATTCCTGATACTCATTTGTATTTTATTTTATTCTAAAGTAGCTGAATTCACTGCCACTTCCAGGAAAGAATCTTGTCGTTTTGGCCAATCCAGGAATCATGTCACATCCCTTTGGGGACAGTGATTGATTCAAAAGTAGTCATGTGACCAAACCTGATTTAAACAGAGTAGATTTTGAGTTTTTGTTTTGAATGCTGGGTGCTTTTCTTTCCTTTGACAGTACTATGTCTAAATGTAAGGTATGGAGTAGTTCAGCTAGACAAAGGATTAAGCTGATACCCAAAGGAAGGCCAAGAGGAGGAATTGAAGAGAATTGTCACTATAGCCCCATTAAACATTATGAACCTCTCTTTCAATCTGTGCATAAAGTTCTTAATGCCCTGGGACTTTTGGTTTTAGGAAAAAGTGATTTACTTTTCAGTTTAAGGCAGTGTAAATTGGATTTTCTCTTACATGCAGCTACTGAAGTATTCAAATGCAGTCAATTACTGAACTTGCAAAAGATCTGATTAGCAACACCTTGGGAATCTCTCAAAAGCTAAATAATGACTATAAGAAATATATTAGAATATTTTGTTTTATGGTTTAACTTCAATTCTATAATCTGTATTTTCATAAATGTAATTCCATAAGCTCTAGAGTTATTTTATTTTCTGTAGAACCATCATTTTGAAAAAAAAAAACAAAACAATGTTTTGGCCTTTGAAAGCAGGTTTATAATATTTGCACTACCCAAGGGACAGTATTTCAAAATGGTAGCATCTGAAAATCTGAACATAATAATTATTGCTTCAGAAATATCTCCATATACTTGTTACAAAATATTCTGCTCCCTGCCCATGTACCTTCCTTTTCTACTTTTAAAAATCTTATTTGCATTCTGCTTAGCAAGTAGAAACTAAAAAGAATGTCTCTCTCATGCTCTAAGAACCAGAGAAAACCAAATAATCAACAAAAGTATAATTCTCTTTTTAAAAACCAGCAGAAATAAAATAAAATAATAAAATAATAAAATAAAATAAAATAAAATAAAATAAAATAAAATAAAATAAAATAAAATAAAAACAAGATCAGAGAGCTGGGGTTGCAAGGCAAAAAAAATTTGACTGAAATCTAAGGAAAGTCAGATGTGTCCAAGTGAGAGAGAGTCACAAGCTGAGGCAAAACACAGGAGGAAGAGGCAGTGGGTAAGAATCCCAGTAAGAATCTACACGATTTGGTAAGAATCCGGCTAAAAATCACCTTAAAATTTCTTTAAAAATGTGAGTGAGGGCTATAATGTTCTTATAAAACCCATAGGAGCGTCAGACTCCATGAGAGTTCACATCCATTCATGGAAAATTCACTGACCTCCCTAAGACCTTAGTAGCGATTCTAGTAGCAGCTCAGGATGAAGAAAAGGGGAGGAACAGCTATTGAAGAAAAAGTATCAAGCCCTACCTGGATCCCTCTCCCCTATCTCTACCGTGGAATCAAACCTTAAAGCATTCCAGGAAAGGCAGCAAAGTCTATCATCCTCAAGATACTGGTGGAGAACCACTGCATTTGGGAACTATGGAAAGGCAATGAATAAAACCTCCGTTCCTTTGTATGGGCAGGAAAGCTCCCTGTGTCCAGACAGTTCAAGACCCCACCACTGGGGGAAGGCCAAAATCACTGGAAAGTCCAATTCCCAAAATCCAGGGACAAAGGGCCTGCATAAGACAAAGGCTGCATCAGGACAGCAGAGAACCTCCCTGTAACTTCCAACTCCAGGTTAATAAACACAAGGAAACAAGTAACAGCAATCTCCTGCTGAATAAAGTACAAGAACATCAAAACATAACCTCCCTGAAGTGCAAACTCACAGGAAAAGCCTAAAGCTAAAGGTGTAACAGGTATATTGAAGAAAACTTGCAACCGAGCCCTCACCCTAAGTACAAAATAATCCTAGAGGAATTTACAGTAAATGATAGAATGAAGGTAACCACATACAAAAAAAAAAAAAAAAAAGAATGAAAAAAAAAGAAGAAAGAAAATAAAATTCACCCCAATCCACCATTCCAAAAGCTGAACAAAGAATCCAACCTTGTTTCCGGACATAAATACTATTTACCCTAATATTTTACCTACACCTTTCTATTTTAAAGTTTATTTATTTGTTTGAGAGAGAGAGAGAAAGAGAGAGAGAGAGAGGAAAGAATGCACATGTACAAGTGAGGGGAGTAGCAGAGGGAGAGGGAGAAAGAAATCTCAAGCAGATTCCCTGCTGAGCAGGGAGCCCAATGGGGGTCTCAATCCCAAGACCCTGAGATCATGACCTGAGCCAAAACCAAGAATTGTACACTTAACTGACTGAGGTGCCCAAAAAGTATAGAATTTTAAAAAGCCCTGTTAAGACTCTATATCAGAGAGAATATCTCTCAAAACATAAGAAACAAAGGTAAAATAAACATGTTTGGGGGCAAGCAAACCCCGAGACAATTCATTGTCAGCAGGCCTGTGCTACAAGAAATATTAACTCAATTTCTTCCAGTGGAAGGATTTGGGTCTACATAAAGAAATTACAGGCTCTGAAAATGGCAAAAATAAAAATAAATATTAAAAAATTTTTATTAATTGCTTTAAAAGACATTTTATTATCTAAAACTAAAACAGTATCAATGTCCTGTGAATTTTACAACATACATAAAATATATGAAAGAAGTAGTATCAAGAATTTTAGAAAAGTGGAAATATACTGTTGTAATGTTTTAACACTACATTCAAAGTGGTATTAAATATTTGAGGGTAGATTATGATAAATTAAATTTGTGTATTGTTAATTATAGGTAACTACTAAAAACAGTTTTTAAAGAATCATAATTGGGGTGCCTGGGTGGCTCAGTCAGTAAGGCATCTGCCTTTGGCTCAGGTAGTGATCGGGTCCTGGGATGGAGCCTGCAAAGGGCTCCCTGCTCAGCGGGGAGCCTGCTTCTCCCTCTCCCTCTGCCTGTCCTTGTTCTCTCTCTCTCTCTCTCTCTCTCTGTCAAATAAATCAAATCTTTAAATAAAGAATCATAATTAATAAGCCAATAAGGGAGATATAAGATGGAATCATAAAAAATCCTCAATCCGAAAGAAAATGCAGAATGTGAAAAAAACAAAACAAGAACAAATGGAACATAATAGAAAACATGAAAAATGAAAGATTTAAATCCAACCACAGTAATATTAGATGAACTTAAGTGGTCTAAACACCAGAATTAAAATACAGAGATTGTGATATTGTATTAAACATACACATATACACACAAGATTGAGGTATATGGAAAGGACAAGAAACCAACTTTAACCATAAAAATATAAATAATTTTAAAATAAAATGATGGGGAAAATATACCATTCTAACAGTACTCAAAAGCAAGTTACAGAGGCTATGTACAAAGTAGGCAACAAAAGAAAGAAAATTTTTAGGATTAAGAGGGACATGACATAATTATAAAGGGATCAAGAACACATTAATATGCTAAATGTGTGTTCTTCTAATAGCAAAGTTTTAAAATGCATGAAGCAAAACTAATAGAACTAAAAGGAGGAATAAATAAATCCATAACTATTGTTAGAAATTTCAACAATCCTCAATGAGTAATCTAAGAAATACATAGTTAGAAAAATTGGAGAAATGACTGAACACCTGAACATTATCCACTCACAATTATAGAATTATCTACCCAACAAGAGAAAAATGCACAAGTCATATTCACTTAGATAAACTCTACTTCCCAGAATGGTAATAAAACAAGCTTTTTTTTTTATTTTAAAGATTTATGTATGTATGTATGTATGTATGTATATATTTGACAGAGAGAGAGAGAGAGCACAAGCAGGGGGAATGGCAGGCAGAGGGAGAGGGAGAAGCAGGAGCTTCTGCAGGGAGCCCTTTGCAGCACATGATTCCAGGACTGTGGGATCATGACCTGAGTTGAAGGCAGCCGATAACAAACCCAGCCATCCAGGCACCACAAAACAAGCTTATTTTTTAAAAAACTGGAAACATGGAAGGGAATTAGACTAGAAATAACAGAAAGATATTTGGAAAATCCCAAATATTTGGAAATTAAACAATACACTTCTAAATAACCCACAAATCAAAAAGAATCAATAAGAAAAATTAGAAAATGTTTTGAATTAATTGAAAATGATAATACAACATATCAAAAATTAAAAGATTGCAGCTAGGGGATCCCTGGGTGGCGCAGCGGTTTAGCGCCTGCCTTTGGCCCAGGGCGCGATCCTGGAGACCCGGGATCGAATCCCACATCAGGCTCCCGGTGCATGGAGCCTGCTTCTGAACCCTCTGCCTGTGTCTCTGCCTCTCTCTCTCTCTCTCTCTCTCTCTCTCTCTCTGTGACTATCATAAATAAATAAAAAAAAAAAGAAGCAAGAATGCTGAATTTAAAAAAAAAATAAACAAAAAAATAAAAGATTGCAGCTAAGTCAGTGATTAGAGAAAACTTTAGAACACTAAGCTTAATTTACAAAACAATAATAGTTTTGAATCAATGATGTAAACCTCCATCTTAAGAAATAAGATAATAAAGAGCAAAATAATCACAAACCAAGAGAAAAGATAGGAGCAAAAAAATTTTGAGAATATAAAAACAAAGAAAACAAATAAACACCAAAGATCGTTGTTTGACAAAGAAAATTGACCAACTTTTAACCACAGTGACAAAGAAAAAGAAAGAAGACACAAATTATTGATACAAGAATGAGAGAAGAAACATTAGTCATTGTAGTTCCTACAGATATTACAAGAATCTTAAATTAATATCATGAACAACCTTAAGGGAAAAAAATGAGTATGTCATTGAAATTGACAAATTCATTGAAACATTTTAACTACCCCAGCTCACTGAAGTAGAAATGGAAAACCTTGATAGACCTAATAATCTATTAAGAAAAATAACTTGTAATTCAAAACCATCCCACAAAGACTCCTGAGAAAGTTCAGTGCCCTGGCAATTCCCTGAAATATTTAATTATGAAATGATAAAAATCCTACACAATCATTTCCAGAAAAATAGAAAATAAAACTGATATTCTCTTTCTAAGAATTACATAAAAAATCAGTGACCTAAAATATCCTAATTAATTTTTAAGAAGAACAAAATTGGAGGACATATCCTACCTGATTGCAAGACACATAAAACTACAATAATTAAGACAGTGTGATATTCATGAAAGAGCAAATATACACATGAGTGAAGCCAATTACAGAGTTCAAAAATAGACCCACAAATATATGTTCAATTGATTTTCAAGCAAATAGTGCCAAGAGATGCCAGTAGGGAAAGTGAAGTTTTTTCAATAAATATTGTCAGAACAATTGGATATCCACATGGACAAAATGAACACTGACTCTTATCTCACATCATACACAAAAGCCACCCAAAATGAATGGAAAATCTGAATGTAAAAATTAAAACTGGAAAAAAACACTGAAGGAAACCTTTCAACCTCGAGTTAGCCAAATATTGATTAGATAGAACACAAATAACATGAAGCATAATAGAAAAACCTAACAAATTAAACTATATTGAAATAAAAATATTCTGCTCTTTGCAAATATATATTCATATATACATAAATATATGTACATATATACATGCATACATATATATTTGCAAAGAGCAATATATATACATATATATATATAGCAAGCCACAGAATAAAAAAATACTTGTTTATCCATTCATCGTGGCCATTGCTGCTATAAACATCGGGGTGCAGGTGTCCCGGCGTTTCACTGCATCTGTATCTTTGGGGTAAATCCCCAATAGTGCAATTGCTGGGTCGTAGGGCAGGTCTATTTTTAACTGTTTGAGGAACCTCCACACAGTTTTCCAGAGTGGCTGCACCAGTTCACATTCCCACCAACAGTGTAAGAGGGTTCCCTTTTCTCCGCATCCCCTCCAACATTTGTTGTTTCCTGCCTTGTTAATTTGCCCCATTCTCACCGGTGTGAGGTGGTATCTCATTGTGGTTTTGATTTGTATTTCCCTGATGGCAAGTGATGCAGAGCATTTTCTCATATGCATGTTGGCCATGTCTATGTCTTCCTCTGCGAGATTTCTCTTCATGTCTTTTGCCCATTTCATGATTGGATTGTTTGTTTCTTTGGTGTTGAGTTTAATAAGTTCTTTATAGATCTTGGAAACTAGCCCTTTATCTGATAGGTCATTTGCAAATATCTTCTCCCATTCTGTAGGTTGTCTTTTAGTTTTGTTGACTGTATCCTTTACTGTGCAAAAGCTTCTTATCTTGATGAAGTCCCAATAGTTCATTTTTGCTTTTGTTTCTTTTGCCTTCGTGGATGTACCTTGCAAGAAGTTACTGTGGCCGAGTTCAAAAAGGGTGTTGCCTGTGTTCTTCTCTAGGATTTTGATGGAATCTTGTCTCACGTTTAGATCTTTCATCCATTTTGAGTTTATCTTTGTGTATGGTGAAAGAGAGTGGTCTAGTTTCATTCTTCTGCATGTGGATGTCCAATTTTCCCAGCACCATTGGATAAAGAAGATGTGGTTTATGTATACAATGGAATATTCCTCAGGTATTAGAAATGACAAATACCCACCATTTGCTTCAACGTGGATGGAACTGGAGGGTATTATGCTGAGTGAAGTAAGTCAGTCGGAGAAGGACAAACATTATATGTTCTCATTCATTTGGGGAATATAAATAATAGTGAAAGGGAATATAAGGGAAGGGAGAAGAAATGTGTGGGAAATATCAGAAAGGGAGACAGAACGTAAAGACTGCTAACTCTGGGAAACGAACTAGGGGTGGTAGAAGGGGAGGAGGGCGGGGGGTGGGAGTGAATGGGTGACAGGCACTGGGGGTTATTCTGTATGTTAGTAAATTGAACACCAATAAAAAATTTTAAAAAAAATAAAAATAAAATAAAAAAATACTTGTAATATCTTCCCAGGAAAAAGATTTCTATCCCTTTAAGGTATCCTTCATCCTTCTAACTCAATAAGAAGATAAACGGCTCTTTTAAAAAATGGGCTAGGGGGGCCTGGGTGGCTCAATTAAGTGTCTGCCTTTGCCTCAGGTCAAGATTTCAGGGTCTCAGGATTGAGCCCTGCACTGTGCTCCTCACTAAGTGGGGAGCCTGCTTTTGTCTCTCCCTCCACCCCTTCCCCCCATTCATGCTTTCTCTCTCTCTCTCTCTCAAATAAATAAAATCTTTTTTTAAAAACTGGGCTAAAGATTTGAACAGATGTACAAAAGAAGACATATAAATGGTGAATATGCCCATGAAAAAAATGCTCAACATCAAGTATCCCCAAGGAAGTACAAATTAAATCCTTAGTCAGATGCACCTACATATCCATTGGAACAGCTAAAATTAAAAAGACTCACAATACCAAGTGTTAACAAAGATAACAAAGGCAACTGCAATTCATATATTAATAATGGAAATGTAAGATGGTACAGCCTCACTAGAAAATTGTTTAGTGATTTCAACAAATGTTAAAAATATCCCTCCCTTAATCTAGCCATTCTAGTCCTAAGAATTCATGAAGACTTGTACGAATATTATCACAACACTTTTATTCATAGTCCAAAACGAGTGAACCCAAATACATAATGAATAAATAAGCAAAATGTAATATATCCTGATAACTGAAAACAATTCAGTATTAATAAGAAACAGATTAGTATAAGACATAAGTGATCTCAAAATCAGTAAGCTGATGGGGATCCCTGAGTGGCTCAGCAGTTTGGCGCCTCCCTTCAACTCAGGGTGCGATCCTGGGGTCCTGGGATCAAATCCCACATCTGGCTCCCTGCATGGAGCCGCTTCTCTCTCTGCCTCTCTCTCTCTTCTTTCATGAATAAATAAAATATTTTAAAAAATCAGTAAGCTGAGTGAAAGAAATATGCCACAGAATCCATATTGTCTTATTCCATTTAATCTTAAAAATAGAAACAAAATAAATAAGTAAATAAGCAACTGACGGTTTCCCGTGGCCAAGAGAAGAGTGAGGGATGGACTTCTTATGGAAACAATGAATTTTTGGAAGTGACAAGATTTTTTCATCTTGTGTTGATGGTTTCAAAGTTATATTTGCCACAACTTACCAATTATGCACTTTAAATGCATGCAGTTTATTGTAAATAAATTCTGCCTACATAAAGTTGATATTAAAGTAATTCTCAATAAACTTCTAAGAGCAGATACTCTACAGATCTATAGACTACATCATTGGAGACCACTTTACCCTTTATTCTGGAATAACCTCAAATTATGCCTAAATAGCTTTTGAAAATTTACAGCTGTTTCACATACTAGGCTCTCTGATATTTGGTTTTGGTTGTTGTTGGGGTTTTGTGTGTGTGTGTCTTCTATGTAAGGATGTCTTAAATACAAACAAAAGTGTCAAAGCCATTGATGTAGCCTATATTAGTCCCTTTTATCTTACTAGTCCCAACTACAGCAGACTTCTCATAAATGGAGAAACCCAAACATATGAATATCTTTGATGAAGTAATGGGTCCAATGGAATGATTCGTCTCAAATTAATCATGTTTATTTTGCCAGAGGAGAAACATTGGTTCTAGGTCTTTTAAGCTATGCCCATGACATTTGTTCCTTATTACATCACTTAGGATGTAAATGTACTGCTTTAAAAAATGAAACCAGCTACATTCATGTAGTTTTCAGTCCTCAGTAAAATTGTATATATATATTCAATTGGCGTTTTAGGAACTTTATGAAAGTACTCAGCTAAACACAATAGATAGTTCAACTAGTCTCACGGACTGTCAGAGACTTAGAAACTCTTGCCTCAACATTTTTGTCTCCTTGCATCTATCACTCAAAATATATCCTGAAACTTGTCTAATCCTAATCAAGCCCAAACATTGAAAAGAACCTCTTTAAGCCACGGCTCTCAAAGCTTCATAAATATCTTGCCTCTGCCCTCCCTCTTTTGATACACTACTAACACACTATCAAGATAGATATTTCCCTTTCTGCAGTAAGCAATAAACTCATTTTTTTCCAACAAGTTATTTTGGCAGTGTTTTCAAGGAACAATCATCTAAGTGCTTGTGGAATCAACAAAGCCTAGAGGTTTCTGAATGCTCAATTCCTCATTCGAATCACACAAAATGATTCAAGGCAGTCTCAAAGAAGTCAGTTCATATAATCTCTGTATTTTCACCATGAATGTTTGTCCCTCAAGTTCTTTTTTTTTTGTCCCTCAATTTCTTGACTAAATCTGTTATATTTTCCTGACATTAGATGCTCAGAACTTTATTATACTTAACTATATACCTGAGTAGTTATAATCACAATTGTAATTAATATTTCCATAACATTCTAATATTTTATTACAAGTAGGGTACCTAATAATTTAAGTTTTAAAAAATATAAACTACCAATAATACCAGTCAAAAGTCCTGTGTGGAGAGTAACTATATCTTAGGGCCAAATTGTAGCAGGCCCTAATAATAATACACCATCCAGATGCAGGCTGTAATTACTACTATGAAATCATCACTCTGTAGACTCTAGAAACTAGGGCATTTCTCAGAGGTTTAATAAAAGCTACTCCCTGCCCTGTCACTCAACCTTCTCTGTAGTTCCCACTCACTTCATGGTGAGAATGTTACAGCTTTTCCTACATGAGTGGTAAACCTCTGCCTTCCTCTTTTTCATCCCATCTGTACTGTCTTCCAGAAATGTCTTGAAGTTGCTGCATGTGTAATGTACCTGATTTACACCACAGATATGTATATTTTTCTTTAGCATGTCAGTGGACTATTGAAAGACAGAAGTTAGACTCACAGGCTAATGAAGTCTCTCTCAGAGAGCTATTAAAGCCCCAAAATAACAAAATAAACGGAAAAATATTCTAAAACCCCCATGTACATGCAGTTTAAAAAGAAGAAATACAAATGGCATATGGGTAATATTATGTATTTTTACCTCACTAATAATTGAAGAAGTACAAATAAATGCAACTTTCTTTTTCTCATTGGATAGATATTTTAAACGAGTGAATAACTTCATATATGCTTACTATGTGCCAGAGAGTATTCTAAGAGTTTTGCAAATATTAACTTGTTTAATTCTCATTAAATCCCTGAGAGAGATACTACTATTATTCCAACATACAGATGAGCAAACTGAGGCATACAAAAGTTATGTACTTCTCCCAAATATACACAGTGATTGGAAGAGCCAAGATCACGCTCCTCATCATATTATATTATATTGGCACTCAATCTCTAGTGCTGAAAGAAAAGAAACCAAACTTCCATAGATGCTTCCAGAAAACAAAATAGGGGAAATCCCAGTTTACTTTATGAGACCAGTATAACCTTAAGAACAAAGATTTACAAGGACATTACAAAGTAAAGAAAACTAGAAACCAAATTCACTCATGAAAATGAGTTAGACATTTTTAAATAAAATACTAGAAAATTTCACCCAGAAAAAATAAGAAGGTTAATAAATAAGACCAAGCAGGGTTTATAACAAGAATCAATGATGTTTAGCTTTCAAAAAGCTAGCAATGTAATTCACCATTAACAGGATAAAAGAGAAAAAGCCCAGATGATCATTTTAATAGATGTAGAAAAAGATTTCAATAAAATTCAAAAATCTTAACAAAAAACAAAAATCAGGAATCCAAGATAACATCTTTATTATGATAAGGGAAATATATCTATTTAAAAATAAACATCTATCATACATAAAGCTAAAAGCTTTCTCCTGATACTCCTATATCACAATGAAGTATAACAGTTGTCATCACTCCTAGTGATAGTGGACTATAGGTCCAGTGTAAAATGACAAGGAAAAGAAATAAAAATTATATGAATAGAAAATAGAGAAAAATGTTGCTTGCAAATATTTGCATGTAAAAAATCTTAAATAATCCAGAAAAAAATAATAGAAATAATAAGTGTTAACATTGCTAGATACAAGTCAACATAAAAATCAACTGTATTTCTATAACTCAAATAAAAATATTTAAAGATACTATGCACAACAGTATCAAAAATAACATATAGACCTAAATTAAATAAATCTAAGACATTCAATATAGCAAAAATAAAACATTTTTGAGAGAAACTGGAAGAAGCCTAATTAATGGAGAAAAAAATCATGTTCATCAATGGAAAACCTAAATACTATGAAGCTGCAATTTCACTCCCATATAATCTCTAGATTGGATGAAATCTCAAACATTTTCAGGTGGATTGTAGATCTAAATGTGAAAGACAAACCATAAACCTTAAATGGTAACAATAAATGTCTCCTAAGCCTCTGGTAGAGAAAGGTTTCTTAAATAAGACACAAATTTCTTTAGGAACAGCTTTAGTAGAGCTACCCTATGACCCAGCAATTGCACTACTGGGAATTTACCCCAAAGATACAGATGCAGTGAAACGGCAGGACATCTGCATCCCAATGTTTATAGCAGCAATGTCCACAATAGCCAAACTGTGGAAAGAGCCTTGGTGTCCATTCATCGTAAGATGAATGGATACAGAAGATATGGTCTAGGTATACAATGGAATATTACTCAGCCATCAGAAACGACAAATACCAATCATTTGCTTCAACGTGGATAGAACTGGAGGGTATTATGCTGAGTGAAGTAAGTCAATCGGAGAAGGACAAACATTATTTGGTCTCATTCTTTCTGGAACATAAAAAATAGTGAAAGGGAATAAAGGGGAAAGGAGAGAAAATGAGTGGGAGATATCAGAGAGGGAGACAGAACATGAGAGATACCTAACTCTGGGAAACAAACAAGGGGTGGTGGAAGGGGAGGTGGATGGAGAGATGGGGGACTGGGTTACGGGCACTGAGGGGATGAGCACTAGGTGTTATACTGTATGTTGGCAAATCAAACTCCAATTTAAAATATATTTTTTAAAAAAGACACAAATTTCTAACCAGAAAAGATTGATACATTAGACTGTGTCAAAACTAAAAAGTGTGCTCATTAAGTGATAACATTAAGAGACTATAAAAACAGGGATGCCTGGGTGGCTCAGTCAGTTAAGCATCTGCCTTCAGCTCAGGTCATGATCTCAGGGTCCTGGGATCCTACTCTATATCGAATCCCGAACTGAGCCTGCATTAGGCTCCCCACTCAGTGAGAAGCCTGCTTCTCCCTCTCCCTCTGCCTGCTGCTCCACCTGCTTGTGCTGCCCTCTCTCTCTGTGTCAAATAAATAAATAAAATCTTAAAAATAAAAGAGAGACTCTGAAAGAGTGCGCAGTGAGAGAATATATTTGCAACATATATAACCAACAATGGGGTTATACCCTCAAAAAGACAATTTTATTTCTTAAAGTGGGCAAAATATTTGAACAGAGATTCCATTAAATACTGTATTTGACTTGTCAATAAACAAGTGAAAAGATGCTCAAATACAATGATCACCAGAGAAAGCCATACTAAATAAACAATGTGATACCTCCACACCCATCAATATTAGGAAAACTAAAGATCGATCAATATCAAATTTTGGGAGAAAAGTCAAATTTTGATGAAGATATAGTATACTGGAAACATACACACAGGAGTTATGAGTTAAAATAGTTACACCAATTTTGGAAAATTAGATGGCAGTATTTACCAAAGTTAAAATCTCACCTACATTATTATGACCTAAGAATTTCACTCTTAGACATATATCCAAAAGAACTACATTACATGCCCTAAGAGACATCTCAAGAATCTTCATAGCTGCATTATTCCTAATAGCCCTAGTCTACAGACACAAGACCCAGACAAAAAGGAGTTCCTTGCATCACACAAAAGCTTCCTTTGCCCTGTTTTTTTTTCCACTGTGCTTTTTGTTTGTTTAAATTTTCTTCCAGAAAAAATAATTAGTTCATCAACAATCAGAAATAAATAGTAAGCAGTAAAACAATAACAGTAAGATTTCTCACATCCCATTTAATATTTTTCTATCTATTATTTTATAGCGTCTTGGAATCATAATTTTAAAAAAGATGTGCTCTTTATTATTAATTTGATGAGAACATCAAGGCTCTTGGTAAATTGAATCAATACAAAAATATTTATTTATGATGGTGCCTGTACTGTGTCTTATACATAATAAATGCTTAATAAATATTTACTGCTTGAATCAATTAATAAAAAATCCAAGTAATCATCCTTGACTCTATATCCCTTACTCCCCCTCCTAATTGAATGCAGTATCTGCTCCTCATAGCATAAACTAATCTTCCAAAAACATACTACAAATTACATAATTCCACTGCTTAAAAACCATCCAATGGCTTTCCATTACAATTCAAAAAAGGAAAAACAAACAAACCAGCAACAACTCTATTTCTCACTATTTCCCTCAAAGCCCATATATAGTATTTCCAAGAGTGCAGAGACCTTTTCTATTTTTTAAGTGTGCTATTCTCATTACTTAAAAGGATCTCTGACAAGAAACAAGCACTTGATAAATATTTGATGAGTAAACATGTGATAGAGGCTTATCTGCAATTATTAATCTGTGTATTTTAGGCTTATGACCTTCCCTCACTCATCTTCCTCCAACAATATCAAAGGTATTTTTTTCCTCCCCTATCCCATACAGAAACAAGTTTCGAAAAAGCTCTAATACTACCTGAGAAAGAATATTTCCATATATGCTGGTTAGGACTAGAGCGGTGGAGAGAAGGGAAGACACCAGAATGATGACAAAGCCAGCAAGGAAGAAGCAGACAGAGAAGGATGCTGAGTGGCAGCAGCAGAAGGAACTTTCCTCATAAGGACTAGCCACGTAAAGGAGACACTGTGCCCAAATGTCCAGATGTGGACACACTACTCATCAATTGCCTGTGAGCATTCAGCTGACACCATCCGAACAGAGAGGAAGGGATTACTCATTTGTTTAGAGACTGAGACATCAAATGAAGTATCACTCCCCTACCAAAATGAAACTAACAGAACCAAATGGGAGTTCTCCTAGGAATTGGGTGGCTGTGTAGATAGATATCACCACTATTATGAATGGGTTAATGAGCAAAGGAAGCTGGGCCATTTGAGATAGAGTACAAATTCAAATATAGGCTAAAATGAGACTTACCTACACCTACAAAGCTAAATTACAAAAGTACTAAAGATTTATCAGACAAAGTCAAGATGGCATAAGAATGACAACTCCAGTGAATCCCTACAACTTTTTTTTTCCCTACAATTTTTCATTCCAAGTTTTCACTGTTTACTCTGTTACCGCTTGACGTAGACACCAACAAAATTTCCTCCTCTGTGGTTTAGCTATTCAAAGCTATTTTTCAAAACAATAACAGCAGAAGCAGCCATGGTAGCAACAACAGATAAACAGATTATTTCATAATACCAAACACAAACAAGATTACAAAAACAGAGATTTGTTTATTTACCCTAAAAATAGCTCCATTGTAGCACCAAATTAGCAGGTGTAACTTATAGGCACAAAAATCGTTCCCTTTTTTTCACTTCAACCTTATCTTTTCTTAGTTCATGTCTCATGTAATATGCAGTTTTGTTGAAGATAGTTTTTGAAATTGCAATATTCATGGGTAATCCCAAAAGGTACTTATTATTTTCCTTTCTGTGTGAGAAAGTCTTGTCTGAGAAAGGAAAGAGAAAATAATTTCGTTTGCAGGGTTCTCTAAGTACATTTTAATGATGCTTTAAATACGCTGAATATCAGACCCCACACAGGTCCTGACAAATTATTTTTTCCTTTTTTTAAAAATATTTTATTTATTTATTCATGAGACACACAGAGAAAGAGGCAGAGACACAGAGAGAGGAAGAAGCAGGCTCCTCACAGGGAGCCCCATCGGGATGTGATCCCGAGACTGGGATCACGCCCAGAGCTGAAGGCAGATGCTCAACCGCTGAGCCACCCAGGCATCCCATATTTTTTTCCTTTGTGTTAATTTTATAAATGATTTTATTGATTGATACACCCCTTGGTTTTAGGAAATTTGAAATTAGCTTACCAAAACACAAGACTAAGTAGACCAGGTCAGTCTCAAATCTTG
This sequence comes from Canis aureus, assembly GCF_053574225.1. Lineage (NCBI taxonomy): Eukaryota > Metazoa > Chordata > Mammalia > Carnivora > Canidae > Canis > Canis aureus. Next base: position 8,726,695 of record NC_135638.1, read on the forward strand.
GCCTAAACACATATAAACTGAGCAAATATAGACATTGGCATATTGGTAGATTATTTAATCACCTGGAACTTCAGATTTCTTATAAAACCAACCTCCAATGTTCATGGTAAAGATGAAATTATGTTAAAATAGAAAAGCAATTCATCTTTTCTTCTCAAATTCCTTGCCTCATTCAAAATAAAAAAAAAAATAAGAATTTTTTCTTACCATTTTAAGGACATGTTACTTAAAACATTATTAGTCCCATTCACTGAAAACAATTTTAAGCCCCTCCTCATGTACAAGTCATCTGTAAATTAACTAAAAACTTTGTCAGAATGTGATGAGTAAGATAACATCTACAAGTGCTTCTGCTGCTTTATTGAGTAACCCAATAAATCATGCTTGCTTTATGTTGGAGGTCAAAATCACAGACGCAATTAAAAAAGCAATTAAATACTAGAAGAACAGATGATTACTTATCCACACCTCAGAATGCTTAACATATTTTCAAAGTCTAATTTGCTAAAGCTATAGAGGAGATTATTGGTACATCTTTTTAAGACTATAACAGTTACTCAGTAGGTTTTTGAATAATTATTTTTTAAAAGTACAGATGATAACTATTCTTAGGTCAAAATATTCTCTCCTACTTGTGAGTGATTATTTAAATTCCTCATTGGGGAGGAACATGAAAATGAAAGGACATTCTTAGGTCTCTTCAGGTGACAATAGTAAGTATATTATAAGGTATGAAGAAATTATACAGGAAAATATGTCAGTGGAGATCAATCACATTTTAAAGAGGCAAATTTTAAAAATACAAGGTTATGAATTAAATACTAAATGAGAACAAATGGCCTTTGCTCAATAATTTTAATTTGTGAAGATGAAAAAGGTAAAGAATGCTCTGAAATGTCTAAAGGAAATGCCTACATTTACCCTAGAGAAAGGTGGAAGGAAGATTTAACTATTTATGACCAAATACAATTTGCTTGTACTTTAAAAGCTTCCTTCTTGGCCCTATTATTTCACTCATTTAAAAAACAAAACACATGAAAATAGGGGAAGGGAAGGAAAAATAAAATAAGATAAAAACAAGGAGGTTGCTGGAGGAAAGGAAGATGGGGGGATGAACTAAATGGGTGATGGGCAATAAGGAGTGCACTTACTAGGATGAGCACTGGGTGTTATATGTGAGTGATGAAACACTAAATTCTACTCCTGAAACCCAATACTACACTATATATTAACTAACTTGAACTTAAATTTAAAAAATAATAACTAAAAAATAATTTTAAAAACAGGGAAAGGGAAAATGCGTCTGGGAACACAGCAAGTCATAAAACTTCTATAAATAATATCTTCAAAAGACAAATGTAATGCTTTCTGGTAGCATCAGGCTGTTTAAGATCTCAAGAGCAAAGTCAAAAGACCACCATGAGAATTAGTAATGTCATAATAACTGCACAATTACTAGAATGGACTTTATTTTTTAAGGCATGCCTTATGTGTATATTGAGAAAAGCCTGTGTTTTCTTGTTCTCTATCCATTTTACCCCATGCTAATTCACTAGGACTAATACAATTTATCAGTCTAAAGACTTTGTTCACATAAGAGAACAAATAAATACTTAAATAATATCCCATTTCTAAGTAAATGAGTGCAATGCTCAAATACATCAACATGTAGAAGAGATGATGTTTCTATAGGTACCTTGACCAATGATGGCAAAACGCAAATGAACTATACCTAAATTAAAAAACATAGCCAGTAGAATGATTTTTTTTCCAAATCTATATGAAGTCATGAAATTCTTTTTAAAAGATTTTATTTATTCATGAGAGACACAGAGAGAGAGAGAGAAAGGCAGAGACATAGGCAGAGGGAGAAACAGGCTCCATGCAGGGAGCCTGATGTGGGACTCGATCCCGGGACTCCAGGATCACGACCTGAGCATAAGTCAGACTCTTAACCGCTGAGCCACCCAGGTGCCCCATCATGAAATTTTAAATCTAGAATAAACCATCAATATCATCTAGTCTAAAACTTCCCTTTTATAAACAAAAACTTTCCAGAAAGGCAAATTATCTAGCTTGATGACATAAACAAGTAATTGTATTTTTTTATTGTAACACCATTAGCAGATTATAAGAAGTAAAAATTAAATATATTTTGATGATAATGTGAACATATATGAACATATGTTTTTATCACACTTTTTGAAAATAATTTTCAAAAAATTACAATCTAACAGGCAGTTTCTAGATTTTATAAAATTCAAAACACATAGAATACAGTTTATTACTATATTAGGCAATAATAATGTAGATAACATATATGATACATAAAGTTATGCACTGAATTAAATTTAAAAAGAAAACCATCCATACAATCAATGCAATTGACTACTATAGAAATAAAACAAGAGTGGCTGCAATAATTACTCACCTGAAATGTTTTGGAATACCTAAGGCTCCAATCAAAGTGTCCTGGACATTTCTTTAGGGAGACGGGACTGGAATAAGAAGGGATTAACCACCCCAGTGCATAAAAAAATGGAAGCCTTAAAACTTGTAAGGCAGCAGCACTCATTCTTCCAGGGAACAGAGTGTTCTGGTCCATGGATTTAGGGACTCCTGGCCCTGGAAATGGGGTAGACTATGTGACATCCAAATAATTCTTGTTCTGATTACATGTAACCTTCTGATTATAATTCAGCTTTTTTTCCCAGTCACTTACAACAAATAGAGACGCTAATTGGTTGACATAGTCTTCATGATAGGTTATTTTTTAACTGGAAATGAATAAATTGTTTTGATTTGTTGCCTTCTCTGACCTTAGTATTGAAACTGTATTTCTGAAGATTTAAATTACCATCATGCTGATGACACTGGGACATTAACTAAAAAAGATGAAATCTATCCCTGGCTAGGGTTAATTCCCAAAGTTTGTTGCAGGACTCTATTGAAGTTCATAGACTCCAATAATATGTACTTCTTTGGTGACTTCTAGAAATCATTGTGCATTGCTCTTTGAAATTTAAACATAGGCATTAATAAGAAAGAACAAAATATTGGTCAAGAATAATGTGCTTTAGAGCTACAGAGAACTGGGTTTAAGTTCCAACATTCACATTTATAGATATGTATCTTTGGGCATGCCCCAGTTTGGTGCTGGGTTGGTGGCAAATTTGGAGGACTTTCATACCTAGATAAAATATAAAAATATTTACATGAAGGCAACAGAGGGCTAATAATGCCATGAAGAACCCAGTATTTGGAGTTGCCTTTCTTTTACAAATCTGTCCATTTCTAAAGTTTAGAGATAAAAATGGGAAGTAGAAATTGGCATCCAGGCCTGCTAAGGGTATGCCTAATAAATATCACTACAAATTGGTTAGTAACCCAAAAAGCTATATTTCCAGAGTAAGGATGAATTAGAAATAGGACCACAGAGGACTATAGCTCAATGTTAAATCATCTCAATTCCTTAAAATAGATTAGGAAGTCCATATTGCTAGTGTTCCTCAAAGTCTATCAGAAGCGATGTAAATCCTGTTGGAGAAAGACATCATTAGGTCTTACAATGTCTCTACAATTCTTCAAATACATAAAAAAATTAGTCAGGCCCAGGAAGAGAAAGACCTTATAAACAAAACAAAACAGCAGAAAAACAGACAAAAGAAATAAAGCTGCAACAAATTCAGATATTAGAGTTATCAGGCATAGGCTGTAAAATATACTTACTATGCTTCAAAAAGATAAAAGACAAAATTAGAACTTCTGCAGAGAACTGTAAAATCTATAAAAAGCATATGGAATATCTGAAATCACAAAAATGAAAAACACAGCAATCAAATTAAGAACTGAATAGATTTGAGTAACAGAAGGATAAACATAGATATAGAATTTATGAACTAAAACTTGTCAGAAGAAAATAGCCAGACTGAAGCATGCAGGGACAAAAGCACAGAAAATGTGGAGGGTAAGACACATAGAGCATAAGTTGAGAAGGCATAACATACATGTAATTGTTGCAGAATAAGAAAAATGAGTGAATAAAACAAAAGGAAATTTGAAATAGAAAATATCTATTTTGCTGAAGTAATAGAAGACAATAAGCTACAGATTTAAAAACCCTAAAACAGGATAAGTAATAAGAAAACTCCTATATCATAAGACAGCAAAATCTAGAAATCTATTCCCAGAGAAAATGTTCTTTGGAAGTGAAGGATAGAAATGAGTAATAACACTTTCAGACAAGCAAAAAAAAACAAATTAAAAAAAATCCAACCAACAAAACTAAAAGAGTACTTTTTAGACAAACAAAATTGGATATATGAAAAGAAATAAAGGGCAACAAAATACTACTGATTTTGTAAAATAACAACATCTTTTGGGGTCTAAAATATAGAAAAATTAAAAGACATAAAAAATAACATGTAATTCAGGATAGAGGACTGAATTTACAGTGGCCTAAGCCCCCTTCCTTATGTAAAAGAGAGAAAAAGTGTCAATTAACATTACACCTTGACAAGGATTCATTTGGTAATTTCTAGAAAAACAAAAAAGATAAAATAATCTAATTTTCAAGAGAATATGTTAGAAAATTACAGAATAAGAAATATGCAATAGGAGAAAAAAAGAATATAGAAAATTCATAAGAGAGACGTACTTGGGTGGCTAAGTCAGTTAAGCGGCTTACTTAGACTCAGATCATGATCTCAGGGTCCTGGAATATGCTCAGCAGGGAATCTGCTTGTCCTTCTGCCCCTCCCCCCCTCATGCCCTCTCTCTCTCCCTCTCTCAATAAATAAAATCTTTCAAAAAATAGAAAGCTCAAGACAGAAAACACGTAAGAAAGTTAATTTAATATCAGATATGTTAGGGACAACCGGGTGGTTCACTTGGTTAAGCCTTTAAGCTCTGCCTTCAGCTCAGGTCATGATCTCACGGTACTGGGATAGAGCCCTGCTCAGTGGGGAGTATGCTTCTCCCTCTTCCCCTCCCCCCCCACCCTGCTCATGCTCTCTTGCTGTCTCTCAAATAAATAAATAAAACATTTTTTTAAAATAAAATCAGATATGTTGTTTTAGTAAATATCAGTTGATGAATACCTGTTAAAGGTTGCACGAGAAATCATCAACCCTATTTGAAAGAGCAACATTTACTGAAGATAAAAGCCAGTGTAGTAATGTCATTACAAGGGAAAGGGCATAAAGAAAGAAAGAAGGAAAAAAAATCTCGCCATTCACACAGATGGTAAGATTGCGTATAGGAAAAACAGAGAGTTACAGATTAATTATTTTAATTAATAAATAAGTTTAACAAAGTGCTAGATATATTGCCATTTGGTCAATATACCAAATGCAATTTCCATATAGTAGCATTAAGCAAATCAACTATGAAATTTAAACAAAAAAGATATCATTTATAATAGCATCAACATATGAAACTCCTACAAATGATTCTAACAGAAGTCATCAAATCCTATTTTAAGAAAACTATAAACATAATTGAGAGAAATTTTGAAAGATTTAAGTAAATGGAAGGAAAAACTTCATGAATTGAAGACTCAGTATTAGATGTCAAATTTCCCTATATTAATAGATTAATAATGGAATCTTAATCAAAACCTCAAATTGATGTTCTGGTTCTAAATTTTACATGTAGATTCAAAGAATAGGAATAGTTATGACTCTCAAAGTCAAAGAAAAAGATTTGAGGATTTTATGAGATACCAAGTTTAATTAAAAATTTAAGTAATAAAGGAGGTATAATCTCAGCATAAAGCTACATCAATAGACTATAAGAGAAAAAAAAAAACAGAACACCAACTACTAGAATATATGGGCACTTCATCTAGAGCAAAGATGGTACTGCAGAGCATTGGGCACTTCATCTAGAGCAAAGATGGTATAAAGCTACATCTAAGAGAAAAAAAAAAACAGAACACCAACTACTAGAATATATGGGCACTTCATCTAGAGCAAAGATGGTACTGCAGAGCATTGGCACTTCATCTAGAGCAAAGATGGTACTGCAGAGCATTCACGGTCTTTTCAAAAAATGATGCTGAGATAACTGATATCCATATGGGGTCCACATGGACCATTATATAACTAGCTTTATAATACTGATTCAGTTAACATTTCTCTTTTCCAAGAACACAGCCCCTGTGTTAAGGAAGTCTCGATGAACTTAAAGGCAGCTATCAACTATTATATCATTCCTATGTATTGTCTCTAGCTAAGTTCCAAAGTTCCATGAACTATTCATCATATGATATAGCTTTTAAGTCATTCACTATTACAGTTACCTTCATCTTGCTGGGCTACAATTTACCAGTCCCCTTTTCAGAACACATAACCAAAAGGGAAACACATGCTTAAAATTATGATCCGCACCATAATTTCTTGTGCCTTAGTTGTTATACTATTAATACAGCTATATGTTAATTTTCTTGGCAACCACATCAGTAGATGGCTTGTACTAAGATTACAATCAGCTAAAATCATTTTTTCCCCACATATACAAAGACCTCTCTCCGTTTTGAACTGTAGAGTTGTGCAATACTTTTAACCTAAGCCTCAAGGTTTACATGAAATTCTATTAAATTTAAGGGGAGGAAATGAGATATAATGTAAAAAGCACTTTAATATGACACCTGATTTATAGTAAACAATTAAAATATTAGCTGTTTAAAAATGTCAAATTTTCCTTATTAATTTAGGCACCTTCTAGGAAAATGACAAAGCTCACTTACATGCAAAAACTAAGAGTATACATACAGCCATCAATATGTCTATTTCTCTCAAGCCTACAATTACAGCAATGAAAGAAGCTGCCCTTGTCAAGAATTATTCTTTGAAATTAATTTTATCTTGAATAACTAAGAAAATATAAACCTACACAGAAATTAGGAGTAATCCTGGTTGTCCTTTCAGACCTTTGTAGTTTGCTCATATTTTAGAATGAATATTACCACTTAACCTGGGAGCTGACTTGCTGGCTCACCACAATCCTAGTTCACTTTTCATTTAGCTGGTGCCATAGCCTTGATGTCACAAATGGTCTACTCTCACCAAAAAGACAGACAACTGACTATCTGTACTCAGCTGAAGATAGATCCTATATGTATTCTGACTAAGTCATTTTCTCCATCAAACTTAGCTATGTTAACAAGACATACCACAGGGTAGAATAATTATGGGAATGTCTGCACCAAAGCCATTAGGAGAGTAGTGTGGTCGTGTCAGAGCTGCTGCTGCTTCTTCTTTAAAAGAAGTATTTGGGGAAAATGGGCTTGTACAGTTTTCTTTGAAAACATATGTTCTTACACAATTTTAATATCGTCTGAAATACACTTGCTTGGAACACACAAAACAAAGACAAATCAAACTATTAGAAATGTCATCAGATTAGCCCAGATTCCTGAACAAATCTCAGACTGGGGAGCACACATAACACATTCAGGCCTGGTGAATTCTCACCAAAGGGTTATTTCAAATTGTGAAAGAAGCTCCATTTTATTTTATTTTTTTTTTAATTTTTTTTTTATTTATTTATGATAGTTACAGAGAGAGAGAGAGGGAGGCAGAGACACAGGCAGAGGGAGAAGCAGGCTCCATGCACCGGGAGCCCGACGTGGGATTCGATCCCGGGTCTCCGGGATCACGCCCTGGGCCAAAGGCAGGCGCCAAACCGCTGCGCCACCCAGGGATCCCAGAAGCTCCATTTAAAAAAAAAAAAAAAAGATAGTAAATTCAACATGACTATAAATGATTATAAAAGCCATTCTGGGAGGTCAGTGGGGATGGAGATTAAGATGATCACATTTTTGTAATTAGAAAGGAAAAGTTTAGAAGGAAAAAAATAAATGTGGGGATCATACAGCAAATGAATATTTTTCCACTGATACAAGAAAAGTGAGTACCTACTGACTCACTACATACAGCCACAGAAATTTTATACCCAGTTTGACAATTGCGACTTTGGCTTTTCAGAAAAAGAATTTTGCATTAAAAGAGAAATTTGAGATTTACTACTATTAAAATATAGTCTCTGCAAATAATTCTTGTGGTAAGCCAGGGCAAAAGATGCAGAAAGTAAAACTTTCTCAGAGTCAGTACCATCTTTACTCACTGCTCACATTCTTAAGTCTTTAATCAAAGGAAGAAGTATCTATTGCTGGCCTGGTTCTTCATGTGTAAAACTTTTTTGAAAAAAAAGGTTTACATATTGTGCTTATATTTTATGAATTATATTATAAATTTTGCTTATATTTTATGAATTATATTACTGATGACTCATTTCCTATTTCAGATTCTATTAGTTCACCCTATAATAGATATACTATACTTTCTTAACAGTTGATAGAAACACTTTTAATTTAATCTTTATTTTAAATTATTATGATCAGAAGTTTTGAAATATGCATATAGACTGTCCTTTCTTTCTGTGACATATTTTATTACTCCTAGGTTACAATAGACTAAGATTTGAAAAATACTTTATCATGATTTGATTTTTCTCAATATAATACACCTAATCTATCTATTTACTTCCGTGCTTTGGCAGAGATTCTCAAATGGAGACAAGAGGTAGGTATCAGTAAATGCAAGTATGAGTAGGTATTTAAATTTAATTTGTCACGCTCCTTTCTTACCATGTAGTAAGACCAAAGTCAAAATTATCTCTTCTTTGTCTATTCAGGCACAATATTCTATTTTTAGTAAGAGATGTTGTTATACAGGTTTTAATATTTTCCTCTATATTTTGTATTAATTTTCTATTACTGCATAAGGAATTAGCACAGACTCAGAGGCTTAACACACACACACCACACTTATTATGTCACCACCGCTGTGGGTCAAGATTCTGGGCATGGCCTAACAGGCTCTCCTGTTCAAGGTCTCACAAGGTTGCAAAGTGGCAACTAGTCTGTATTTTCATCTGGAGATTTAACTAAAGAACACAATTCCATTAAATCAAGTGGTTTCCAGAATTTTTTTCTTGCATTTTTGGGATTGAGGGCTCCAATTTCTTACTGACCATCAGGTGGAGGCTGTTCTCAGGTACTAACGGCCACCTATAATTCCCAGTCATAAGGCCCTCTCCATAAGCAGTCACAGTACGGTGGGTTGCTTCTTCAAGGTAGAGAGTCTCTCCAATCTGCTAAGATAAACTCTTGTAAAATGTAACAAAATCATAAAAGTCACAGCACATCACCTTTGCCATATTCTACTGGTTAGCAGTAAGTCACAGGGTCCATTCATACAGAAATGCAGATACAGGTGTAACACCAGGGACAGAAATCATGAGGGATCTTTTAGAATTCTGCCTACCAAAAATTTCAACTAAGTTTTAGTATTTTTTCAAATATGTATTTTCTGTTTTTATGAGCTTAAGTTTTCTGGTTGTAATGTATACCTGTGTATATCTGTTTGAATGTATTATAGATTTTAATTGGGGGAAAAATACCCATAAAATGTAATCCTCCCAACCAGAAGCATTAAATAGTCATGAATATATTCAAATGCTCATGTGATCTCTTTAAGTATTATCATTATCTTCACATAGTTCATATATATTCTGGTTGAGGGACTTTTTTGGACAAGAATATTTCTGGATGTTAATGGCTAGTGAGAATAAAACTTTTTTTTATTTATTCATGTAGTGAATCACTATTAGCTTATAATCTGTATTTACAGATTATTGTTATAAACACTTTTTTGAAATTTTACTCTTCCTAATATATATTTTTAGTAAACATATAGATTTCTAAGGCAATTTTTTAAAGATTTTATATATGTATGTATGTATTAGAGACAGAGAGAGAGAAAGACCAGGAGTAGAGGGAGGGGCTAAGGGAGAGGGAGCAGGACAAGTAGACTTCCATGACCCTGAGACCATGACGTGAGCAGTAGTCAGCAGCTTAACCAACTGAGCCACCCAGGTGTCCTTTTAGGGTAATATTTTTAATATAAGAGTATTAATGTGCATTTTATATATATTCCCTTGTAATTAAAGCTGAAATCACCATGCATGGTTGTACGATTTGTGTACTTCCCAGAGGAGCCAGGGTAAAGATGTAGGAGCCGCCTAATATCCATTTCTACCCTGCTGGCCTAGCAGAATGCCAAATATAGAGAAGCAAATGTCTATGGAACGAGGTGTCTCTTATTAAAATAAAGTGTTCCATCCCCCCACAGAGGTGTTTTTGTACTCTCTGTGCTTAGGGGTAGAGGTGCTTTTTTTTATAAACTGCCTAAGGGCTCTGTATAAGTTAATAACTCTCCTATTATCTCTACCTGTCCTATGAGATAATAGGCAAGTTGTTTAACTTCTCTGTGCCTAGATTTCTGTATCTGTAAAGTAAGTATAATAGTACCCACTACATAGGATCATAAAAAGAGGTAGGGGAAAAGGGAAAGGAGAAGGAACAAAACAACGAGAGAAAGAGGAAGAGGAGGAAAAAGAGGGAAGGAGCAAGGGAGGCAAAGAAGAAATGTTTGATTTTAAATATCCAAGGGCATATCCAGATTTTGTGGAGCCTAAAACTTGTGTAATAGCCAGTCCCTCTTTAAAAAAATAATACAAATATAATGTACTTTTCAAAATTTCAAAAACATATAACTATATGAACACATTGCTAGGGTTCCTCCCAGAACCTTGGAAAGACCATTCAAATATATGGAGAAATTCATTAAACCAAAATTACTGTGAATAATTTTAGTAAATCTCAGATTATATATGTTTAAATGTTTATATGTGTAACACATATATATACATATATGTAATTTCTAAGATTATGGAGATATATCAATATAACAAGTATATTCATAATTCTATTATATTTTACATAGTATATGTTTAAATTTATATATTTATTGCATAATTATTATTTATAACATGTTAGTGACTATTATATATTTCTCTATATTTCAAGTTTTTCTCTGAGAACAGATTAAAACAACACCCTCTGTTGAAAATAGAATATTCATGACCATTATTTCACATAAAACTTCCCAAAAGAAGTCTTGCTGGCAACTTATTGTCCAATCTCTCTCTGTAGTCCACTCCATCAAGATTTCTTCCCTATCATTTAACTTTTGTTGAAGTCACCAACTACCTCATATTCCCAAATACAATTACCAATCCTCAGAACTTGGTCCATTTACACTCACAATATCATTTGATATAGTTTATAATTTAGCTCTTTTCTTTTCTCTACATGTACATCCTTATAGTCAGGTGATTCTATTCAGGTCCATGATTTTAAATACCACCCAGAAACTAATGACACATTTTTATCTCTTGTCCCAGGCCCTCACCTGAGCTCCAGATGCTTATATTCCACTGTCAAGTCAATTTCTTTAACTGATATATATTTATAATAGAAATGTCAAAAATTAACATATTGGAAACCAATCCTTTGATTCATCTGTCCCTCAAAATGCTGCTCCTCCCATATCTTCTCTTTTTCAGTAAGGGAAACCTAACAGCTCAGGTCAAAAGCTAAGAAATAGAAATAACAACATCACATACTAAGAATGAAGACAACAACCCTACGACCCAGCAATTGCACTACTGGGTACTTACCCCAAAGATACCGATGTAGTGAAATGACAGGACACCTGCACCCCAATGTTCACAGCAGCAATGTCCACAATAGCCAACTATGGAGGGAGCCACAGTGTCCTTAGACAGATGAATGGACCTATACTACCAACAGCTAACAGACTGAAAGATTATATTTGGGAGAAACTAACCAGCCTGTTGGGGGAGGTCATCAAGATGACATGACTCCCTTTTGACCCTCAAGTAGATCCAGACAATCAAAGGCTTCTCACTACCTCCTTGTCTTTAAAATGTAGGCTTTGCTAACCATTTTGACAGAGGAGCCATTTTCAAGGTGCCCTGAGACAGCAATGTGTTGGCTGATGCTGTCTGAAAAGTATTCGTGAACTGAATCCTGTTAAAATCCCATTAAAGGGGTACCTGGGTGGCTAGTGGTTGGCTGCCTTTGGCTCAGGTTGTGATCCCAGGGTCCTAGGATGAAGTCCTGCTTGGGCTCCCCACGAGGAGCCTGCTTCTCCCTCTGCCTATTTCTCCTCCTCTTTCTCTGTGTCTCTCATGAATAAATAAAATCTTTTTTTAAAAATCCCATTAAAAACTTTTAAGGGAGGGCCTGTGCACAGATTCTCTAGTCTTGCGGCCACCAAGCCTCATACAGAAGTTCTTGCCTATTAAACCTGTCACCTACCAATGTGGAGGGGTCTGCTTTGTCTTTCTTTAGTCTCACCTGCCTTCTGTGTACAGGGGGCAGTTTGAAAACCAACACAGCCCTAGAAAAAAGATGTCTGAGACTGAAACAGTAACAAACTCTTTCATCCTCTGTGAGGCCTACAAATACAATTTTGAATCAGCAATTGAGTGCCTCAATCTCAAATATGAATGGGCAACAGACGATAACCAAACAATTGAGAAAATTTCCAACATGAAAGACAGAGGCAAAAACAAAAACACAAAAATAAACTTTTGGAAGAACCAGAAAGTGTTCTGGTTTGGAAATATATTTTTAAAAAATTAATAATCCAAGAAAGACAAAGGAATACTAAATCCTTAAAATAAGAAAATGATGCTATGAAAAAGAAATATTTGAAAAATAAAATAAAAGGGTAATGGAAGTTTAAATTGTGGTAGCAGATACGCAAATTCAACAGAAAGGTTGGAAGATAAAGTTGAAAGAATTTACCTTCCATTAAAGATAAAATAGAAAAAGCTTTTAAAAATCAGATAATCGGGATCCCTGGGTGGCACAGCGGTTTGGTGCCTGCCTTTGGCCCAGGGCTCAATCCTGGAGACCCGGGATCGAATCCCACATCGGGCTCCCCGTGCATGGAGCCTGCTTCTCCCTCTGCCTGTGTCTTTGCCTCTCTCTCTCTCTCTCTCTCTGTGACTATCATAAATAAATAAAAATTTTTAAAAAATTAAAAAAAATCAGATAATCAATTTAGAACAGCCACTATCAATTCCAGAAAGGGAGTGCTAATATTTAACTAATGGCTTCCCCAAAAATGGAGAGTGAGGAAATTATCATAGAAATAATATAAGAAATCTAAAATACACAAGGAAGTGACTTAGAGACTGACAATGCCAATCAAATGGCCAGCAAAATGAATGAAAAAATGTCCACAAGAGTTATATTATTGTGAAGTTTCAGAATTCTAGAAATAAAGATCCTAAAAACTTAGAAAAAGGAAATTATTTTTTTTTAAAAGGCACTTTTAAATAATTGTTAATCACAATAGCATCAAGCTTCTCACAAAAGCAACCTGGAAGCTGAAAGACAAGGAAACACAATTCTGAGGTAAAATTTTGAACTCTAAATTCTATGTCCAGCCAAGCTAGCAATTAAATGTGAGAGCAGAATAAAGACATATTTTTACATTCAAGGTCTCAAAGAATTCTACATTCTCCAAAGTTTGTAGAGAAACTATTGCCTGAGAGAGAGAGTGAATAGAGAGAGAAGACACAGCATTTGCTAGGTTTATCCACTGCAAGTGAAAGTTGAGGAGAATTCCCAGGATGAAGCAGAAGAAAGTCCCAGAATGACAAAAAAGTGCATCAGGCCTGGACAGCATCTATTATAGAATGAAGCAGAACAGAGGCTTCTAGAAAGCTCACCTCTAGGGAAAAAGAATTCTAGATAACCTGATATATTTGATCTTATTAAAAGAGTTTTGCTTTTTTTGGACATTTTGGAATAAAGTAATGATAGACATAAAAACAAATGAATAAATGAAAAAAATCAAACTCTCAAAGACTATCATTTTGGTGAGAAACAAAATGTTGTATGAGAAAGTAATATTATATGGAACAGCTGTGACTAATACATACCTCCATAGCCTTGTATTGCTATGCGGAAGGGGGGATTTGAGGGAGGGATGGGTACTGATACACTAATTTCTTGATTTTACAATTATAGACATCCACTATTGACTTATTATTATGTAAATTTAGGATTGAGATCTTTTATACCCTTTAAATTTCATGTCTTGGGGCACCTGGGTGGCTCAATGATTGAGCCTCTGACTTTGGCTCAGGTAGTGATCCTGGGGTCCTGGGATCAAGTTCCACATTGGGTTCCCCATAGGAAGCCTCCTTCTCCCTCTGTCTCTGCCTCTCCCTCTGTGTCTCTCATGAATAAATAAAATCTTTTTAAAAATAAATAAATAAATTTCATGTCTTCCTCCCTCTCCCCACAATTCATGTTTGTTCCTCATAATTTTTATCAAATCTACATTTGATGCTTCCCATTATTATTATGTTAGATAAAAAGAGGAAGGGATGGACATCATTATTCATTTTCCTTCTTGCCTTGAACACAGATATTATGGCTGGAGCTGTTTTCTCCTCATCGTATCCTGAGCTCTAGACAAATTACTGTACATCCCACTTCAGAGAATGTGGCAAATGTGCATATTTACTAAGAATACTAATGATATATTACATCTCTGAATAATTCTGAAACATCAAAGTACACTGACAAATTTTATTTCAAAATAAATTTAAATATTTAAAATATATTTAGTCAGGTAGATTAGGAAAAAGAGGAAAAAGGAAGAATGAGCAAAAGGAATAGGATATGTGGAGATAAGAAAAAGAAACATGATTTCCATGTCCCTGGACACCACGTGCAGAATTTCACAATTTTCCTAATCCTTCATTATTTCCCAAAAAGTAGACCTAAGCCTAAAGATAAACCAAAGTGCTGGAGTACTTCATAAGAATTCCAAGAATATCTAAAGCTGCTTCTGTTTTAGTGCTTATTTCTCCCATTTTCCAAGCAGTGCCATCAAATTAAAATTTGAGGAAATGTAAATATTCTTACAGCTGTCAAAGTGTTTATGTTTTAAAATGGATATTTTAAATCCCATTCAACCACAAAGCATTGTGAGACAGTTTCCATGGTTACTTCTATTAACTCCAGCAGCCATAAGACATTTAGCAAGCTGCTTAAAAAAATTAATGCCATCAAGCATTTTTAAAAAATTTTTTAGAAATGTTTATCTTGACAACTAATCATCTCTGTTGTATGATGATAATACTGCTGAAAACTCAGCAGATGTGTTAAATTCAATGAATAATGTACAGCATTCATAAGAAAAAGCATATCTAAATTTACTTTACTTTTTATTCTACATTGATTATATTTGTGACTTCAGTTTCTATATGGAATGCTGAACACACACATATGTACCTGTCAGAGTATATTAAAAATTAGATCAACATGAATTAGTCAACATCTTCACTTTTTTTTGATAGCTTTTAATTATTTAATTCCTTAAACAAATCCAGACTTAGTATTTCAGGAAATTAATCCTTCAAAATGAAAATACAAAAAAAAAAAAAAAAAAGAAAAGAAAATACACCTGAAAAACAGAACCTCATAACCTTACAATTTAAATATAAATATAATAATCATACCAATAAAGCAATTAACAAATAAATGAAGACATAAAATAACGGTATACAAATTATTTTCCCTAACTTCTTTTTCTCATACTGGTTTTTTTTTTTTTTTTTTTTTTTTTGCAAATAGTACTAAAAGACTTCTAACAAAATAATGTGACAACCTTTCTCACTGTTCCTCTGATCTCTCACACAGGTAACCACTTTGACTACAGTAGTTTTTTTTTTCCTGTCATGACATATCACCAGATTTCTAAATGATATGCATATTCTGTTATCTTTATATTCATCAATTTTAGATTTATTTATTGCCTTCCTATAAGGACACATGAGGATTTTTTTAATCCTCCTTAAACTGCTTTACTTCTCTTACTTTACACAACAGGGTTCTATAACTACACAAAAATTGTAATAATTTTGGTTGACTTTATAATTTAGTGTTTACTATGCTTTTGAAGAATACCATGAGTATGATTCCTTTGTTGTTTACTTGTTTGTTTGTATGTTTGGCTTCTCCTGCATAATACTGATTATTCACTCTTAATGTAAATAAATCTGAAAAAACATTTTTAATTAAAACATACTCAGGTTTCAAAATGGAGAATAAAAAAAGGAGACTGGAAAATAGAGATAAGAACACATTATCAAGGGATCCCTGGGTGGCGCAGCGGTTTAGCGCCTGCCTTTGGCCCAGGGCGCGATCCTGGAGACCCAGGATCGAATCCCACGTCAGGCTCCCGGTGTATGGAGCCTGCTTCTCCCTCTGCCTGTGTCTCTGCCTCTCTCGCTCTCTCTGTGTGTGACTATCATAAATAAATAAAAATTTTAAAAAAAAAAAGAACACATTATCAAGAATTATGATATTATGATATTATTAAGAACACATTAACAAGAAAATTTGTTTTTCAAGACAAACAAATGC
Organism: Canis aureus; assembly: GCF_053574225.1. Taxonomy (NCBI): domain Eukaryota; kingdom Metazoa; phylum Chordata; class Mammalia; order Carnivora; family Canidae; genus Canis; species Canis aureus. The sequence continues at coordinate 8,743,079 of NC_135638.1, forward strand.
TTTTTTCTTCCCAAATCACCTCCATTTAAAACCAACTTTTGCTTAAATTTTATATTAGAATAAATAGATATTACAAAAAAATTCTTTGTCATAGAGTCTTCTCATTCATAGATAGAAAGTCATTAAGATGAGACTTACAATATCCTACTATATTAAGATGAGACTTACAATATCCTACTATTACTATTCTGCTTCCTGCTATTGTTTCTAAGTCAGGAATGGAATAATTTCTGGGCCTAAAAACCTCTCAAATTATAAAATAGTCTCATAGATTCCGTATTTCATTTTGAAATATAAATCCATAATATGAAGATTAGGAAGATTTTAGAATAGACTCTTCTAAGTACATATATATTTAAGGATTAGACATATCACATTTTCCCCTCAAGTTAGAGTAGCTATTTAACAAGTAGAGGTACTCTATTTATTGTTCTTAGCAATAAAAAAGGGGGGGGGGAGGAAAAGAAGGGAAGGAAAGATAAAACTCTATTTAGTCATAGCTACTCTAGCTCTATTAATTACATAGAAGTCATCATTATAAAGACAAAATTTGGTCCTCCCAGCATTGCGAGCCCCTCATCAGCAATGTTTGGGTATTTTTATTTTTATCTTTATTGCTATCCACAAAAACTGCTCATACAAAATAGACTTTTATTCAAAAACATAAGTACCTGTTAAAAAGAAGCAGCACCATTTGAAGAAAGACCACTGTCCTACTTAACTCAGGCTGCTAACAAAATCCACAAACTGGGTGACTTAAAAACAACAGAAATTTATTTCTCACAGTCTCAAGATTGGAGAGTCCTAGATCAAGGCACTAGCAGATTCTTTATCTGGTGAGAGCCTACTTAACAGTTCACAGACAGTTGTCTTGCTAAACCCAACATAACAGAAGGCATGAGGGAGCTCTCTGGGGTCTCTTATAAGAACAATAATAATCTCATTCACGAGGGCTCCACCTTCATGACCCAATCATCTCCTGAAGGCACCACCTCCAAATAACATCACTTTGGGCATTAAGTTTCAACATATGAGTTCTGTGGGGACACAAATGTTCAGTCCGTAACAACCACTAACTTTGCTTCAAAGGACCTAAATTCAAGTTTCATCTCTCTAATTGGGAGCTGAGTAACACACTAATTTCAGTTTCCTTTGATGTAATGGTGATAATATCTGCTTAGAAGGGTTACTATAAATACTATAATTTTGGAAGATGCCTGGGCTCACGGAATTATTCTCTTCTAAAATTGCCTTCTTTTTTTCTTCCCTTTTTTCCTTCAAATTTGTAATCCAAATTTTGTGGCTTCAAGCAAGCAAATTCAAGTTGTCTTTAAATTCCAAATTGTCTCCATCTAACAAAGTATTGAAATGTTTCTAGCAATTATTATCAGTTGATATTGACTGAGAGTCAACTTGGTATTGTACTCAATTTTCTGGAGGTTGAACAGTAGATTTGATAATCTACAGAATAAAAACAGGCAAGATAATTTCATAACTATGATCTCAGCAATTAGCAGTTACAAAAATGTATGCTCAGCTGGAAATTTGTAGATTTAATACATTTAAGGACTATAGTAAACAAAATACAACCAAAGTGATCTGAAACTTTGTACACAAATTTTAAGGCTCAAAGTTCCAGTACTTTTCATTTCCTTATGTAAGGTTACCCCATTCGGAATCGTCGAGATAAACTTGTATTTTTCACTGTATTTCCTTCATTGGCCCCCATTTGATGCATTTTATTATTTCTCTTTTCACTATGAAAAAGATATGATTTTCTCACTTCATTGCCCTCTACAATAATTTATATTACTGAATACAATAAGTTTATTGTTGAATATTTTAGGAGATGCATTTTATAGTCAACCTGTTAAGTTAAAACAGAGGCATGTCTTGACATGCATATATTCTTACAGTTATCTCATTGTCATTTCTTTTTTTTTAATTTTTATTTATTTATGATAGTCACACAGAGAGAGAGAGAGAGAAAGAGGCAGAGACACAGGCAGAGGGAGAAGCAGGCTCCATGCACCGGGAGCCCGATGTGGGATTGGATCCCGGGTCTCCAGGATCGCGCCCTGGGCCAAAGGCAGGCGCTAAACCGCTGCGCCACCCAGGGATCCCCCTCATTGTCATTTCTAATATAAATGTTATTTCTCATGAAAAAGTACTAATTTTCATTTATTAAAATGTATATTGGTGTATACATTTTCTCTCACATAGGATCCATATCTATTCACCTTTGAAAATACATATCTGATAAATATGAGACACTCAGAATGCTTGTTGATTTGAATAACAATGCAATGATGTATGTTTTCTCTATAGTTTTATTTATATTAATTTCATCTTTAGATCAGAGTTTCTTAAACTTGGCACTACTGACATTTGGGCCAGATAATGCTAAAGGATCTACTAGTGTAATATAAGATATCAAGGAACTTTCCTGACCTCCAACCTCCAGTTGCCAATGGAATTTCACCCCAGTTATGACAAGCAAAACTATTTCCTGATATTGCCAAATGTCACCTGGGAGGCAAAATTGTCCTCATTTTAGAATCACTGGTTTAAATAAATGAATCTAAATTGCAACTTTTAATAAGAAAATGTAGTCATCGGAATGCTAAAACCTATAATGCCTATAATTCAAAGTAGCTTAAACATTAAGAAATATAGCTACCAAATCACATTTAATTATCCACACACACTTTTGTGTCTGTATAGTATGAATAATGCAGTGAAATATAATAGGTACAATAGTATACTTGCTACAAAACCATTTCCAGACTGTAGGAAAATTTACCAAACTAACACTTATAAAAGCACTTTGAAAGAATTGATGTCTGACAAGCTATACACATTTTATACAACACCATCCCCACAAGACTCAGCAACAAGAATGACCAACAAAATCACTGACATTTCTGCAACCACAAACTCTGCTATAAAATTGGACAACAAATTTCCTGCTAATCCATCCACTGTTAAAGATGGCATTTTTCAGTCTCACTTAATAACTTTCTAATTTTTTTTTAGCTTGTGAGTTCAAACCACAATGAACTTGTCCTACGACAGATCTAGATGTCCTCTACAGAATTTCACATTACGCGATTTTATTTATACTAGAATTTCCTTGGCTTCATAGAAAAAAAAGTACAAAAACAAAGTTCCCAGATGTTCCTTAGCTTTTGTATTCCAATTAATCTGTTCTCCTACTTCAACCACAAATTATTTCATGTACAATTATTCTTAGCATCAATTATCTGAGCTATTCTCCTAATATTGTTTATCTTCTTCAGAGTTTCAATTAGTCTTCTGAGAAAAAAGTATGAGCCTCGTGTTTATTCTTTAAATTATTGTCCTGGAACAGACTGACAATATCTAGTATTATAAACTCTAAAAACTGAAAATAAGAAAACATATCATTTCACTAAAGTTTTTCTTAAATTAAATAATTATTATTCAAATGGCAAAATAAAGATTTAACTCATTTAATTAAGTTTTTTTGTTTTTAATCTGGAAGATGTTAGATGAAAATTCTTCCACCCTACCTATAATAAAGTAGCTCTTCTCAGATAACTACCCCCCAGAAAGAAAAAAAGAAAAATCATAAATGTTAGATAAATTAAATAATAGCAAATAAATAAAAACAGAATTTTGAATATATCAAAGAAAAGCAAAGTAAACAAGGAGTCAAAATGTTTCAGAGAAACCCATAGAGGTGAGCCAATATTTTTTACTGTTTTCCTTTTAAGGCATTTGATGATTCATATGCTGCATAAGGCAAAAGGCCAGGAAGCCAAACAGAATATAAAATTTAACAGTATAAAATCTAAGCAGAGATTTCTACAGTCTCACTGTGCTGCAGAGATTAACTATTAGAATCCAGGGACAGCCAAGAAGAAAAGAATCCCAGTAAATATTCACTGAAAACCCTGAAAAGCTATACTTTAGGAAAATATACAAAACAAACAAAACCAGGCCTAGGAAAAACTGAATCCAGTTCTAAGTTCTCCAACCATGATTGCAACATACCCTTTAACAGAAGAATTTAATCCCCTCTGCAAAAGATATCATCATCCAGAACTTTTACAATGTTTTACACTTAATGCCTGGCTTAAAAACAAACATTACTAGGCATGCCTGAAGAACAGACCAAATGATTAAAAATTGAAAGAAAGGAGAAAAAGGTAGAAATATACCTACAAGAAATTCAGATATTGTAATTTTCAGACTTGAATTTCCACTGTTTTCAATATATTCAAGAATATAGATGACAATATAAATTTCACCACTGAACTGGAATTTATAAAGAATAAAATTTAAATTCAAGAAATGAGAATATAATAGAAAAAATAACGTAGTAGATAGATTTAACAACTAACTGAACAGCAAAACAGAGCATTAGTGGATTGGAAGATACATCAATAGAAATTACCAAGACCGAAGCTAACAGAAATGAAAAGGTAAAAGCCAGAATAGTTTAAGAAATATAGAGGCCTTTCACTGTAGATCTAACATGCATTTATAGTGCCACAGAGAAATACATAGATAGATGATAGATGATAGATAGATAGATGATAAATGATAGATAGATAGATAGATAGATAGATAGATAGATAGATAGAAAGAAAGAAAGAAAGAAAGAAAGAAAGAAAGAAAGGGGGACGCTTAGGTGGCTCAGTAGTTGAGCATCTGCCTTTGGCTCAGGTCATGATCATGGGGATCGAGTCCTGCATTGGGCACTCTTTGGAGACCCTATTTCTCCCTCTGCCTATGTCTCTGCCTTTCTGTGTCTCTCATGATTAAATAAATAAAATATTTTTTAAGAAGATAGGAAAATCATTATATGAGCAAAGTATTATGAAATTTTTCCAAAACTAGTGAAAGACAACAAGCCACAGATTCATTGCATTTTACCAAGAAACAAAAAATTAGGCACATTACAAAAAGAATCCAAAAACCAAAGATAAGGAGGAAAATTTAAAGATATAGTCAGAGTGATGGGAGGATATTCCCTTCAAAAAGGAAATAAGACCATCAATCAACTAAATTTCTCTGAAAAATAACAGGAGAAAAGAAAACAAGGAGGGGTGGGGGGAAGAAGAAGAGGGAGAGGGGGAAGATAGTTTGGGAAGGAGAAGGAACAAAGAAGCAGCAGCAGTAGTTGCTGAAAACACTAGAGTGGCATCTTTAATGTACTTTAAGAAAATTATTGCAGCTTAAAATTATTTAACTAGTAAAAATATCTTTTAAAAATAAAGATAAAATATAGATATTTCAAATAAATAAAAACCGAGGGAATTTGACCTCAGCAGATCTGAGCTAGAAAGAAATAGTGGAAGGAATTTTTCCTGAAGAAGTGATCTCAGATTAAGGCAGGAAATGAGGAAGTAATGACGAGTAAAAGAAAAAGGATAAAAAAATATATATGTGAATTGAAATGAATATTGACTATATAAAACAGTAATAATGTTTGATGGGTGGGCAAATACACGTAGAATTAAATTACAGAAAAAAAACAAATGGCAAACAATTAATTAGTGTTAAACTGTTCTAAATTATTCAGTTTCCTCAAAGTGGAAAAATACTAATTTGTCATAGCTTCCAGTAAATCAAGGACATATATGCAGCAATTATTAGGGAAGTAAATGAAAGAATGTATAGTTAGCCAGGTAATGTTTAGGAAGGAAAGCATGAAAGTGGGGAAAAAAAGCAATAAAAAAAGATAGTACAAATAGAAAACCAAGAGTTATATTACAAATCTCAATGCAAATATATCATAATTACATTAAATAATAGAATAGATGCCATAATTAAGACTAAGATTGCCATCTGAGTAAAAATATGTATTGAAAACGTGAAAAAAAAAACGTGAAAAAATAACTGCACTGAAAGAGAACATTTTTGCAATATGAATGTGACATTTTGTTTATGAAAAGATGAATAAAGTTTGCTTGGTAAAGCAAAAAAATAAAGGTTCTGTAAAAAAACTTATATATAGGAACATTTTGGCAGAAGCCCATTCTTTCTTAATTGCTACTATTGGCACACATCAATTCAATTTTGTTTCCTGTGGGCCTTTCATACATCAAGCTAAACTCCCTGATGATTTCGGCTTTTCTCTTAGACTTTTAGCTGTGACAAAATATTTCACTCAGCAGGGACTTACATGCAGGGATACATTTGACTTGTCAACACTGAGCATTCAGATATACATTAAAAACAAACTCCAGCATATCTAAAAACTAAATCTTACTGGATAAATTCTTCAGGAAGCACTTCTAAGACTAAAAAAGTGCAAAGATTATAGTTAAGGAAAACAATTACTATGTAAAACATCTAAGAAACACCAGTACTCATTCACCTCCAGATTTCTATATTGTTTCTAAAACAAATTAAGCATGTTATAAAAAAAACATGAAACTAAGAGAACATCAAGCACTATGCTTAGAAACACACGTAAATAGATTCAAATAAAGATGACATTAAAAACAAACAAAACACCTGGGAGAATCTGAAACCTTATATAAGACTTTATAACAATCTATTATATTAGCCCTGAATTAGCATTTTAAAAAGCAAAGAAATTAGTGATGTGCATTTCAAACTAAGGAAGTATGAGAAGTTTCTCCATCTCATAAATATAGTCTATGTACATAAAGTTCTAAAAGCTTAATGTAATACATCAAACTCAAATGCTTCTTAAACTCATATGAAAATGACATATGTAGCCCAAAATATTAATTTTTTTAGTATTAGTTCTTTCCTTATATCTCTCCCCTCAAATATCATTCAAGAATATTCATGCACAATTTTTTTTAGTCATTTAATGATTATATGAGTACCATCCTATAAAGGAAAAAGATTAGGAAAAATACAAAAGCAAGACGTGAAATGTGTGAAAAATTGATAATATCAAAACATGAACTTATTGATTTTTAGGTATTTTCCAGTTTAATTAGAATCAAGTCCCCAGTGAGGTTAATACTTCTGCATTCTATATAATATAAAAAGATGGAAATGAATAGGGGGATATATTTGGGAAAATCAGTAATAATATGATTTTTTATTACACAATGTTTAATTAGGTACTAAGATAAAATCATATTGGTTATGTATTTTAGCTTTCATCTGCTAAACATATAAACATCCAGCTTATATCAGGAAGTAAAACATTTAAGGCAAGAAGAGAAGGAAGTTTGCTTGGCTCATTCATTTCAAACTTGCTATAATTATATGAAATGGGACTAGCGGTACCTCCTATTTGGGAGTACTCTTGCCTTCCAGAAAGGTCACTTCGAACTACGATAAGGGCTAAGGAAATGGAGAACAGGAGACTCACAGGTGCACATTCTTTTTCAAGATTCAGAGTGATAGAGAGAAAGTGGTCAATTAGAATCTAGACAGAATTAAGGGAGAAGAATTGCCTAAAGTTGGTTGATCAGTCTTGCCTTTAACTGAGATCTCAACTCCAAAGGATGCCTGTAAGATCTCTTGACCAAGAGGGCCTCACCTTTACCCTCAGCTTGACTAAACTTTAGACAGGAGTTTTGCTGACTGCAGGTCTCTGATCTCCCAGTTCTTGAGAATATTTACTTGGAGTCATAAATTCTTCCTCTGTCCTTTTGAAATTTAAATCTTCTACAACCCAGGAAGGTTTTTCTTAATAAGCACCTGGAAGCCAGCCCTTTGAAATATAACTATCAAAAAAGATAAGACCCCTATCTATAAGACTCTGTGGGAATGTTGGAGCCTAACTTAGATAAGCACCAATTAGCAAACACAGACGGCTTAATTGCATTGATCAACCTTTCTACTGTCAATTATGTGGTATTTTTCCATTAGCTTACCCCAGTGCTCAAAACCTCTCCCCTCTTCTATTTCAAAACACTTGAGTTACATTCTCTCCCCCCCTACTGCAATAGTTTTAAATAAAGTTTTCCTTACCTGTTTAACATATCTGGTGCAATATTTCCTTCCCGCCATGATGCTACTCAATTACCAGGATAAGAGAAATACATGTGTATTCCTCAATTAATAAGCAAGTTGAAGTGCCAAAAATGTGGATATAAATTATAGAATTAACATTTCGTTCTGACATGAGTAACAAGAGTCAATGCACTATCACACAGGTATCCTACTATGTCTTAACTAGAAACAACATTAAGTTAAATAAGTCATTTCAAGTCGTCCTTCTTATTATCACAAGGTATAACTTTGGTGACCCAAGGCTTTATTTTTCAATATTTAAGAGTGTAATTTTTTTGAGTTATAATTGACATACAAAAAGCTGTACATATGTATACATCTTCATGAGTTTGATGTACACAGTCATCAAACACCACCATACACTATGTAGTAAATTTAACATCACCTCGAAAAGTTTTCTCCCTCCTTTTTAAATTTATTTTTTCAAAAAGAACATTTAACATAAGATCTACCTTTAACAAATAGAGTATTATTAACTATGCACTATATATACACTATGCTGTACTATAGATTTCCAGAACCTATTCAGCTTGCATAAGTAAAACAATATACCGTTTTACCAACATCTCCCTGATTCCCACTCCCCTAGGTCCTGGGGGCCACCATTCTACTCTCTGCTTCTATGAGTTTTATTATTTAAGATTCCTAAATAAATGAGATTCCTATAAATGAGATCATGTAACATTTGTTCTTCTGTGTCTGGATTATTTCACTTATCATAATGTCTTCCAAGCTTATCCATATTGTAGTAAAAACAAGATTTCATTCTTTTTTAAGGCTGAATAACATTCCATTGTATGTATATACTATAATTTCTTCATTCGCCCATTGATGGAAATTTAGGTTGTTTCCATATTTTGACTATTGTGAATAATACTGCAATGAAGATGGGAGTGCAGATATCCTTTGAAATATTGATTTTGTTTCCTGCAGATATATACTCAGAGGTGATAGATTGCTGGATCATGATACTTTTTTGGTTTGTTGAGGAACCTCCATACTGTTTTCCATAGCGGCTGCACCAATTTACATTGCCACCAACAGTATACAAAACTTCCACTTTCTCCTTGTTCTCAACACTTGTTATCTTTAGTTTCATTATAATAGCCATCCTAACAGGAATGCAATGATATTGTGATTTTGATTTGTTTCCCTCATTATTACTGATGTTGAGCAGCTTTTCATGTGCTGGTTGACCATTTTTATGTATTCTTTGGAAAAAATGTCTATTCGTTCTTTTGTCCATTTTTAATTGAGTTATTTATTTTTTGCAGTTGAATTGTGTAAATTCATTACATATTTTGGATATTAACCCCTTATCAGATACAGGTTTGCAAATATTTTCTCCTGTTCTGAGGTTGCCTTTTCATTTTGTTAATGGTTTACTTTGCTGTATAGAAGCTTTTTTTTGTTTTATGTGTCCCCACTTGTTTATGTTGTTTTCATTGGCTGTGCTTTGGTATCATATCCAAGAAATTACTGCCAAACAATGACAAGGAGCTTTTCCCTATGCTTTCTCCTAGGAGTTTGCAGTTTCAGTTTTTATATCTTATAAAATATTTCAGCGTTGTAACATTAAATGAATTAAATCAAATAGCAAGCTATTATATTTCAAATCTGTCTTAGGATGGGATTTTCCAAGACAATTTTTGTGATGTCTGTGCAAATGAAACATTATTTTATAACCATCCATTAAAAAACTTCAGTTTTATTATAATGTATCAGACTTCAACAGTGTGTAGTTTGAACTTCAAAAGTCTGTCTCGAAGTGGTATATATTACAAAGAGCAGACTTGTTTAAATATCATGTAAGACAATTCATCATGTTGTTTGAATTAACAGTGGTATGTTCTTAGTTTTAGGTTCCTTTTCACCCTTCATTGTAACATCTGGTATTTTTATGCCAGAAATGTCTACTAGAAGCATATATATCATGTGCATATGTCGCTGTAATGCATAGATGAGTATTCAATATTGAATCTTCAAATATATTTGATACACTATAGGACTCACAAAGAACCTTTCCTAGATTAACTCTACAGCCTCAATAATCCTACTCTGAATAAACCTCACTTAAGAAAAGCTTTGCACCACAAGGTGGCATAGTTGTTTCTGTTTGGAAAATTTTAAGAGCCTCTAAAAGTTCAAAACAATTCATCTGTTTTGGTTCCTGACCAATAGTGAAACCTTCTCTCAAACATCATTTCTTCATTTATCTAATAGTTCACCCATTCAACAAACTTCTACTTGTCCTCATTTCTGACCATCTCTTGAAGCCAAGCCAATCAGGTTTTTTTTCCTCATTACATCACTGAAAACACAACTGAAGGTTGCAATGACCGCTGTGTTGCCAAATCCAATAATCAAGTGTCTTCATCTCACCACCCTCCCAGCAGATTCTTGGCACCAATGATCACTCCCTTCTTACTGAAACATTTTCTTCACTTGGCTTCCACCATACCATACTGCTTTCCTCCTATTTCAATGTTTATTCCTTCTTAGTTTCTTGTCAAGTCCTGACTGCTTTCTTAAATGCTGAGAACCCCGTTGGTCTTGGTGTTCTGCAATTGCCTGTCCAGTTTATTGACTTAACATATCTCTTGCCCTGACATCTGATTTGGAAGCTGAAGAGGTTTCTTTTCACAGACACACTGAAGTTTGGGTTGGGAGAAAGAGAAGGAGACGAACTGGTCAAGGGGAGAAGAATTGTAGTTTCCTTAGGCGAATAGGAAGAGAAAAGGCACAACTGTGTGGAAATAAAGCTGTGATCAGAAAAGTGAGAAGTCTGGTGTAGGCTGAAAATGACTGGTAAGGTAGGTGTAGCTATATTGAGAAGAAGTTTATTTACACCCAAAGAATTTGGACTTTATACTGAAGACAGTAACTAATTAAGGCAAAGACCGTAAGTAGGGCAAAGATGTGATCATTAATATAAATATAATAACAAAATGAGCATTTAAATCCTTCTGCTTTATGAGTTAAGAATTCCATTTTTGAGAAAAATCATAATTTGCAAGAAGAGAATTGACCAGGAAAAAGTATGTCTAGGAATAACAATAATAAATAACACAAAATGCTTATAATGAGAAGTTTTATAAATAAGTTATATTTTTGTTATCCCATGTTTAAAGTTGACCCATCCAAATACAAAGGAAGAGAAAATGCATTAATTTATGCACCATTACATTAATAAATTTTATTGAAAATTTAGTATGTACAAAGCACAATAGTTTATTTATGTATATAGTGTTATCACATTTAATTTTCAAGTCTTTTTGCCAATTTTTGGTTTATCTGTCAGCGAATTCATCCCTTGCTCTTCCCACTTTTGTCTGCTGGATTCCAGCCAAGTTTGGCCTTTGAAAGACACTGATAAGAGATTAAAAGAAGAGAGAAACCAGAGTATTTCTCCCCACATTCTAACTTAAGCACCATCTCCTATAATGGTTGGTCGCCTATTTGACTTCAGGCTCCTCTGATCCAGCCCACCGGTATTGACTTCTACTGGGTGATCCTAGTTTACAAGCCACCTGATCTCCTCTTTTTCCTTTTGTCCTTCCTGTTGTCATAATTTCTGGGTTGCTTAGCTTTGCCTTATTTTACTTTTCATCTCATCTAGGACATATGTTATCAATTCCCTAAATTGAAGTCCCTCTTTTTTTTTTTTTTTTAACAAAGAGATATTTCTCTTCCAGATAAAGTGATTTCTGTTTTTCTTTTGACTAGTGTTTTGTTTTCTCCTACTTGGCAAAAAAGACTATGAAAATTCATCATTTAAGTAATTTGTCAAAGGTCATACATAATAAGTGGCAGAGGAATGATGATTTGTCCTAGGATTTACCCAATCCCTAAGCTGCTCTTTCCACACTACACTCTCTTTTTTTTAAATCATTACTATGATATAATAGGTAATCTCATATTCTGATTATCTAGGTATTTTAAGATATTTCAAAATAAATAATCACTCCCTCACTTTTTTAAAGTAAATTGTATGCCCAACATGGTGCTCAAACTCATGACCATGAGATCAAGTTGTATGTTCTACTGAGCCACCCAGATGCTCTACACTCCTTCCTTTTCAATCAATATTTATTTTTAAAAGTTGTGAGACAAATATTTAAAAGAGTATGAACCACAGAAAATGGAATAATCATGAAGTGTTTTCCAACATATCCCTGCTATCTCTGCACAAGATAATATTAAGTAAAGAGATATTTTTACATTATCTTTCTGATCTCCAATGTTAAATATTCCTTTTCTTTTCAAACATTTAAATAAATCAGAACTCCATCCAGAATGAAGATCAAAAAAGGAGAGAGCTGTGCCCTCAGACAAGTTGCATGGCCATGAACTAGTAATTGCTTCAAGGGAAAAAGGTGTCTGAATCTTATTTTCTTATCATCTGCCCTAGTAAAGAGATAATTAACCACTTAAAATAGTCAATAAATATTTCCTGCACACATTTCTAGGCACTTGGAATACAATAGCAAACAAGATAGACACAGATGCTTGTTTTCATGGAACTTAGATTTTAGAGGGGAGATAGACAAACAAGAAGTACAATTAAACAAATTAAATGTAATTTGTTAGATGGTAAAACATGATATGGAAAGAGAAAAAAATACATCAGCATAATGAGGATGAAGAAAGCAGAGTGAGAATAGGTTGTAAGTTAAAATCAGTTAACCAGGATAGGCTTTCTTGAAAAAGTGACATTTGAGCAAAGACTTGAATGAGGAGTTACTATGAGGACATCTGACAGAGGGGGTTTCAGGACAGGTAAGAATCAATGCAAAGAAGAGACTATATTTGGCATTTTGAGAAAGAGCAAAGGGACCATGTGATGAATAGAATGAATGGTGAAATTATTACTAAGGGATAGGGTTATTTGAAGTGATGGAGGGAGGAAAAATCATGTACCACTTTGTGAGATATTGAAAAGACTCTAGCTTTTACCACCCAGGTTTTGCAGCAGAAGAAAAAACATGATCTGATTACTATTCCTAAAGAACAATTTTGGCTATAGTAGGTAGGAATAGACTTGTAGGAGATGAAGAATAGAAGCCAAGATCAGTTAGAAGGCTATGATGATGAACCAGGAAAGAGATGATGGTGGTTCTCACCAGTTCTATGTCAGTAGAGTCAGAGAAAATATACTGAATTCTAGACATACTCTATTTTGAAGCTCATTTCAGCAGGATTACCTATTGGATTCGATGTAAGGTATGAGAAATAAAAAGAGTACTAAATAATTTATATGTGAATTTCCATGAAATTAAATGAAGTCTCTACAGCAGAATGAAGTGCAATGGCACATATTGGTGGCTCCTACTTCTGACTCTACTTTCCATAACCCATATCAGCAAATGACAAAATCTGGAAAATTCTACTATTACCTCAAAAATTGGGATAAACAAACTGATAGGATGTCTTCTTCTGTTACTTCTTACAAAGGACATTAATAAATGATCATGCAAGGCAGCCCAGGTGGCTCAGCAGTTTAGCACAGGCTTCAGCCCAGGGAGTGATCCTGGAAACCCCAGACCCAGGATCGAGTCCCATGTCAGGCTCTGTGCATGGAGCCTGCTTCTCCCTCTGCCTCTCTCTGTGTGTCTCTCATGAATAAATAAAATCTTTAAAAAATAATAAAATAAATGATCATCCAGAATAATAGTTAAAACATAGGGTGCCTGAATGCCTCAGTCAGTTGACCATCTGACTCTTGGTTTCAGCTCGGGTGGTGGTCTCAGGGTTGTAGGATGGAGCCCCACATGGGATTCCATGCTCAGTTCAGAGCCTGCTGGAGATTCTCTCCCTTTCCCACCCCTGCCTCAAGCATTTGTGCTCTCTTACTCTCTCTCCTCTCTCTCATTCATAAATAAATAAAATCTTAAAAAAATAATTAAAACAGAATGAAAGTAGAGGTGACTTCTTAAAGAACTGAAGGTTTCTTTGATAGTCACTAAAGACTATTGTAGGTCAGACTGGGAACCTTAATACATTCCACAATGGGAATGGGAAATACATCCCCAACTAAATAAAGTGAACTACAGTTAAAGGATATTCAAAAAAATCACAGAAAATGTAAAATAGATTCTACACTTATAAAAGTATTCTAACAGGGGATCCTCGGGTGGCTCAGCAGTTTAGTGCCTGTCTTCGGCCCAGGGCGTGATCCTGGAGACCCAGGATCCAGTCCCACATTGGGCTCCCAGGATGGAGCCTGCTTCTCCCTCTGCCTGTGTCTCTCTGCCTCTCTCTCTCTCTCTCTCTCTCTCTCTCTGTCTCTCATGAATAAATTTAAAAAATCTTAAAAAAATAATTTGTTTAAAAAGTATTCTAACAAAAACAGACTGAAGATTCCCTCAGCTGAGCTTATCCCTATTTCTATTTGCTCACAGACTATAGAAAAAGTGTTTATAAATAAATTAAATAACCAGTCTTAAACTTTAGCTCATTGGGATGAACAACTGGCATTAGGTACAGTATAAAAAGACCAAAAATATCATATAGGCTCCAGAAGAGCATAAATATACCACTTTATTTGCTCTGCTCACACAAGGTCCATTGGAAAAGAAACAGCATGGCACCTATACAGGATCTATAAATTCTCTTCCCCCAAAAATGAAAAGGTGAAAACTGAAGAAATATGAATAACTCAACCAGAAAAATAATATAACGTGAGGAACAAATAAAATGCAAAAAAAAAAATTCTTAGGATGAGTTAATTATGAAGACTGAAAGAGCAGTATGATAGTTCATTTTATGTGTCACCTGGACTAACCACAGGATACTCAGATTAAATATCCTTCCTGGGTATGTCTGTGAATGTTGCTAGGTGAAATTAACACTGGAACCTATGGATTCAGTTGATTGCCTTCTCCACTGTGGGTGGGCATCAATCAATCTGTTCAAGGCCTGAATAAAACAAAAGGCAGAAGGATAAGGAATTCCTCCCTGCCTGCCTGACTGCTTGAGCTGGGACATTGATCTCCTGCTTTGGAGGTGCCTGTTTCTCTGGCCATCAGATGGAGACTGAATTACATCACTGGCTTTCTTGGTTCTCCAGCTTACAGACACAGATTATGGGACTTCTCAGCCTCCATAATTGCATAAGCCAATTCCTTATAGTAAATCTCTTTCTATACTGCTGGTTTTCTTTCTCTAGAGAACCCTAATACATGCATATTACAGACAATTTGATTTTAGAATGTCCAATATTGAGACCTATCCTACTTATATTAAAAACTTCAAAGATAAAGAATTATTCTAGAATACAAGAAGGAAGAACAAATTATCCATGAAAGAGAAAAATAAACAAGGTGACATTAAATTTCTAAAGAGAAACAATATATGCCATAAGATGATGGAACAATGTTAAGAAGTTCTAAAATATGAAAGTGAGATCCAAGATTATTATACCAGCCAAGATGTTATTCAAATATAAAAATAATTGGAAAACATGCTTGAGCATAACTAATATTTCTTGGGTGTCTACTATGTGACAAGCCTGTTCTAAATGTTTTATTTGTAACCCCAAAACAATACTTATGGTGGTTTCACAGTGATTCATAGACATGCAGAAGGGCAAAAACTTGAGTTTCCCAATACCCATGACCCCAGCTGAAGTTGAACAAGGCAATATTCTGCTTTCTTCAGCTTTCATATTTATAAGAACATGTCCTTCTCCAGGTTTACTTAGCACCATGTTCTCCACATTTTTGTGCTTTTTGTTGGTGATTTCATGGTATAAAATGGCCCTCAGACATAATGGTGAAGTGCTGTCTGGTGTTCCTAAGCAAAAGAGGGCTGTGATATGCCTTACAGAGAAAATGTATATGCTAGATTAGCTTCATTCAGGCATGAGTTATAGTGCTGATGGCCACAAGTTAATGAATCAATAATAAATATAAATAAAATGTCTCTAAAAGGATACCATGTAAAACAAGGATACGTATTGATCAGTTCAGGACAATGTTGTGACTACAAGCTTGCAACTACAGGAACCTAACCCTGTATTCCCCTATGAGCAATGGTCAGTACGGGCAGCAACCATAAACAATGATTACCGCAGATAACAAGGATCAACTGTATCTACTCAGTATTTATGGAATATATTTGCCTTTGTGTTGTAATGTGAATGTGTAGGAAAGGGATCTTGAATGCACTCTGGGCTCACTCACAGCACTTAAGGATAAGGAATGTGCTTTAAAAGGAACACTAAACTCTATTATCCGCTTTTGCTCCTGCGCTGCTCTTAATTGTAGGAGCTGCTTGTGGTGAAGAGCCATATTGAAGACAACACAACTTCCCCACCAAGAAAAATTTAAGCCTACTTAGAGAATAAACACCCGTGGGTCTGGGGGGAAACTTCTGAATCAGGGGGTTAAATAAACTGGAAGATTAACTATAAACCCCCTAGTTGTGACTCCTTGGGGACCTTGATGGTATTACACAGTAAAGGCCATATTACAACACACCTGCTGTCTCCATTTGCTCACGCAAGCCCCATCACACCAGGCCTGAGGAGGCAATCAGGAGTCAGAGATTGTTCCCTACCTCTGCAGGCCTCATTTCATGTCAAGGAGGAAAATTGCATTAGAGCTAATATTTGTCAAACCACTCCTTCACAGAATAATGAAGCCCCATTGGTGACTAATGCCTTAATCCTGTTCAAGGAGGACAAAGAGTTTGAAATAACCAACCAAAGTGTTGTAAATATTGACAAATTGAGTGTAACCTAATCACATTTCCAAAGCAATGATATAAGATAACTTCCTCTTAGTGTCAGTTCCAGAGGACTGAAGAACAAGATAAAATAGCAACAATACCCAAGAAATTTGACTTGCATTATCTGCATTTTTTTGAAGCGTGCCTTAAGTGTTCCCTGAAAAGAGTTTTCATATATTTTGGTTTAATGCAAATAGTCCTCTCTAAATATATCACTTTAATCCTCAAAACAGAAAGAAAAAAAGGTTTGTGGCTCTAAATTACATTATTTACTCCATATTAAAGGTAGCAAGTAACTTATGGTCCTAGGATGAAAATTTCAACTGTGACTTTGGATTAATTGTGAAACATGGAGTCTTCTAAGACAGAGAATACAAAAACATCTAAGCTCTAACATCATTATGTTTTCACTGTACCAACTTTGTGACACTCAACTATTCTGCTTAATATACACTCCTAGTCCAATTTCATAACTAATTACTTACAATATATCACATCTTTCCACTCAAAGGTAGAAAATACATTTATTTTAAAAATTGAAAACTGAGATTTATAAATAGTCTACTTCTACAAATCTTTTTGTTTGTTTGTTTGTTTGTTTTTACTTTTTTTTTTACTTCTACAAATCTTAAGAAAAACTTATTATACAAAATACTGATGTGAAGGGGCACATGCACCCCAATGTTTATAGTAGCATTATCAACAATAGCTAAATTATGGAAAGACTCCAAATGTCCATTGACTAATGAATGGATAAAGATGTGGGATGGAGAGATAGATGATAGATAGATAGATGATAGATAGATAGATAGATAGATAGATAGATAGATATCTAATATGTAATGATAATAATATGTAATGGAATATTACTCATCCATCATTACTCATTACTCAACTATCAAAAAGAATAAAATCTTGCCATTTACAAAAATGTGGAAGGAGCCAGAGAGTATTATACTAAGCTAAATAAGTCAGTCAGAGAAAGACAAATACCATATGATTTCACTCATATGTGGAATTTAAGAAACAAAATAGATGAACATAGGGAAGAGAAAAAGCAGAGAGGCAAACCATAAGACTCTTTAGAGAACAAACTAAGGGTTGCTGGAAGGGAGATGGGTGGAGGTATGGGTTAAATAGGTGATTGGGATTAAGGTGGGCACTTATGATGAGCACTGAGTATTGTACGTAAATTACAAATCATTGAATTCTTATGCCTAAAACTAACGTTACACCACATGTTAACTAACTGGAATTCATTTATTTTTTAAAGATTTTTTATTATTTATTTAAATACACAGAGAGGAGAGAGAGAGACAGGCAGAGACACAGGCAGAGGGAGAAGCAGGCTCCATGCAGGGAGCCTGATGTGGGACTCGATCCCGGGTCTCCAGGATCACACCCTGGACTGAAGGCAGCATTAAACCCACCTGGGCTGCCCAACTAACTGGAATTTAAATAAAAACTTGAAACTACAGAAAAAGCGTCCTGAATAAAATAAAAAGTTGTTTAATTAACAAGTAAAAAAAAAATAGAGACAATTGATCCTTTAGATAATAGAAGCCAAATTACTAAGTAGGAATCAGCAGGAGAGATGAGTTTCCTCTCTGGAATAAAGAAAAATAAATTAGACTGGGATTATGAGTGGAGATCATGCAGGACCTCAATAGCAACAGCAATATAGATTTATTTGGTAAGAAATGGGAAGCCATCAGGGGTTCGTTCAGACAAGAAAAATACTTCTACTTTTGTTCATCTCTAATTCATCTTTCATATGAATGTCATCTAAACATAAGTATGGCTATGAAATTAAGATCCATATTTTGGCTATTATAAACAATCCTGCAATAAATGATAGATTATTGTATAAAAAGTACATTATACATATATACATATATATGTATATGCATACACACACACACACAATGGAATATTGCTCAGCTACAAAAAAGAATGAAAGCTTGCCATTTGCAACAACATAGATGGACTTATGAGGTATTTTGCCAAGTGAAGTAAGTCAAACACAGAAAGTCCTATGATTTCATTCATATGTGAAATCTAAAAAAAAAAAAAAACATTCTAAAAAACAAACCAAAAAGTAGAAGCAGATTCATAAATATAGAGAATAAACTGGTGATTGCAGAGGGGAGGTGTTAGGGGGAGTATGGGTGAAATGGGTAAAGATTAGGAGGTACAAACTTTAAGTAAGTCCTAGAGATGAAAAGTACAGCATAAGGAATACAGTCACTAATGTCGTAAAAATGTATGGTAACAGATGGTAACTGCACTTATCATGAAGAACATTTAGTGATAAATAGAACTGTCAAAGCACTATGTTATACACCTGAAACTAAAATAAATTTGCATGTAAGCTATACTTTAATTTTAAAAAATCACCTTAGTCAATTCACAACATGTCAGCACATTTTTCAGACCCATCACCCCACAAGTTTCATTTTTGCTCATTTCACTGCATCTTTGCAGATCACACACACACACATTGCTGTCCAAATATGCCCCATTTTTATGCCACTCCCACAAGAGCGTATGCTCTTTACACGTCTGCAGGATATTTTGCCCTGGCAGAGTAACCAGTACTTTATGAAAAAAAGTAGTTCTCATCTTTCACAATTCCACTTAAACTCTCAACTCTGTGGTTTTTACTCTAAATAAAAGACCAAAACATTTTATGGCAAGGGTCAGAAAATTTTGAATTCTGGGCTAGTCTAGCCCACTACTTGCTTGGGATGGGGGTTTGGAACACAGTGTTGCTCATTTGTTTACTTACTATGGCTATTTCTGCTCCATAATGTAGAGCTGAGTAGTTGTGACAGATTATATGGCCCTAAAATGCCTAAAATATTTGCTATCTGGGCATTTAAAGTAAAAGAGTACCAACCCTGGTTTATGCCTACAATTGTCCATAAGTCCTTGCTTGAGCTAAACCCTGTCTCAATATCCAAGCTTATTGTTCCACTTGCATCCTCACCTATCTCTACTGACCTTCCTTTAGTTACTTTAACATTCTAAAAGTATTCTTAACTGGAGACTCTCACATCAGTTGTTCCCTTTGTCTAGAACAACATTCATTATGCTGTTAACAAAGCAAGCTCTTTGTCATCCTTCAAATTTCTGCTTAAGAATTGCATCCTCTAAAAGGGACTCTGCTGAATGCCATTCATATCCCCTAAATCCCATGCTTCACTCCTGTTACTATTCACTATCAAAACACCCTGTTTACTTAATTCATAGAATTTAACAAAAGCTCTTCTATCTACATTTTCATTTGCTTATTGGCTAACTACTTTGTGACACTGTAATTTCCATGGAAGTACACAATATGTCTGCATTTTCATCACTATATCCTCATGTAACCTAGCAATTATATCTCAAACACTAGCAGAGTTTCTGGTTCTAAAATTGATAAACTTCTAGCTAGACTGATCAAGAAAAAAAAGACACAAATTGCCAATTCAAAAATGAAAGAAAGGATATCAATTCAGATCCCATAGACCTTAAAAGAATAATAAGTGAATATTAGTGTTATGACTACAATTTGAGAACTTAGAGTTCAAGGACTTATCATAAGTCACAAATTAATAAATCTGACAAAGAAGAAATAGAAATTTTGAATAACCTTTTATCAATTAAAGAAATTGAATTATAATTAAAAATCATCCTTAAAGAAAACTCCATGCACAGATGTCTTCAACAGTAAAATCTATCAAACATTTAAGAAATAAATAATACCAATCCTTTAGGAAAGTAGTGAGTTTATGTGTATAAAAGTTCTGCAGATCACTAATATTCAAGCACATATACTGCAGTGGTCGAGTACAGAGGCTTTGCTTTCAGACTATTCTGAATTTGAGTCCCAGATCTAAGTCCCCAGTTTTTTCATCTGTTAAAATGGAGAGGGAATAAAAACTCCCATCTAATTCTATTGTTGGGAGTATCAAAAGCAATAGCAAATGTAAAGCTCAATAAATGTTGACTTTTAGTATGAGCCTATAACCTGAGATCTTTTAAAGACCTTTTAATAGCACTACAGCAAATCATTTGCTCCATAAAACACAGTAAAGTGTAACCAAAAAATTTAAGCAAATCCTTTTAGGTTTTTAGGTTCTTAATCATTCCATAATACACATGACAAGTCATTTACAAGGCTATTAAAATAAATTTTATCTCTATAGTAAACTCTACCATATATTAATTTTAATTTATTGTAGCATGTTAACTATGTATTCACCTGGTTAACTTTTTTTTTTAGAGACTTAACTTTTTTAGAGTGTTTTAGGTTCACAGCAAGATTAAAAGGAAAGTACAGAGATTTTTCATATTACCCGTACCTCTACACATTATTGACATCCTCCACCACAGTGGTAAATTTGTTATGATTAATGAACCTGCATTGACACATCATAATCACCCAAAATCCATGCTTTAGAGTTCATTCTTGGTATACATTCTGAGTTTGGACAAATGTATCACGACATGTATTCACCATTATAGCATCATACCAAGTATTTTCACAGCCCTAAAAATCCTCTATGTTCCATCTGTTAACCCCTTCAAGCTGCCCAACCCTTGGCAATGACTCATCTGTTTACTCTCTCCTTAGTTTTGTATTTTCCAGAATTCTGTATACTCAGAATCATACCATATGTAGCCTTTCAGGTTGTCTTTTTTTACTTAGTAATGTACATTTAAGTTTTCTCCATGTCTTTTCATGGCTTGATAGCTCATTTCATTTTAGGACAATAATATTCCATGGTCTGGAGGTACTATAATTTGTTCATTTACTCAGTGAGAGACATCCTTGTTGCTTCCAAGCTTTGACAATGATGAATAAAGTTGCTATAATCACCCCTATGTGGGGTTTTGTGTGCACGTCTCCAACTCCTTTGGGTAAATGCCAAGAAGTACAATTGCTGGATGGTATGGTAAAATTTTATTGAGTTTTGTAAGAAACCACCAAACTGTCTTCCAAAGTAGCTTTACCACTTAGCATTCCCAGGAGCAATGAATGAGAGTTTCTGTTGTTCCACATCATCACCAACATTTGGTGGTGTCATGAGTAGACCCAGAGGGTATTATACTATACTACAACATTTGGTGGTGTCAGTGTTCTGGATTTTGGCTACTCTACTAGAAATTTGCATTTCTCTGATGACATATGATGTGAAGCCATCTTTCCATATCCTTATTTGCAATATGTATATCTTCTTTGGTGAGGTGTCAAGGTCTTTGGCTTATATTAAAAAATCTATTTGTTTGTTTTCTTATTGTTGAATTTTAGAGTTCTTTGTATTTTTTGGATTATATTGTATTATCAGATATGTCTTCTGCAAATATCTTCTCCCAGTCTGACTTGACTTCTCATTCTCTTGATATTGTCTTTCTCAGATAAGTCTTTTTTAAATTGAAGTATAATTAACATACATTGTTATATTAGTTTTAGGTGTACAATACACTAATTCAACAATACATTACTCAGTGCTCACAACAATAAGTATAGTCACCATCTGTCACTATGCAGTGTTATTACAATATTATTGACAATATTCCCAATGTTGTATTTTTCATCTTCATGGCTTATTTATCTCAAATGGAAGTTTGTACCTCTAATCCTCTTCACCTATTTCATCCATGCTACTTCTGTCTCCTACTACCTCCCTCTCCTCCAGCAACTACCAGTTTGTTCTCTGTATTTAAGAGTTTGATTTTTTTGATTCTTTGTTTTTAAGATTCCACATACAAATGAAATCATATGGTATTTGTCTTTCTCTGTCTGACTTATTTCACTTAGTATAATACCCTCTGGGTCTACTCATATTGTTGCAAATGGTACGATTTCATTCATATTTATGGCTGAATAGTATTCTATTGTTATATATACTACATCTTTATCCATTCATCTGCCAGTGCACACTGGGGTTGCTTCCATATCTTGGCTATTGTCAATGATACTGCAATAAGCACAGGGGTACATATATCTTCTTGAATTAGTGTTTTCGTTTTCTTTGAGTATATACCCAGTAGTGAGATTACTAAATCATATGGTATTTCTATTTTCAATTTTTTGAGGATACTTCATACTATTTTCCACAGTGATTGCACCAATTTACATTCCCACTAATAGTGCACAAGGATTCCTTTTGCTCTACATCCTCCCCAACATGTTATTTCTTATATTTTCTATTCTAGCTATTTGGACAAGTATAAAGTGATTTTTCATTATGGTTTTGATTTGCATTTCTCTAATTATTAGTGATGCTGAGCATCTTCTCATGTGTCTACTGGATAATTGTGTGTCTTTGGAAAAATGTCTATTCAAATCTTTCGCCCATTTTTTAAATTTATTGATTTTTTTGGTGTGGAATTGTGTAAGTTCATTATATATTTTATATATTATCCCCTTATCAGATACATCATTTGCAAATATCTTCTCCCATTCAGTACACTGCCTTTTCATTTTTTATTATTTCCTTTGCTGTGCAAAAGCTTTTTATTTTGGTATAGCCCTAATAATTTTATTTTGCTTTTGCTTCCCTTGCATCAGAAGATATATCTAGAAAAGTTGCTATGGCCAATGTTTTCTTCTAGGATTGTTATGGTTTCAGGTCCACATTTAGGTCTTTAATCCATTTTATTTTTGTGTATAACTAAGAAAGTGGTCTAGTTTCATTCTTTTGCATGAAGCTGTCCAGTTTTATTGTTTTTTCAGAGCAGAAGTTTCTTTCTTGGATCATGTCTTTGGTGTTGTATCTAAATTAATGAACTTTTGGGGACGCCTGGGTAGCATAGCAGTTGACTGTCTACTTTCGGCTCAGGGCGTGATCCCAGGATCCAGGATCAAATCCCACATCGGGCTCGCTTGCAAGGAGCCTGCTTCTCCCTCTGCCTATGTCTCTGCCTCTCTCTTGGTCTGTATCTCATGAATAAATAAATAAATCTTAAAAAAATAAAATTAATTAACTTTTTATACTTTTACAAAATGTGTCTGAAATCTGAAAATAAACCTACATTGAGATGCAAATGTTGGACAGTGAGTTAGACATTCACTAAGGAAGTAGAGAAATGTGCAAAGTAAACAGGACATAAAACAGTCTCCACTATTGCTCCATCAATGCATGCCAGAGACTGGGCTTAAGCTTGGGCTGGATAGCTCACTTACTCAGGGCTGGCATCTAGAGCTAGAATGAAGAAAAGTTGCTTACAGACAGAGGAATAATTAACTTGAGGGTCAGGGAACTACTCAACATGCCATCCCCAAA
Source organism: Canis aureus (assembly GCF_053574225.1). NCBI lineage: Eukaryota > Metazoa > Chordata > Mammalia > Carnivora > Canidae > Canis > Canis aureus. The sequence goes on from NC_135638.1 coordinate 8,767,078, forward strand.
GTAATCCTTCTTGGAAGATAGTTTGATTTGCCTCATTCTTTAAAGTGATAAATTTCCAACTGTTATAAATTCTAGTCTCAAGTGTGAAGACAATCAAAAAAAGGTAATCATAGGAGAAAATAAAGGCAAATACTTGAAAGCTGTTGATAAATATACCTCTTAGAGCTTAAAAGCATCAAAATCACTTAAAATAGCAAAAATTGAATAATAAGTATTTGTGGATGCACAATTGTTTATTATAAGTAGAGTAATTCAATCAAAAAGATTTCTCTGTCAAGCACCACAAATTGTTACATTTTTCAACAACACTGGAAGAATCTAGCATGTCACCACATTGCTATTACCTTGTTACCTTGTAAAAAATGGCAGTTAACCTGAGAGGCAGATAGTCCAAGCTGAGCCTTTGAAAACCTATTTAGCATAGACAATGACCCTAAAAGCACATACCTCATGGGATCTCCTATGAAGACAGGTTACCTCCAATTAAAAAAAAATCTTTTCTACACTGAAGAAAGACTAATTTATCTGGAAATATCTATTTATGAAGAAATACTTCTAGAAAACAATCATTTCAAATTAGACTCTCAGTGTTATTTAGTTTCCATTCTGACATTTCTTTATTTAAACTAAGCAAAAAACAAATACTCTTGTTCTTCAGTGATTAATGATAAAGACCACGGAAACTACACAGGAAAAATATGACCTGACTTTAATTTGATTTTGTGAATTAGTAACTCAATGATAGAGTCAAAATTTGAATTGATTTGAAGACATAATCTTAACATTACTATAAGTGAAAAAAGGATGAAAAGTTACATTGTATGACTCAATACTTGGAATGTTCACTGTTACTCAAATTCTAAATGTATCTAGAATATTTCTAAATATACTCAATTTCTAAACATACAAAGAATATTTCTTTGCTACATAGAGAACTAAAATCAGAATATACGTTGTTAAAAAGCATGCTGTTTACAAACATAAAAACTAGGGTGAAAAAATAATAAAATAAATAAAATAAAATAAAATAAAATAAAATAAAATAAAATAAAATAAAATAAAATAAAATAAAATAAAATAAAATAAAACTAGGGTGAGTTATGGGATTTTTGTGTCTATACTATGAAATGTAAACAAGTTTACTTATTAGGAATACTAAATCTATATTTCATAAGTCAAACTTCAAATATAAGCCACTGGCCAATTTGAACTTCGAATTAGAGACAACATTGTTTCAAATACACTGTCTAGATTATCTCATGTCTTGTTTATGTTTTTAGAAAAAAAAGACTTTATTATTATTATTGTTGTTTCCTAAAGAGGAAGCTCATCCACCCACACTGACACATAAATGTCACTGACACATGAAGGTCAATATGGAGATTGGCTTCCTGTAAATTAAACTAATGATAATGAATGTCCATTCATTCACTATAATATAGTGTTCCATTATGTAGATATGCCACATTTATATCCATTCTATTGTTACTGGACACTTATCAGGCTTACAACATTTCAGTAAAAAAAAATGCTATTGAGAGTAATCTTGGTACATACATGTGCAATAGTTGCTCTGTAGTCTATGCATAGGAGTGGACAATAACTATGTAAATGTTTAACTATACTAGGTAATACTAAATGTATTGCAAGGTAATTGTATTGATTCATACTATCAAAATCAGTATAAGAAATCCACATTCTTGCCAAAATTTTGTACCGTCTCACTTTTAAATTTTCCAATCTGATGAGCATGTACTGGTATTTCATTATAATTTTAATTTATATTTCCCTAATGACTAATGAGATTGAACATTGTTTTATATGTGTTTTGGTCATTACTATTTTCTCTTCTATAAAATAAAACAGTCCAATTATATTTTTGAATGTTTAAAATTAGAGTTACAAGATAAAATATTTCCCTTCCTCCTAATAATTATTTGGAGTACACTCTCTACTATAAAAACAAAACAAACAAAAAACAAAACAAAAACAGAATATTGAATTCTTATTGTGCAATAGTCACTACATATTTATTAATGCCCTACTGTGCTCTAGGTGGCTTCTGGAGAAAAAGAATCCATGGTATCACTTAACTTCCAGAAATTAGGAGATTATTGCTTTTTTAAAAAAGTGAATAATTAATGTTTCCTCAAATCTCCCACCATCTGCCTCAATTCTATCAGGAAAAGAGTTAATCCCTTTCTATTTAAGCTCCATAAAATTTTACCTGGTATTGTAAAACAAAGTGGCAACTCAGAAAAAAAATATGTCAGGGCAATGAAAATACATGACCTGTTTTCACACCACTACTAAAGAAGTGAAGAAATATGTATAGCGAGTATGGCATAAAACACTCTTCAATCCCACCCCAGTCCTGCATGCCAAAGGGATCATTAACTTGGGCCGAACAGCTCACTCATTCAGTGAGTAAACCTAACTTCTGAATCACTGTAACTTACAATCTTTTCCACAACACTTCAAAGTCTAACATAGATTATATGAATTAACTCCTAGTAATAATAATAAGAACTGGATTCACTTATTCTGTAAAAATTTCTTCACTACCTACTCTATGCTAGAAACAATATGCTACACATGGAATAAACAATGATGATAAGTCTCCACCCTTTAGGGAGATCATAGTTTAATAACAAAAGTTTAACATTTGACCATGCAAATAAACTACTCTGGTACTAAGACAAGAGTTCATATAAATGCCTGCCCATAGAGGCTCAATAATTGTAGACTTTTACCTGGTGTATCAGAAAACGCTTCACAGAAAAAGTTGAAAAGTCAATGGGAAGAGACAAGTTCAAAATAGAGGTAAGAGCATTGGCATAGGCACATGAAACAACAGTCCAGTCAGAGAATTACAGGTGTTAGTCATAGATGGGGGCTTAGAGCATAATACAGAGTAGAAAGGGACCAAGTAGTAAGAATCTGGTATAGCACTCTGGGGAATTTGGAAATGTTGTATGTATTTAATTAGAATACTGTATATATTACATCAAACAAGAAGGATATTACACACTCAGAAGAGATTATTAAAAGGATTTCAATGAGGGGATTATTTACAGAAATATAGACAGGGTTGAGGGAAGTCTACAAGAGAGTGAATGAACAGTATCTGGAACTGGGGACACGTAGAGCAGGGAGGTGTCACCACCATAGGCCTGATGGTACTAGGGAAAGGAGGGATCCTTGATATCCTGAAAGGGCTGAGTCATAGAAGTGGAGTACTACAGCACTGGGTAGGACACAGCCAACTTTGTCTGTTTAGGAAGAAAGAACCCAAAGAAATACCCCCATCCTCAGTCTGCTTCATCAACTATTATCTTCTAGTGTCTCCCATTGTACTAAGTACAACTAAAAAAAGGTGTCCAGAAACAGTAGCTGACACAGTTTGTAAAGATCATCCAGCTGGCACATAGGGCAGAGTGGAAAAGAATGAAGATGTGTATGTGTGCATATGCATACGTGTATATCTCACCTACTATGTGTAATACATTATAATTTATGCACTTCATGTGTACTATCTCTTTAAGCTTCATAAAAATCCTGAGAACTAGATATATTTACCACCTTTTTAAAATAAAGAAACTTAGGTCAGATAAATTATTTATGATCCCATATCTAACAAGCTGCAAACTAGGTTTTCAACTCAAGGCTTTTTAACAAGAATGCTTCTACTCTAAAATATGTTTTCCCCTTCACCAGGAGCCAGTATCACATGACATAGTAAATCACTAGAGGAATACTATTAAAATAAAATACATGAAAAAGCTGTTCACTATTCCCACAATTACTTATTTAATACTATTGTACGGTTATTTTTTATGCATTAATAAATGAAAACAAAATAGATCTCTTTGAAAGGGGATATATGATCATAATTCCTGGATAGTATAGTAGCACTTTAAAATAATTAAAATAAAGTCAATCTGAAATATATTGGAATTAATATGAGTTCATAAGGCAGTCAGTTACAAATATATATAAACTTAATTAAATAGCTTTCATATTTACTTACAATACTTGGTTAGAAAATATAATAATTTGAAACTTGCTAAGATGGTAGATCCTAAAACTTCCAAAAACAGAAAAAATCTTTTTTGTGTCTATTTGAGATGACAAATATTTGCTAAGCTTATTGTGGTAATCACTGCACAATGTATGTAGGTCAAGTCATTATGCTATCCACCTTAAACTTATACAGAGGCCATTCTTTAACATGTTAGCCATTCTAATATGTATGCAGTAATATGTCATGATTTTAATTTGCACTCCTCTAATGATAATGATGATATTTTCATGTACTTACTTGTCATTCATATATATTCTTTGGTGAAATATTTGTGCAAATATTATCCACATTTTAAAAGAAAATGGGAAAACAATTCCACAAATATTGAGGTTTCTTTATATTTTGTAAAAAGCTATTAGATACACACTTTGAAAAGATTTTCCCAACTTTTGGCTTATATTTTCATTCTCTTAACAGAATCTTCCAAAAAGCAGAAATACTTAATTTTGATGAACTCTAATTTTCTAAGTTTTCTTTTACGAATCATGCTTTTGATGCTGTACCTAGGAAATATTTGGCAAGATTTGGCAAGAATGTAGAGAAACTGGAACTCACATAAACTGATAGTGAGAATTTCTAGTAGTACAAGAATTTTGGAAAAACAGTTTGGCAATTTCTTAAAAAGTTTAACATATACTAACCACATGATCAAGATGCTCTACTTCTAGAAGTTTACTTAAGAGAAGTGAAGGCAAACACCTATAGGAACAATTGTACATGAATGTTTACAGCAGCATTGTATAATAGCCAAAACTAGAAACAATCCAAATGTCCATAAATAGGTGAATAGATAAACAATGGTGTATTCATACAGCACATTACTATTCACGGGGAATTGTTCTATGAAATTGAATTTTTTTCTTTTTTTTCTGATTTTTTTTTAAAGTGAATGTTCACTGATAGGGGCAATATCAATTAGTTCACCCTTTCCAAAAATAAATGTAGCTAAAAATATCAAGAATACTTATATTATCTATATCTTTATATACTAGTAATTCCATTTCAAGGAAATTATCATAAATAACCAAAAATTTAATAATTTTTTTCTTAGCTGAAATTTCAGGTTCTATTGCTTTTAAATAAGAATTCTAAAAGCAAAAAACTAAAAACAATAGGAACTAAGTCCAAACTTATTAATTTTTTTATATTTTTTATTGGAGTTCGATTTGCCAACATATAGTAAAACACCCAGTTCTCATCCAATCAAGTGGCCCCCTCAGTGCCCGTCACCCAGTCACCCCATCCCCCCACCCATCTATCTTTCCACAACCTCTTGTTCGTTTCCCAGAATTAGATGTCTCTCATTTTCTGTCACCCTCTCTGATATTTTCCACTCATTTTCTCTCCATTCCCCTATAATCCCTTTCACTATTTTTATATTCCCCAAATGAATGAGACCATATAATGTTTGTCCTTCTCCGTTGACTCACTTCACTCAGCATAATACCCTCCAGTTCCATCCACGTTGAAGCAAATGGTGGGTATTTGTCATTTCTAATGGCTGAGGAATATTCCACTGTATACATAGATCACATCTTCTTTATCCATTCATCTTTTGATGGACACCGAGGCTCCTTCCACTGTTTGGCTATTGTGGACATTGCTGCTATAAACATTGGGGTGCAGGTGTCCTGTCATTTCCCTGCATCTGTTCTTTGGGATAACACCCAGTAGTAATTGCTGGGTCATAGGGTAGCTCAATTTTTAACTCTTTGTGGAAGCTCCACACAGTTTTCCAGGGTGACTGCATCAGTTCACATTCCCACCAATAGTGCATGAGGGTTCCCCTTTCTTCACATCCTCACTGACATTTGTTGTTTCCTGTCTTATTAATTTTCACCATTCTCACTGGTGTGAGGTGGGATCTCATTGTGGCTTTAATGTGTATTTCCCTGATGGCAAGTGATGTGGAGCATTTTCTCATGTGTTTGTTGGCTATGTCTATGTCTTCTTTGGTGAAATTTCTGTTCATGTCTTTTTCCCATTTCATGATTGGATTGTTTGTTTCTTTGCTGTTGAGTTTAATAAGTTCTTTATAGATCTTGGTTGCTAGCCCTTTCCCTAATACGTCATTTGCAAATATCTTCTCCCATTCTGTAGGTTGTCTTTTAGTTTTGTTGGCTGTTTCTTTTGCTGTGAAGAAGATTTTTATCTTGATTAAGACCCAATAGTTCATTTTTGCTTTTGTTTCCCTTGCCCTCATAGATGTATCTTGCAAGAGACTGCTGTGGCCAAGCTCAAAAAAGGTGTTGCCTGTGTTCTGCTCTAGGATTCTGATGGATTCTTGTCTAACATCTTGAAAGATCTTGTCTATATCTTTCACCCATTTTGAGTTTATCTTAGTGTATGGTATACGAGAATGGTCTAGTTTCATTCTTCTGCATGTGGCAGTCCAATTTTCCCAGCACCATTTATTGAAGAGACTGTCCTTTTTCCAGTGAAAAGACTTTCCTGCTTTATCCAATACTAGTTGACCATAGAGTTGAGGGTTATCTATTCTGTTCCAATGATCTATGGGTCTCTTTTTGTGCCAGTACCACACTGTCTTGATGATCACAGGTTTGTAGTACAATTTGAAATCTGGCATTGTGATGCCCCCAGCTCTGGTTTTCTTTTTCAATATTTTCTTCTTTATTCAGGGTCTTTTCTGATTCCACACAAATCTTAAGATGATCTGTTCCAACTCTGAAGAAAGCCCATGTATTTTGATAGGGATTGCACTGAACGTGTAAATTGCCCTGGGCACCATAGACATTTTCACAATATGAATTCTTCCAATCCATGAGCATGGACTATTTTTCCATCTTTTTGTGTCTTCCTCAATTTCTTTCAGAAGTGTTCCATAGGTTTTAGGGTATAGATCCTTTACCTGTTTGGTTAGGTTTATTCCTAGGTATCTTATGCTTTTGGGTGCAATTGTAAATGGGATCGACTCCTTAATTTCTCTTTCTTCAGTCTCATTTTTAGTGTATAGAAATGCCGCTGATTTCTGGGCTTAATTTTGTATCCTGCCACATTGTCAAATTCTGAGTTCTAGCAATCTTGGGGTGGAGTCTTTTGAGTTTTCTACGTACAGTATCATGTCATCTGCAAAGAGGGAGAGCTTGACTTCTTTGCCAATTTGAATGCCTTTTACTTATTTTTCTTGTCTGATTGCTGAGGCTAGGATATCTAGTACTATGTTGAATAGCAGTGGTGAGAATGGATCTCCATGTCATGTTCCTGATCTTAGGGGAAAGGCTCTCATATTTTCCCCATTGAGAATGATATTTGCTTGGACTTTTCATAGATGGCTTTTAAGATGCTGAGGAATGTTCCCTCTATCCCTACACTCTGAAGAGTTTTGATCAGGAATGAATACTGTATTTTGTCAAATGCTTCCTCTGCATCTATTGAGAGGATCATATGGTTCTTGTTTTTTTCTCTTGTTGATGTGATCTATCACGTTGATTGTTTTACCAGTGTTGAACCAATCTTGCATCCCAGGGATAAATCCCACTTGGTCATGGTGAATAATCTTCTTAATGTACTTTGGATCCTATTGGCTAGTATCTTGTTGAGAATTTTTGCATCCATGTTCATCAGAGATATTGGTCTATAATTCTCCTTTTTGGTGGGGTCTGTGTCTGGTTTTGGAATTAAGGTGATGCTGACCTCATAAAATGAGTTTGGAAGTATTCCATCCCTTTCTAGCATTCGGAACAGCTTTAGTAGAATAGGTATTCTTTCTTCCTTAAACGTTTGATAGAATTCCCCTGGGAAGCCATCTGGCCCTGGACTTTTGTGTCTTGGGAGGTTTTTGATGACTGCTTTAATTTCTTCCCTCATTATTGGACTGTTCAGGTTTTCTATTTCTTCCTGTTCCAGTTTTGGTAGTTTGTGGTTTTCCAGAAATGCGACCATTTCTTCGAGATTGCCTAATTTATTGACGTATAGCTGCTCATAATACGTTTTTAAAATTATTTGTATTTCCTTGGTGTTGGTTGTGATCTCTCCTCTTTCATTCATGAGTTTATTAACTTGAGTCTTTTCTCTTTTGTTTTTAATAGGGCTGGCTAATGGTTTCTCTATCTTATTAATTCTTTCAAAGAACCTGGTTTTGTTGATCTGTTCTACAGTTCTTCTGGTCTCTATTTCATGGAGTTCTGCTTGAATCATTATTATCTCTCTTCTTCTGCTTGGTGTAGGTTTTATTTGCTATTCTTTCTCCAGTTCCTTTAGGTGCAAGGTGAGCTTGTGTATTTGAGTTTTTCCCAATTTTTTGAGAGATTCTTGTATTGCTATGTATTTCCCTCTTAGGACTGCTTTTGCTGTATCCCAAAGATTTTGAATAGTTGTATCTTCATTTTCATTCTTTTCCATGAATCTTTTGAATTCTTCTCTAATTTCCTGGTTGACCCATTAATCTTTTAGTAGGATGCTCTTTTTTAAAAATATTTTATTTATTTATTCATGAGAGATGCGTGGGGCAGAAACACAGGCAGAGGGAGAAGCAGGCTCCCTGCAGGAAGCCTGACATGGGACTCGATCCCGGGTCCCCAGGATTAGGCCCTGGACTGAAGGCAGAACTAAACTGCTGAGCCACCCAGGCTGCCTTGTAGGATGCTCTTTAACCTCCATCTGTTTTTCTTCCGGATTTCTTCTTGTGATTGAGTTCAAGTTTCAAAGCATTATGGTCTGAAAATATGCAGGGGACAATCCCTGTCTTTTGGTATCAGTTGAAACATGATTTGTGACCCAGTATATGGTCTACTCTGGAGAAAGTTCCATGCACTTGAGAATATGTATTCAGTTGTGTTTGGATGCAAAGTTCTGTATATATCTGTGAAATCCATCTGGTCCAGTGTATCATTTAAAGCCCTTGTTTCTTTGGTGATGTTGTGCTTAGAGGATCTGTTATTTGCAGAGAGTGCTGTGTTGAAGTCTCCCACTATTAATGTATTATTATGTAAGTATGTCTTTACTTTGGTTATTAATTAATTGATATACTTGGCAGCTCCCACATTAGGGGCATATATGTTCATGATTGTTAGGTCCTCTTGTTGGATAGATCCTTTAAGTATGATATAATGTCCCTCTTCATCTCTTACCATAGTCTTTGAGATAAGCTTTATCTGATATGAGGATTGCCACCTCAGCTTTCTTTTGAGGACCATTTGAATGGTAAATGGTTCTCCAACCTTTCATTTTCAGGCTTGAAGTGTCCTTAGGTCTAAAATGATTCTTTTGTAGACAGGAAATAGATGGGTCTTGCTCTTTATCCAGTCTGAAACCCCACATCTTTTGATGGGATCATTTAGCCCATTCACGTTCTGAGTTACTATTGAAAGATATGAATTTAGTGTCCTCGTAATACCTATTCAGTCCCTGTTTTTGTGGATTATTTCTTTGGGCTTCCTCTTTCTTTTACAGGGTTCCTCTTAATATTTCTTGCATAGCCGGTTTGGTAGTCACATATTCTTTCAGTTTCTGCCTATATTGGAAGCTCTTTATCTCTCCTGCTATTCTGAATGAGAGCCTTGCTGGATAAAGTATTCTTGGCTGCATGTTCTTCTCCTTTAGGACCCTGAATATATTCTGCCAGGTCTTTCTGGCCTGCCAAGTCTCTGTGGAGAGGTCTGCTGTTGATCTAATATTTCTCCCCATATAAGTTAGGGATCTCTTGTCTCTTGCTGCTTTAAGGATTTTCTCTTTATCTTTGGAATTTGCAAGTTTCACTATTAAATGTTGAGGTGTTGAACGTTTTTTATTGATTTTGGGGGGGGGGACCTCTCTATCTCCTGGATCTGAATGCCTGTTTCCCCCCCCAAATTAGGGAAGTTCTCAGCTATGATTTGTTCAAATATGCTTTCTGACTCTCTGCCCCTCTCAGCACTCTCTGGAACTCCAATTATATGTGAATTTTTCCTTCTGAAGCTATCATTTATTTCCCTTAACTTTTCCTCATGGTCTTTTAATTGGTTTTGTTCTCTTTTTTTCCCCAGCCCCTTCCTTGCCATCAACTTGTCTTCTATTATGTCACTCACTCTTCCACCTCATTAGCCCTCGTCATTAGGACCTCCAGTTTGGATTGCATCTCATTTAATTGATTTTTAGTTTCAGCCTGATTAGATCTAAATCCTGAAGTCATGAAATCTCTTGAATCTTTTATGCTTTATTCCAGAGCCACCAAGTAGCTTTATAATTGTGCTTCTGAATTGGCTTTCTGACATCAAATTGTAATCCAAATTCTGTAATTATGTGGCAAAGAATAGTGTTTCTGATTCTTTATTGTGTGTTGAGTTCTTCCTTCTAGTCATTTTGCTCAATGCAGAATGGTGTGTGAGTGGGCTGAGTCAAGAATATCAACCAAGACCTAAGTAAATTTCACCCTAGATAATTCTTGCTAGAAGCGAATACCCTTCTCTCTGTAGTAATTTTGGCTGTTCTCTTTAAGTCTCAGGTCGAATTCGTAGGTGTTCAGGATGATTTGAAAGTTACCTAGGTAAATTGGTGGGACCAGGTGGGATGAGGACTCCTACTCCTCCATCATCTTCAAACATTTCCCCCAAATTATTTAAATTTTAACATCAAATAGCAAATGGTAGAAAAGTATGTATCAACATTTTTAGCCAAAATAATAAATGCTTCAAAAAGAACTTTTTCCAATTTAGTTTTAGGTCATGCTTGTTGACAAGGATATAATGTAGAAGAAAGAGCATTGAACCATATGTTGGTGGAATAACTTGCTGTACAGCAACAAACTCAATGCAGTGGCTCATTTTGAAACTAAATTCCATGTAGACCATGAGATAGGAAGTAGAGTCTCAAATCCACTGAGAACTATAGATGAATATTGCAAACACATCACAGACTACTCATAACACTCTCTTTAGCCAAATCAAGGCCTGTGCAAGCCACAAGCTTTTCATACCAATCTTAAATATTATGGAAACCAACTAAACCACTATTTTTGCAAGGATAAGTGTTTAATGGATGAAACAGGAGGGACAAATAAGGAATTATGCTTCAAGCTTTTAAAGACCACCAAATAGTTTATTACCTTTCTGCAATTAGATCCAAAATTTGACATTCAGACAACAGTTACCATGCAGACTTATACTCTACTGGAAACAAGGAAACCTTTCCAAGAGTTTCTAGATATAGTACTACTTAGGCCTAGACTTGATTTCCTAAGTCTCCCCAAAACAGTTCTTTATGCCATTAGATAGCAAATCCCAAAGTACAAAAACATTCTACTTGTACATATAATGGATAATTTTATAGATATGAAACTAAGACATCTTGCTTGATAACATTAGAACTAACTTTCAAGAGGACTTTGTGAAAATAAGTAGTTGCATTAGGAAGGCAAGTAATGTCCTTTGTGAGGCCACACATAAAATTTTTAACAATAACTTGATTTCTGTGATAATTTCAGAAAAAAGTACTTATAAATCTAATGTAATAAGAAAGTACTGATACCAAGTACTTAGTAAAATATTTCTGTGAAAAAAAGATTCTAACTTGAAATGCAAAAATGAAATTGTCACCCAAGACAAGAAGTCACAGTTTTAACATTCACATCTATGTTGAAATAATATACATCTTATTATGGTCGTAATGTTTGTGTCCTCCCAAAATCTGCATGCTAAAATCTTAAACCTCAGTATTATAGTGTTAAGACGTGGGGCCTTTGGGAGATGATTAGGTGATGAAAGTGGAACACTCATGAATGGGATTAGTATCTGTGATATTATGATTTATAAGAAATATAAATTTGGTCATCTGAATATGTATCTGGTCTTCATCCATAGTTCCTGGCTCACAGCTCCCAAAAACCCTTGGAATTTCCTTAGTGTTAAGATTGACAAAGGTGTCTTGTTATTAATGAGGTGACTTTTGGACCCCATCTGAGGATGAGGGCTGGTTAACAAAGGAACCAACTATATGAATAAAAGGTTGGAACTTTCATTCTCTGCCCCCACTCCCAACCTTTCCCACCTACAGGGAGGGAGAGGACCTGGAGATAAAATCAATCACCATTGGCCAATGACTCAATCAATCATGACTCTGTAATGAAACCCCCATTAAACCAAAAAGGACAAGGTTTGGAGAGCTTCCAAGTATATGAACAAGAGGAAATTTGGGGCACACCCTGAGAGGGCATAGAAGCTTCATGCCCCTTCTCATACACCTTGTCCTATGCATCTCTTTTATCTGACTGTTTCTGTGTTATATCCTTTTATAAGAAATAAGTGATCAAGTAAGTAAAATGTTTCTCTGAGTTCCGTGAGCCACTCTGCCAAATTAATCAATTCCAAAAAGGGAGTCATATAAATTTATGATTTCTAGCCAGGTAGTTAGAATGGCAGGTAACTGCCTGGGTTTGTCACAAGCATCAGGGTGATGGGGAGGTGCAGTCTTGTAGGAGTGAACCCTTAATCTGTGGAATCTTCTGATATGTCCAGATAGTGTCAGAATTGAGTTGAATTCTTCAACACTTTGCAGTTGGTTGTGAACCCCCACAACTCCACATGTTGGAAACTGAGTCTCAGAATACCTAATTTAGTGCCCTTAGAAAGAGACTCCAAAGAACTCTCACCCCTTCCTTCATGTGAGGACACCATCAGACAGTCATCTATGAACCAAGAAGAGGGACTTCACCAGAAAAAGAATCTGCCTTGATCTTAGACTTCCCAGGCTCCAGAATTGTGAGAAATAAATTTCTATTGTTTAAAGCCACCCAATCTATGCTATTCTTGTTATAGCAGCCCAAATGAACTAAAGCACCTGCACAGTGAAAAAAAAAATTCTTTTGTAAGAAACATTGTAATAGAGGATATTTGCTTATTTCCAAACAACAGAACAGCATAAAAATATAATTTTTTGAAATACCAATTAATTTGTGGCCAAATAGTAGTTCCTGAAACTTCAGGGTGAAAATATTACTGACAACTTTGTAAGCTAATGTAAATATATGATAAATAATTAATAGGCATTATTTATTAATAAGCTGTAAGAGGAATTTACATATTCTTTCTTGAAGAAATAAAAAAAAATGGGATACATCTAATTGTGCCCTTTTTATAGATTAGCAAATTGTATATCAAGAGGTAGAAGTTTGCCCAAGATCATACAACCAGTAATTAGAGGGGTCTAGTTTAGAACCCAGGTCTTTCAGACTCCAAAGTCCAGGTGTTTCGTAATATGTGCATCCCAAAGTAACTTTGACTCTTACCATTATAGACAGACCAAGCACCTTACTCTTCTATAATATCAATCTACTGTCAATTTATGTTTCTTGCTAACTCATCTCCTAAACACAAATAAGTCTCTTCATTTAGCTCCAGTCTTATATCATAAATGACCATTGTTTTCTGTCAAAAATTTAAATTATTTGTAATAGTCACAAAATTCTTTATTAATCTATGTTCCCTTTTAGCTTCAAATAAAGATTTTCTTTTCTAGAGGCAAGTCCCCCTCCCCAATCAGTCAGTTTTTATCCAAACTCTGTATTTTTAACATAATTAACCCCACAAAGTTTTCTTTTCTCTCATCAGCATAGTTTGAGATTATAATTCCTCATTTTATATGCCCTTTCACTAGAAAATAACAGTTAATAATCATATTGCATTTGGATTTTAAGCAGCCTGAATCTAAAAAGCAAAAATCCTCATGTCCTTCCAGGGAGCAGTTCCTCTGAGTCATTCCTGAGAAGGGCTTTGCATCACTGCTTCACTGAAACATAATGATCTTCTGATGCCTCATTCCATCAAAGGAAATATCTTTAATTGGAGAAAGTAGGAGAAAACACAATTGGGCCAAGTTTTCTCAGAGGATCTTAAACTGCTTTTCACAGCTCATTTATAGTTTGTCTCTTCTCCTATCCTTTCCACAACCCTCACAAATATATATGCATGTCACTTTTCTTTTCAGAAATTAGTCATTTATGAAGAAACCAATTATTTTTACCAAAGCAATCCATAATTGCATTTTAAAAGCTGGTGGTGTTATAGACAATGTAATCAAATACAAACACGTGAGAGTTTTAGATCATTTGTCCAGGAAACTGACTGTTAGTGGTCAAGTTGAGCAAATAATTTGATATGCTTCCAGGACTATCAATTGCTCGTCTTTAAAAAAATAAATAAAATCAAGTTCTATATATCAAACCGAACTCCCTAACACAGAATTCAGGCTACAGTCATCTCTCACTGAGAGCAATTCCACATAGCCTAAATCTCCTGCACCCAAAGTCAGCTTTCCACACATGACCTATTACCATTTAAATCATAACATGTCACTCCTATTTTGCCAGTCACACCAAGATTAAAAACCTACCATGGTCTACAGGACTCAAGGTTATGATCTGGTTCCTGGCCACCTCCAAAGCCTCATTTCTGCCTTTTCCTCTCACTCACACGTTTTCACAGCACTAGCCTCCTTGCCAAATTTTTCTTTTTCACTTTTCAAAACACTTTGCTATCCTGGCCTCTTTCATTGCTTGGAATGCACTTCTCTATGATATTTGATTGGCTAGCTCTCTCATTTCATGAAATTATCTGATCAATGTCACCTTTCAGGAAAGAATTTTTTGGATCATTTTCATCATACCCTATCCCCCTATTCTGCATTAGCTTTTATTTCTAGCATTTATCACTAACTGACAAAATACATTTGTGTTTATTACCTTGGACTCTTACATTAGATATACGATCCCATGAGGACAAAGATACTGTGTTTTCACCACTAAAGTCCCAATACCCAGAATGTTGCCAGAAGCACCTACAGGAGTTCAAAAGTATATGCTGAATTCATTAATTAATGGGTGAAAATATTTTATCAGTAAATTTATTTATAAATTAAAATTCCAACTCATGTCTTTTGTTTTGTTTTGTTTTGTTTTCCAACTCATGTCTTAATTCATAATTTTTGACGTCGTTTATTTATGATCTACTTCCTCCTCCTTCTGAAATACTTAAATGCTATCCTTTACCAACTGAATATAAGCCCAGTAAAAATATCAATAAAAGTCTACTGCCCCCTCAGCATTTATCCAAGGGGTGGGTACAAAAACAAACTACAACAATGTGACTCCTTATCCCTGGAACTGAATTGTGGGCCCAAAAACCCCCAACCAAAAATACTTGTAGATGATTGAATCCAGTGTTATATCTTGAGACATCCAGGGCTACTCTAGTTCATATCATCTCCAGCATCTAATAGTTCTTCTATTTTGGGAGCTATCCAAAATATTCTTCCATAGGTTTCTCCTCTCTCCCTCACCATTTTTTTCTTTGTTTGTTTTAACCAGAATCAATTTCTATTGGTTACAATTCAAAATCTTAACTAATACACATGACAAGCTTATATTCAATCCAATATGCCTTAGAATAAAAAACTTAACAAAAAGTCTCCCAACTCTTTCTTCTATCTCTCATCTTTCCTTCTCAGTCTGTTCTCCACACATACTTTCCAATTACACAGCATCCTTTAGTTACTCAAACCCCACCTCTCTAGAGACACCTCCCAGACATGCCCTTTCTATTGATTTTAATGTTTCAAAATCATTTATCCTTCCTCCCCTCTAGCACCATTTACTCAAAGCTGCTGAATTAAAGTAGGAGTTAAATAATCAGTATGATTTAGCCAAACCTCACCAAGTAATCAATAATCAATAGCTTCTTTGTTTTTGAGAGAGAGAGCAAGTGCATGCATTCTCCTTCTAAAATACTTCCTCTTCTTAAATGCTATCCCTTACCAATTGAATATAAACCCAGTAAAAATATCAATAAAAGTGTACTGTACTGCCCCCTCAGCATGAGGAGAGTATGTTGGAGGGGAGAGATAGAGTGGGAGAGAGAATTCTCAAGCGGGCTCCATGCTCAGAGTGCAGAACCTGATCCAGGACTTGATCCTATGCCCCTGAGATCATGACTGCAGGCAAAACCAGGAATCAGGTGCTCAACCGACTGAAGATACCCAGGTACCCCCAAGCCATAGCTTCTTACTCTTACCATGCATATTTGAATTTCTTTAAAAAGAGGCTACTGTTACTCAAAATTTGTTTGTTAAAATTTCAGACAGAATAACAAAGGGAAAAATCTTAGAAAGCATAAGGTAGTTACTTTAAAAAACTCTATTAAATCACAACACTAAAGCAGCCTATCAATCTGATCACAGTTCAGTTAGAGATAAAGGGAGGGCAACAGAGGTGACAACTTATCCATCAATAAACAGATGGAGGCAAAATCTATGATTCATTTCTAACCAATATAACATGACAAAGGTGATGGAATATACATGTCCTTAGTTAGGTTATATAACACGTCATTTTAGCAGAATAGGAGAAGGAGAGACTCTCCCTTGCTGGCTTTTAATATTTAAGCTTCCATGGTGGGAAGGTCTGAAAGAGGGTGACTCAACAAGGATCTGTGGGCCTTTAGGAGCCTAAATAGGCCCTGACTTAGTCAGAAAGAAAGTAGGGACCTCAGCCCTACAACCACAAGGAGCTAAATTCTGCCAACAATACTTACAAGCTTGGAAGAGAACCTCATGCTCCAGAAAGGAATGTACCTCCATGAATGACTTGGTTGAAGCCTTGTTGAGACATGAGCAGCGGACCCAGCTAAGCCTTGCCCAGAGAGATGATAAATGGATGTTGCTTTAAGCCACTATGTTTATGATAATTTGTTACACAGTGATGGAAAATGAATACACTAGTGTACCAGGGAGACAAGAAGATAAAGAGCATGCCTGTAGAAGAACAAATATAGATTGTGGATTTAGAACATGCAATGCTCTTTTACTAACTAGCTTACCATGTCCACTCCAAAGCACTGAGATGAGGATGAATCAGAAATTTTATGTATAGAAATTAAAGCTTTGTGTGAATATCAAACATAAAAGTGAGTTCCCTTCTCATTCACTCTGCCCTTGTAACTCAGCCCCACTCATTGGCAGCAGTCAAGATCTGCTACCTTCATTTTGAAGAATCATACTTGGCCAATTCTGAGCCACTTAAAGTGAAAGACTGGAGTACTTCAGGATTTGATCTACCTACCCATCCATTGTCTCCATGTGACTGAGAGAGTGGGTTCTGGAAATTGTCACTCTCCCAACATCTATTGTCTAGGGTATTTGGAGATTGGCTGTTAAATGGATTTGGAGATTGGTTGTTAAATGTCTATATAAGGACAAAGCAGTGGATTCTTTGTCAATTCTACCCTGAGTTTGGATAGCCTTCCACCATGGCTCCTGCTTCAATCTATTGCTAACATGGTACTGGGTTTTTATTCATTTGTAGTATCCTTCCTGACTTCAACCTAGATTTACCACTTTGTATTTTAACACCTTTCCAGAGAACCATAGCCACTTCAGCTCCTCTTGCATCTTAGATCCAAACTTTTGTCATCTGGGAAGTGCCACCTCATTATTTTCAGAAAGACAGATTTACCCCATTGAAAATCCTGCAGCTGAGTACAATCTTAAATCAGCAGTGACTGATTCATTGGTTTCCAGGCAGTTAAAAAATTTAATCCAATGCAATTTTTGTCAACATTATGGTTTAATGGAATGAAAGTGGCTATAGCTCCAGTAACTTTCAGTGTTTTAGTGATTTTCTACCAAAGTATACTTTTAACATAATTACTGAACACATTCTTATTAAATTTTCTATTTCTGCCACTTACCAGTTAATTATACCCCTCTATGGCAGGTAGTTACGATTTCTTTCTCTACAATTCCCTCACACCTACTTTTTCATAAAGGGACTAGCATTTGCCGTGTTTATTTTGTTGATGTTGTTATAAGTAAAAGTATCAGAAATCTGACTATTCCCAAATTTCCTGGAAGCCCTGATCATATTTTCTCAAATTTGCAATGACAATATTTTTTCAAGTAGGCTCTGTGCTGGGCATGAACTCAGGACTGTGAGATCAAGACCTGAGCTGAGATCAAGACAAGAATCAGCCACTTATCCAACTGAGTCACCCAGGTACCTCTGCAATGACAATTTTGAAGATGAGTGCTTATAGCATAGAATTCTTGGTGTATTCCTACAAACACTAATGACAGGCTTTTATTTTCTCATTACATACTCTTGGTCTTTCAGGCACAATTTTGGTCTTGACACTCTCTATTCATTTTGTCTGTGTTGTCAATCCTTATTCCATTATCACATTTTCCCATGGTCATTTCAACTTTAATTTATGCATAAACCCAATATCACCTCTGTAACGAGCCTCCACCTAGATTCAATGCCTCCTTTCTCCTACTTCTCCATTTCCTTGAGGTAGTTGTACCCAATCATAAGCAAAGTCTTCCAAGAAGTTAAAAAGTATATGAGGTAAGTTTATTTTAAAGCCTCCATGATGGGGACAGTTGAAATGCTTAATGAAGAGCTGACAAGTAACCATAAGCTGATGAAATCTTAAACATAATTTTGATTTAACACAATCAGTAAATAATACCTATTTTGCCTGCAACTGAAAATTAAAATGATGTGCCATACTGTATATATTACCAATATATCCATGATATGGCACAAAAATTAAAATGGTGAAGACTGCATTCATCTAGAAAGTATTCAGTATTTCTACCTCTCTTGAATCAAGCTCTAAAGGTAGATTGCAATTAAAGCACTTGGCTGCAAGCAACTAATTTATAAAAAAGGGAAGCTTTTCAAAATTATTGTTCAACTATAAGAAGTGATATATTAAAAAGACTTACAATTTCTTTAAAATATCCAGGAATTCTACAAATTCCTCTTCAAATCTTTTGGGTTCATATAAAGTAAGGCCACCACGTGCTTTTTTAACATGGATAGCTATATTGTGAGAATCATCACGTTGATCATCATGTTGTTGTTCTTCTACTGTGTCTTCAGTAGGTTTTCTGAACAAAGGAACATAACAGATTATGGTGTTGCATATTGTACAAAAATGACTGACATGAAATCTTTACTGTCAAGAGTAGAAAGGCACTGTTGTGAGATAATTTGGCATTTTAATAATGTATGCCTTTTCAATGCCTTAGGTTTTTTTTAATCAATCATCAGTTGTGCAGTTAAATATGTCATTCTGTTAAGCCTAAAAAAATATTTTCTACATACTAAACTTGATTATATGTATTATAACTGTCTTAAGTAATTGAAACATCTTTTGTAATTAGGTGTACATAATTAAAGAAAATATTCAACGTCAGTGATTAATATCCTTCTCTTTATAGCCATACACTTGTTTTTTGTTTTCTTCACACCAATGATCAAAGTGCTTTTAAGAACTTTTGTTTCAGGGATGCCTGGGTTGCTCAGTGGTTTGAGGTTCTGCCTTTGGTTCTGGAGTGATCCTCGAGTTCCGGGATTGAGTCCCACATCGGGCTCCCTGCCTGGAGCCTGCTTCTCTCTCTGCCTATGTCTCTGCCTCTCTCTGTGTGTCTCTCATGAATAAATAAATAAAAATAAATAAAAGTTTTTGTTTCCAACTGGTAAATTATGAACATCTTGAAAGCATACATTGTTCTTTATTCTTCTGCTAATCGTATGTTATACACCCAAGTCCCCAGGAGATGTATGAAAGAATAGCAATTCCCCGTTCATTTTTCTAGCTCCAATAATTCTTATTAAGAAGTCACTAAAAACCTAAGAACAAAAACTAACAAATGCTGTCTATTCTTAAAAAAAAAAATTGTGGAGGAGATGATATAAGCCCAAATGATCATAGATCATATATTACAAAAATATAAAAATCATACTTAAATATAAGATAAACATTATGTGGAATAATAATAATACTAAATAATCACATTAACATCTAACACATACTTGAGTTTTCATGCTAGCTGTTCTGCTTAATATTATATACACACTCATTAATATTAACTATATGAAATAAGCAATAATATCCTCCATTGATAAGATAAGGAAGTTTCAGGTTAAAGAGTTTATATAATTTGTCTTACCACTAATAGCTAGTAAATCTGCAGTTTCTGCACTCTCTAAAGTTTGCAGATGTTAAAGCTTAGTAGTAAAGCTTACTTATTTGATGTATACAGAAAAAAGATAGCTTCGCATAACTTAAAAAGATAAAATTAAAAGCCAAAATCCATTTCCCCTTCTATCACTTTCACAGAACCTCAACCATTCCTTCCAGAATTAGAACCCCACTTAAGACTCTATCCCTAGTTACTCTCATAAATTGTCTAAGCACAGTAAAACTCAGCAATGATAAGAAATCAGGTATAAAGCGATTGGTTTTCCCCTACGCAGCCTGGATGCTGAAATGCAAATGGAATAAATTTCTTATATTCTGGAGAAGAAAGGTCGACGGACTGGAGGGAAAGGATGAGGTTATGGCAGGCTTTGTGGCAGGAATATGGAAGGTAAGTCCCAATTAGACCTACTATTCTTTGGGCCAAACTTCATCATATTTACCTAAGGAAGGGGACTCCTGGATTTCCTACTTTGTCTTGGAAAACTCAAGCCAGCCAACAGATTTAGAATAGTCCTCAGTGACATTTAAGCTTCTTAAAATTTAACCAGGAGATACTGGTTAAAGCATGAAAGCACGAAAAAGCACAAAAAATAATAATAATAATAATAAGATAAATAAAAATAAATTAAAAAATAAAAAAATTAAAAAAGGAATGAACAGTTGGTGATCACACACATTACTTGATTAATTGATTAAATTGTGCCCTATGTTCTTCAGGAAGTGGTAGAAATTATCCTCATCATTATCTAGTAAAACTAGCAATAATGCAATATATATAGTCTAAAATATTCAGTCATACAAAATTCAAAACTCATTTTCTGAGAAGTTAATTTTATTAAATCTCAAACCTCTGACCCTGTACATTTCTTTGTGATATTCTGTATGACAAAATGAAAAGTATGGATAAAACATCTTTACAGCATTTCAAAGAGATTTTTGTCTCAAGTAAAAGTGAGTTATTACCTGATTTGTAGGACAAATTATCCACTTTTTTCACTGCATTCCATATTTACTTGAAAGAACAGCCAAAAACCAAACTACAATAATGACTTGGATGTTTAGATATAACTTGGATGTCTGGAATACATTTTCTCAAAAATGAGTGAAGTGCAGTTGTCATTTCCAATATACAGTGTCTGTTGCTTTGGATAAAGTTCAACCTTTCAAGTAACAATTTGATTTTTGGAAAATTTGTATCCACTTCTATAAACTTGACAGCTTCCTAACACTTAAGACTTTTCTAATGACCAGTGATGATATTAAAGATTGTGATCTTCATATATTGCATAGACGTGTCAACATATGTTAGATCTATCTAAATGTCCACTGTTAACTCAGTGGACCAATGTTGTCTAAATAGCCAGGGTATATTACACAATCATGCATTAGTAAAATAATAGTTTTTGTGCAAAATAATGAGTTTTGTAGCTATCAGTGTTTCTAAATTGGTCATATTAAAAACAAAAAAAAGCCTCAGTAAATTCAGGTGATAGGGATTAGCACCACCACCAAGCAAAATAAAATAAAATAAATTTAGTATACATTATCTCATTCAATCCTCCAACATCACTGTAGAGTATTATCATCTCCATTTTAGATGACAAGACTTAAGGTTCAAAGTTTTAGGTAATCTTTTGAGGCAACACAATTGCCAAATTGCAGAACTGAAATTCAAATCCAGATCTGATTAGTTCAGAGGTCATCACAACAACACATTGTCATCCATGCATTCTTGTATTATAGTTCTTAAGAACTTTTAAAATCAGTTCCCCAAGTCTTTCTGTAACTCTCTCCCCCACTTTTTTGTAAATCCATATAAATTTTACTAGGTAGTAGTTAGAGCCAGAATAATATATGGGATCTTTCATAAGGTGTTTGCTATAGGATTCTTCAATTCCTTTTTTTTTTAGAAAGTGAAGTCAGCCTAACTCATAAAAATATAAATAAATAGCCACTTTAAGTGTACTATGTTAACTCCATTTATTAAGCTTAGCTTAATTACCACTAATGCCAAACCAGGGAAATAATTATGGGTAAATTCCATCCCCAGGATGTAAGTTTGTAAATTGCAAGCTTTGTCTTATGCTGAACAAGAGTGCTGACTTTGTCCTACATATTGCCAACATATCAAAAGTTACAATTGAGGATTCAAAGGCAAGTTCCATTATATACTCTTGACAGCAAACATTGGAATCCTGTCATCTCATATAATATAAGAAAGAATATTTAAGATTAGATGAGGTAAGCAATATTTCCCTAGTTTCTATTAAATAAATGTCTATGCCAAATCCAGTCTCCCCTTTTCATTTCCAAAAAGCAATAGAAAACCTAGTTAAATGTGAACAGCTGGACTTAGCATGTATCCTATGGAATAAAACAGCAATACATTTTCCATAATATATGACAAGCCATATGAAAATGGAAGAAAGTCAAATTATTTCTAAAAGTATTTACCTACTAAGGATTAATTGAAATAAAAGAAGCTCAAAGGCTTGAAAAAGTTGGGACATCTCAGACAATTTTAATATAACAATATAGTAACATATATTTATAAAATAATAATCAAATACCATGCTCCATCTTTACTTATAACCTAAATTCCCTCTATTCACAATCCAATTCAACATTTACTAACCGCCAAACCCAAACAAAGAAGCATTTATTGCGTTCATTCTCTCAGTTCCCAGGTGTGAATCATTTTAATTTTTCCATTTTAATCACCCTACTTTTTCCAAACTTTCAACTATAGCCTTTCAAACCATAGAACTGACTCCCTTTGAATCAAGATGCTTTTCCCCCTTAGTTGCAGATGGCCTTTGATGAATGGGACTTATAAGAAAATACATCAGCATTTACAAGACTCCTCCACCTGAATTCATAATTGCACCATGTCCACTACCTATCTCTTAACTGATGGTATCACGTTTTTCCATTATCAGGATATTGGTCAGGAATTCCATGCAATATAAATTATGAGAGCTGGGATCTACTGACCTCTTAAAATCTAAAGTCTCACACAAATCCATGGAAATACAAAGCTCTCCTTTACAATTTCAACATCTCCCCAGACTGCATTCTGATGTCACCTCGGCCCCTGTGTTTCTTCCTTACGTACTCTTTATTCCATTTCTTGTTTACCCAGAAATAAAACCAACTCTGCCTATCTTTCCTTAACAAAACTAAACTAAATTAAACCAAATATTTAGACCATTTGTAAGTTCAGCAGAGTTCATCAAACACTGGGTTATCCTAAAGAGATGCTGTATCACAGATAGCACAGCATACTTGAAATCCATTAATAAAGCTTTCTTTTCTTAAATGTCTTCAACTCCATGCATAGGTCCAATGGTTTCTCCTTAGTGCACACTTCTCCAATAGTTACCTGGCTCCTCTTGCTTCTCATCCACCCTTGTTTTCTCTGCCTTTCCTCACTCCTGGATAGCTCCACAACTCCAAGTTAGAATGCCTCTACCCCAGGCAGAGCCTTTCAACCCTCCTCAGCACCTATTCCTAGATAATTCTAACCAAAACAATCAGGAAGGAAGTGTGACAAAAGGGCTTTCCTTTTAGCATAACCTGCCATTCCTCCCTGGCAGCTGTAAACATGGAATGACAGGTCTTTTTAGACTCAGACTTGAAATTTTCTTGAAACAGTCCACTCTAATGCAGGGATATCCCACACACTTAGGCAATTTTTACAAATTGCCACCACTTTGCTACAATAATGTTCCAAGTCATCCAGGGTTTCATTTTGTCCTAGGAAAGGCTTTAACTTGGGCCACAAAAGACATCAGACCATGGGTGAGGCAACTAGTTAGGTTTCAATATATTTCCTCTCCCCTTCCCTTCATAGAATTCTCCAAAAGGTCCAAGTATTGCTCTCATGAGCTAGCATGACAGTCCTTCATTTCTCCCTCTCCTTTCTCCTTTTCTTCCTCTTTTCTTTTTTTTTCCTTCCCTCCTTTTCTCTTTCTTCTTTTCTTTTCTATTCTTTTTTCTCCTCCTGCACCTTCAGCCACCACCACTCCCATCTTGATATATATGGAATTATCTAAAGATTTTTAAATTTTTTTCAGCAACTTTCTGGTAGCACTACTAAACTGGGCAATTAGTATACCAGTCAGAATAGCTTCACGAGCACTTGTACAGTGTGAAGACCATCACATGCAGTTGGGTGTTTTTGTTTTGTTTCATTTTTGTCTCAGAGACTATTTACCATCTTCTCTTAGCCAACTCTTACTTATCCTTATCCTTGAACTTCAACATCCCTCTCTCAGGGATGCTTGGCCTGATCTTTCAGTACATTGTCTGCCATTAACATATACACTTACAGTGGAAACTGCCCAGCCCCCATTACCTTTGACACTTTTTATATCTCTTTTATTACCTCTTAGTGCCTGTTAGTGCTACCAAGCCATTCCTTCTGAGTACAGGGACCTTGTGTGACTTGCACTTAACACATGGCCAATACTCAGTATATATTATTTAAATGAATAAACAAATGAGAAAGCATTATCATAAGGTTTCTTTCCAGATAATGTAAATTTTTGCTTTTCTTTTTAGAGAAAAATAGTGAAACAGAATTATTATAGTTCTGACTTTAAAAAAACACAGAGAGCAACTCATTCAATAGACCTCAGAACTTCAGAGAAAATAAGGGTTTTATAATCATAAAAAAAGATAGTTTCATTTGTTCTAATGTTAAATACATATTTTTCAAATACCCTATGGTTAATTACCCTGAGGCTAGATTCAAGCTAGCATGAAATAACCACTACTTAGATGTAGCTGTAGCACATGGGTAATTTTCACAATGCCAGGGAACAAAATGGAGTCCAAATCTCAAAAGAAAACCACAAGCTAAGAAAGTAATTTTGCAGAGATTTTTTTTAAGTCAGTCTATCAGAATCCATTTGCTCTAGATTTTCAGTTGCTTCATCTCCAGATATTCATCATTGTTTTCCAGCATTTTCTGCACTTACACTTTTAAAGAGAATTTATAATCCATCAAGATAGTATGTGTACTATACCAAATAACTGTTCTAAAATGTGTTTGGGAAAAAATATATATTACAGAGAAATTCCACATCATTTTAACCCAGATCAAAGGTACGTGTTAACTGCTGCTTTTAGATTCAGAAGTAAAATTCTGAGCTTCGTTCAATTCAAGCATCTGGGATGTCCTACTCTCTTTAGAATCTAAAGTCCAAACTGAAGCATCAATTCTTTGCACAAAACATGCTTTGACAGCCTTTAGAGTGATTGGTAATTTGGTCAACTGAGCATACAGTCTTCTGGATCCATAAGAATCACCCCAGAAGACCTCTTCTAGTCAAGATGCCTTTAGTACATTGAGGAATACTGTTGGTAAAATCCTGGGGTTGGGGGGCAGGAAGCACACCATAGCACACTGCTAAAATCCTTTTACTCTTCACAGGTCAAATTATTCGGTTGTAAGTTAATAACACAAGCTAGGTTAAAATGATTTTACTAAATTTTTCCATTACCTAGTAATAAACCTGTTAAAACTTGTTTTACGTTGTAAACCTGAAACTCCTTCTAAGCATAGCTAGCAAGTTACTCCTTCCTCTTTGTCCTTATTCAAGCCTATGTCTAACTAGAATGAATTTTTTTAAGATAATAGATAACTGATTGTACTTCATTAAAATGTCTTGAATAAAAATATATTATAAATTCTAAAATGCCACACTCTGCATATTAAGTGCAACATTTGATATGATGCAAAATTTAATGAGACAAGTACATTCAAGTACATTATAACCAAAGCCCATACACAGCTTTGCAGTTTAAAATAAGGCCACAGATAAATGAATAAAGGGTTAAAAATGTGGGCTAAAATTTCCCAGTAGAAAGTTGTAGTTTACTCATTATTTTCATTCTACAAAAGAAAAAAAAATCAAATTGTCTCTACTACCAAAAAAGTCAAAAGATTTATAAAAATCAAATAAAAATACAAGCTCCCTTGTAAACACTTGAACTCCTACACACCCCAAAAGTTACTTATTTAATAAATATATCTTCAACATACCACGTTCTGTGGAGGTGAATTATTTTTGATACTATCATTTCCTTAAACCTCTTTTCCTCCAGAAATGAACTGATATAAAGGTGTACTGATTAAAAGTCTATGCCTGTTCCAAGAAATAACAAATGTTGGTGATGATGTAAATCATGCACTGTCTATGGGGATATAAATTGATAAAGCCACTGTGGAAAAGAGTAGCGAGTTTCCTCAAAAAAACTGAAAATAGGGATCCCTGGGTGGCGCAGTGGTTTAGCGCCTGCCTTTGGCCCAGGGCGCGATCCTGGAGACCCGGGATCGAATCCCACGTCGGGCTCCCGGTGCATGGAGCCTGCTTCTCCCTCTGCCTGTGTCTCTGACTCTCTCTCTCTCTCTCTGTGACTATCATAAATAAATAAAAATTAAAAAAAAAACTGAAAATAGAAATACCATATAATTCAATAATTCCACTACTGGGTATTTACTCAAAGAAATGAAAACACTAATTAAAAAATATTTATGCGCCCCTGTTTATTACAGCATTATTTATAACAGCCAAGACATAGAAGCAACCCAAAATGTACTGATAGATGAATAGATAAAGAAGATGTGGTATATATACAATGGAATATTAGTAAGCCATAAAAAGAATGAGATCTTGTCATTTACAACAAAACGGATGGCCCCAGATGTATTATGTTAAGTGAAATAAATCAGACAGAAAAATACAAATACCATTTTATTTCACTTACATGAGGAATCTAAAAAACAAAACAAACGAATAAGCAAAAGTGGAAATAAACCCACAAATACAGAGAGTAAACTGGTGGTTTTTAGAAGGGAGGTTGGTTGGTGGGGAGATGGACAAAACAGGTGAAGGCGGGTGGGTGATACAGGCTTCCAGTTATGGAATAAATAAGGAACAAGGGAGGAAAGGTACAGCCTAGGGCAATATAGTCAATGGTATTGTAATAGGATTGTGTGATGACAGATGGTAGCTACACTTGTAGTAAACATGGCAAAATGTATAGAGTTGTTGAATCACTGTCTCTTATACCTGAAACTAATGTAATATTTTGTGTCAATTACACTTCAATTAAAACTGTCTTTTTTTGTTTAAAAGAGGGTGGATATTAAAGTCACTTGTTGGGACGGCTGGGTGGCTCAATGGTTGAGTGTTTGCCTTCAACTGAGGGCATGATCCCGGAGTCCCAGGATCAAGTCCCACTCCAGGCTCCCTGCATGGAGCCTGCTTCTCCCTCTGCCTCTTTCTCTCTGTGTCTCTCACGAATAAATAAATAAAATCTTTTTTTTTAAAGGTAGAATTTCTCTACAGATGGTGTTAAGTCTGTATAAAATATCACTGCCTATATCCATAGTCCATGATAACAATAAGAGCTAGTACAATTAAAAAGTTCTTTCCATGAATAACTGTAAAGTAGGACATTAATATTATCTTCTTTTCCTGAGTAAAAACAGAGCAGTCGATGTTCAGAAACTATTCTAAAGTCATGCTGCCACAACTGGGCAAAACAGAAACTGAAATCCAAGTCATGTGGGTCAAAATTCAATGCTTTATTAAGAGAAATGTTGTCCATTTGATATCCTGTATCTGTGACTATACCACATATTTACCTTCCCTAAAGTTGATTAATAAAATAATTTTTAAATGATTATCACAGTTCTGAGCAGTCCTTGATCTGATGTTTGCCCTCTATTCACATTTTTTTACTCAGGTAGAACTGTTTCCCAGGGATTAATGTAGCATTGCTCCAAGTGGATTTAATGGTTGTAGGAAGCATTTCTTCTACTCTCTTTGCACTTCAATATTTAGCAAATGCCCTGCTATCAGGCATTCTTACCAGATGTTTACAACCAAGTCTTGCTATTTTATCTGTCACATGATATTTATGTTAAATGAATTAGAGAATTCACTGAACTCTCAATTGAATTGAATAGTTGAACATGGCAATGATAATAGGTAAAGGCTATTGATGAATAATTTTAATACTGTAGGTATTCAGTGTCTGCCAAGATTCATGTTTACTCATTAATTACATTCTGCCAAAAAAATCTCTGAATTACCTAAGCTCTAAACCCACAATCCAGGCATATATGGGTTCATCACATTACATGAAGGACCAGTGTAAGCTAAGTTTAGAGATTTATAATTTCTTAATATAGTTTATGAAATTTTATTTTAATTCATTAAATTCAAAGTATTTTTATTGCTACTTTAGTTTCTTCCTGGCTGAAAATATAAACGTTTTTCATTTTATAGTAGCCACCTCCTGCGCACATTACAAATAAAAGCATGATTTCACTTTTACTATGAGACACAGATACTGAATTACAACAAATATCTTCTCATCATTTATCATACAGTTTCTTCATGAGCTAATATTGTAAAATTAAAATAATAGATTTCTAATGATGAACATTCTTTACACTCATGAGATGAAGGCAACTTAACTCTGATGTTCAAATCTAATACACTATTGTATTATTTCATTTGCTAATATTTTATTGTGTTTGGCTATATAATCATAATTAAAATTGCTATTTGTTTATTATTGTACTCTTATTAAATTTTGATATCAGAGTTCCACGTATAGTAAATTCACAAACTACTTTTTATTTTTGACACTCCGGGAAAATTAAATTGCAGAAAAATTACCTTTTCTTGGACTTCTGAAAGAAACATCTGGCAATATCACTCAGGCTATGGGTTTTTAACTTTTGCTTTTGTTCTTTTTTTTTCTTCAAAAAATAATTTTGAAGAGTACTTTTCACAGTTTCTATTTATACTAATAATTTTTTTAATTTTTATCTTCTTGAATAAGTTCAGTAGCACATTTGTTAGAAAATTAACCAATAACATCTAGATTATCAAATTAATCTCAAGTTACATAGGGTTGTCTATCATAATTTATAATTTTCTTAGTTTTCTTCATATATTTTATTGTATTTTTCACAGTACTAATAGTATTTTCTTTTTTTATGTTTATTATATAAGACTAGTTGCTTATTTATTTTAATGATAAAACTAAAGGAGCAACATACATTTATTAGTCCCAATTATCATACCATATATTAAAATTTCTCCAAAACGATTGTGTGAATTTACTCTTCCCTATCAAACTCCATTTCCTCAGCAGCTCCTTCCCATGGAGTGCTGGAAATACATCAAATGCTTCCATTATTTGAGCTCCATTTGTTCTTTAACACACACACGCACACACACACACACACACACACACACATCAACCTTGCTTCCAAAAGAAGACATCATTACCTTTTTCCCTCCTGTTTGAAAAGTCCAGGCAGTCTGTGTGTTTTCTGCAGGAATATTTTAGGATATTGCTTTATAAACACATTGTGAGCTGTTAGAATACTGTAAGAACTCCGGCTTTAAAAGTCAAAAGAGAGAAAAATTAAAATTTAAATATCATCAAAAAATAGTTACCAAGGGAAAGATTTTTAAGTCGATATACACGACTATTTAATCTAAAAAGCAAAAGCCAAAAATGTGAAACCTAGGGTAGCCCAGGTAGCTCAGTGGTTTATCACCACCTTCAGGCCAGGGCTTGATCCTGGAGACCCAGGATCGGGATCAAGTCCCACGTCAGGCCCCCTGCATGGAGCCTGCTTGTGTCTCTGCCTCTCTCTCTCTCTCTCTCTCTCTCTGTCTCTCATGAATAAATAAAATCTTTAAAAAAAAAAGTGAAACCTAAACATTCTGCGCTTTAAAAATATCCACTATCAAAATTGTGCATAGTGTGCCTCAGTGAGAAATATTTTATGAGCATCAGATTTCTAGGAATATCAATGTCAAAATTTAATTTTTAAGTTGAGTCTTAAAACTTTTATTTCTGTAATTGATTAAAGCCCTTACATAAAATATGTCACATAATTAAAATTCCTCCAAAATGATTCAAATAGAGTTCACATATTCATTACCAAAAAGTATATTTATTTGAATCTTTCCATTAATTTATGAAAATCTCATGCACTATATCTTTGGACTGGAATAAAGATGTGCTACAGCAAAAGATCAGCATTTCCCAATCCAGAAGATCACCAGAATCATCTGTGATGGTTTTTAAGTACAGATTTCTGATCCCTTTCCTGAGGAAATAAGATCTCCAAGGGTGGAGGTCTGTATGGCTTCTCTATTCTAAATATCCTTCTCTAGGCAATTCCTACTTGTAGCAAGGTTTCAATCCACAGCAAATACTAAAAATGCCAATAGCAAGATCCACTGGATATAGTAAATTATCATTCAGTGTCAAGTAATGACATTTGTTTCTGGAAAATCTGCTTCAATTTTCAATTGACAACCACCATGAAAAGTTGGTCAATATTTTTAAATGCTAAGCATTCATCCTGACAACTTATTTCAGTAATTATCAAAAATGATCATACTTAAAAATTAACACTGACAAACATCTTAGTCAATATTTGTCACATGGCAATGAATATAAAAATCCTCAAGAAGGCTATTCTCATTTCATTTTCTTTTTTTTTTCATTTCATTTTCAATGTAAATAATAAGAACATATTATAAGATATTTATAACAGCTTTTTTTCTCCTGGCCAAAGTTTCCTAAAACACCGTATTAATTCTTTACACAAAATAAATACAACATACGTTAAGAAGGCTATGTAAGTCAATTTAACTTAAATTGATTCAAATAGCAACGGAATTTGATTTAATATGACATTAGGCATTTTCATGCCTAATCTCACACTATAGACACACACGGAGCAATAATCCACTCATTTTTAAAATCAGTCACTGATATCATTAGAAGCTTTACCAAGATCTTTTTTTTCCCCATTTGGAAATTGCATTCTACAATCATCTGTTTTACACATCTACCTGTAATATATTAGGTATTTGTTATATGCCAAATATTGGACTAAGATCCTTACACTATTTTGTCTCATTATATATTTCATATGACCTGGCAAGGCTGTTATTCTTTATTGCCCGTTCTATACATAAAGAAACTGGAAACTTAATTTATATAAATAGGAAGTAGAGTACACAGGGTACAAATGAAAACTAAATTGACTTTAAAACCATTGTCAGGGTGCCTGGGTGGTTCCGTTGGTTAAGCAGCAGACACTTGATTTTGGCTCAGGTCACGATCTCTATCAACAAGGTCCTGGAATCGAGCCCCGCATCAGGCTCTGTGCTCAGTGGGGAGACTGCTTGAGGTTTTCTCTCCCTCTGCCCATCTCCTCACTTGCCTTCCCTCTCACTCTCTCTAAAATAAATAAAGCTTTAAAAAATGTCTAACCTTTGTATATATTGCCCCCCAAAATAATAAAAGTGTTAGTTCTTATTAAGTGCCAGTCACCATTCTAGGCAGTATATATGTATCAGATAATTTATCCTTACACAACCATATTAGCTGATATTCCTATCATCCCCATTTTGTAGATAAACAAACTGAGACCCAAGAAGTACTAAAGTGTGGCCTTTTTCCTTTGTCTACATGAAGTCCATGCTACAAGACTTGGAACTTTATCCGAATCTGTGATCTGGACAGATCATCTTTGTAATAACTAAGAAGTTTACACCAAAATGCTAAGACCTTCACTCTTGTCATTTCTAGGTGTATGATTGAGTTGCTTGCTTCATCTAATCCTTGAGAATTTTCAAGATGTGGTAGCTGGTGTACATGGACCAGTGTTTATGATCTGTTCTCTGAAGGACCATCTTCAAGAAGTAAAAGATGTGGAAGGTTGAAATGGAAGAGTCAAATGTTATAAGTAGGAATGATATAATTTTCAGAATGAGGCCCTAAGTGCCGTAAGATGTTATGATGTATATTCTACATCACAAAATGTAATTTGACAGTATATTCTGAGTCCCTTTTGAAATAAAAACATATAGTTCTATGTGTTCAGTAGGTATGCATTATTGTCTAAAACTATGTGAAGTCTGCAAATAACTGCCTTAAATATGAATAAGAGAGGTAGATTAAAAGAAATGATAGAGATATAATTAGAAAACCACAAAGATATAGAAAGATTAAAAATTATGGCAAGATTAGGGACACCTGGGGTGGCTCAGTCGGTTAAGTGTCTGCCTTTGGTTCAGCTCATGATCACAGGGTCCTGGGATAGAGCCCTGCATGGGGCTTCCTGTTCAGTGGTGAGTCTGCTTTTCTCTCTGCCCCTCCACCTGTTCATGCTCTTGTGCTCGCTCGCTCTCTCTCGCTCTCTCTCTCTCAAATAAAAAATAAATATTTTTTTAAAAAAAGAATGATGGCAAGGTCAGAAAATAGACCATATATCCAAATAACTATTTGACACTTGAGTACTGGTCACAAGATAACTTTCATGATTTCCTAGACCATAGCCTAGGAAACGCTGTCTATGGACAAAATCCACTGCTTTATTGAAGCTCACCTGCAAGGAAACTCACCTACAAAGAAGGAACTTCAATTGCCTCAAGCCAATGAAGGGGAGATACATATAAAACCTAGAGTTACACACCAGAGCTCTAGAGCACTTTCAGGAGGTTCTATACCCAAGGAACACAAAATTAAATGCTTACTATAGCCAAACAGGTATTAAAAGATGGGGACTGTGCTGAACCGAAAAGAATGCCCATAAAGCAGAAGCCACAACAACCACCCCCTCCATTTTTTTGTTTTTGTTTCTGTTTTGTCATGTACTAAGAGAAAGTCTAAAGTGATCAGATCCTGCAGGTTTTTGTTTTGTTTTTGTGGGGGTTTTTATTCTTTTTTTTTTTTTTTTATTTCACAATAGCTAGAAATCTGAAGTTTCATGTGAAGTTTTGATTTTTAAATAATAGTAACTGCTATAGATTGAATTGCGTCTCCCCAGAATTTGTATGTTGAAGTTCTAGCCCCTAATGTGATTGTACTTGAAGATAAAGTTTTTAGGATATAAAGTTAAATGAGATCATGAGTGTAGGGACTGAAATGATAGGATTGGTAGTATTCTAAGAAGAGGAAGAAAGATCTCTCTCTCCACAAACACACAACAAGTAAAGGCTAAGAGAAGACACAACAAGAAGGCAGCTGTCTGCAAATGAGGAAGATAGCTCTCACCAGAAAATGAATCAACTGACACTTTGATCTTGGACTTCCTGCTTCCAGAACTGTGAGAAATAACTTCCTGTTGTTTAAGACAATTTACGGTTTTATGTTATGGTAGCCTGAGCACACTAAGACAGTAACTTACTTTTCAAAAACTTTTAAATTACTGTGTAAATCAATCAAAATAATCTTTGGGCTATACACCAATTACACTATCCCAGGCCAAGGGAAAGAGCACCAGTTAATGGCCTTGGCAGAGTTCCCTAACTACATGACATGTAGTTACTTCCTGCCTCCTCTACTAGATTGTGCCTAAGAAATAAAAGAGCCCAGTCTTATGGTTAAAATGACCTGAATTTATGTATTGATTTTTCTATTTTATATAAGGTTATTTAAACTTTATATGTCTTACTTCCTTATATCCAAATGATAGATACATATCTAAATAATAACAATTCAATTTTTAATATACAATAATTTTATATCTATCTCAAAAACTTCTCTATGCTACAACAAACCATGTCTTTTTCTTCCTGGGCACAGAGCTAAACTACATTTCCCAACCTCTCTTCCACTTAGATGTAGTCACATGACTGGGTTCTAGCCAATGGAACATGGAAGAGAGTGGGAGTGATGTGTACCATTCCAGACCAAGGCCCATCAAAACCTGCCTCCACCTCACACACACACAAAAAAACCTCAACAGAAAATTTTCTTTTTCTCTTCCAGCTTGAAGCAAATGAACAGAGTAGACTTGAAAAACCACACAGAAACATGAGAGAACAAAAGTTTGAAAGAGCCCTAAATTCCTAAATTGGAACAGCCTACCAATCAAAAATAACCCTATAGAGCTTGATGTGAGAAAGAAACTTCTATTATGTTAAACTACTGAGATTTAGGGTTTGTCCTCAATAGCTAAAATATCCTAACTACTTCTACCTATATCTTCTGCATCCTATTCAGTTCTGTCTACAAGCTGGGGACATAATGCACTTTTAATAAAATATTTATTGATTAATTATATTTATGTGGCTTCCCCAAGGCAATTTGCATTTTTCATTTTAAATTAATTAAAACAAGTCATAAAAGTAGAATCTATTCAATCTTTTATAGATTTTTTTACTCTTGAATTTGTCTTTTAAATATTATAGCATCTACACATTTATTTGCTGAAAATTGAAAAAAGAATGAACATTATTTTTGCATATTAGAAGAAGGTTCAGGTATAATTTGATACATATTAAGATCACTTTATATATAGAGAGATAGATAATATATTATATGTTATATAAAATTGATTTACATTTTATTTATTGTATATTTTATTGTATATAATGGATTTTATTATTGTATTACAATAGTAAGTTGAAGAAAAATGTTCTCTAATAAGGCCAATGTATTTAATATGCCCTAGATACTAAATGAAACGATCAACGAATCAATCAATCAGCAATCTTTAGATAATGCCACTATAAAGTGTCACTCTAATCAGCTTCCTCTATACTTATTTTTAAATTTTTTGGAAATGTTAGTCTTTAGTTATGAATTCATTTGATCATCTCCCTTATCGGTAGATACAGCTCATTAACAATGACTTTATGGTTTCAAAAACATTTAATTATTTTTTCAAAGGGGTTCCACATGCCACTATAATCAGTTATAGTATATCAGTATATAACTGATTATAGTGGCATGTAGATATATGCCACTAATGTATTAATCATTAAAGATTAATCTCTAACTTTTTATTTTCATATTAATCATAAAGATTAATCCCTAACTTTATTTTCATAAAGTTCCTGGAAAAATTAAAAGATCTCTTTTGACAAAACCAATTGCAAAGATCTGAATTGAAGACTGAACATAAATTTTTATAGGGATATTGATCTGTCATAAAATTTTATTTCCTCTATTTTTGATTAGCATATAAACTGAAGTTGTGGTTTATCTTTTATAAACTAGTCCAACTTCTCATTTATTTATCTCTAGAAAAGGACTACCTACCTTTAGGATTATTGTAGTAGTTAGTAATAAATGCAAAGCTCTAACCCACTATGTATATTAGACATGTAAAAAAAAGTAACTATTACTATAAATCCATATAGCATATAGTAACAAATTTTTTATTTTATTAAAAATGTAGAGATATAGGGGCTCCTGAGTGGCTCAGTTGGTTAAGCATTCCACTCTTGGTTTCAGCTCAGGTCATGACCTCAGGATCCAGAGATAAAACCCTGTGTTGAACTCTACACACAGCATAGAGTCTGCTTGAGATTCTCTCTCCCTCTCCCTCTGCTCCTCCTGCTTGTGCTCTCTCTAAAATGAGTAAACAAATCTTTTTTTTAATGTAGAGAAATAAACCCCACTTTCAATGAAAAAAAGCACAAGAATTTGAGTCAACATTAAACCCTTCTTCAACAATACATATGAAGTTCTCATGTTAAATGTTAAGACTAGAATAGTCCAACCATGAGAGAGACTTTTTTATTAAAAAGGACCTAGACAGGGATCCCTGGCGGCTCAGCGGTTTGGCACCTGCCTTTGGCACAGGGCACGATCTTAGAGTCCCAGAATCGAGTCCCGCGTTGGGCTTCAGGCATGGAGCCTGCTTCTCCCTCTGCCTGTGTCTCTGCCTCTCTCTCTCTCTCTATGTCTATCATAAATAAATAAATAAATCTTTAAAAAATAAATAAAAAAATAAAAAGGGCCTAGACAATAAATCTGAGGAAAACTTTTCATTGTCAGAACAAAACTGTTTAAGAGAAAATATCTGGCCCTCATTGTCCTAGGGTATCGAATATCACAACTTAGAAAGAAAGATCTTCACATTTTCTGCATCATAGCAGTCTTAATTCTCTGAAGAGCTCTGTGGTTGCACATATCATGCATAAGAACTTTCTATTGCATTGTTGATCTCACAAGTAGTAAGTAACTGAGATCTCCAAAGACTACCACACTGCAACAAAAAGGAAATAAAAGTAAGTGGGTACCTGAGATGTGAACAAGAAGTAGACAGGAAGAGTAGGGTTTTGAGGAGAGCACTGATAAAAGCACTGCTGGGAGGAAAATGCACCTTAGCCCAGGAAAAAAGAGGGGAGACCACTTTGAGGACTTTGTTCTGCAGAAACAAAGAATGAGAATGAAGTAGTCTCAGCTTCTTGATATACCCTGGTTCAAAGAAGAGACAGTTATAAATTCTTCCTGGGGGAAATTTCCCACAATTTAGATCACATATCATTACATGTTAGGAATAAGCAAATCTTTCATAGAAAGATTACCTGTGAAGACAAGTTACCATGAGGGGAACATTAGATTTACATTCCTTAAGACTATAAATTCTAGTATGTTAGATATAGAATATAGAATGGTATAAAATATTTGTAGAAATAAAAGACAGAATACAATCATATCAATAACAAAATACTGTAAGGAATGAACCAGACAGTTCTTTGAAAAAAGAACTTGATAGAACTTCTCAAAATAGAAATTATAATTATTAAAAACACAATGAAAAGGTTAAAGATCAAATTAGAGAGAGTAAGAAATTAAATTTGAACATATATCTGTAAAAATTCCCAAACACTTCAGAGAAATAATATCAGCAAAAAGAGTAGACAAAACTATCAATGAAATAGAACAGTAAGCCCAGAAATGACCCACATGTATACTATCAAATGATCTTTGACAAAGGAGCAAAGGTAGTTCAATGTAGAAAGAATAATTTTTTTAAAAAAGTGGTGTTATAACAACTGGACATCTATCTGGAAAAAAATGCACGGGGATACAGGTTTATAGCCCTTACAAAATTATCTCAAAATGGATCACAGACCTAAATGCAAAATACATTAAGTATAAAATTTGTAGAAAAAAAAAAAAACAGGAAAATCTAGGTGACCTTGGGTTTGGCAATGACATCTTAGATTAAACACCAAAAACATCATTTGTGAAAGGAAAAATTAACGTTAAACTTTATTAGCATTTAAAACTTCTGCTTGCAAGACACTATTGTGAGAATTAAAAGACAATACACACACTGGGAGAAAATATTTACAAAACACTTATTTGATAAAGGTCTGGTATTCAAAACATAAAAATAACTTAAAACTCAACAATGAGAAAACAAATAACCCAATTAAAAATTGGTAAAAGGTATGAATAGACACCTTACAAAGAAGAAATACAGATAGAAATTACATATAAAAAGATGCTCCATATCGTATGTCATCAGGGACATGGAAATTAAAATAATAATATTGCAGGGGTACCTGGGTGGTTCAGTTGCTTAAGTGTCCAACTCTTGATTTAGGCTCAGGTCATGATCTCAGGGTCATGAGATTGAACCCAAGATAGAGTTGCACACTGAACATGGAGCCTCCTTAAGATTCTCTCTCTCCCTCTTCCTCTGTACCTCCCCCTACTTGTGTCTGTGTGTCTCTCTAAAAAAATAAAACAAAACAAATACAAGATATCACTACACACCTACTAGAGTGGCTAAAATTCAAAATACTAACAACACAAATTGCTGTCAAGGATTGGAGCAATAGGAACTCTCATTCATTGCTGGTGTAAATGCAGCGGTACAGACACTTTGGAGGACAGTTTGGTGGTTTCTTACAAAACTAAAAATACTCTTACCACACAATACAGCAATTGCACTCTGGTATTTACCCAAGTAATTTGAAAACTTGACATTCACACAAAAACCAGTACATGAATATTTATAGCAGCTTTATTCATAATTGCTAAAACTTGGAAGCAACTAAAATATTCTTCAATTGAGGAGATAAACGGTAGCACATCCATACAATGAATATTATTCAGTGACAAAAGGAAATGAGCTATCATGCCATGAAATAACATGCATCATTGCTAAGAGAAATAAGTCAATTTGGAAAACCTATAAACTGTATTTTTCCAAGTATATAACATTCTGAAAAGGCAAAGCTGTAGAAATAGTAAAAAGATCAGTGGTTACCAGGGATTAGGGAAGGAAGGAAGAATAGGTGAAACCCAAGGAATGTTTAGAACAGTAAATATTCTATATGATACTGTAATGGTGAATACATGTCCTTATACATTTGTCAAAAACCCTAACACAAACCTATTATAAACAACAGACTTCAGTTAATAGTAATATACCTATATTGACGAATTAATTTTAATAAATATAAAACACTTATGCAAGTATTAATAAGATCCAGAAGAGAGAGGCAAACAGCGTTTGGAAACTCTACTTTCTGCTTAATTTTTCTGTAAATGTAAAAACCACTCAAAAAATAAAATCCATTAAAAATATGAGTGAAATAAAGATTTACTTTGTTATAGTACACAATGAGGAATTAAGATAATAAGAGACTTGAGAATGGAACTCTAATAGTAAATGTGGTAGTCTTGGAGACAGGTAATAAGTGCTAGAGTTGAGTACTGGATAAAAGATAAGCAGCAAGTATTAGATATAAAAAGAAACATTAGAATTAGTATAACATATGGAGAAATAAAGAAACAAGTGAATAAAACATGTCTGCAAGGTTTTCATGCTTCAATTACTGGGTAAATGGCAGGCATTCAGCAACTATGTTTTGAATGCCAACTATGTGCCATGAACTGAAATAGGCAATGAAAATGCAGTGGTGAACCAAACTCATATGATTGTTTCCCTCTGGGAATTTAGTCTAATTGTGATGATATTGATAGAGAATAGAGATGAGAAGCAGAAGCAGGTTTTCCTATAAATAAGAGTTTGTTTCTTAAATCAAGATATAGGGAAATTTGAATGTTAATGACTTCTTGGGGATTATCTATAGCTTCTCTAACTTGAGGAACTATATATTTAAGAAAACATCCTCTAGACCAGAGTTCCTTAAGAGGGCAAGAAATGGGAGAATGAAATTATGAGTTCCTGGAATGAATTCCAATGTGTATGGGAAGGGGTTCTCTCAAAATACCAAGCAAATCTGGAGACACCAGCAGGATGTCTGAGAATTCAAGTCAGTTCTAACACTACCTGGAGATGGTCTTAGATCCTGCAGATTAAGGGCTTAGTTCCATTAGACTGCTCCCATCCTACTTCAGATGCCAATCACATATAGCAGATCCCCAGGTTACCCACAGCTCCGTCCAATTTGGCGGTAATGGGAGCTTTCCATGTCTCTTTCCAAGTTCAGGTTTGGCTAGTTTGTTACAGAAGCTCATAGCAGGTTAAGGGAACCACTCACCCCCACATCCAAACCCCTGTGCAGTTGAAAATTCATGCAGAACTCTTGATACCCCCAAAACTAAACTAATAGCCTACTATTTGCCAGAAGCCTTATTGATAACAAAATAGTCAATTAAAACATATTTTTATGTTATATATGTTACACGCTGTATTTTTACAATAAAGTAAGTTAGAGAAAAGAAAATGTTATAAGAAGAATATATTTACAGTACTGTATACTATATTTGTCAAGAAAAAAATGCACATAAGTGAGGGGGGAGCTAAAATGGCAGCTTAGTAGGAGGACCCTAGGTTTGCCTCCTCCCTAGAACACAGTTAGGTAACTTCAAACCATTCTGAATTACCTGAGAAATCGACCTGAGGATTGACAGAACAACCTGCATATCTAGAGGGAAAGAAGAGGTCACATCGAGGAACATAGGAAGTGCAGAAACAGTTTGGGGTAGAAACGGCTCAGGAAGCTGAAAGGGGCTTATTTTTGTGAGTTTTCCAATCAGCAGAGCTCAAGGACAGAAGTTTTAGAGGTTGGTGGGATTGCCTGGGATAGACACCTGAGGGCACTGCCATACTCCTGGAGAGAAAATCCACAAGCAATCTTAGGGCACATGACACCATTGGAGGATCGCCTAAGGCATACACAGAGAGTGCATCTGTGAGAGCTGGTGTTCTTAGAGTCACCTCTCCAGGGACAAAAGAACTGGTGGGTGCCAATTCCCTTCTTCACCCCCAGCATAGGCTCAGAAACACCAGCTAAGGGCAGCTAAACTGGACACTGGCTGTTTAGCCTGCTTAGTTCCAAATTCCATGCCCTTGCACTCTGATGCAACTGTCATTCTTGGTCAAGACTGCATGAGTCCCACTGTGGCGAAGCCCTCCCCCAGAAAACCAGCACCAGTCCCCACCACACGAGGTCCTTAAAGTCTAGAGTTTTAAGTCAGCAGACTTGGCTGGATAGAGCCCAAAGTGCACTCTGCTGCTCCATGCAAGCAAAAAAACCTAGAAAAAGAGATCATGAAAATAATCTGAAAAACACCTGGGATGCATGAAGGGTAATTATTCACTCTTCTGAGAATGATTCCCTGAGAGGAACAGAGTACTCTCTCCAGGGACAAAGGAAGTGGCCTCCCATCAACATAAAACAACTTCAGTAAACAGCACAATGCTAACACTGGCTACCTAACCTGTTTCCACCAGATTCTGCCCCCTTGCAATTCTGCTGCTACTGCTTTGCTCCTTCCCCAGAAACCAACACAAACCCTCACATGTACCATGTCTACCGACCATAGAGTTCTACAAAGCTTCAGTTCTAGAGGAAATAGCATCAGATCTCTTTTAACAAACAGATCAGAGCACATCTAGTTAAAACTTATCACACTCTGGCCAAGGTCCAAACACTGTGCACTGCAGGCAAAGAGAACCTCTGCTGAGGACTAACAATAAAACAGTTAAAACATAGCAGCAGAGTGCACACAGCACACATCATAGACACTTCCTGAAGCATCAGGCCCTGGATACTATATAAGCTCTTCTTCATAAAGCCAATACTCTCAGGAGCAGGAAACATAATAGGCTTTTCTACCATACAGAATACAGAGACCTAAACAAAATGCCAGGATGAAGGAATTCATCCCAAAATAAAGAACAAGAAAAGGTAGTGATCAAAGATCTAACTGAAAGTAATATGCCTGATCCAGAATTTAAAGCAATAGTGATAAGGACACTAGTTGAACTGGAGAAGCTAAATAAATAAATAAATAAATAAATAAATAAATAAATAAAATTTAAATTAAAAAAAAAAAAAAAACAAAGAACTGGAGAAGCATAGAAGACATCAGGGATACCCTTACTACAGACATAAAAGAGCTAAAAAAAAAATCAGACCAAAATGAAAAATGATTTAAAACCAAATAGATGTAATGACTAAAAGGATAGAAGAAGCAAAGGAATGAATGAGTGATATAGAAGATAGATTTATGGAAAATAATGAAGCTGATAAAAGAGAGAAAGAAGAATGCTAGATCACGAGAGTGGACTTAAGGAACTCAGTGACTCCGTCAGACATAATAACATTCATATCACAGGAGTCTCAGAGAAGGAGAGAGAGAAAAAAGAGTAGAAGGTTTACTAAAAGAAATAATAGCTGAAAACTTCCCTAATCTAGGGAAGGAAACAAACATTCGAATCCAGAAGGCACAGAGAATTCCCATCAACATCAACAAAGCAAAGCATGCCAACATCAAGACATTTGTTGTTAAATTTGCAAAATACAGTGGTAAAGTCCCAAAAGCAAAATGACAAAGAAGTCCCTAACTTAAAAGGGAAGACCCATAAGGCTAGCAGCATAGTTCTCCACAGAAATTTGGCAAGCCAGAAGAAAGTGGCATGATATAGTCAACATGCAGAAGGGGAAATACCTACAGCCAATAGTACTCCATTCAGCAAGGCTATCATTCAGAATAGGAGAGATAAAGAGTTTCCCAGACAGGAAAAAAAAAAAAAAAAGGAGTTTTTAACCACTAAACAAGCTTTGCAGGAAATATTAAAGGAGATTCTTTGGGAAGGAAAGACCGAAAGCAACAAAGACTAGAAAGGGCCAGAAAACATCACTAAAAATAGCAACTCTACAACATAATGATATTAAATTCGTATCTTTCAATATTCATTCTGAATGAATGGTCTAAATACTCCAATCATAAGACATAGGGTATTGGAACAGATTTAAAAAGAAAAAAAGCAAGATCCATCTAAATGCTGCTTTCAAGAGGTTCATTTTAGACCTAAAGACACCTGCAGATTGGAAATGAGGGAATGGAGAACTAACTACCATGTTAATGGACGTTAAAAGAAAGCTTGAGTAGCCATACTTAAATCGAACAAACTAGATTTTAAAACAAAGACTATAAAATTGGATAAAGAAGGGCATTATATCATAATAAAGGGATCTATCCATCAAGAAGATCTAAAAATTGTAAATATTTATGCCCCTAACTTGGGAGTACCCAAATATATAAATCAATTAACAATAACAAAGAATTCATGGATAATAATACAATAATAGTAGGGGACTTTAATACCTCACTCACAGCAATAGACAGATAATCTAAGCAGAAAATCAACAAGGAAACAATGGCTTAGAATGACACACTTAACCAGATGGACTTAACAGTTATTTCCAGAACATTTCATACTAAAGCAGCAAAATACACCTTTTTTCAAGTGCACATGGGACATTCTCCAGAATAGATCACAAAATAGATTTTTTTAAAAAATCAGGCAAAATCAAGTACAAAAAGACTGAGATGATACAATGCATCTTTTCTGACCTCAAAGCTATGAAATATGAAGTCAATCACAAGAAAAATCTGGAAAGACCACAAATATGAAGGTTAAATAACATGCTACAAAGAATGAGCAGGTCAACCAGAAAATTAAAGAAGAAATTTTAAAATACGTGAAAACTAATGAAAATGAAAATATAAAGGTCCATAACTTTTGGGATGCAGCAAAAGCAGTCATAAGAGGGAAGATGATTACAATACAGAGCCACCTCAAGAAGCAAGAAAATTGCAAATAAACAACCTAACCATACACCTAAAGGATCTAGGTAAAGAACAACAAATGAAGCCTAAATCCAGCAGAAGAAGGGAAATAATAAAGATTAGAGCAGAAGTAAATTATATAGAAGCTAAAAGAACAGTAAAACAGATTAATGAAACCAGACATTGTTTTTTTAAAAAAATAAATAAAACTGACAAATCCCTAGCCAGACTTCTTAAAAACAAAAGAGAAAGGACTCAAATAAATAAAATCACAAAGGAGAGAGGAGAAATAACAACCAACCCCACAGATATACAATCAATTATAAAAGAATATTATTAAAAATTATATGCCAACACATTGGCAATCTGAAAGAAATGGATACTTTCCTAGAAACATAAGCTTACCAAAAACTGAAACAGAAAGAAATGGAAAACTTGAACAGACCAAAAACCAGCAAAGGAATTTAATCAGTAATCAAGAATCTCCTAACAAACAGACGTCCAGGGCCATGTGACTTCCCAGGGAAATTCTACCAAACATTTAAAGAAGAGTGAATACTGATTATTCTCAAACTGTTCCAAAAAGGAGAAATGGAAGGAAAACTCATTCTACAAGGCCAGCATTACCTTGGTTCCAAAACCAAAGACACCATGAAAGGAGAATTATAGACCAATATCCCTAATGAACATGGATGCAAAAATTCTCAACAAAATACTAGCTATTCAAATCCAACAGATAATTAAAAAAATCATTCACCATGAACAAGTAGGATTTACTCCTGGACTGCAAGTGTGGTTCACTATTCCCAAATCAATCAATGTGATACACCACTTTAATAAAAGGATAGGAACCATATAATCTCAATAGATGCAGAAAAAGCATTTGACAAAATACAGCATGCATTCTTGATCTAAAAAAAAAAAAAACCCTCAACAAAGTAGGGCTAGATGGAACATACCTCAACATCATAAAGGCCATATACAAAAGACCCACAGCTAATATCATCCTCAATGTGAAAAACAGAGCTTTTATCTATGGTCAGGAACAAGACAGAAATGTCCACTCTCATCATTGCTATTTAACCTAGCACTGGAAGTCCTAGCCTCAGCAATCCAAAAACAAAAAGAAATAAAAGATATCTAAATCAGCAAAGAAAAATACAGCAAAGAAGAAGTACTATTC
This sequence comes from Canis aureus, assembly GCF_053574225.1. Classification (NCBI taxonomy): domain Eukaryota; kingdom Metazoa; phylum Chordata; class Mammalia; order Carnivora; family Canidae; genus Canis; species Canis aureus. The sequence continues at coordinate 8,811,176 of NC_135638.1, forward strand.
TTCTTTGCAGAAGAGTAGAAAATCCAAAAGACTCCACCAAAAATTGCTAGAAATGATACGTGAACTCAGCAGTCACAGGCTACAAAATCAACATGCAGAACTCTGTTGAATTTCTATACACCAATAATGAAGCCGCAGAAAGAGAAATCAAGAAATCAATCCCCCCCCAAAAAAAGTAATCAATCCCATTTACCACTTTTTCAAAAACCGTAAGATACCTAGGAGTAAACCTAACCAAAGAGGTAAAAGATCTGTATTCTGAAAATTATAGAACACTTATGAAAGAAATTGAAAATGACACAAAGAAGTGGAAAAACATCCCATGCTCATGGATTGGCAGAACAAACATTGTTAAAATGTCTATATTACCCAAAGCAATCTATACATTTGATGCAATCCCTAACAAAATATCACTAGCATTTTTCACATAACAAACAATCCTAAAATTTGTATGGAACCACAGCAGACTTTGAATAGCCAAAACAATTTTGAAAAAGACAAGCAAACCTGGAGGCATCACAGTTCCAGATTTCAAGTTATATTACCAAGCTATAGTGACCAAAAGAGTATGGTACTAGCACAAAAAAACAGATACAGATCAATAGCACAGAACAGAAAACCCAGAAATGGACCCACAACTCTATGGTCAACTAATTTTTGAGGAAGCAGGAAAGAATGTCCCATAGAAAAAAAAAGTCTCTTCAACAAACTGGACAGCAACATGCAGAAGAATGAAACCAGACCACTTCCTCATGCCATACACAAAAATTAATTCAAAATGGATGGAAGATCTTCACATAAGACAGGAAACCATCAAAATCCTACAGGGGAACACAGGTAGTAACCTCTTTGATATGGGCCAGAGCAACTTCTTACTAGATGTTTCCTGAGGCAAGGAAAAGAAAAGCAAAAATGTACTATTAGAATTTCATCAAATTAAAAGGCTTCTACATGGGGAAGGAAACAAACAACAAAACTTAAAAGGCAACCTTTGGAACAGGAGAAAACATCTGCAAATAACATATCTGATAAAAGGTTAGTATCCAAAATCTATAAAAGAATTTACCAAACGCAATACCCAGAAAACAAATACTCCAGTTAAGAAAGATCAGAAGACACGAATAGACATTTTTCCAAAGAAGACATCCAGATAGCTAACATGCACATGAAAAGATGCTCAACATTACTCATCATCAGGGAAATGCAAATCAAAACTACAATGAGATACCTACTCATACCTGTGAGAATGGCTAAAATGAACAACACAGGAGACAACAGGTATTGGCAAGGATGTGGAGAAAGGAGAAACCCTCTTACACTGAAGACAGGAATGCAAACTGGTGCAGCCACTCTGGAAAACAGTACGGAGGTTCCTCAAAAAGCTAAAAATAGAACTACCCTTTGATCCAGCAGTTGCATTACTAGGTATTTACCCAAAGGATACAAAATACTGACTCAAAGGGATACACCTGATGTTTATAGCTGTGTTACGGGAAGAGACCAAATGTCCATCCATTGAAGAATGGATAAAGAAGATATGGTGTGTGTGTGTGTGTGTGTAATATATGTATATAAAGAATGAGTATAAAGAATGAAATCATCAAAAAGAATGAAATCTTGCCAATTGCAACAACATGGATGGAGCCAGAGTGTTATGCTAAATGAAATAAGTCACTCAGAGAACGACAAATACCAACTGATTTCACTCATATGTGTAATTCTTTTAAAGATTTATTCATTTATTATTATATTTTATTTTAATTTTATTTTTTATTGGTGTTCAATTTACTAACATACAGAATAACCCCCAGTGCCCGTCACCCATTCACTCCCACCCCCCGCCCTCCTCCCCTTCCACCACCCCTAGTTCATTTCCCAGAGTTAGGAGTCTTTATGTTCTGTCTCCCTTTCTGATATTTCCCACACATTTCTTCTCCCTTCTCTTATATTCCCTTTCACTATTATTTATATTCCCCAAATGAATGAGAACATATAATGTTTGTCCTTCTCCGACTGACTTCACTCAGCATAATACCCTCCAGTTCCATCCATGTTGAAGCAAATGGTGGGTATTTGTCATTTCTAATAGCTGAGTAATATTCCATTGTATACATAAACCACATCTTCTTTATCCATTTATCTTTCGTTGGACACCGAGGCTCCTTCCACAGTTTGGCTATTGTGGCCATTGCTGCTATAAACATCGGGGTGCAGGTGTCCCGGCGTTTCATTGCATTTGTATCTTTGGGGTAAATCCCCAACAGTGCAATTGCTGGGTCTGTAGGGCAGGTATATTTTTAACTGTTTGAGGAACCTCCACACAGTTTTCCAGAGTGGCTGCACCAGTTCACATTCCCACCAACAGTGTAAGAGGGTCCCCTTTTCTCCGCATCCTCTCCAACATTTGTGGTTTCCTGCCTTGTTAATTTTCCCCATTCTCACCGGTGTGAGGTGGGATCTCATTGTGGTTTTGATTTGTATTTCCCTGATGGCAAGTGATGCAGAGCATTTTCTCATATGCATGTTGGCCATGTCTATGTCTTCCTCTGTGAGATTTCTGTTCATGTCTTTTGCCCATTTCATGATTGGATTGTTTGTTTCTTTGGTGTTGAGTTTAATAAGTTCTTTATAGATCTTGGAAACTAGCCCTTTATCTGATATGTCATTTGCAAATATCTTCTCCCATTCTGTAGGTTGTCTTTGAGTTTTGTTGACTGTATCCTTTGCCGCGCAAAAGCTTCTTATCTTGATGAAGTCCCAATAGTTCATTTTTGCTTTTGTTTCTTTTGCCTTTGTGGATGTATCTTGCAAGAAGTTACTGTGGCCGAGTTCAAAAAGGGTGTTGCCTGTGTTCTCCTCTAGGATTTTGATGGAATCTTGTCTCACGTTTAGATCTTTCAACCATTTTGAGTTTATCTTTGTGTATGGTGCAAGAGAGTGGTCTAGTTTCATTCTTCTGCATGTGGATGTCCAATTTTCCCGCACCATTTATTGAAGAGACTGTCTTTCTTCCAATGGATAGTCTTTCCTCCTTTATCGAATATTAGTTGACCATAAAGTTCAGGGTCCACTTCTGGATTCTCTCTTCTGTTCCACTGATCTATGTGTCTGTTTTTGTGCCAGTACCACACTGTCTTGATGACCACAGCTTTGTAGTACAACCTGAAATCTGGCATTGTGATGCCCCCAGATATGGTTTTCTTTTTTAAAATTCCCCTGGCTATTCGGGGTCTTTTCTGATTCCACACAAATCTTAAAATAATTTGTTCTAACTCTCTGAAGAAAGTCCATGGTATTTTGATAGGGATTGCATTAAACGTGTATATTGCCCTGGGTAACATTGACATTTTCACAATATTAATTCTGCCAATCCATGAGCATGGAATATTTTTCCATCTCTGTGTCTTCCTCAATTTCTTTCAGAAGTGTTCTATAGTTTTGAGGGTATAGATCCTTTACATCTTTGGTTAGGTTTATTCCTAGGTATCTTATGCTTTTGGGTGCAATTGTAAATGGGATTGACTCCTTAATTTCTTTTTCTTCAGTCTCATTGTTAGTGTATAGAAATGCCACTGACTTCTGGGCATTGATTTTGTATCCTGCCACGCTACCGAATTGCTGTATGAGTTCTAGCAATCTTGGGGGGGAGACTTTGGGGTTTTCTATGTAGAGTATCATGTCATCGGCGAAGAGGGAGAGTTTGACTTCTTCTTTGCCAATTTGAATGCCTTTAATGTCTTTTTGTTGTCTGATTGCTGAGGCTAGGACTTCCAGTACTATGTTGAACAGCAGTGGTGAGAGTGGACATCCCTGTCTTGTTCCTGATCTTAGGGGAAAGGCTCCCAGTGCTTCCCCATTGAGAATGATATTTGCTGTGGGCTTTTCATAGATGGCTTTTAAGATGTCGAGGAATGTTCCCTCTATCCCTACACTGAAGAGTTTTGATCAGGAATGGATGCTGTATTTTGTCAAATGCTTTCTCTGCATCCAATGAGAGGATCATATGGTTCTTGGTTTTTCTCTTGCTGATATGATGAATCACATTGATTGTTTTACGGGTGTTGAACCAGCCTTGTGTCCCAGGGATAAATCCTACTTGGTCGTGGTGAATAATTTTCTTAATGTACTGTTGGATCCTATTGGCCAGTATCTTGTTGAGAATTTTTGCATCCATGTTCATCAGGGATATTGGTCTGTAATTCTCCTTTTTGGTGGGGTCTTTGTCTGGTTTTGGAATTAAGGTGATGCTGGCCTCATAGAACGAATTTGGAAGTACTCCATCTCTTTCTATCTTTCCAAACAGCTTTAGGAGAATAGGTATGGTTTCTTCTTTAAACGTTTGATAAAATTCCCCTGGGAAGCCATCTGGCCCTGGACTCTTGTGTCTTGGGAGGTTTTTGATGACTGCTTCAATTTCCTCCCTGGTTATTGGCCTGTTCAGGTTTTCTATTTCTTCCTGTTCCAGTTTTGGTAGTTTGTGGCTTTCCAGGAATGCGTCCATTTCTTCTAGATTGCCTAATTTATTGGCGTATAGCTGTTCATAATATGTTTTTAAAATCGTTTGTATTTCCTTGGTGTTGGTAGTGATCTCTCCTTTCTCATTCATAATTTTATTAATTTGAGTCTTCTCTCTCTTCTTTTTAATAAGGCTGGCTAATGGTTTATCTATCTTATTAATTCTTTCAAAGAACCAACTCCTGGTTCTGTTGATCTGTTCCACAGTTCTTCTGGTCTCGATTTCGTTGAGTTCTGCTCGAATCTTTATTAACTCCCTTCTTCTCTTGCGTGTAGGATCTATTTGCTGTTTTTTCTCTAGCTCCTTTATGTGTAAGGTTAGCTTTTGTATTTGAGTTCTTTCCAGTTTTTGAATGGATGCTTGTATTGCGATGTATTTCCCCCTTAGGACTGCTTTTGCTGCATCCCAAAGATTTTGAACGGTTGTATCTTCATTCTCATTAGTTTCCATGAATCTTTTTAATTCTTCCTTAATTTCCTGGTTGACCCTTTTATCTTTTAGCAGGATGGTCCTTAACCTCCACGTGTTTGAGGTCCTTCCAAACTTCTTGTTGTGATTTAGTTCTAATTTCAAGGCATTATGATCTGAGAATATGCAGGGGACAATCCCAATCTTTTGGTATTGGTTCAGACCCGATTTGTGACCCAATATGTGGTCTATTCTGGAGAAAGTTCCATGTGCGCTTGAGAAGAATGTGTATTCAGTTGAGTTTGGATGTAAAGTTCTGTAGATATCTGTGAAATCCATCTGGTCCAGTGTATCATTTAAAGCTCTCGTTTCTTTGGAGATGTTGTGCTTAGAAGACCTATCGAGTATAGAAAGAGCTAGATTGAAGTCACCAAGTATAAGTGTATTATTATCTAAGTATTTCTTCACTTTGGTTAATAATTGATTTATATATTTGGCAGCTCCCACATTCGGGGCATATATATTGAGGATTGTTAAGTCCTCTTGTTGAATAGATCCTTTAAGTATGATATAGTGTCCCTCTTCATCTCTCACTACAGTCTTTGGGGTAAATTTTAGTTTATCTGATATAAGGATGGCTACTCCTGCTTTCTTTTGAGGACCATTCGAATGGTAAATGGTTCTCCAACCTTTTATTTTCAGGCTGTAGGTGTCCTTCTGTCTAAAATGAGTCTCTTGTAGACAGCAAATAGATGGGTCCTGCTTTTTTATCCAGTCTGAAACCCTGCGCCTTTTGATGGGGTCATTAAGCCCGTTCACATTCAGAGTTACTATTGAGAGATATGAGTTTAGTGTCATCATGATATCTATTCAGTCCTTGTTTTTGTGGAATGTTCCACTGAACTTCTTCTTAAAGGGGAATTTTAAGAGGCCCCCTTAAAATTTCTTGCAGAGCTGGTTTGGAGGTCACATATTCTTTTAGTTGCTGCCTGTCTTGGAAGCTCTTTATCTCTCCTTCCATTTTGAATGAGAGCCTTGCTGGATAAAGTATTCTTGGTTGCATGTTCTTCTCATTTAGGACCCTGAATATATCCTGCCAGCCCTTTCTGGCCTGCCAGGTCTCTGTGGAGAGGTCTGCTGTTACCCTAATACTCCTCCCAATAAAAGTCAGGGATTTCTTGTCTCTTGCTGCTTTAAGGATCTTCTCCTTATCTTTGGAATTTGCAAGCTTCACTATTAAATGTCGAGGTGTTGAACGGTTTTTATTGATTTTAAGGGGGGAGCTCTCTATTTCCTGGATCTGAATGCCTGTTTCCCTTCCCAGATTAGGAAAGTTTTCAGCTAGAATTTGTTCAAATACATATTCTGGCCCTCTGGCCCTTTCGGCGCCCTCGGGAACCCCAATTAAACGTAGGTTTTTCTTTCTCAGGCTGTCGTTTATTTCCCTTAATCTATCTTCATGGTCTTTTAATTGTTTGTCTCTTTTTTCCTCAGTTTCCCTCTTTGCTGTCAACTTGTCTTCTAGGTCACTCACTCGTTCTTCCACCTCGTTAACCCTCGTCGTTAGGACTTCTAGTTTGGATTGCATCTCATTCAATTGGTTTTTAATTTCTGCCTGATTAGCTCTAAATTCTGCAGTCATGAAGTCTCTTGAGTCCTTTATACTTTTTTCTAGAGCCACCAGTAGCTGTATAATAGTGCTTCTGAATTGGCTTTCTGACATTGAATTGTAATCCAGATTTTGTAACTCTGTGGGAGAGAGGACTGTTTCTGATTCTTTCTTTTGAGGTGAGGTTTTCCTTCTAGTCATTTTGCTCAGTGCAGAGTGGCCAAAAGCAAGTTGTATTGGGAAAAAGAGAAAAAGAGAGGAGAGAAAGAAGGAAAGAAAAGAGAAAGAAAAAAAGGGAAGAAAAAAAACAAAAAACAAAAAGAAGAAAAAGAGAAAGAAAAAGAAAGGAGAAAAAAAGGGGGTGGGGGAAGGAAACAAATCAAAAAGCAAAACAAAACAAAACAACAAAAACAAAAACAAAAAAAGAACCACGGGGGAGTATCTTCTGATTCTGTGTACTTTAAGTCCCTTGGCTTCTCCTGGAAGTTGTCCGTCTAGCTGGTCTTCTGGGGGAGGGGCCTGTTGTGCTGATTTTCAGGTGTTAGCAGTTGGGGGAGCTGCTGTGCCCCTGCCTGGTGCAGGGCTCAGTGGGGGTTGTTTGCCCCGTGAGGCCGCAGGAGGAACAGCCCCAGTGGCGGGGCAGCTCTGGAAACCTGGATTCAGCTCCGGCAGGAACTCCGTCTGCAGGGCCTGGAGGCTCCCGGCAGGGCCGCTGATCTGCTCAGCTGGGGCAGGAGCGTCCTTGCTGTCCTGGGCCCTCCCGGCCTCTGCCTGTCCCGGGGGAGGCGGGATCCTGGGCTGTGTCCCGGCGCCCTGTGCTCCGGAGCCTGCGCTGTTGGATTCGCGCTCCCGCCCCGCAGCCCCCTCTGCGGAGCCGCCGCCCAAGTCCCTCCGAGCTGCTCCTGGAACCGCGCAGCCCCCTCCGCACGGAGCCTCTTCCTCTGCCCGAGCCCCTCCGAGCTGCTCCTCGAATCGCGCAGCCCCCTCCGCGGAGCCGCCCCCGAGCCCCCCGAGCTGCTCCGGGTCCCGCCGTGCGCGCTGCAGCCCTTAGGGAGCTCGGCGCACTCTCCTGGGCGCGCAGTTGCTGTTACTGTCCCAGGGAGCCCGAGGGCATCCCCGCCCTCCTGGGTCCTGCTCCCACTCCCCACGAGCCCCTTTCCGCCCGGGAAGGTTGGTGCAGCTCCTGCGTCTCCGGGACGGGGCTCTCCTGTCCTGGGGACACTCACCCCGGCCTCAGCCCGGCTCCTCGCGGGCCCCTCCCCCTTGGAGGCCTTTGTTCCTTTATTTCTTTTTCCCCGTCTTCCTACCTTGATAGAAGCGCGAACTCTTCTCACTGTAGCATTCCAGCTGGTCTCTCTTTAAATCTCAGGCTGAATTGATAGATTTTCAGGATGATTGGAAGGTTTTCTAGGTAATTTGGTGGAGACAGGTGATTTGGAGACCCTACTCTTCCGACATCTTGCTCCTCCCCCCCCCATTTATTATTTTAGAGATGGGGGAGAGGTAGAGGCAGAGGGAGAGAGAGAATCTCTAGCAGACTCTCACTGAGATCATGACCTGAACCAAAATCAAGAGTCAGGCGCTTAACTGACTGAGCCACCCAGGCGCCCCCATATGTCAAACTTAAGAAACAAAACAGGTAACATAGGGAGAAAAAAAAGAGGGAGGCAAACCAGGAAACAGACTCTTAACTTAAGAAAACAAACTGATGGTTATTAGAAGGTATGTGGCGGGGGGATGGGTTAAATAGGTGGCAGATATTAAAGACAGCATTTGTTGTGATGAGCACTGGATATTTTGTGTAAGTGATATAAATTCTACACCTGAAACTAATATTACACTGTGATTTAAATAAAAACTGGAGGGCAGCCCCGGTGGCCCAGCGGTTTAGTGCCGCCTTTAGCCCAGGGTGTGATCCCAGAGATGCGGGATCAAGTCCCACATCGGGCTCCCTGCATAGAGCCTGCTCCTCCCTCTGCCTGTGTCTCTGCCTCTCTCTCTCTCTCTCTTTCATGAATAAATAAATAAAATCTTTTAAAAAAAATAAATAAATAAAAACTAATTTAAATAAAAACTTGCAAAACATGTTAGTTAATCCATGCAGCTCAAACTTGTGTTATTCAAGGGTCAACTGGTTTATTATAAAAGCATATGATAAAGGACACAGATGAGCATCCAGATGGAACAAATTCATCAGGCAAGGTATGTGGTAAGTGGTACAGAGCCCCCATGCCTTCTCTAGGTTTGCCACTCAATCAGCACCTCCGTTAACCAACTCCCTAAACCCCATGCTTCTGGGTTTTTATAAAAAGCTTCATTACATAGTCATGACTGATTTAATTATTGGTCATTAGCAACTGATTCAACCTCCAGCCTCTTCCAGGAGGTCAGGGGTGGGACTGAAAATTAGAACCCTTTAAATACATAGTTGGTCCTCCTTGGCAATCAACCCTTACAGTCACCTTATTAACATAACATTTATCACTTCATCGTTTAGGAAATTTCAACAGTTTTAGGAGCTCCCTTACAGAAATAAGGACAAAGACCAAATATATATTTCTTATGAAACACAGTATCACAGAGTGCTACTGGCATTTTGGATAGAACAATGTGCAGGATTTTTACTGCACACCGCACTATTTAGAATGACTAGCCGTACCCACTTATTATCAGTGTCATCTCCTGGTCATTATGACACTAAAAATGCCCCCTGGGAAAGGTGCTGCCTCAGGTGGACAGTCTTGTTCTAGACAATTGGATATAAGTGCTTGCACTTTAGGTAAAATAACATTAATAAGCACACGCTGAATTACAAGCCTCCAACTTGTTTACAACCTATAAAATAAATGCAAGATTCCATCTGTCTCTGCCCACCTTTTCTGCTACCACTGGATTGACAGTGCCAATTGATGGTCATCAGTAGAAGCTGTTCAAAATAAAATTGACTTCATTCCAGATAAATATTTGTAGAATCACAGTTTAATCTCTTTTATGTGTGCATACGCCATATTTTCAAAGTTCTTCTGCCTTTCTCTCCCACACTTTATTTCCTTAACAATAAAAATCACCTATATCTTCATAACATAATTCTTATGGCAAAAAAATATGTTTATACATGATTTGGCAACAGAATTAGCAAAATACTCTAAGAAAAAGAATGATAACACATTTTGAAATAAAAATAGTTATAATGAAGAACCAATCATTGTCAATAGACTCTAAAAGCCTTAAACTTGTCCAAGAGCCTCCTTAAAATAATTTCTTTTGTCTCTATCAACCTCTAATACCCTAGTTATTTAATGTATTTTACCTTAACCTAAAGTAATGAGAAAGAAACAATTACTGAATGGCATTTTTTACATTTTAATTAATTACTATCATTTTAATGATATCATTTTCATCTTTTTTAATGTAAAAGTATAAAAAATAAAGATACTGTTTGGGAAAATTGGGTAAAATTAATCATCTGTAAATTGAGGAGTTTCCACTAGACAATTTCTGAGTTTAACTTCCTGTTCTACAATATGTTCACTCTATACTGTGTCTGTGGGGAAATGATGCTAGGTAGGCAACCTAAAAAAGGACCTTGGGCTAAAATCTATTTATGAGTTATAATCTCTGTCAGTATAAAAAATATAGAGCATAACTACATCTATATTTGAGAATAAGTGATTATATATTAGTACTATTAAACACGAATAAGTATTCAATTCTATATCCAGTCACAAAGCTAATTGCTTGGCAAGCAACTATTCTTACACAAATGCACAAATGCATATGCATCATAATTGTGTTTGTCTTTTATAGTTCTAAATTCAGACATGCTTAAAATCTTTTGTAAGAAATTACAAAAATAATTGGCCACTTTAGAAAATTTAGTTGCAAACATGTAGCTTCCTGTTTGTTTGTTTATTTGAAATTTAGGAGAGCATACATTTCCTTTTAAACCATTTACTCTGTTTATTACTAAGTATATTGAACTTTAAACATAAAAGCTGACTGATCATAAAGTACTTTGACAAAGAGAAAAAATCTCCAAAGTACAGAATGTCAAACCAACAGAAGCTGCTTTTAAAAAATTAATTAATTAATTAATTAAAGAAATTTTTTAAATGATTGGCTCTCTACACAATTCTAAAAAAATAAAGGGGCACTTGGGTGGCTCAGTCAGTTAAACATCTGCCTTCAGCTCAGGTGATGATCCCAGGTCCTGAGATCCAGCCCCACATCAAACTCCCTGGGGATCTGCTTCTCCCTCTCCCTCTGCCCCTGCCCTTAATGCCCTCTCTCTCTCAAATAAATAATATCTTTAGGGACGCCTAGATGGCATAGTGGTTGAGTGATGGGCTTCAACTTAGGGCATGATCCTAGAGTCCAGGTATGAAGTCCCAGAAAAGAGTCCCACATCATGCTCCCTGCATGGAGCCTGCTTCTCCTCCCTTTCCCTCTCTCTGTGTGTATCTCTCATGAATAAATAAATAAAGTCTTTAAAAATAAATAAATAAATAAATAAATAAATAAATAAATAAATAAATAAAATATTTTAAATAAATATCACACGATAAACATGTAGCTATCCTCCTAATCAACAGATAGAAAACCCATATACATTTTTAAAGCATCAAGAAGATATTTATTTCTACTACATATCAGAATGTAACTCAATTCAAAACATTGAACTCTATGCCTAATGTCTAAGGGGAGGAAGCAACAAAATAAACAAATCTGCTCTCCTAGAACATATAGTTTCCTAAGATGAAAAATCCTGTATCCAAGAATTTAGAATTCCAAAGTGACATCATTCCTCTTGTTTACACATTTTTTCTTTCACTTGTGATAAAAAAATATTCCAGAATAACATACTAATATACTGCCTTTATTCTCAGAGAAGAAATATCAAACAGACACCAACTGACTGACCACATGCATTTGGACAGCAGTCACCACACAGTGGGGCTTCCTTTTTACAATTTCCATATATACGGACAAACAGGCATAAGGGTATAAAATGCAGTGAGAAGAGTTCTCATATGCCCAGGTATGGGATAAGAATAGCTCCAACAGCTAGGATTGAGCATAGGGTAGAGGCACATGGGAAATGGTAGAGAGAAGCAGCTGCCCCTCCATCCTCCCATCCTGGGCCAAAGAAAGGACAACTATAAGAAAGATTACATATATATGTAAATAAATATTTATTATATATATAAATACTTATCTATATATATAAATTTATAATCATATAAAAATATATGATTAAATATATAATCAAACCCTTGGTAGGTTATATATAAAATATATAAATACTATACATAAAATATATATAAATATATATTCGAAATATTAATAAAATATATTTGAAATATATTTAAATATTTACCATTTAAAATAATATATAATTATTTAATATATTTTAAATATATATTAAAATATTTAAATTTTTAAATAAAATATATTTTAAATACATAAATATATTATAAAATTTTTAAGTATATAATATAGATCTTATATTTTTTTTAAATATATAACATATATTTTAAGGAATAAAATATAGTAATTATATGCTATATAATATAGTAAATATTACACATTATATATAATATGTAATCAAACCCTTGGTAGGTTTCATGTTCAAAAATTTCAATCCTTGAGTCATTTAATCCTTTCTTTTTTTATTATAGGAGAATATTTCATTGGTCATTTTTAACATAATAAATAAATAAATATGGAGGAATATGTTTTTCTTAAATCTCTTTGCAATTTTTTGAAATCAATTGAAAGCTTTGTAATTCTGGAAGAATTCAATGTATATATTTCTGATAAACTGCATAAAGAAATCTCAGTGGGAAAAAGGACCTGACTGCCAAGTCATCATTCATTTGTTGTAATTTATTTTCTTACTCTAAAAAGATATTAATTGTTCATATCTATGTTCATATTTGTAATCATATGTATGTAATCTTTTTCTAAAATATAAGGCTAGAATCTAAGCAAAATATATACATAGGTACTCTAAAACATGCTGTGTCCCAGGCCCCTAGTGTACACCAATGCCTCAAAAGAAAACATCCAAGAAATTCACAGGATTTGGTGTCTAAGAGAAAATGTGAGACTTAATAAAAGGAAGTCAGGCAGGACAACCAGACTGGGCTTGGAGCAGCTGATTGTCTGATGAAATACTACTCTTAGGAGGGATTTATCACACCTGGAAGATGAAGGCTGGTAAGACTTATGTAGAATGGATACTTTGGCAGATCCACATCTAAATAATTCAACCTTTCTTACTTTGATCACCCAAGGTAGGTGAAGAGAGGTCTAGAAACATGTTTAGGATTTTTTTGGTGGTTGTTTTTTATGTCTGGTTTAAAAAGCAAAAAGAGAAAAAGGCATTCAGCTCCAAAGCTTTAATTTGCTTTTTATGTGTTAGCAAAGGGACCAGCATATAAAACAAACTCAACAGTTAAAAACTTGGATAAGGGTCAAGAGCTGAGGCCGAACTCGGGATCTGACAAGATGGCCAGGCTGCCCCGCAGGATTATCAAGGAAACCCAGCGTTTGCTGGCAGAACCAGTTCCTGGCATTAAAGCAGAACCAGATGAGAGCAACGCCCGTTATTTTCATGTGGTCATTGCTGGCCCCCAGGATTCCCCCTTTGAGGGAGGGACTTTTAAACTGGAACTATTCCTTCCAGAATAATACCCGATGGCAGCCCCTAAAGTACGTTTCATGACCAAAATTTATCATCCTAATGTAGACAAGTTGGGAAGAATATGTTTAGATATTTTAAAAGATAAGTGGTCCCCAGCACTGCAGATCCGCACAGTTCTGCTATCGATCCAGGCTTTGTTAAGTGCTCCCAATCCAGATGATCCGTTAGCAAATGATGTAGCGGAGCAGTGGAAGACCAACGAAGCCCAAGCCATAGAAACAGCTAGAGCATGGACTAGGCTATATGCCATGAATAATATTTAAAATTGATCTGATCATCAAGTGTGCATCACTTCTCCTGTTCTGCCAAGACTTCTTCCTTTTTTGTTTGCATTTAATGGACACAGTCTTAGAAACATTACAGAATAAAAGCCCAGATATCTTCAGTCCTTTGGTGATTAAATGCACATTAGCAAATCTATGTCTTGTCCTGATTCACTGTTGTAAAGCATAAGCAGAAGCTAGAAGTACCATCTGGATTGTTGTGAAACGTTTAAAAGCAGTGGCCCCTCTCTGCTTTTATTCATTTCCCCCATCATGGTTTAAGTATAAAGCACTGTGAATGAAGGTAGTTGTCAGGGTTAGCTGCAGGGTGTGGGTGTTTTTCTTTATTATTATTTTTGAGGGGGAGAGGTAGTTTTATTTTAATTTTATGGGCTCCTTCCCCCCCTTTTCTGGTGATCTAATTGCATCGGTTAAAAGCAGCTAACCAGTTCTTTAGAATATGCTCTCTAGCCAAGTCTAACTTTATTTAGACACTGTAGATGGACAAGCTTGATTATTTGAACCAAAATGGGAACATTAAACAAACATTACAGCCCTCATTAATAACATTGTGACTTTGCTGTCAAGTGTAGAATCCTTCCTTCAAGAAAAAGCTTGTGACCATTTTGTATGGCTTGTCTGGAAACTTCTGTAAATCTTATGTTTTAGTAAAATATTTTTTGTTATTAAAAAAAACTTGGATAAGTCTTTTTGAATAGCAATAATAATTTTTAAAAACCATTTATATAGCTCTATGTGCCAGACGATGTTTACTCTATGTATGTTATCTTATTTAATCATCTTAATAATAACTCTATAAAATAGGTGCTATTTTTATCTCCATTTTTAAAATAAGAAAACTGAAGTAAAGAGAAATTAAGTAACCAATCCAAGGTCATACATTCGGTAAGTGGCTGATCCAGGATTCAAACAAGGTGACATGATTTGAGTGCATGCAGTTTATTCTTCACCCTGTGCTGAAAAGCACTGAGAGGGAAGAGGAGGCATAAGTGCACAGAAAAAATAAAAATCATTCTTGGGAGAAATCCAAGGAATATAAAAGAAGTATGTCCTCCTTCCTTTCTCTGAAAAAGAAGAAATGACAAGATTGATGAAGATACAGAAATACTTTAAAATCAGAAAAAAAATTAAAAACACCAGAAACAACAAGTGTTGGCAAGGATGTAGAGAAAAAGAAACCCTCCTGCATTGTTGGTGGGAATGTAAACTGGTGCAGCCACTATGGAAAACAATACGGAGTTTCCTCAAAAAATTAAAAATAGAACTACCTATGATCCATTACACTACTGGGTATTTACCCAAAATATATAAAAACACTAATTCAAAGGGATACATGCACCCCTGTACTTATTGCAACATTATTTACAATAGCCAAACTATGGAAGTAGCCCAAATGTCCGTCAATAGATGAATGAATGAAGATGTGGTAATACACACACACACACACACACACACACACACACACACACACAGTGGAATGTTATTCAACCATGAAAAAAAATAATGAAAACTTGCCATCTCAACAACATGGATGGAGTTTAAGAGTATAATGCTAAGAAAAATAAGTCAGAGAAGACAAATACCATATGATTTCACTTGTATGTGAAATTTAGGAAACAAAACAAATTAACAAAGATAGAAAAAAAGAGAGAGAGACAATCCAAGAAACAGAGTCTTAACTGTAGAGAACAAATTGATGGTTACCAGAGGGGACATGGGTTGGGGAAGGAAATAGGCGATGGGGATTAAGAAGTATATTTATCATAGGGCAGCCCCAGTGGCGCAGCGGTTTAGCGCCGCCTGCAGCCCGGGGTGTGATCCTGGAGACCTGGGATTGAGTCCCATGTCGGGCTCCCTGCATGGAGCCTGCTTCTCCCTCTGCCTGTGTCTCTGCCTCTCCTCTCTCTCTCTCTCTGTGTGTCTCTATGAATAAATAAATTAAAAAAAAAGAAGTATATTTATCATAAACAAACAATAAGATGTGACTTACAGTTTATTTATTTAGAAGACCTTATTTATTCATGAGAGACACAGAAAGAGAGGCAGAGACATAAGCAGAAGAAGTAGGCTCCCCACGGGGAGCCTGATGTGGGACTCGATCCCAGGACCCCCAGACCATGCCCTGAGCTGAAGGCAGACGCTCAACCACTGAGCCACCCAGGCACCCCTAAAGACAGTTTAAAGTAGAGAAAGTCTGTACACTTAGGGCATTTTCTCAGTAGTCCCATTAGAGATGAGGCAAGGTCCTCTCTTACTAGAGAAAAATGGGAGAGTCAGGAAACTGATCTGTAAGAAACTAACAAGTTTTATAATTTCAAAAATCCAACCTGGGAAACAGAGTTGGCAAGACAATCATTTTTTTTCAAATTCTATCTTCAAGGATCACATATCTTAGGAATCCTGAGCTTTGAGCCCTAATATTTCCTAATTCTTTGGCTCCAGTATTTTTCCAGTACATAGGCATCTCCTATGTGCTGCTAAAGCACTTATTTCACTCTGTCTTTGTGTTTTCAACCATTTAAAGCTTTCTTCACTTATGACTATTTTTCAAGTACTAGAAAGGGCCCAGCTAGGGATGAATTATGTTTGCTTCACTCTCAATTGTTTCCTTAAAATATAACATATATTCTGCCCCTTTCATCTGGAGAAATAACCTCCAGGTTTTCAAATATTTTTATATATGTGGCAAATCAAGTACCAATGGAGGGAACAATAGTTTACTACTATACTTTATCCATAAAACAAACATGTTTATATTCATTTGAATGCTAGAAAAAGAAATGCATGAGTAACTTGCCTGGATTGTAATCCTCTAATATGACACAATGCATTCAACTGGCCATAATCAATGTACTTAGACATTTTCAACCCTGAAAAAAAAATCAATTAAAATTGAGTAATTTTCTATAATCTTATCAACCAAGATTGTAAATAGAGTTTAATTCCAAACATTAATCATAATAAAAGAATTCAGTGACCATGGAAGTGAAGTATTATAGTCATTTTTTTAATTTAAAGATTATTTATTTATTGACAGAGAGGGTGGGGGATGGGGAGCAGCAGAGGCAAAAGGAGAAGCAGGCTCTCCGCTAACAGAGAGCCTGAAGCAAGGCTCAATCCCAGGACCCAGGGATCATGACCTGAGCCTAAGGCAGATGCTTGACCAACTGAGTCAGCCAGGTACCCCATCAGTCTTTGATATGCAAGCAGAACTGAATAAATAGGACTGATTAAATAATAGAACAAAAGAATGTAATTTTTTTCATTGATGTCAAATCTGGTCTGACATTGTTTTCCTGGAGTTTATATGTGTCATAAAATGTCCCTCCTCTTGAAGTAAGCTTTTCAGACTCCCCATCCTATATCTTTTGAATGTGAACTGACAATGTCATAACAATTCAGTTTTCTTGAAAACAGTCCCTGTCTGTCTTCTGTCTCTCTCTCCAGAATACTACTAATTTTTATTCGATCCCATACAGGCCCATCTTTGGCTAGCCCCTTTTCAGAGCACCTTCCAATATCTAGATTCAGTTTGCAATTCATCTGAAGTTAATGTGTAAGCAAATCACCAATATGGGAGCAGATAGTAAACATAGGCAAGAAGAAAACTAATTGCAATTCTCCTTCAGTACCAGAAAGAACTGATATCCTTCAAGGGAGATGAAAAGGAAAATAGAGTATTGAGTGCGATAAGCATCATTACAATGATGGGCACTCACATCACAGGTCCTTTCCTTTCTCCAGGAGAATGCATGCTATTAGAAATGTTGTAAAACAAAGCAGTAATAAATACCAACATACACATTATTCCTTCCCTTAGTGAAAAGGTATTGAAAAAAATCAGCAGCTTAATGTACTTCTAAACTTTTTAAAATGTATTTATTGACCACATCGAATAGAATTTGACATGCCAAAATTTATCAATTTTAATTTCAAATTATTGAATTACAAAATGACATTTCGTTTAAGCCTTTTTTGATCTAAAATTAATCATCGATAACATATACCACATTTTAAACATGAAATTGAAATAAAAGAAATTGGGACGCCTGGATGGCTCAGCGGTTAGGCATCTGCCTTTGGCTCAGGGCGTGATTCCAGGGTCCCAGGATCGAGTCCCACATCAGGCTTTCTGCATGGCGCCTGCTTCTCCCTCTGCCTGTGTCTCAGCCTCTCTCTCTCTCTCCCCTTCTCTCTCTCTCTTTCATGAATAAATAAAATATTTTAAAAAATAAAAAATAAAAGAAATGTAAACAGAAAACTGGTTGCTATCCACCTAAACCATTACCATTTAATAAACCTGAAAACACTAATTACATGATTTAGGTATTTTCTTACCTATATTATTCAGTTAAGTCTTAAGAATCAAAAAATTACCTAATTGTATTGTAACAACATATGGAATACTTATTTTAAATGAACCAAGTTATATATAGATTTTTATCAAAAATATTTATAAGTATACTCATATAATTCTAACATAAAATATTATATAAAATCTCAATTATAGTAGATTTTTAGATTGATAGACTTAGAAAAGCCTTCTATGAAGTATTGCTTTAGTCCAATCTAAAAACATGATCAGAAATAGCCCTGATGTCTAGTATGGACAGAAAAAGGGGATGATTGCCATAGATATTTTTTATAAAGTTCAAGGTTTGAGAAATCCTGGCTTTAAAGGGGGGATTTTTAAGGTAAATATCTTCATCCTTCAGTTAAAGTAGCTTACAAAAAAAATCACAGGGTACATATTATAAGACTAAGAATTGCTAGCAAAGATAGAAAAATTGAGAAATCAACCTGCCTGAGAAAAGCTATAGCACTTGAGGGGTAAGGCTTTGTGCTAAACATGGCACAGCCAATTAAACTCAAAACCAGAATAGCCTATATATTAAGTACAGCCTCGGAGGACACTTTACAATTCACCAAAAAATTTCTTCGTTGATTTTCATTTCCAAGAGGTATTTGTGACAAGGGACTTTTTACATGAAGGATGTTGAACAACATAATGGATTTTGTCTTTAAAGCAGTTTCGTTTAAAGAAAAAAAGCCAATAGATTTCAACATGAAATTGTAACCTTGTAGAGACCAGAAGTTGAGCTTTTCTGGTGATCAAATTTAATACCAGAATAAAGCCTAAGGAGTTCCAGGGGGACTAAGTTTACATTTATTTTCCAGTCTTGTTTTCCCTCATGAATATCTTAGCTGGGCTTTTGACAGTAGAGAGGGCTTACCGTTATAATGGGGGTGAAATCATGAATTTTGACCAGTTTGTTTGAAAGAAGATTAGAAGCTGATATAAAAAAATAGTTACAAAGTAAATCCTAAACTAGAAACAAAGAACAAGAAATTCAGGGCGCAATTAAAAAAACAATTTTATCTACAAATATAATGCTGACTATACATTATTAAAAGAGAGAAACTAAAATCCAATGTGTTATCTGAGTGATACATTAGTGATCTTTTGTTTATATGTGTTAATGTCTGTCCAGGAGTAGATATGTATTTTTGTATTTGTGCAGAGGAGTCAATTATGTATGCTTTTGTGGGAGTTATAAAAATTGTTAAAAATGAGTCTCGTAAGTGTTAAAATAAAATTAAACTATTTTCCCCAACAAAATTTCCCTTAAAAGGTGGATACCCCTTGCAAAAAGCTAAGAGGAAGCAATAGAATAAGTGAAGCCTTAGAAATATGTAAATGCAAAACCACTATTTACTAGAAGATTAGGCTTATTGGAATGGTTACTGAGCAAAACAAAAGAGATGGAAAGCACAGCCAAAGAGAAAATGTGATGATGACCATGTGGAATTATCAGGGTATGGTTAGCTGGAAAACAGAAAGCTAAGACCCCTTCAAATGCACTTGCAGGACACACTCTAATTACTCATCCATGATAAGTAGAACTTTGCTTAACACAATATTCAGAGCACAAAGAAGCAGCTCAGCAACAATAGCATCAGAAACATTATCAACACGTTTTTTTATGGTAAGAATGGCCGTACTTATACGAATAAGCAGGAGAATGCTAGCAAAGGATTAAAGTACAGAACATGGAGAAAATAAAGGATACGTCAGACACTTAAGAATGACTAACTCTATGTAATAGGATAAGTCACCTGGTTCTATGCTTTTAAGTTTATATTTGTGTTAATAATAGGGAATTAAACATACATACGTTGATGATTAATAGTGTATTTGTTTCAGGCCACCTGGGTGGCACAGTTGGTTAAGCATCGAACTCTTGGTTTAGACTCAGGTCTTGATTCCAGGATCATGAGATCGAGCCCCACATTAGGCCCCATGCTCAGCATGGGGTCCGCTTAAGTTTCTCCCTCTCCCTCTGCCCCTAGCCTGCTCTCTTCCTCTTTCTCTCAAATAAATAAATCTTTAAAAAAAATAGTATATTTGTATTTCAACTAATATTGTTTTCTAAAATACCAAAGTTAATTCTCCCTCAAAATAACATTAATTAAATGTGAGGAATCTGAAAAATGTCAGCTAAATAAACCATAAGGGGCAAAGGAATAGTCAAATCAAGGATTTCCAAAACTTAAAGATGACTTACAACATGGATAATTACACAAGTGGGCTTATATTGTCTGAGTGGGTTAAGATGTTAAAATATGCATATGTTAACTGAGAAGGGATGAGAAGAGGGGAATATTATGCAACAAATTATCAAAATAATTTCCCTTTATATCCAACATTTTTAGAAAAGTAATCTACATTCATCTTTATTTCCTCAACACAATTTTACTTCTTTACTCATTATAATTTATCTTCCACTTTCATTATTCATTAGGATTTGTTTTGTTTAGTCTAGGACATCCTGTAGTTACCAGTCCAAAAACTTTTTTCAGTCTTCCTTGCATGAAACTCTGTGTGACATCTGACACTGGTGAAGCCTACCGACAAGGTTTCTGTGACACTATTCTCTCCCTGCTTACTTCTTCCTCATTAGACTGCTCTACTGACTCATCTTCATTGTCCATGAATCCATTCTCAATCCCTCTATCTTCTCGATTTAGATTCTTTTTCTGTATGATTAGGATCCTTGAATCAATCTCTCCAGCATAGAACTCTGATCTGCTCTTCACTAATATTCACATGAAAGTCATCCTTGAAAATCAAAATCAAGATAACAAAAACTTTACTTAAAATCTCTTTTATGGACGCCTGGGTGGCTCGGGTGGGTGAGCGTCTGCATTTGGCTCAGGGTGTGATCCTGGAGTCCCAGAATTGAACCCCACATCGGGCTCCCTGCAGGGAGCTTGCTTCTCTCTCTGCCTATGTCTCTGCCTCTCTCTGTGTGTCTCCCATGAATAAATAAATAAAATATATATTTTTTTAAAAAATCTCTTTTAAACTGCTTTCCCTCAAAAAAAATCTGGTCTTTCTCATCAACCTTAGGGTCCTAATTCTACACTCTCTCCTTCAGGACCCATGTGTTATGAAGCCTGTCAATTCTACCTCTTTTGAAATGTATCCTAAATGTCTTTGAAGTATGTCCTTTCCAATCCTAAGGCCAGGGCCACCAACTCTCTTATTGTGTGCACACTAAAAAGGAGTACCTTTCACATGCATGCAACATGTCAGTATTTTGTTTCAGACCCACTGTGAGTCTCAATTGCACTACTCATCTGCTCTACTCCAATAACCTCCTATCTATTCTCCCTGACTCAAACTTCTTCCTTTCCAACTGACCCTTCATATTACTATTACAGTATTTTTAAAAATTCCAATGTGATTACATAACTTTCTTGCTTTAATCCTTCCAATCCTCTACAGACTAAAGTTTAAATACCATGTACAAATACAATGCCTTTTATAATCATATCCAAATTAGCTTTGATGGCTTCATCAGACAACACCACCTATGTTCATTTCCCTTATCCATCCCCCTACACACACAGGTCCAAATGTCTTTCAATAGCACAAGTTCTGATTACTCCATGAATATACTTTCCCCCTTCAATATGATATTCTCTTTGGTTCTTTCTCAACTTAAAAAAATCATCCATCCATTTAGATAGACCTCAGAAATCAACCTGTGACATGTTTAAAACTTATTTTCCCTAGGAAAAAAAAAATAGTTGTATCTTCTATTATGCTCTTATAGTACCCTGAAAATTGTTACACTATAGCAAGCACTATCCTTCTTTAGAACTTTTTCATTTATACCTAATGTTTCTTCCAACTTATCACTAACCCCTGACGGCAGGGTCCACTTCCTACTCATATACAAAACACAGGAATTTATCACAGTTCTTGGATCTAAGTAAATATATATCAAATTATAATGAATAAATAAGAAGAATATGGATCCAATATGTCAGGTGATGGTCAATTATATATAAGAAAATAAATCAAGGAAAAATAATGAAGGCAGAAAAAATGAAAATAAAGTTGTCTTTCAAAAATATGGCAAATAATAAATCACCAAATGCTTTTAAAAACACATGTCCACCATAGCCAAACTGTGGAAGGAGCCTCGGTGTCCATCGAAAGATGAATGGATAAAGAAGATGTGGTCTATGTATACAATGGAATATTCCTCAGCCATTAGAAACGATGAATACCCACCATTTGCTTCAACGTGGATGGAACTGGAGGGTATTATGCTGAGTGAAGTAAGTCAATCGGAGAAGGACAAACAGTGTATGTTCTCATTCATTTGGGGAATATAAATAATAGTGAAAGGGAATATAAAGGAAGGGAGAAGAAATGTGTGGGAAATATCAGAAAGGGAGACAGAACATAAAGACTCCTAACTCTGGGAAATGAACTAGGGGTGGTGGAAGGGGAGGGGGGCGGGGGGTGGAGATGAATGGGTGATGGGCACTGAGGGGGGTACTTGACGGGATGAGCACTGGGTGTTATTCTGTATGTTGGTAAATTGAACACCAATAAAAAATTAATTTATCAAAAAAAAAAAAACACATAAGACACACGTACATACACACACCCTTCCCCTGGCAGGTTATCATACTTAAAACATTTCAAAAAAAAAAAAACATTTCACCTCTCTTCTACATAAGATTAAAGATCACAGGCAGCCCCGGTGGCTTAGCGGTCTGGCGCCGCCTTCAGCCCAGGGCTGTGATCCTGGAGATCCGGGATTGACTCCCACATCTGGCTCCCTGCATGAAGCCTGCTTCTCCTTCTGCCTCTCTCTCTCTCTCTCCCTCTCTCTCTCTCTCTCTCATAAATTAAAAAAAGATCTTTTTTAAAAATATTTTTAAAAAATATTAAAGATCACATCAATGTCATTTGGGGGCATTAAAATCTCACCATGAACAAAGAGCCCACTAAATAACATAGTTTAAAAAGAGGAAACAATTTTGATCTTCATTAAAACTGTTTACCAGACTCTTAAATATAGAGAACAAACTGAGGGCTGCTGGAAAGGAGGTGGGTGGGAAGATGGGCTAGATGGGTAATGGGTATTAAGGAGGGCATTAAGGAGGGAAGAGTAAAAACAGTTGATGAGAAAGTATTCAAAGTTAACATACAAGAAAATTTAGTCTGTCCACTGTACCAGTTTACTCCCTACTGCTCTTTTTTTTTTCAAGCAAGTGATGAGCACTGGGTGTTATATGTAAGCAATGAATCTTTCAATTCTACACCTGAAACTAATATTACATTGTATATTAACTAATTGGAATTTAAATAAAAACTTGAAAAAAGGAAAAAAATACTGAACATTTATCATATTTCCAAACTACAAACTGAAAAATAAAGCTAAACAGTGTAGTGTCAATAAACTATAAAAGACATACAGAAGCTCATCTTGTTGGCAGAAATAAGCAGAGTTCTCTAAGGATGGTGGTATAGACCTAAAAAATACAACCAATGAAATATTACTTAAAATGGGAAGTTCTTGAGACTTAAACTAAAGAGAACCCAAAGCCCATGACATATATGGAATGTAGAGCTGGATAAGGATTCCACATACCCATATTTTTTAAAGAATCGGGTTGTTGTAGTGGTAGGATGACAAATGTTAGGTGGCAATCAACACAGAAGCAGCTTGTCTCAGTCACTGAAGAGAAATAAATAGAGGCCAAATCAACAGCATAAGGACTACAGTCAATGATATTGTAATAGCAATGTAACAGGACAGATGGTAGCTACACTTGTGGTGAGCATAGCATACATAATGTATAAACTTGTCAAATCACTAAGTTGTACACCCAAAACTAATGTAACATTATGTGTCAACTATACTCAAATTTAAAATAGATGCTAAGTCACTACCAAGAAACCTTTGGAATATGAATTATGACAGTAATAATCAGAGATATATCATTTAGGGAAGAGTAAAGAACAGAGTTGATGAGAAAGTATTCAAAGTTAGCATACAAGAAAATTTAATCTGTCCAGTGTACCAGCTTACTCGCTACTGCTCTTTTTTTTCAAGCAAGTAATCTATTCAAAAAATAACCACCATTCAATAATCTGGATGCTAGGCAACATACCCTTATGGGAAATTGTGAAAGACAATGAGAAGCAATTAAGTTATCAAATAAAAATTAAATAATATGCATCAGAAGAAATAGTGGGAGTGGGGAGAAAGCCCTCACCAATCATACATGCACGCACACACACACATCCTTGGTGAAAGAAAAACAAAGAGCTACATGACATTAAATACAAATAAGGCAATAGAAAGAAATTAAAATAAACAGGCTATATTTAGAAAGAGAAACAAAATTCTGACAAAACTTACATTAGGAATAGCAAAAGTGGCACTATTTAAGAAAATATATTCAGAACATAACAGCTAACACATTCAAATAGAGAAAAGAAAAAGAGATAATGATAAGCAAAGATAGAAAGTAGATACTAGGGATGCCTGGGTGGCTCAGCGGTTAAGCATCTGCCATCAGCCCAGGGCATGAACCGGGGCTCTGGGATGGAGTCCCACATTGGGCTTCCTGCGGGGAGCCTGCTTCTCCCTCTGCCTGTGTCTCTGCCTCTCTCTCTCTGTCTCTCTCTGTCTCTCATGAATAAATAAAATTAGAAAAAAAAAAAAAGAAACCAGATACTATATGTGAAAACTTTTTCTGAATAAGAAAGCAGAAACAATGGCACAGGAAAAAAAATGCTCAAACATATAAGAACACTTTTCTCAAAGATATGAATATGAAGAATTAAATACCGTGACCCAGAAAGAGAAAGAGGAAGCATAATACATGATTTACAAAGAGACCAGATATTCTAGATGCTACAGGATGAATAAGTAAATTTTACCATATTTTGAAGATAAACAATTATTTCAATACCCAGCCAAAACTCTGTGTGGCCTTAATCTTCTCCATAACAAAGTCCTGGCAAACATTAAGACAAATCAGGAGGTGAGGGGTATATATAATGAGTTTTATTCTCTAATAAAGGTAATAAATAACTATAAGACCTCAGAAAGTATAAAGAACCATAAGGCTTCTTTGAAAAATACAATGTGATACACATACAATTGAAGCTTAAATATTATGGACACTATTCTAATAAAGAGTAGGTATTGGGGATCCCTGGATGGCTCAGTGGTTTAGCGCCTGCCTTTGGCCCAGGGCTTGATCCTGGAGTTCCAGGATTGATTCCCACTTCGGGCTCCCTGCATGGAGTCTGCTTCTCCCTCTGCCTGTGTCTCTGCCTCTCTCTCTCTGTATCTCATGAATAAATAAATTAAATCTTTAAAAAAAAAAAAAAAAGAGTAGGTATTTTGTAAGTCTTAACACAAATAATAAATTCTTCATAAATTCTAATGAAGAGGGTATAAATAGTAATGAGTAACAACTTGAAAGTTTCAGCAGAGAAGTGAAAGTATAAAATATATTTGTACAAATACTCTCACATAGTAAATAATCAGTATTTACAGTTTTAAAATATTTTAAAATAATGGGACATTAATAATGTTTGAAGGTATGAATGCAACTAGTCAGAGTAGACATTAATATCCTTACTAATCAAATTATGGTATGAAGAGGGAAATTTTTCCCATTTAATCCTAGACTGTAAATATTCATCGTCTAAAGTCGATAAATGAAGAAGTACAGGTTTAGATACGGACTCTATTAAGTACTTTTGTGTTCCAAATTATATGGCATTAAAATTCATAAAGCAAAAGATTCAGGAATAAATGGAGACAAAATAACTTCCATAGTAATTTTCTTTCCTTCTTACCTACAAATTAAGTAAAAACTGAATCACTAGGATATAAATATAAATTACATAATTAATGATATATATTAAACACATATCAAATTTATTCTTAAATAAAAGAGCATATCAAACCTGAAACTATAAAATATTGAGAAGGCAAAAATACTGAATGTTTTCATGAACCTATTGTATATAACTAAAGTCTTTCTCCAGAGAAAATGCATTCCCCAAAATATTTACATTACAAGAAAAGAGAAAAAAATAAGAGAATTAAGCATTTTGATTCAAGAAGTTAGGAAAAGAAAAATTAAAATAAATAAAATAAATGCAAGGGAAAAAAACAGAAAATCAGAAATTAATTTGTTTATAAAGCAGAAAAAACTATAGAAAAGTAAATTCAAGAGAGTCTATGGCACCCAGAAACACATAAAGTGGCATCACATAACAAAGTAAGATTTATCTGAGTAATTCAAAAAAATTTCAGTCACAATATATACCATATAATTCACCACAATAAGCCAACATTTAAAAATTAATAATCTCCACAGATACAGAAAAATCATTCAATGAAAGGATTACTTTTAAGTAATTTAATTTTTAAAAAGCTTCTTTTTTTAATCTGATGAGTATATCAAGCCAAAAGAATCATACTTAATGTTGAAAAACTGTAAGAAATAACATAAATTCAGAAGCAAGATAAAAACATCCACTGGTGAGACACCTTGGTGGCTCAGTGGGAAGGTGGAAGGTGAAAGGTAAGTTGTCACAATAGCCAAAACCAAGATGTGAAGGGCATCCATGTGTGGGGGGTAGGTCTGTGCAGGGTATTGTAGGCCAAGAAGAGTGAGGAGAGCAGTAATTAGAGGTGAAAGGGGGAAGGGATCTGCCAGTGCCGATGTTCAACCCTTGATGGGGATGACGGGGCAATGAGTAATGGAAGATTGGCTACATACAGGGAACTGATGAAAGGTATTAAAGTTAATTGGAGCAAAGTTTCTTGCTTCGGAGAAGGAAGTTACAAGTATAGAAAGTGAGAAGACAAAATGAACCCTATAGTGTTACATTGCAATTAGAATAAATTGGTATAAACTCCTGGTTTTCAATATATATAATTGACATGCAAACAAACATAAATGTAAATTTTTATTTCTAGGACGTGTCCACTGAGAGGGCCTGAGAGTAATGACACCCTCCAGATCTTGACTTGTAAATACAATTCTGCATTAAAATGAGCCAGGTCTCCTTGGGAAAATGGCTGATTCTAGGACTTAGATGGGAAAAGCAGAAGATGAGCCTGAAAAATCTTATAGTGTCAGAAAGCAAGAAAATGGTTAGATCAACATGAAGGCATTTCCAGTGGCCAGATTGTGAACAATCTGGGCATCAAAATATATAATGATAACTCTTTAAAACCCTTTGAATAAACTAGGAAATCATAATTTTACATTTATCTATTTAACATTTTATGAAAATTGAATATTTCTAAACTTTCAAAATACCTCCTCATAAAATACTTATTAATTACAAAAGGGAAAAGTAAATTCACTGCAGAGAAGTTTTCCAGAGAATCACATTAATCAATTGATTAAAGTGAAATCATGTGCCACCTGAAAAGATGGAAAGAGAACATAGAATCACAAAGATATCTGCCTTAAATCTAATAATGAGGAAAGATCAGAGAAACCAAACTGAAGTATATTCTACTAAATAGCTGGTTTGTAATCTCTCAGCATTAAGGCCACAAAAAGCAAAGAAAAGGGAGAAACTATTCTAGTCTAAGCAGAGAAGACAAAACAATGAAATACAACATGGGATTTTAAATTGGATCTTTTTACTATAAAAATCATTATCAGAATAATTGGTTAAATTCAAATGGGAGGGTCTAAGAATCAGATCACAGTATCTGTAACTGCTAATTTTTTTATTTTGGGGATCCCTCGGTGGCTCAGCAGTTTAGTGCCTGCCTTGGGCCCAGGGCGTTATCGGGGAGTCCCGGGATGGAGTCCCAGGTCAGGCTCCCTGCATGGAGCCTGCTTCTCCCTCTGCCTGTGTCTCTGCCTCTCTCTGTGTGTGTCTCATGAATAAATAAATAAAATCTTTTTAAAAAATGTTTTTTAATTTTGATGGATGTATTGTGATTATGTAATGAGTATTTCCTTGTTTTTAAGAAATACATACTAAAATATTTAAGGAAAATGGAATGTCAAATAGCTATGAAAAAATAAGTTTCTTTATATTAAGCTTAAAACATCTGTTAAATTGTAACAATGTTTCAACCTTCTAAAATTTTATTTTCAAAAATTTAGTAACTTTCTCATATGATGACTTTCATAGTTAGTAAATATGAGGAAAAGATATCATTCATAATAACAGAGAAAAAAAGGATAAAATGCCCAGAAATAAATTTTACTGTGGTATAAAAGGACACTTGTAAAAACTGGAAACAGGAAGGTTGAATGTTATAAAAATACAAGTTCTTGAGTAGGAATATTCAATATCAAAAAGACATCAATTTTCCATAAATGAATCTTTAACACATTTCCAATTAAAATACCCACATGTTTATTTGTTAAAAAAAGCCCAAATATTTCTAAAGGTCATATAGAAAAATAAACGTAGAAGAAAAGGTTGCAAAAGTCCTTTTAAAAAGAGTAATCAGTAAAGCTTAATCCTACCAATGCTTCAAAAATTATAATAAATCAATACAAATTGGTAAGTGGGAAAAGTAATAGTTTCCAGAAATAGATTCAGAATGCATATGAAAATTTAGCATACAATAAAAACTGGTATTTCAAATTAGTACGAAAAAGACATTACTCAACAAATCGTGTCCGAACAGTTGATTGGTCCCTTTGAAAATTACTAAGTTGTAGCCATACATCACTATTTTAAAGTAAATTTATTCAAAAATAAATTCCAGATGCACCAAATATTTAACAAGCTTAATATTAAAAACAAAACTATATAATGAAAGAAAGCATGGAAGAATTATTTTTAAATCTTGGCAAGGAGAAATGCATTCTAAGTGAGAATCAATAACAGAAGACAGAAACTACACAAGAGATCTAAAATGTTTGTATGACACAAAAATCATAAACATGAAAAAACATAAACTGAGAAGATACCTGTAAAGTACAAG